>NW_027397107.1:6065254-6139004 GCF_003265705.2 Callorhinus ursinus
TTTTTTTAAAGATTATTTATTTGAGAGAGCGAGAATGAGAGAGAGAGCACATGAGAGGGGGGAGGGCCAGAGGGAGAAGCAGGCTCCTTGCTGAGCAGGGAGCCCGATGCGGGACTCGATCCCGGGACTCCAGGATCATGACCTGAGCCGAAGGCAGTCGCGTAACCGACTGAGCCACCCAGGCGCCCGTGAATGAGATTCTTAAAAAGCAGACTCAGGTCCTTGGCTCTCTTATTTTTAAAGTGATTAATCAAGATAATGAGATTTGAGAAAATACTTGGGGAATTTTAAGTGAAATGAAAGCTGCTAGGTCAGGGCAAGTAAAAAGTTTAAGCAACTGATTTTACTTTGTCCAGATCCTCCGCTGTTGTAGATTACTCATGTCTAATAAATTTCTAGACAAAAGAGACCCCAGGATCTGTGAATGTGTTCTGGGAATGAAGAAGCACTAAGAGAAGGGCGATCCAGAGGTGATCGGGGAATGCACAGTCGGTGGAGAGCGCTCTGGTAAAACGAGCTCTCACCTCGAAGAGCCAGCTGAGGAGGAGGGTGAAGAAAGATTTAGATTGGAACGTCTGGGTTGAAAGAGACCTCTGAGGTGATCTCATCCAGGACAGGGTCTTCTGTAACAGCTCCGTCAGGTGGAGCTTTGGCTTCTGCCTGGAAAAGTTGGCCTCGAATCCGTGGTGGCGTGTTACGGTGGCATCCATCTTGGTACTTTTGACCTCTGCGATTTAGGGTGGGTGATGGGGAGTTTGGGGAACACTGTTTCATGTGAAAACCTTAATGGTACCCTGGTACCTCCCTCCCTGTGCGTCTTTCTCGTTTCTAACGAACCCTCCCCACCTCCGAGCCTCCACATTTCGTGAGGGATTTTAAAAACCGAAGATGTTCCTAAGAGATGCACGGGCCAGCACATTCACACCTGAACATTGTTGCCTGAGAATTTACTCAGCAGCGAATGTTTGAATGCCATGCTTAGCGGTGGGGCCCACTTGTGCGCAGGAGGACCAAGGTCCCTATGCTCATGTGGGAAGGTGGAGGGTGAGGGGGCGGGGCGGGGGGCCGTGAGGGGAGGAAAGAAGATAACTCTGTGTCCCTCAAGCTGTGGCTAGAAGACAGACTGCTCCCAGGGGACTGCCCTAGGCCCTTTCACTGCTTCTCATCTCTCACCCACATTCCAGACTCCCAGTCGAAGCTGCCAAAGGACCGGCTTTGTCAGCAGAACTTTCCGGCACAGAGCCCTATACACTCTCTGGCCCAGAGCCATTACTCCAAAGGCTTGGAACAGCCCTTTGGCCCAGTTTGCTCTCCAGACACAGCCTCATGGATAATTTGTCCTGAACCTTGAAGCAAGGGCAGAGGCTCCTTTTTTAGACGCTTCCTTTCCTCTCCATTACTGTCTTATATTTTAAAAGTCTGGGCTGGATCAATAAGTATTAAATGTATCACATACTTATAACTCCTTTTGGAGGCCCCCTGTTTGACTCTCCCTTTTCTGACCCCTCATTCCCTGCCTTATTATATCACAAACACAGGATTACCAAGGATCCATCAGAAATCTTCCCCATCTCCTGCCTCTTTCTCCTATTGCCCGCAGCATACAACTTAGCAGAGTCAACAATAGAGGTAATTCTACCAACAACAAAGAAAATAAGTGTTGTCCCCTCATCCATTTTATTTTTTTAAGATTTTATTTATTTATTTGACAGAGTCAGAGATAGCAAGAGCAGGAACACAAGCAGCGGGAGTGGGAGAGGGAAAAGCAGTCTTCCTCCCGAGGAGGGAGCCCGATGTGGGGCTCGATCCCAGGACCCTGGGATCATGACCCGAGCTGAAGGCAGACCGTTAACGACTGAGCCACCCAGGCACCCCTCATTATCCATTTTATTATGAACAAACCCCAACATGGGCCTTGAACTCCCAACCCTGAGATCAGGAGTTGCATGCTCTACCGACTGAGCCAGGCTGGTGCCCCCTCATACCCATTATCCATTTTTAAAGGCCCTTCTTAGACATCTGAAAACTATGGCTTACACCACAGTCCTTCATCACCTTTTGAAGCCAGGAACTAGAACTTGGGCTCCTGCCTAATTTGTTGCTTAGGAAGGGATGAGAGCTGATAGTTCTTGGTTGTCTGGATGCTGTTGATCAGTAAGAGGATCCTGGTCAACACAAACACTTTTCCAGACTCAGCAGAATCCAGTTGGTTCTGCCACAGCATGTTCTGGTGGCACCTTAGACCAGGTAGAGTTCAATAAACTTCCTTGAAATCTAGGAATTTACAGAGGTTGGAATTGCTCCCTCAAATGCTAGAATGTCAAGAAGTCGACCCCTAGCTCTGGTCCTCTTCTTCACTGAGAGTAATTTATCTTTTTTTTTTTAAGATTTTATTTATTTGAGGGCGCCTGGGTGGCTCAGTTGGTTAAGCGACTGCCTTCGGCTCAGGTCATGATCCTGGAGTCCCGGGATCGAGTCCCACATCAGGTTCCCTGCTCAGCAGGGAGTCTGCTTCTCCCTCTGACCCTCTTCCCTCTTGTGCTCTCTATCTCTCATTCTCTCTCTTTCTCAAATAAATAAATAAAATCTTTAAAAAAAAAAGATTTTATTTATTTGAGAGAGTGCACACAAGTGGGAGGGCAGAGGGCAGAGGGAGAGGGAGAAGCAGTTTCCCCACTGAGCAGGGAGCCCAACGCAGGGGTCGATCCCAGGACCCTGAGATCATGACCCAAGCTGAAGGCAGGCGCTTAACTAACTGAACCACCCAGGTGCCCCAAGAGCAATTTATCTTAATAATCAAAGAGTAGCACATTCAGGTGGACTCTGTTCCTGCTTGGGTTCAAATCTTACTGTTCAAAATTCGCTCTTAACAGTAAATAATAAGGGATGAGGAAAATGGGTTAAAAACGATCCACAGGACCCTCTGTGAAAAAGGAGCCAAAGATTACAGAACTTTAGAATTTTTGAGTTTTATGACCTATATTCCCACACCTTCCTTCTGGAAGACAGTTTTTTGGAGAACTGGGGGCCAGAAACACGTTACAGAACTGATACTTCATGGCTCTGGAATAATAACTCCTCTGGGGCTGGATCTCTGTCAGCTCCGCAGTCCTCCTAGTTGCTCAAATCTTACCGAAGTTAGGATATGTTCAGGGGACCCCGGCTCAAATAACCCAACGTTCTCTTCCTCTCTGCCCTCCTCCAACTGGGAGGTGTTAGTAGTATTGCCCAAGGCTTCCCTGGAGTGGCTGGAATTGTTTCTGCTGGGGGAGACACTCCGCAGCCTGGGCTCTGGGGGACTGAGGCAGCGTCAGCTAGCGTGAGTGCGGGGGGCCCGGGAACATCTGCCTTACCTGGTTTGTTTTCGAGAGTTAAAGAAGCTGAGGGTAAGGGTCTCCTGAGAATTTCACTGAAGAGGAAGAGGCCGCAGGGAAACCACTGAGGGGGAGAGATTATTCAAGGTGAATAACCAAGAGTGTAGGGTAGATATTCTGGGGCACCAGCTTTTCCAGAACACAGCCGAAATAGCTGGTTTTAAGTGATGACTTTCTTCCTAGTTGAAAATTCAGGGAAGGACTGGCAGGTATGCTTGCTTAAAAAGAGAGGAATTGTTGCAGAACTTTTGCATCAAAAAAAAAAAAAGACTAAAGCTGAAATTTATTCTTTTAGTCTCTTTTGGATCCTCATCTGGGAGCCCCTTAACTTCATCTAAAACCTCTTATCTCTTAAAGCTACCCTTATTTGTCATTTCTTAGCCTGAACCTTTGTCAGAAACATCAGTCTTGACAAGTAGGCTGGGGGGCACCTCCTCCCAATGGGGCTCTAGGGAGTGACCGCTTGTCTGTGACATTCATGCTCCAGCCTAATGCCTTCTGTTGAGGGAGCTGGAACTCCCCGGCAGCCTGGGCCTTGTCGGGGCCATGAGAGGTTGGGGACTGACCCTGCGGGCCTCAAGCTGAGGGCTTTCTGATGGACGTGGGACTCTGCTTTGCAGCTTGAAGAGCTATGATGGCGGTCAACAAGGGCCCAACCTTGCTGGATGGAGACCTCCCTGTAAGTAGCTTGAGAAGTGGGGGGACCACTGAGCGGGGGAGGAAGGAGCAGGGAGGAGAGGTTCAGGGGACTCAGAACAAGTTATGTCTAGATTATATTCCTCTTCCATTGGCCATTACGTCTTTCTTTTTTTTTATTTTTTTTAAAGATTTTGTTTATTTATTTGACAGAGAATGAGAGAGAGAGGCGTCTTTCATTATTCTTGCCCTCAGTACCTTTTGCAGGGGGCTCTTAGAGGAGGGGGGGTGCCTACCGAAAACTGAGCACCTCGGAAGAAAAGAACAGAAATATTGGCTGAGTTGGTAAGGAGAGGAAGGGAACTACTGTGTTTTAAACCCTGATGCAAATGCACCTGCTTTGTCCGCCCAGGCGGGATGTAGATTCAAATGCCAAGCTGCTGCATTCTGTAACTCCGGGGTGTCGTGCGTGTTCTAGAGTATGTGAATGGCACCTCTCGGGGTTACACGGCACACAGCCTGTGCCGCATATGGGAAAGGGTTAGAGGAACATTGTTTCCGGGGTTTTGTGTCTAGCCTGGTTTTCACTGTGACTTAGAGTGGTGTGACACCTTTAGGGGTACCTGACCCTTCCAGGCAAGGCCTCTCTGATTTAGGCACAGTTCAGATAGTGGGTGAAACTTAAAAACTGTGAGCCCATATAATGCCCATCTTGTCCCAAGTTAGGCTTTAGCTAACTTTTGCACTTGGAATCACCACCAAGTTTTATATTAAATCATAGAACACAGAGGCATAAAATGAACCAGTGCGTCATTAACCCATCCTAACGGTTGGTGGTTTATTCCCTTCCCAGGACCTCTCTCTCCCTCTTTGGCTTTGCCTACAACAACCACCGAAGGCTCTGTCCAAATGTTAAAGAAAATACTCTCTTGTTTACAGTCAGATTCTTTTTCTAGTTCAAATTTCAAACTCGCCTTCAAAATGAAAGCTAAGAAATTGTAGCCTGCTGTCATAAGTCTCCTTGACGGGTCTCCTAACTCAGCCGACAAATGGAAGAGACCAGGTCCTCACCTCCAGAGCAGAACCCTGCTGCAGGGACGTAGTCAAACTGCAGAGAGCCCTGGCGTCTGAGTCAGGACCTGGGGAGCTTTCTCTCTTCACTTTTCATGTGGAGAATTCTTAGCCTTCCTGAGTGGACAGAAAAATATTAATACCCTTCACTAGCCACGACAGCCGTTAATCAATCCTGTGGCCAGTCCTGCCTCATCTGCGCTCTCCTTTATCCCCAGACCTTGCGATATTTTGAAGTGAATCTTGCAGAGAGGCCATTTCAGGCCTGAGTTGGAATCCTGACTCTGTCATTTACTAGCTGTGTGATCTTGGATAGGCCACCTCACATCTCTGGGTCTTTGTGTCCTCACCGGCAAAGTGCTAGTGCTGACATCAGAGGGTCACTGTTAGAATTCAGTGAGGTCTTGTCACCCAAGCACCCCAATCAGTGCCTGGAGTAAATATTTCCTCGTGCAGGACTAGAATCCACATTCTTTACTCAAGGACCAGTGTTTGTTCACTGAAATTCCCGGGTGACCTTAAGTTTCATTGTATGGCTGCATTAATAAGAGCACAGCACCCCAAAAATGAGAAGTGGCAAGTTCACTATATCCCACATGCTTAGACCACACCTGGAATGCTGTCCTCAAGTTGGAGTGCTGTATGTTTAAGAAAGACAACACTAAACTGTAGCCTAGCTAGAGGGGACCACCAGACCAGGGCGGTAAGCTGAGCTAGGATCTGGAGCTATTTAGCACGGAGGAAGGACCACTAAGGGCAGACATATTGCCTTCAAGTATGTGAAGGGCCAGCCCATGAATGATGAAATAAATTTGCTCAGTGTTGTTCCAGAGGGCAGAGGGTGGAGCAGCGGGTGAAGGCACATTGCAGCTCAGCAGCGCTGTCCAACGAGGGCCACAGGCCACTCTGTGAGGGGCAAGGTCCATCCAAGGAAGTGTGTCCATACAAGCCTGCCATGGAGGGGAGGAACGTGGGGGGATGGGGTCACTAGGTGATGGACATTAAGGGGACACGTGATGTAATGAGCCCTGGGTATTACCTAAGATTGATGAATCACTGACCTCTACCTCTGAAACTAATATTATATATTAATTAATTGAATTTAAATTAAAGAAAATGAAGAACTTGAGAAAATTTTTTAATTAAAAAAATTAAAAAATAAATAAATAGAAGCCCTCCAGAAAGACTATGGGAAGCTCTTTTGCTGCAGAGGCTCCTGGAGGCCTAAACTTCTGTGATTCTGTGCAGTTGGGCAGATCTCAGCTTACCCCTCCTAGGCGCAGCCCCGACCCATTCATTTATTCAGCCAGCATTGCTGCCCTGGAGCTAGGCACTGGGAGAGGGACGAGTACACACACTGTGCTCAGTTTTCGGTAGGGACCCCCCCTCCTCTAAGAGCCCCCCGCAAAAGGTACTGAGGGCAAGAATAATGAAAGACGTAATGGCCAATGGAATGAAGTGGTGGCTGCTGATGTGAGGAGAAGGGTCAGGAAGCTTCCCAGAAGCAGTGATGCTCAAGCTGTGTCGTGAGGAAGCAGCATTCTGCCAGATAGACGGGTATGGGAGGGAAGGGGGCGCATGCACAGGCAGGGGACCAGCCTACGCAGGCAGGGAGGCCGTGTCCCAGTATCTCAGCAGAGCTCGGATTGAGCATAGCAGACTGGCTCTGGTTTTTCCTGTGGGCCATCCAGAGACCTCTGTGGCCTGGGTTCCTCCTAGGTTCTTGGGACACAGGCTAGCCTCCCCAGTGGGCTCTGTGACCCAGGGCTGCCTTCCCGCGAGGTAGGAGCATGCAGGGAACACCTTGATTGCCTGCCTTCCTTCCTTCCGTGCCAGGAGCAGGAGAATGTGTTGCAGCGGGTCCTGCAGCTGCCGGTGGTGAGCGGCACCTGTGAGTGTTTCCAGAAGACCTACACCAGCACCAAGGAAGCCCACCCGCTGGTGGCCTCTGTATGCAATGCCTACGAGAAGGGTGTACAGGGCGCCAGCAGCCTGGCGGCCTGGAGCATGGAGCCGGTGGTCCGCAGGCTGTCCACCCAGTGTGAGTCCTCCGGTACTGGCAGGCCACCGCCTGTCTATCTGTCTGTCTGGTAGCTTGCTTGTCTGTCTGCCGATATGTCTGTGTGCCTTTTTGGCTGTCCGATGGCCTTTCTAGCCACCTACATCCTGTTACATGATCTTCTCCACAGCTATAGATGATACAGTGAGAGACGGCTGTAGACACAGGTACAGATATGGATGTACATCTCTCCCCATCTGTAGATGTCCCATCTACAGCCCAGTTGGCATTTTTCTGGGATGACAATGATGGGCCAAAGAATTGGCAGGGCAAGGGATGGGCAGAGCTGTGTGGGCAGTGGTGGGAGTGGGGCTCATGGTAGACCAGATGCCCACTTTGGCCCCAAATCCAGCAGCAACAGTAGGAACTAGCAGAGTCTGATACAGAAGCAGGGGCAGCAGACTCTAGGTCTGGCCCGGCAGAGCCTGGGGGGGCAGGGGTGGGGTGGGCGGGAAGGCATCCGGGCCCAGCAGCGGAAAGCTAGCAGCCTGGGCCCTGGAGGTGGAGAGCAACTCCATACGGGCCCTACTACCCGACCCAGCCCTACTCAAATTGTTCTGCCCCTTTTGAAAATATCGTCTCCAAGGAAAGACTCTCTCTCTCTCTTTTTTTAAATTCCAGTATAGTTAACATACAGTGTTATGTTAGTTTCAGCCACACAACATAGTGATTCAACACTTCCACACATCACCCAGTGCTCGTTATGACAAGTGCATCCAAGGCAAGGCTCTTGACAGGGCTGAGGGAAATTCCAGCAGCACCAAGAAGTCTAGGACCTTCCACCATCCTGATTAGAAAATTATGGGTGCGTGAGGATTCTGCCTTGGGCCAGCCTCCTTGCCTCCAAACTCCTTCAATAACTTCACTGGGTCTCATTTTGCCCAGTCAGAAGATGGCCCAAGTCATCTGGGCTCTCTGCTGCTTGAGAATTTTGTGAAGAAATGTAAGCTATCTGGAGAGAGAATATATGAAAGCATAGAGAACTGATCTCCATGATCATGACTGCAGAGCTCTGTCTTCAGCAGCCCGTACCTCCTAGAAGCATCTACGTACTCTGGTACTTGCCCCCCTCCCTGGGGGCAACTCCTTTCTCTTCCCTGCCACCCTCTTCCCACCGTTGATTATCTTACTCCTAGAAGGTAGAAAGAAGGACATGGACAGTCCGGGGCCCGGGCCGGCTATGGCTTGGACTTGGTCACCTCTAGGATGAAGCAGTACCGGCCCTACCCCCACAGGGCCCACCCGAGGGCCCTGCTGCCCCTCCTCTCACACCTTGTCCTTCATGCCCACCCAAACCTCACCCAGACAGGGGAGGGAGGACAGGGAGGGAGAGACCAGTATTTGTTGGTGATTCACAGAGTTCCTGTCACTTCCTCCTCACCACAACCCAGCACGTTAGGCACCATTAGTCCACATTTGACAAATGGGGAACCTGAGGCTCAGGCACGCTGTGACTTACCCAAAGCCACACTCTGTAGATGCACGCACTGGGCTCTGAGT
Source organism: Callorhinus ursinus (assembly GCF_003265705.2). Taxonomy (NCBI): domain Eukaryota; kingdom Metazoa; phylum Chordata; class Mammalia; order Carnivora; family Otariidae; genus Callorhinus; species Callorhinus ursinus. The sequence continues at coordinate 6,073,895 of NW_027397107.1, forward strand.
GCAGATCTGCCTGACTCCAGAGTTCCTACACAGAGGGAAGACACTGGCCTGGCCTCAAGGAGTCACAGAGGATGGGGAGCTAAAAGGGGCTGAGGAGCTGGGTGGGGAGCGACTCAGGTTCCAAGATGCTTCGGATGCAGCAGGGCTGGGGGGTTTTGAGGGCCCTGAGGTACCTTCCTTGACACAGAGGCCACTGCTAGGTCTCCATGGCTCACCCCACTGTGGCCTTCGCTTCTAGTCGTAGCTGCCAACGAGCTGGCCTGCCGTGGCCTGGACCACCTGGAGGAAAAAATCCCAGCCCTCCAGTACCCTCCTGAAAAGGTGAGCCCCTTTCCTCTTCCCTAATGTGCCCCGTACTCTATTGTCCCACCTCTCGAGAGGAGAGGGCACAGGCTGACAATGCCATGACTGTCAGCCTTTCCTTTCTATGGCAAGTGCCCTCCAAGCTTGGGGGTGGCCGCCTGCCCCTAAGGCCACAGTGGGCTTAGTCCTCTCCCTGTGGTGCCAGATGGAGGCAGGCTTTCTGGAAAGCAGGCACAGCCCAGGGGCTAACTCAAACAGGGGCTTGGGGTGGGTCCCACTGCTTCTAATCCCATGATCCCCCTTCCCCACCCCAGGATACCCAGTGGGCCGGCACTGGACCACTTGGTAACTATAGTCACCTAAGATCAGGGGCCACACTCATCAGAGCTCAGGATTGCAGTCCCATGTCCTCAAGATCCAGCCCTTTGTGGACCAGGAGACTGAAAAAGTCACTTTACCTAGCTGTATATTCATTGGGTATTTGCTAGATAAGGGCCATGTACAGGCGCTTTTGGGGAATAAGCTTCATCTCACTGACCAACTATGTACTCATCCCACAAACATTTACTGAGCCCGACAGGGGTTGCCAGGGGCCACAGTGCGATTTATGGAGCCCTCCCATTTAATCCTCTTGTCAACCGTCTGGGACAGGGTGGGTATCCCCATTTTACAGATGAGAAAACTAGTGACTTCGCCCTGGGCACACAGCCTTCAGTGGAGGCCACATGAGAGCAGGTCTGTTTGGCTCCGAGGCCTGTGCTCTTCACATTTTTCCAGATGAAGGGCATCTATGTCATAAGAGAGCTCCCAGACTATAGGAGAGAAAGATAAATTATTTCAATATGGAACTGGTAGGAAGATCAGCCACATCTCTGAATCAGTCTAAATGCAGATGGGAATGGGAGCATGTTCTGAGGGAAGGACAGACAAGACATTTGAGGAATTTGGGAGTGGTTGGTTAGGAAGTGGCCAGGAAGAAGTGAGGTGCAAAGAGGCCAGGAGATCCATGCACAGGGAGGACTGGAGCCCTTTCCCCTTAAAGCTCGGCTTAATCGAGGGGTCCAGATATTGGTGCCCCTCCCCTGGGCCTTTATTTTATTTTATTTTTAAGTAAGCTCTATGCCCAGTGTAGGGCTGGAACTCATGACCCTGAGATCAAGAGTCACACGCTCTACGGACTGAGACAGCCACATGCCTCTCTCCTGAGCCTTTAAATGAGGCCCACCTGGAAGCTGGGCTCAGGGCTACCAGACCCACAGGCCTGACTCCCCTCCCCATCTCCCCCAGATCGCCTCTGAGCTGAAGGACACCATCTCTACCCGCCTTCGCAGTGCCCGGAATAGCATCAGCGTGCCCATCACCAGCACTTCGGACAAGGTCCTGGGGGCCGCTCTGGCCAGCTGTGAGCTCGCCTGGGGGGTAGCCAAAGACACTGCCGAGTATGCCGCCAACACGCGAGCCGGCCGGCTGGCCTCTGGAGGGGCTGACTTGGCCCTCGGTGGTGTTGAGAAGATGGTAGAGTTCCTCCTCCCTTCAGCCAAGGAAGAGTCAGGTATCTACCATTAGGGGGGCTGGCAGACCCTTCTTGGGAAGTGAGTTGGCTGCCCATGCTGCCTGAGTTGGCTGCCCATGCTGCCTGGGAATTAGTAAGAGGCAGCCAGGGCTCAGCCGGCCACGGCTCTGGAACAGGGAAGGCCCAGAAAGTTTTCCAGAGGGATCTATCCTAATTTAGCCTCCTCTCCCCATTTGTGAGTGGGGAAACTGAGTGACCTGAGTCACCAGCTCCACTTGTGGTAGAGCTCGGGTAACCACTTTTCAACCCTAGACACAACTTCAGCTTCCCCAGCACCCCCTCTCTCTGATCAGCTTTCCTTGCTTTCCCCCCAAATCTCATCCAGCCCCTGCTCCAGGACAGCAGCAGGCCCAGAAGCCCCCCAAAGCCAAGCCGAGCCTCATGCACAGGGTTGGGGCCCTGGCCAACACCCTCTCTCAACACACCTTCCAGACCACAGCCCGGGCACTGAAGCAGGGCCACGCCCTGGCCATGTGGATCCCAGGTGTGGCACCCCTGGTGAGTGTCTGCCCAGAGCTCTGGCTGACCCCTAGCCTGGGTCCCTCCCATCCCACCCAACTCCACCTCTGGTCCTAGGAACATTCTCTCCTCCAGCTTGGGCTGGGACTTTTGGTTTAAGGTCAGGAGGCCTTAAGGGGGTGGAGGGCCAGTCCTCTGGGCTTCAAGGAGAAGGGAAAGGACAGGTTGTGAGCCGAGGACACTTCTGTATCTCTCCCTCTCCCTCGGAGTCCTACCCCCCAGCATTCATCCTCACAAGGGAGCTTCTTGCGGTGGGCCCTCCCACCTATGCGGGAGCAGAGACCCCTAGCTGCTATCCAGGGACCAGAAGTGTCGCCTGTAAGTAAGCAAGGTCCCAAATGCCTTCTGCTGGGGAGAGAGTGCTGGCTGGGCTGCATCCCTGACTCTGACTGCCCACAGGTTTTAAAATTGCCCCTTTAGAGTTCTAATTTGCATCTTACTTGCACCTAAGGTAAAGCTGTTTTTTCTAGGCCCAGGCAGGGCTAACTCCCCACCATACCCCACCCCCACTGTGTATTTTAGCAGATATAAACTGGATTTTTTTTCATAAGAACCTTTATAAGAAACAAAGGCCAAATAAAGGAAAACAAAGGAAATAAAAGTTAAAACTTAAAGCATAAAGGTCAGCAAACAAAACAACGACTTCTCAGCCATCATTTGAATAACATTTTTAAAAGCATCATCAGGCCTCATTCATTCAAACAAATGTTTGCTGAGAACCTACTATGCACCAGGTTCTGTGGCTTCAGTAGGGATACGGGAGTAGTGGTTCTCTTCTGTCCCCTGCACTGGGGGATCATTTACCCGTAGGGGCTGCGACTGACCCATGTCCCAGCCTTACGTGTAGTAGGGAGGGCCTGCTGTACTGTGCAACCTCAGGCACCCTGTTCACACAGAACATAATGGTGTCCCCTGAAGCTGTATGATAAAGAGGCCCTGTTTGGGGAGTTCCCTAGGGCTAGGAATGAGCCAGGCTGTGCCTCAAGGGGGCACCAGCCCACCTGCCCAGGTCTGTTTCCACCCATGGGACACTGGGGTCCCCTTGATTTTTTCACTCTTTAAAGATCTCCAAGTCTCCAAGGAGTATCTATTAAAGCTAAACATGCCTCCCCTGCCAAGACCCAGCAATTCAACCCAACAGAAATGAGAGCTTACGTCCCCCCATAAGACAGGTCAAAACGTTCCTATCAGGCTTTATCCTTAGCCAAGAACTGGAGACAACACAGATGTCCACCAACAGCAGAGTGGGTAAATTGTGGTGGGTCTACATGGAATATGACACAGAAGTGACAAGGAAGGAGCTATCTTGACTTGCGATAGCAGGGATGAGTCTCACAACACAATGTTGAACAGAAGAAGCTATTCGTGAAAGAAGACCCATCGCATGAGTCCATTTATATGAAGTTCAAAAATGGGCAAAACCACCCCTCTGTTGGCAGAGGTCAACATGTGGTCCCTTGGGGGAAGGGTACTGGCAGGGTGGGAGGCACCCCCACGGGAGACTTCTGGGGTGTTGAAAGTGGCCTCTGTCTTGATCTGTGGTAGTTACATACGTGTGTGCTTACAAAATGTCACAGAGCTGCACGCTTCTGATGTGCGTGCCCCAGGTGTGAGAGTGATCACTCAGTGACAAATCTGGGGGACAGTCCGCTGGGGCCTGGCCCCTGGTGAGGGCTTTTGCCCGCTGGGGCCGCCCGGTCCTCTGCAGGCGTGTGAGGCCAGCAGCTCACCGGCGCCCCCCCCCACCCCCATGCAGAGCAGTCTGGCCCAGTGGGGCGCGGCGGCCGCCATGCAGGTGGTGTCCCGGCGGCAGAGTGAGGTGCGGGTGCCCTGGCTGCACAGCCTTGCCGCCCAGGATGAGGACCACGATGACCGGGCAGACACGGAGGGAGAGGAGACTGAGGAGGAGGAGGAATCTGACACCGAGGAGAACAAGCTCAGCGAGGTAAGGCCGCGAGCGGAGGCCGAGTGGGGGACGTGGACGCCTCAAGTTCCCACAGCCCACTGAGGGGACGCGAAGCAGAGGCTCGGGGTGGGCCTCGGCCCCCAGACCCAGAGACGTAGGGCGTGCAGGCTGCGTTGTTCACCGCACCCCCAGACAGCCGGCTAACAAAGTACTTCCATGCCCTTCTCTCAGCTGACCCTCACAACAGCCCCAGAAGGTAGGCAGGGCGGAGACTGTCATCCCCGTTGTGCAGGTGAGGAAGCAGGTCCAGAGAGGGGAAGTGACCTGCCCAAGGCCACACAGCTCGGAAGAAACCGGCGCCCGCGTTCTTTCCCTCCAGTTCTGGGGGCGGTGGGGAGAAGGGCCCCGGGGCGCGCCGCCGCAGGTGCTGACCTAGCTCTGGCCCCCAGGTGGCAGCCCTGCCCAGCCCGCAAGGCCTCCTGGGCAGCGTGGCCCACGTGCTGCAGAAGGCCGCGGGGAGCACCATCTCAGCCGTGATGTGGGCGCCTGCGGCTGTGCTGGGCTCGGCGGCAAGGATGCTGCGCCTCACCCCGGCCCGCGCCGCCTCCCCCATCAAGGGGAGGGCCATGTCCCTGTCAGACGCCCTGAAGGGCGTCACTGACAACGTGGTAGACACGGTGGTCCACTACGTGCCGGTGAGTCCCACCCACCCCAGGGGCCTGGGAAGGACGGGTAAAGCAGATTGGACCCAAGGGGCTGCAGGGGGCCTCCTTTCCCCAATCTCCTTGGCACCCCAGAAACATTTTGACGAGCTATGGCCTTGATGGGGGGGGGCCCTTGCCAGCCCCAAGAGTATAGAGACGGTGGCCCTGGCCTGAGACCCTGCCCCACAGCCCCCCTTCCGACCATCAGTCTGGGGGTCCCCAGTTGGCCCAGCCCTCGCCTCAGGGCGTTTGCATGCTGCTCCCTGGGAAGGGGCTAGAAGGAGGCTTCCAGGGCACCCTGGGGGTGGGTGGGCTCTGTTCCAGGGCACAGCTGCGGCGCCATCCCAATCCTGTCACCTATTAACAAAAGGAAAAACCCAAGAGACACCAATACTGTCTCTCTGGCAGTCCCTGGGCCCCTTCCCAGAGCAAGGCACAGGTTGTGCAGGCTCCAGAAGGCCCAGTCGGGCACCCACCCTTTAGTGAGCTAGGGTTGGGGGCGGGGGTTAGTCAGTCCCTCAAAGAGGCACGCCGGGGTCTTGGCTGCCAGCCTGTTTACCTTGGGCTCCACACAGGGCCAGGCATGGGTCCCCTGACCCTGGCTGGGACCACGTGTGGGCTGTGCTTAGCGCACGGCTCAGGCCCAAGGGGTGGTGGGAAAGCCGCTGACTTTCCACGGAGCGACCCCTGAGGGAGACCCGAGGGGTCCAGGCACTTTGGGAGGGGGGGGCTGCCTGCCTTGCCTTGGGGGTCTGGGCCGAGGAGACCATGGGAGAGGGCAAGGCGTCAGCGGTCTCCCCTGCTCCCCCGCCCGCGTCCCACACCCCAGGTTGTGCTCTCCGTAAGGCCGCTCCTGGGAGGGGTGCATGCGAGGGGCCCGGAGAAGCGGTGGATGGGAGGCGCAAGGACGAGGGGCCAGGCCGGGGCCCTAACACGGCTGCCGGGCCCTCAGCTCCCCAGGCTGTCGCTGATGGAGCCCGAGAGCGAATTCCGGGACATCGAAGAGGCCGAGCGCCGGGAGGCGGAGCGCAGGGCTTCTGGGGCGAGCCCCGAGCCCGCGCCGCGCCCCCCGCAGCCCCGCGGCAGCCTGCGACCCGCCCGCAGTGCCGCGGCGCCCCCCGGCCCGGGGCCGGAGGACAGGGCGGACGCGCCCGCCGCGCCGCGCCCGGCCTTCCCCGCGGTGGCCCGCGAGAAGCCAAGGCGCAGGGTCAGCGACAGCTTCTTCCGGCCCAGCGTCATGGAGCCCATCCTGGGCCGCGCGCAGTACAGCCAGCTGCGCAAGAAGAGCTGAGCCCCGCGCCTCCGCCCGGCCGCCCGCCCGCCGCCCGGAGGGCGAGGCCCGGACCGGCTCTCCGCACCGCCGCCGAACCTGCACTTCCGAGTGAGCGGGGCCTGCTTCCAAGTAGTCCCCTGGGAACCCGAGTCTCATTCCCGCGGCGCTGCCGAGGCACGCATTATCTTTTTAGCACCGTTTTGGGGCTTAGCTGTCCGAACCTATTTTTAAGAAGCGTCAGAGCAGCAGCTTGCTTTGGCTCTATGCCTTGTTGTTCTGTTTTGTTTTGTTTTTTAACCAAAGGATTAAGCGCCTGACTTGAGCTCTCACTTCTTTAACCAACGTGTGGCCAAATGACATTTGACTGTTTCCAAAATTTAGATCCATCCTCCGTAGACAAAGATTAAGCAGGGGGCGCCTGGGTGGCTCAGTCGTTAGGCGTCTGCCTTCGGCTCGGGTCATGATCCCAGGGTCCTGGGATCGAGTCCCACATCGGGCTCCCTGCTCGGGGGGAGGCCTGCTTCTCCCTCTCCCACTCCCCCTGCTTGTGTTCCTGCTCTCGCTGTCTCTGTCTCTGTCAAATAAGAAAATATCTTTAAAAATAAATTAATAAAAAAGATTAAGCAGGAGTCTCTGATATATGTTTAAGGCTCTGAGCTCAGAGATTCCTCTGAGTATCCAGGCTCTCGGCAGACTACTTGAAGGGAGCGACAATTAGGTGCAGAAACTGTTGTATGTTTATATAAATATTACCCTCCCTTTCCGAGTACCCAGTACCCTTCACAGGGTGAATCCCGGCCTGTGCTCTGTAGCGCCACCTCCTGGCTCACAGTCACACTTCCATTTGCTTCCTTCCTGACTTCATCTGTGCGTTCACTCTTCCACCATTGCTGGCGCCCCCGTGGCGGGGGGACGACAATGGTGGCCCGTTCACCTTATAAAGAACTACATAGACCATATGTATGGACTCTGTAGTAGCCACAGTTCATTCCAAGTCCTATTTCTGAAAATGTCAATATTTGGTTAATCTAGGGAATACATACATATAATTTAAAAATTCAAATATTGCAAAAGGGTGTGTGTCTTCCTCACTGAGTTCCCCAGTTCCCCTTCACAAAAACCACCCTGCCGTCAGTCTCTCGGATATCCTTCCAGGTACAGGCTGCACATGTGCAAGACCACTTTTTTCACACAGCTGTGGGATGTGATCCTCTTTCTTCATTTAACAATACATCTTAGAGATCTTTTTGTATCAGCACCATAAATCCTCCTTGCTCTTTTTAATGGCCATGTAGTAAGTGCTTCATAATGTAGATATGCTCTTTGATTTAACTGGTTCCCTAGTGGTGGACTTTCAGGTTGTTTCCTTTTTTTTTTTTTTTTTTTTTTTGGTCCTGCAAACAGTCCTACAGTAAATGTCTGTATGCAAAATGTTTTGTGCAGATGTGTAGGTATATCTACAGGAGAAATTTATAACTTGGAATCATGACATGTGCATTTATTTTTTTTTAAGATTTTATTTATTAGAGAGAGAGCACAAGCAGCGGGGAGGGGTAGAGGGAGAAACAGACCTCCCGCTGAGTGGGGAGCCTGATGTGGGACTCGATCCCAAGACCTGGGATCATGACCTGAGCTGAAGGCAGACACTTAACCGACTGAGCCACCCAGGCGCCCCAAGAGTATGTGCGTTTTAAATGCTGTTAGATAACGCCAAGTAGCCTTCCAACCCAAACTCAGTTTTTCTTGTTATTGTCATCTGCAGCTGCACAGGTAATTACTACATCTCTGTCAGTCCTTTTAGATGTCCATATATACATCCTCCAAAGGCCCCCCTCAGACCTGTGAGCTCCCTCTTGGCCCCCACTCTGTTGCATACCTGAAAGCCCAGCTTTCTGAAACTGACTCTGGATCCTGGCAGATCTTTGGTGTAATGAGTCCTTGGCCTTGATGCTTGGGTTTGGAATTTGAGGATGGACATGCACGGGTGGACACGGCCAGGACTCAGAGCTAGCCTTGGGCACCCCACCCCACCTCTACAATCCACACCACCCCCAGCAGTTTCCTGGGGAGGGAGTGTGATCTGACAAGAGGGGCCCTTATAAGCTGATATGTCAGGGGCTACAAAGATAGAGTCCAGCCTAGCCCTGGCAGGGCTCCCGTGGGCAGTTGCTGGTGCAGTGACCTCAGGCAGAAACAGCCAGCTGTCTGGACTCACCTGCCCACGCTGCTTTCTTCCTGGAGCTTGCGAAACCACACTCCTGACAGTCCACTCCTCCATTGTCCTGTGGCTCTTCCTTCTAGACCATACCCCAGCTGGCACAACAACTGCCCTCTCAGCAACCCAGAAGAGCTGGGGCCTTGACAGGGCTGTAGCAGTGAACACACTTGCTGGCCAGGCCCATACCCCTCACCTCTTGGGGTGCTGGGGGCCAGCATATGGAATAGCACAGCTCAGGAAACAAACAGCTGAAGTTGTAAAGGTTCTATCATTAAAAATCTCTTGATTAGGTAGCAAAGTGCTCTGAGCCTGGCCCTTGAGGCTTCTGAACACTTTTTGAAGAGAAATGAGAGCAAAGTATCTCCTCGAAATGACAGAAATGTGCTTCATTGTCTGGTGTGGGACTTTCCGCTGTTCCAAGAGACATCACTTTGGCAACTCTTGCTCACGTGGTTGTGAAGGTTCATCCACACTCATCTTTGGACACTCATGACCTCGGGAAACCCTGCATGTCACACTGGGATGTCAGGGCCCCTCTTCAGAGAAATATCTTACCCCCTCTCTTCTAGTCCAGCTCACAAAATGCACCTCAACTCAATCACAACTTTTGGAGATGGAAAAAGAACCATTACCAACCACAAAATACATTTATCCATGCAGTTATTTACCACTTTTTTCTTACATAATTATTTAGGATCTTAATATCCGAAGGACTTCTGTGTCTGGAGACAGATAGCCCTGTGACTTGGCTTTCTTGCTCATTGTATGAAGCAGAATTTTCCTAAACATTTAAACACTTCATACTTAATCAAAACTTGTAAGATGCATAAATCAAATTATTTTAAATCTTGAAATGTTGGTTACAAACAAAAGTCAAATTCTCTTACATATTCCTGTAAGCCCTGAGTCAGTGGAAACTTCTACATGTCTCACCAGCACCTCACTATAGTTAGCAGGCATCCAGAGGTTCCCCTGTCTGCAGAGAGGGGACAAAGTCTGCGTGTCCTGCTGGGTGGACCCTTCTTCTACCCACCACTCAACGTAAGAGACAGAATGTGAGCGGTACCGTTAGAACGTCCTGTCTGGCTTTTCCATTCCCACCCTGGCCCTGCCCCCAGAAACCATAATCTGGAATTTTGTGTTTACTGTACCTTTGCTTTGCTTTATAGATTCCTTTCCTGTGCATATACCTCATTCCAATACTATTTCGTTTTGCAGGCTTTGAACTTTAAGTGGAATTATATGTATTCTTCTGAGACTTATTTTTTTTCACTCAAAATGAAGTTCCTGAGAGTCACTCATTTTCACTAGAGATTGTTTTTTTATTATACAAATATTGCTGTGATCTGATTGTATCCCCCCTCCAAATTCATATGTTGAAATCCTATCCCCAAAGATGATAGAATAAGGAGGTAGGGCTTTGGGGAGGTGATGAGGTCATGGGATTAGTGTCTTTATAAAAGAGGCCCCAGAGAGCTCCCTTGCCCCTTGCACCATATGAGGACCCAGCAAGAGGCACCGGCTATGAACCAAGAAGAGGGCCATCACCGGAGCATGACCATGCTGGCGCTGTGATCTTGGACTTCCCAGCCTTCAGAACTGTAAGAAATAAATTCCATTGTGTATAAGCTACCCAGTCTGTGGTATTTGGTGACAGCAGCCCAAATGGACTAAGACAAATATGTTTTATATTTAATACGTATGTAAAATTAGTATATTAATATCAAGTATATTAATTTAGTCATTTGTATTAGAATTGATTCCGTTTTGAGAGATAGAAAGCCCTAAATAACAATGTGTATTAGTCAGCCTTTGCCATAATATTGCTGCATAACAAATATCCTACAGATTGTGGCTATGACAACATGCATTTATTCTTATGTTTGTGGGTCAGCAGGGCGACTGTGGTTCAGCTCACCCCTGTGGCACTCCAAGTGGCTCTGTTCTGGCCTGTGGATCATCTGAACTTGGCTTCAGACTGTGCGTGACTTCAGTTCTGCTCCAGGTGTACTATTTCAGGGATCCAGGGTAAGTAAGGGTCAGTGGCTCTCTGGGGCATGCTCTCCCACAACAAATCACAGCCCTCTGCTTGCATCCTGTCTCCTCAGATTCCATTGGCCAAAGCGTGTCAAGTTCCCACCAATGGGGAGAGTGATCTGCTTTACTCAAAGTTCACCAATTTATATGTTAATCTCACCCTAAAATGCCCTCACAGAGACATCTAAAGTAATGTTTGACCAAATATCTGGGCAGCCCCAGGCCCAGTCAAGTGGATACATAAAATGAACCATCACATTTGCCAACACCATGCAGACCTGTCTCATGTTCATATTCTAAGCCGTCATAGTCATTCTGGAAGTCAAACATTACAGTGGTTACTTCCCGGGCAGCAGCCCTAAGCCGTGTGGTACAGGAGATGTGAGGGAAAGCAGATCTTAGGGCTCCCAGGAAAAGTTCCTTTGATCTGAAGAGTGCAGCATGATACCGTGCTCTCTTCCTCCTCTGGATGTTTTATGGTGGAAGGTGATGGCTGGGGAAAGGGACAAAGCCAGGTCCTCTGTCACACTGCCACTGACCCAACCTGCCCCAGAGCCTCCTCCCTCTTGTCTTTCAGCTGAGATAACACACAGCCTTATTGTTCAAGCCACATCGAGTTATGGTTGTGTTCCTTGAAGCTGAGGGCTTCCTAATATAGATCTATCCAGAGAGGCTTGGTAACTTCTACAGCCTTTAATTGCACTGCCTGTCTATGACAGGCAATCTTCTGTATACATAATAAATTTTGCTACTACAGCAGAGTTCAATTTTTCTTTTTCCTTTCTTTTTTTTTTTTTTTTAAGATTTTATTTATTTGCCAGAGAGAGACATAGCAAGAGAGGGAACACAAGCAAGGGGAGTGGGAGAGGGAGAAGAAGGCTTCCCGCTGAGCAGGGAGCCCGATGCGGGGCTCGATCCTACGACCCCGGGACCATGACCTGCTTAATGACTGAGCCACCCACACGCCCCCGGAGTTCAATTTTTCTAATGACATTTAACACCACAAATATGTTTTTAGATTTTAATTAAAATTCAACCACACGTGGGGCTCCCAGTGTAACCAGTCCATCAGAGGTCACGGAGGTGAAGACACCATCTCCTTGAAGTGGCTGGTGGACGTCCCCATCACCTCTCCTGGTGCCAAGTTTCCCCGGGGAATGACTACAAGATGCAATTCCATTTCACAAATGTGACAATGTGAGAAAATGTGAGTCTTAGAAATGAGGAAGCATTTTTTTTTTTTTGATGTGGGGAGATAGACATTTCTACTGTTTTTTGGGGGGGAGTTCAGGGCTGAGAGTACAAAACAGAGGTGACTGAAGACGGGACCCTGAGCCGAGGACAAGATGGCCTCCAGATGTGGGCCTTGACTTCTAAAGCATAAAATGCCATCAAGGGGATGCTTCTTTATTCTCTAGATGTGTCCTAAGTGCCTTTCTGTCACTTTGTGCCTACGATATGAAAACATGAGCCATAGTGATCCATATCCATATTTCTGCTAATGCAAAAAGGTTTTCCTTCCTTTCTTCAATAACTTTTACTGAAAACCTCTATGGAGTGACGGTGCCAGACCATGGGCCAAGGGAAAGAGACACAGGGGTAAATAAGGCACACTCCTCTCAAGGACCTCTCGGTAGGTCCATGGACCTACTAATGGCTTAGTAGGTACAAGGGACAAGTGACAATATGTGTATTATATGTGTGTGTAATATGTACGTATGTGCTTGTATATCGTAGGGCTGTGGTCTGAATGTTCGTGTCCCCCTGCAGGTTCATACGTTGAAATCCTAACCCTCAAGGTGGGGCCTTTGGGAGGTGATTAGGTCATGAGAGTGGAGCCCTCGTGGTTGGGGTCGATGTCCATATAGAAGAGGCCTCAGAGAGTTAGCTTGTCTCTTCTGCCACGTGAGCACACTGTGACCTGGACCCTCTGGGACATCCAGGAAGTGCGCCCTCATCTGACACTGAATCTTCCAGTGCCATGATCTTGGACTTCCCAGCCCCCAAAACTTGAGAAATAAATGTCTGCTGTTTATAAGCTGTCCCTCTGGGCATCTGACATTTTGTTATATCAGCCTGAATGGACTAAGACACAAAGAGAGTAAGAGTTGGAAGACATTGACCTCCAAGACATTGACTGTTCTTACCTGCCTCCTTCATACATTGTGCTCTTTATTAGTATTATTACTGTTTTAACTGGCGTGTGTTACGGGACAGGGGGGAGACCAGTGAAGAGGCTCTCCAGCGGCCCAGATGGTGGCTTGGGTGGCCAGGGTGTAGAGGACGAAGAGCTTTGCCTGGACTGGAAGCTATGGGGGAGGGGCAGTCAGGATGAGAGCAGGAGACAAGGATGGCTGGAGTGCTGCGGTGGACAGTGGAGGACACACTGGAAGTGATGTGTGGGGGCAGTCCCTTGGGCAGCACCTGCCCAGGTAAATGCAGGATGAATACCTCTGCAAGGTTCCCACTAGCTGTTCACTCAGAATAACCTCCCTAACTAGGGAGGTTGGCTGAGAACTCTACAACCTCACCTCCCCGTGGCCTCTTTCTGGGGCACTTGTCCCTCCAGGAACCCGAGGCTGGGTAGCCGTGCAGTCTACCAATAGACCAGTGGTTCCCCTGCTCATTTTAAACTGGGGGCTTCCAAGCCAGGGCTGTGGAGCCACGCCTTGTCAGGGCCCGCCTTGGTGAGGCTCCCCCAGGGGCAGCCTCCATCCTGCTCTCTGTCTGGCATGCCGGCTTCCTGGTGGCATCCACCTTCCCCCCCTCCCCCACCTCCCGGTCTTGGCGGAAAAGGGGCACAGCGACGACTCTGATGTGAGTGCAGAGGGTGCAGCCAGGGCCCATTCACACAGCGTGGAGTGGGCCCCCAGCCCAATCTCGAAAATCTCCTGGGGGATGGATCCTTCTCAGCTTTAGAGAGAAAAGCAGGGTGGAGGCTTCCTGGGGATGGGGAAGGGAGAGCTTTGCTGAGCTCTGAGGGGGCGTAGGGAGTGCTGCGAAGCGATACAGGGGTAGCAATGGCGGGAGGAGAGAAGGTCTGCACCTGAACGAATGAATTAATGAACAAACAGTAGCTTATCTTTCATCCACTGTTACTCAGAGTCTACGGTTGGAAAATCCAACCTCCCCTCGCGGAGCGAAGTCTCCTTGTTAGCTTTCGTCTTCTCACCTGTTGCAACTTGCATTGTAAGATATAGGTGCCCCGCTCCATGAGCAGGTGGGCTTCTCCAGCTCGGAGCATCAGGCGGGCCGTGGTGGTCGCCGTGTCCCCAGAATTCCCCAAGTCTGCGCTGGAATCAGAGAGCAGCGTCTGCGGCCCCGGACCACGCTGGGCCCCCCACCCCTTGGGACGTATGACCCCGCCCCCTGGCGAAGCCCCGCCCAAACCCCCGCCCCTTCAGCCCCGGCCCCGCCCCGTTTGCGGACAGACTCCGCGGCGCCGCCCGGCTAGCGCCTCCGCCCCCGAGCGCCCAGGCGGGCGGAGTTGCGGGTGAGGGGCGGGATGTTTTGGGGGGCGGGGGTCCCGATGACGGCATCGGAGCGCGCCGCGCGGAGGCTCGGAGCCTGACTGCACCGCGGGGGGACTGTGCTCCCACCCAAGCAGGTGGGTGCGGGCCCGGGAGGGGTGGAGGTCGAGGACGGGGTGGGTGGGGGGAGGCGCGCGCTCGCCCCCTCCCCGCGCAGGCCTGGGCCGGGTGGCGGTGGGAGCCGGCACCTGGGGAGCTCCCACCGAGCACGAGGAACCCCCATCCTTGCGTACCAGCCTCCTGGAGGCCCCTTCCTGGGCGGGCGAGAGCACCCCCTTCCCTAAGTCGGGGGCCTGAGGCCAGCATCCCGGGCCTGGGCGGGTGGAGCGAGCGCCGTCGCTGCGAGGGTCGGGTCCGCATTTGTAATCACTTTTCCAAACTCCGGGAGCTCCTGTCCGGTGCCCGCCTCCTCCAGCGCCCGACCGCACCGGTGGAGTTGTCCGGGCGCCCTCGGCGCGCGGCGCTGGAAGAGCTCAGGGTGCGGGGCGCGCGGAGGAGTCCACTGTATTGCGCGATGGTTACCGCTGTGTTCCCAGGGCCCGGCACCCGGGAGGGACTGGGTGAGTGAGCGAACGAACGAACCGTTACGTGTGTTGAGAGTTAGTGACAAAGTGAGGACTCTGGGCCCGGGGGTAGGGGGCGGTGTGGACTGCGATAAGAGGAGAATGGGGACGGGGAAAGTTTTTTGGATGCAGTTTCATCATCACTGTTGGGCAGCTGCTAAGCGACCGACCTTGTGCTGGGCGCTGGTGATACAGCACGAAGCGGGCCAGCAGGGTCCCTGCCTCCCAGCTCCCTCTGCAACAGAGTAGCCAGTGGCTGGTGGGAGCACCACTGGGCGCTGTGTGTGTGTGTGTGTGTGTGTAAGCCCGGGAGAGATGGAGTGTGTTGCAAGCAGAGAAAGGTGAGCAAAGGTGGGGTGCAGGAGGTTAGTAGACAAGGTGGGCAGGGCTGTTAGACTTTTGAATATCAAGGGCAGTGGGGAGCCTCTTTTGGGAGTGTTTAAGCAGGAGACTAACAAGACTGCATTTGCAGTTTTGAAAGATGCCCCTGGTTGTCCTGGCGGAGGGCACAGGGAGACTGAGAGCAGTGGTCAAGAGGTCAGTGGCCAGGACCCGGGTTTGGCTGTAGCATGGGGAGAAGCAGGTGAACCTGAGAGATACTTAGGAGATGGAATTGGCAGATCTGGTGGCGGGAATTTGGTCTCGAAGGATCTGACTGTTTTGAAGAAGGTGGGGCCGGGGGTGTGAGGTGACAAAGGCAGAGATTATGGAGACCCCGGTGGGTATCGGGGAAAAGAGTTCCCTGGTGTGGCGGTGGTGGTAGTGGGGGGGGTGTGTGTGTCCTAGGAGATGGGGTTCCAGGGGAAGGGTACAGCTAGAACACAGAAGCCCATGGGCCTATTTTGCGAGTGATGGGAGCCATGAAGTGTCACCTGTAGGACTGAGTCGGCCCTTGCAGTATTTGGGCGCGAGGCTGGTGCAGAGGACGCTCTGAACTTTAATCACCCTCCCTCCCTGCTCTCCAAGGTCAGGAGCCCCAGGATCTGGCTCCAGGTCACCTGCGGGGTGGGTCCAGCCCCTGGAGTACAGGTGCTGATGGGAGGGGCCTCTTCCTCTCTCTCTAGGGCCAGGAGGAGCCCCCCTCCCCGACATGGGGCTGGAGACCCAGAGGCTGCCAGCAGCTGAGGAGGCCCCGGTGAGGGTGGCCCTGAGAGTCCGCCCGTTGCTGCCCAAGGAGCTGCTGCATGGGCACCAGAGCTGCGTGAGGGCGGACCCTCAGCACAGCCGCGTCACCCTTGGGCGAGACCGCCACTTTGGCTTCCACGTGGTGCTGGATGAGGACACTGGGCAGGAGGCTGTGTACCAGGCCTGTGTGCAGCCCCTCCTCGAGGCTTTCTTTGAGGGCTTCAATGCCACGGTCTTTGCGTACGGTCAGACAGGATCCGGGAAGACATACACCATGGGGGAGGCCAGTGTGGGTGAGTGACCCTGCTTGAGGCCCCGGGCCCCGTGCTGAGGGGCCTCGCTGTCTCCGAAACTTCTGCCCTTGCCATTCCCTGTCGAAGGTGGGAGCGCTCGGGGAAGGAGAGCAGGTTTCCTCCTCAGATCTGCAGCCCAGTGGGGGGACCAGCCATGGCAGTAGGCTGACCAAGGGAGGAAGGGAGAGTCCTTGGAGGGGGGGGTCTTTCAACTCCAGAAACGAGGTCACACTGTGTGGTTCTGGTGATCTCGGCGGGAGGAAAGGCAAGAGAAGTCGGCTTGTATCTGGAGGTTGTCGGGATGCCTGCCAAGGGTCAGGAATCCGTGTTCAAGTCAGAGTCAGAGTAGTTGGAATGGGGACGGTCCTGGGAGAGCCATGCTTTGGCTGCCGCCTGGTGAGGGAGCAGGCAGTTCAGTGGGGCTCGGGAGCAGACTCTTGGGAGATATGCTTTGGGCCAGTTGAAGGAACTGCCCCCATTTTCACTGCCCCCATTTCTCTTGGGTTATAAAAGTATCCGTGTTTGTCATGCAAAATTAGGAAAATACAGAAAAACACAAGCACAAAAGAAAACTTACTTGATAATTGCTTTTCAGCCCCGTTAGCATTCCAGTTTCTTTCTCTGAAGAAATTATTTTGCCTTTAAAAAATGGGATTATACCCATTCTTTTATATCCTGTTTATTTTTCTTAACAATCTGTCATAAACATTTCTCTATTTCATTATTCTTCAAGCTAATTTTTTTATTTTTTTTTTCAATCTAATTTGTAAATGGTGGCTTGGCATTCTATGGTGTATATGAGATAATTTATTTAACCAGATCCCCTATTGGATCTTGGGACTTTTGCATTGTTTTGAAGTTGTGAAGAGTGCTGCTCTGAACATCCTTGGGATAAATTTAGGAGGTCCTTTAGATAACTGAGCATAGACTATGGTAATGAGCTCCCTGTCCCGGGGAGTAATCAAGCCAGGGGTATCTGATGATCTATCAGGGATGTAGTAGAAGGGATGCTTACATCGTGAAAGGAGTTGGTGGGACCTTGAGAGGTTGCTTCCAACTCTGAAATTCTATAATTCTGCCTGACCACCCTGGAGCATGGGCTGGCTCAGGCTACCCAGCCATCCTGGCCTCTGCTGTTGCCTTTATGCTGGAGCCCCAGCCTCCAGTTGCTGTCAGGGGCCTTGCGGCCTTGAGCCCTGTCCAGCTGAAGGCATGGTGGCAGGAGGCTCTGTGGTGTGTCCCCAGCTTCCCTTCATGAAGACGAGCAGGGCATCATCCCACGGGCCATGGCTGAAGCCTTCAAGCTTATCGATGAGAATGACCTGCTGGACTGCCTGGTGCATGTATCCTACCTGGAAGTGTATAAGGAGGAGTTCCGGGACCTGCTGGAGGTGGGCACTGCCAGCCGTGACATCCAGCTTCGGGAGGATGACCGGGGAAATGTTGGTGAGGAACTCCCAGGGCCTCCACTGGCTGGGAGTGGGGCTTCGCCTGCTAAGGGGTGGTTCACCTGTCTGGGAGGGGTACCTCCTAACTGGGGAACCCAAGCTCTGGAAGGTTGTGCCTTCCTGTCTCCTGTCGCCACTGAGTTCAGTATATACTTATGTACTCAGAGTGCAAGGCATTGAGGTGGGCTTGGGACAAGCTGGAGCCCCGAGGCCCGAGCCAGGATGAACAGGACACGCCACCTCCTACCCGCCGGGTGTCCCGGGCATGGCGAAGGGGCACCTGGGTCAGGAAGAGCCGTAGAGGGCCAGCCCTCTTCTGCCTGCCCTCCTGGCGGGTCAGTCCCGGGCAGCCCCTGGCCGGGGCTCACTGCCTTCCTTGCCCGCAGTGCTGTGTGGCGTGAAGGAGGTGGACGTGGAGGGCCTGGACGAGGTGCTGAGCCTCCTGGAGATGGGCAACGCGGTGCGGCACACGGGGGCCACACACCTCAACCGCCTGTCCAGCCGCTCACACACCGTCTTCACCGTGACCCTGGAGCAGCGGGGGCGCGCCCCCAGCCGTCTGCCCCGACCCGCTGCGGGCCAGCTGCTGGTGTCCAAGTTCCACTTCGTGGACCTGGCAGGCTCGGAGAGGGTGCTCAAGACGGGCAGCACTGGCGAGCGGCTCAAGGAGAGCATCCAGATCAACAGCAGCCTCCTGGCGCTGGGCAACGTCATCAGCGCCCTGGGTGACCCCCAGCGCCGCGGCAGCCACATTCCCTACCGGGACTCCAAGATCACCCGGTGAGGGCCCTGCGGCCAGTGGCCCACGGGAGCAGGGGCCCCTCTCGGGCTGCTGAGCGGGAGGAGGCGAGTAAGGGATGGGTCCCGTCTGGCTTCCGGGGCGCGCCGCCCACCAGTCCGAGGTGCCGGCCCGCGGGGTACGATTCGGGGTCCGGGCGCGCTGGGGCCCCTGACGCGCCCCACCTGGCGTCCTCAGGATCCTCAAAGACTCGCTGGGCGGGAACGCCAAGACGGTGATGATCGCCTGCGTCAGCCCCTCCTCCTCCGACTTCGACGAGACCCTCAACACCCTCAACTACGCCAGCCGCGCCCAGAACATCCGCAACCGCGCCACGGTCAACTGGCGGCCCGAAACGGAGCGCGCGCCCGAGGAGGCCGCGGCCGGCGCGCGGGGGCCCCCGCGCCACCGCTCGGAGACGCGCATCATCCACCGCGGCCGGCGCGCCCCCGGCCCCGCCAACGCCCCTGCGGCCGCCGCCGCCGCCGCCGCTGCCGCCCGCCTGGGCGCCGAGTGCGCGCGCTACCGGGCCCGCACCGACGCCGCCTACAGCCTCCTGCGCGAGCTGCAGGCCGAGCCCGGGCTGCCCGGCGCCGCTGCCCGCAAGGTGCGCGACTGGCTGTGCGCCGTCGAGGGCGAGCGCAGCGCTCTGAGCTCCGCCTCCGGGCCCGACAGCGGCATCGAGAGCGCTTCAGCCGAGGAGCAGGCCATGCAGGGGCCCGGCGGGCCGACGGTGGCCAAGGGCCAGGTGTGGCCCCGGGGAAGGAGGGAACGGGGAAGGAAGAGGTCTTCATATAGCCAGCCGTGCCCCTGCCCCTTGTCCATCAGCAGAGCACATTCCCTATTCAGAGGCAGTACTGCTGATGACCTCGATCACATTCCTTACCCTCCCCGACCCTCAGGATCTCCATCTGTGAAATGGGGATAACATTGGTATCTACCTCTGGGCATGTTCTAAGGGCCGAAGGGGTACCAAGTGCCCAGCCCAGCATGCTGTGGAGCCTCAGTAGGTTGTTCCTAATAATAGTGGTGATGTTATTATTGTTAATAAAAGTATGATTAATAACGACAAGAGATGGTGCAAATAGCTTGCAGGGGGGACCACTGGCAGGGTGGGCTCTGGAGCCCCGATTGCTGCCAAGGCTTGCAGTAGAGTAGCCAGCTGGGCTAGGGGAACTCCTGGCCGTGCAGAGGGAGGGCTGGGGTGTCCCACAGACAGGCAGGCTTGTCCTGAAGCCTCTCTCCTTGCCCCTTAGGACGAGGAAGGGGCAGTGCAGTTGCTTGCCCTGCAGAGCCAGGTGGCCCGGCTGGAGGAGGAGAACCGAGACTTTCTGGCTGCGCTGGAGGACGCCATGGAGCAGTACAAATTGCAGGTGGGGGGCAGGCTTCCTTGAGGTGAAATTCAGCTAAGTTTCCCGGGAGAAGAGGGAGTTAGCCAGGGCAGGCTTCTGACAGGGTGGAAAGAGATTGGGGAGGAACAGAATGGTGAGGGTGGATGTGCGGGATGGCGATGAGCGGGATGAGAGGTGGGACTGTAGGGGCAGCGGGTCTGGTCCCTGGAGTCAGGCCCTTTTGTCCCAAGGTGACTGGGTCAGCATTGCTCCTGGCGCCCTCTGGCGGCTGTGATTGGCATGGAAGTGGCGGACTGACGGAGGGAGGGATAGGACCTAACTGGGTGGGGTGAGTTTGACCCTGAACTAGTGCGGGGGCGGGGGGGGGGGGGTACGGGGGCCCAAGAGGTGTTCAGAGGTATTGGGCCCTTCTCGGTTTTAGCCCAGAGAGGGTCGGGTGGCCTCAGACGTGTTCTTCAGTTTTCTGGGCATCCCTGCCCTCCCCATCCGCCTCCCCCATCAGCCCCGGGAACTTGTCTTCCAGAGCGACCGGCTGCGGGAGCAGCAACAGGAGATGGCAGAGCTGCGGCTGCGGCTAGAATTGGTGCGGCCTGGCTGGGGGGCCCCAGGGCTCCTGCAGGGCCTGCCTCCCGGGTCCTTTGTGCCCCGGCCTCACACAGCCCCCTTGGGGGGTGCCCACAGCCACGCGCTGGGCATGGTGCCCCCTGCCTGCCTTCCTGGAGATGAAGTTGGCCCCGAGAACTGGGGAGAGGTGAGGAGGTGGCGAGGCCGGGTGTCTGTTGAACTGGACAGCCTCGGGCAGGGGAAGGGCGGCGCCGGGGAATGTGCCCCTCACCCCAGGCTTTCCTGGGACCAGCTGGGAGACGCCCCTTTCTAGTGCCCCTAGAAGAAGGGCCAAAATTTGGGTGACTCTGTAGGGCCGCTCAGAAGGATCTGCTGCCATTGGGCATCCCTGGTCTGGCTGCAGATTGTGGAGGTTACAGAGGGGATTCTGGCTTCTGGCTGTGGATGGGAAGCTTGCATACCTCCAGAGATGGGGAGCTTATCACCTCTGAGGTTACTCCTTCTGTTTTTGCAAGTTTACTTTTCCATGAGCCCTGATCTCCCTGAGCTTGGCTTCCTACTTGGGACCTTTTGGACAATGGCCGCTCCTGCATCTTCCTGAAAGCTCTGGGTTATCTCAGCTGTAAAAGCCCGAGGCGCAGAGGAGAGGGAGGGTGTGAGTTTGGCAGGAGTCTGTTATACACCCACCACTCGGGCAGAGTGTTGTTGGTGAGATAAAGACTTGGGTACCAATGGTCCGTATAACAGAGATAGGGCAGACTGTCACCTGAGGAGTCCCAGGTGCTGTGGGGGGGGAGCTCCTGCTCCAACTTGGGATGGGCAGGGCCAGGCATGGGGGCAGCACCAAGACTGGTGATGGGAAATGCCTGGTGGAGGGCGCCCTGGAGCCTTCCTGTCCTGAAGCCCTTGGCACTCCCCTAGCAGGTGACAAATGGCAGAGAGGCTAGAGTCACAGCAGAGGCAGACAGGCCCGGAAGCGGCTCTTCAGCTGCCTCGGAGGAGGAGGAGGAGGAGGAGCCCCCCCAGCGGACCCTGCACCTGCGCAGGTGAGTGGGACCAGCTGCCACCCAACAGAAACCACCTCAGGGCCCGGGCTGGGCTGGGGGAGGACCCCGCTGTGGTCTCAGGGTGCCCTCACCTCCATTCCTCCGTGCGGTTGGGAAGAACAGATGGGG
The DNA here is from genome assembly GCF_003265705.2 of Callorhinus ursinus. Lineage (NCBI taxonomy): Eukaryota > Metazoa > Chordata > Mammalia > Carnivora > Otariidae > Callorhinus > Callorhinus ursinus. Next base: position 6,095,256 of record NW_027397107.1, read on the forward strand.
GCGGGGGGCTTGGGACCCAGAGTTCTCACTGGGGTGAATGTGCTGCAGGGTGGGCCGAGGCTTCACAGTTCTCAGCCTCCAAGGCAGCCCTCAGTGCCCCCAACAGCCCAGCACCCCCTAAGCTCAGCCCCCTGGCCTCAGCTTTTCCAGACTAACACCCTGGGGTTCCATTGGCCCTGAGGGGATAGAAGGCCCAATGGCTTCTCTTCCTTCCTCTGGCTGGGAAGGGTACAGACTCCTGCTTCTGTCTTTCAGAAACGGGATCAGCAAGTGGAGCCAGAGGGTGGGGGCCTGCCCAGGGAGTCCACTCGACAGGAAGGGCCCAGAGCTTCACCTTGAGGAACTGGGTGCAGCCATCCCGGGGCCCAGAGGTGAGCTGGGTCCGGGGCAGAGAGGGCTCTGACCCTCCCCTCCGTGGTCCTGCACTGGCCATCCTGGGCAGTCCACACCTCATCCCTGGCTGCCCCTGCCCAGGGCATGCTGCTTCTCTCCCCCGCCACCCCCTGTTGGGGCAGCGGCCTTGACAGTGGGCTTGTTACAGTCGTTGGTGGGAGCAAGGCCCTGGCTCGACCCCGTCAGACCCCCGCTGCCATGGCCTCTGAGTGGCGGCTGGCACAAGCTCAACAGAAGATCCGAGAACTGGCCATCAACATCCGCATGAAGGAGGAGCTCATTGGCGAGCTGGTCCGCACAGGTGAGGTGGTGGGCTTTCGGGTGGGTCTCCCACCTGAGGGTGGTTAGGAGCAGGGGCCAGGTGGTTTAAGTTTGGTAACCAGCTAGCCTCTTCCAGCTGTAGGACCTTGAGCAAGTAGGATAGCGCCTCTGTGACTCAGTTTTCTTATCTCTAAAGTGGGGATAGTAATTGTCCCTGTTTTATGGGTTGTTGAAGTGAGTTAATTCAGCTGAAGTAATTAGGCTGGTTCTCGGGAAGCATTACCTATGAGTAGTTGTATTTACTAGTTGTCTGCTGTGTGAGGCACTGGGGGGCACACAGACCTCTTGGTCTTAGGGAGCAAACAGTGTCCCCAAATCATGCTCTACCACTGGTGACGTGTGTAAAGGGACTGGGAACGGTTTGAGGTAGTGACCAGCTGAGAGTTTTTATTTTAATAGTTACATGTTTGTTACAAAATGCCTGATGAAAAATTTCAAACACATGAGGAGACTGGACCAGTGGGGCCCTCCCCCCGTCACCCAGATTTAGTGTTACAAGGTTTTCCCCACATTGATCTCTCCCTTTTCTCTTTGCTGACTGTTTTGAAGCAAATCCCCAGCATCTTGTCATTTGGCCCCCACGCATTTCGGTATGCCTCTTTTTGGACATTTTAACCAAAATGCCATGAGCACATCTAACAAAACTTCCTGTCACCTGGATGCCCAGAGCACGGCCATCCCTGCAGTTCCTCGGCAGGTCTGTGGACCGCTGGTTTGCTGGAACCCAGCTCCACACGTGTCCCACATGCTGTGTGTGTTTGTTAGGCCTCTGAAGTCTCCCTTCTAGGTCCTTCTCAAAGTCCTGTAGAGTGTTTGAACCCCCACCCCCCCCAACCCCATGTTCTCGGTTTGCCTATTTGTTTCTTTATGTTGTTATTTAACTTGTTCCTCTGTCCTCAGATGTCCTGCAAATGGAAGTTAGTTCTAGAGGCTTAATAATATGCAGGCCCAAGCTCTATGTTTGTTAGTATGTATTAGGTAAAACTAAAGCCAATTTAACCCATTCATATCCCTGGATTGCTGTTACCGATAAGGCTCATTTAAAAAGCGAGTGATTTAATAGAAAGTAGATTAAGTAACTCATGGTACCGGTGGTACCAAGGCTTGGCAAAACCCGTGCAGGCGCCCCTGGCTGGCGGATGACTGGAACCTCTCCCAGGGGTGTGAAGGGATGGTCCTCCTGGGGGAGAGGGGCGGCCTGTGATGAGCCCCCCGCCCCCGCCTTCTTCCAGGGAAGGCGGCCCAGGCCCTGAACCGCCGGCACAGCCAGCACATCCGGGAGCTGGAGCAGGACGCAGAACAGGTGCGGGCTGAGCTGAGTGAAAGCCAGAGGCAGCTGCGGGAGCTCGAGGGCAGGGAGCCTCAGGACGCTGGCGAGCGCTCCCAGCTCCAGGAGTTCCGCAAGAGGGTCGCTGCCGCCCAGAGCCAGGTGCAGGTCAGTGTTGGGACCCCGGGGTGGCGGCTGGAGTCCTGGGATCGAGACACGTGGGTCCCAGGGTCCAAGTTCACTGGAACCTGTGGATGTTCAGGCCCTTGTGCCCCCAGCTTCCGGCTGGTTTGGTGAACACCCTCCCGGCCTCCCAGGGTGAGGCTGGTGTTACACAGAAGTTGGCAGCCTGGGGAGTCGGCTCAGCTTTAAGCACGGCAGAGGCAGGGAGGCCAGTCCTGCCTGGAGACCAGTGAGAGGGGAAGGGCGGGCATCGAAAGCAAGGTACCCATTCCTCATGCAACGGTCCCCTCCCAGTTCCCCAAGCACTTATCTCTCATTCCATCCAGCCTCTTTCTACCCATCCATCCATATGTCTGTCTCATCCATACACCTGTTTATCATTTTGTTGGTTCATAACCCCCTCTGCAGCTTCCCAGGTATAACCTGAAATGGGTCCCCACGCTTGGAGGGAGAAATGGAAGAGACAGCCACTCCAAGTGGGAAGGTGGCAGGTTTACTAAGCAAGGGAACTTGTCTTGGGTGCCCCTCTTTCTGCAGTGGGCTCTGAGCCATCAGCAGGGGGTCTGATGCACTTGGAGGTGGCTCCTTTGGTGGCTCTCTGGCTACAGTAGAGGCAGATGCCCCAGCAACAACGTAGGCGCATGTAAGAGAGAATGCACAATAAGACGCTGATTCCAAAATCCAGTGACAGCTTTTCCTAAGAGCCCCATGATTCGAACCACTGATTTAATAAGTTCCCGAGGCTGGGGGTTGGATCACTCAGGGCATTCACTTATGTCCTTATGTGATTTAATAAAGATCATACGTTAGCTGATACATCAGCTGCGAACACACCACATTGTTTGGATAGTGGCACCCAGGTGCCTCCTTGTGGAGTGATAATGTCTCAGGCCATCCTATTTTGGAGAATAGCTGTTCTCTTCAGAGACATTTCAGTGTTCGGTAACAACAGACTTTGTTGGCTATCATCTAAGGCTTGCTGGATGAATTCAGTAAGGGCTTCTATGTGTGCTGTAACCTCCAGGCCAGTGAAGGGAACCAAGATGGCAGCCACATCTTGGGTGGCTCAATTAAGCGTCTGCCTTCAGCTCAGGTCATGGTCATGGGTCCTGGAATTGAGCCCTGCGTCAGGCTCTCTGTTCAGCGGGGAGTCTGCTTCTCCCTCTCCCACTCCCCTCTGCTTGTGCTTTCTTGCTCACTGTCTCTCAAATAAATAAAGTCTTTGAGAAAAATAATAATACTGCAATAAACATAGGGGTGCTTATATCCTTTCGAATTAGTGTTTCCATTTTCTTTGGGTAAATACCGATTACTGGATCATCATATGGTATTTCTATTTTTAGTTTTTTGTGGACCCTCCATACCGCCTTCCATAGTGGCTATACTGATTTGCATTCCCAGCAACAGTTCATGAGGTTTCCTTCCCCAACCCCCCATCCTCACCAACACTTGTTATTTCTTGTCTTTTTTATTCTAGCCATTCTAACAAGCATGAGGTGATATCTCATTGCGGTTTTGATTTGCATTTCCCTGATGATGAGTGACTTTGAGCATCTTTTCGTGTGTGTGGGCCATCTGGAAGTCTTCTTTGGAGGAATGTCTGCTCATGTCTTCTGCCCATTTTTAATTGGATTATTTATCTTTTTGGGGTTGAGTTGTATAAATTCTTCATCTATTTTGGATACTCACCCCTTAATGGATATGTCATTTGCAAATATCTTCTCCCATTCCGTAGATTGCCTTTTAGTGTTGTTGATTGTTTCCTTTGCTGGGCAGAAGCTTTTTATTTTTGATGTAGTCCCAACAGTTTATTTCTGTTTCTAGTTCCCTTGCCTCAGGAGACCTATCTGGAAAAAAGTTGCTACAGCCGATGTCAGAGAAGTAACTGCCTATGCTCCCTTCTAGGATTTTTATGGTTTCAGGTCTCACATTTAGGTCCTTAACCCATTTATTTTTGTGTATGGTATAAGAGAGTGGTCCGGTTTCATTCTTTTGCAGGTAGCTGTCCAGTTTTCCCAACACCAATTGTTGAAGAGACTATCTTTTTCCCATTGGATATTCTTGCCTCCTTTGTCAAAAATTTACCCTATAAGCATGGTTTATTTCTGGGCTTTCTGTTTTGTTTTGTTGATCTATGTGTCTTTTTTTTTTTAAGATTTATTTATTTGAGAAAGTGCATGCCCAAATGGAAGGGGCAGAGGGAAAGGGAGAGAGAAATCCTCAAGCAGACTCCTCACTGAGTGGGGAGCCCAACACAGGGCCTGATCCCAGGACCCCGAGATCATGACCTGAGCCAAAAATCAAGAGTCAGACGCTTAACCCACTGAGCCACCCAGGCGCCCCTCTGTGTCTGTGTTTGTGCCAGTGCCATGCTGTTTTGATTACTACAGCTTGGTAACAACATGGAATCTGGGATTGTGATACCTCCAGCTTTTTCATTTTCAAGATTGTTTTGGCTATTTGGGGTCTTTTGGGTTTCCATACACATTTTAGGATTGTTTGTTCTAGCTCTGGGAGAAAGTCAGTTGGTATTTTGATAAGGATTGCATTAAATCTATAGATTGCTTTGGGTGGTGTGGACATTTTAACAATATTTGTTCATCCAACCCATGAGCATGGACTGTCTTTCCATTTGTGTCATCTTCAATGTCTTTCATCAGTGTCTTATAGTTTTCAGAGTACAAGCCTTTTACCTCCTTTGTTAGGTTTATTCCTAGATGTTTTATTATTTTTGGTGCAGTTGCAAATGGAATTGTTTTCTTAATTTCTCTTTCTGCTGCTTCATTATGAGTGTGAAGAACTGCAACAGATTTCTGTACATTGATTTTGTATCCTACAACTTTACTGAATTCATTTATCGGTTCTAGCAGGGTTTTTTTGGTGGAGTCTTTAGGGTTTTCTATATATAGTATGTCATCTGCGTATAGTGACAGTTTTACTTCTTTCTTACCAATTTGGATGTCTTTTATTTCTTTATGTTGTCAGATTGCTGTGGTTAGGACTTCCAGTACTATGTTGAATAAAAGTGGTGAGAGTGGACATCCTTGTTTTGTTCCTGACTTTAGGGGGAAAAGCTCTCAGTTTTTCACCGTTGAGTGTGATGTTAGCTGTGGGTTTATCATATATGGCCTTGATTATGTTGGGGTTTGTTCCCTCTGAACCTACTTTGTTGAGGGTTTTTATCCTGAATGGATGTTGTCAAATGCTTTTTCTGCATCTATTGAAATGATCGTATGGTTTTTATCCTTTCTTTTATTGAGGTGATGTAGCACATTGATATGCAAATATGGAACCACACCTGCATCCTGGGAATAGATTCCACTTGATCGTGGTGAATGATTTTTTTAATGTTATTGTTGGATTTGGTTTGCTAGTATTTTGTTGAGGATTTTTGCGTCTATGTTCATCAGAGATATTGGCCTGTAGTTCTCTTTTCTGGTAGTGTCTTTATCTGGGTTTAATATCATGGTAGTGCTGGCTTCATAGAATGGATTTTCCTTCTATTTTTTGGAATAGTTTGAGAACAATGGGTATTAACTCTTCTTTAAATGTTTGGTAGAGGGACGCCTGGGTGGCTCAGTCGGTTAAGCGTCTGACTCTTGATTTTTGGCTCAGGTCATGATCTCGGGGTCCTGGGATCAGACCCTGTGTTGGGCTCCCCACTCAGTGGGGCTTATGCTTGACTCCCTCTCCCTCTGCCCCTCCCCCTGTGCATGCTCTCTCTCTCTCTCTAAAATAAAATTTTTAGGGGTGCCTGGGTGGCTCAGTTGGTTAAGCGACTGCCTTAGGCTCAGGTCATGATCCTGGAGTCCCAGGATCGAGTCCCGCATCGGGCTCCCTGCTCAGCAGGGAGTCTGCTTCTCCCTCTAACCCTCCCCCCTCTCATGTGCACGCGCGCTCTCTCTCTCTCTCTCTCTCTCTGTCATTCTCTCTCAAATGAATAAATAAATAAAATCTTTAAAAAAAAGTTAAAAAAATAAAATCTTTAAAAATAAATAAACATCTGGTCCTGGACTTTTGTCGGTTGGGAGTTTTTTTGTTACCAGTTCAATTTCATTGCTGATAATTGGTCTGTTCAAATTTTCTATTCCCGGTTCGGTTTTGGGAGGTTATGTTTCTAGGAATTTATCCATTTCTTCTAGGTTGTTCAATTTGTTGGCATATTATTTTTCATAATATTCTCTTACAGTCCTTTGTATTTCTGTGCTGTTGGTTATTTCACTTTCATTTCTGATTTTGGGTCCCCCCCCCACTTTTTTTTAATAGGTTTGGCTAAAGGTTTATCAATTTTGTTGATCTTTTCAAGGAACCAGCTCCTGGTTTCATTGATCTGTTCTACTGTTTATTTGGTTTCTATATCACTTACTTCTGCTCTAATCTTTATTATTTCCTCCCTTCTGCTGGATTTGGGTTTTGTTTGTTCTTTTTCTAGCTCCTTTAGGTGTAAGGTTAGGTTGTTTGAGATTTTTTCTTGCTTCTTGAGGCCTGTATTGGTACAAATTTCCGTCTTAGAACTGCTTTGGCTGCATCCCAAAGATTTTGGGCCATTGTGTTTTCATTTTCATTTGTCTCTGTGTATGTTTTGATTTCCTCTTTGATTTCTTGGTTGACCCATTCATTGTCTAGTAGCATATTTAACCTTTATGTATTTGTGCTCTTTCCAGATTTTCCTTGCGGTTGATTTGTCCCATTATCAGTATTGCTACCCTGGCTGTCTTTTCACATCCATTTGCTTGATGAATGGTCTCCATCCCCTCACTTTAGATCTGTAGTTGTCTTTCGGTCTGAAATGAGTCTCTCGTAGGCAGCATATAGATGGGTCTTATTTTTTATCCTGTCACCCTATGTCTTTTGCTTGGAGCAGTTAGTCCGTTTACGGTCAAAGTAATTATTGATAGGTATGTACTTATTGCCATTTTGTTACTTGTTTGATGGTTGTTTTTCGTAGTTCCTCTTGGTTCCTTTATTCTCTTGCTTTCTTCTCTCATGGTTTGTTGGCTTTCTTTAATGATATACTTGGATTCCTTCCTCTTTATTTTTTGCATATCTATTACTGGTTTTTGATTTGGAGTTACCAATACATTTGTGTATAATATTTTTTGCATGTCGCAGTCTATCTTCAGTTGATGGTGGATTGAGTTTGAACCCATTCTTTACTCTTCTTCCCTCCACATTTTAGGTATATGGTGTCATACTTTACATCCTTTTGAGAGTCCCTTCACTGATTTTTACAGATAAAGTTATTTTTACTGCTTTTGTGTTTGTTACTTTTCTTACTCTTACTTATGGTCTTTCCTTTCCACTCAGAGTCACCTTCAGCATTTCTTGCAAGGCCGGTTTAGTGGTCATGAACTCCTTTAGCTTTTGTTTGGGAAATTCTTTATCTCTCCTATTTTAGGAGGCCACTTTCTTCTCATCTGCGAAGTTTCTGCTGAAAAATCTGTTGATAGCCTTATGGGGTTTCCCTTGTATGTAACTATTTTCTCTTAACTGCTTTTATTTTTGTTTTATTTATTTTTTTAAGATTTTATTTATTTGAGAGAGCGAGCAAGTGAGAGTGAGAGAGAACACAAGTAGGGGGAGAGGCAGAGGGAGAAGCAGGCTCTCCGCTGAGCAGGGAGCCAGATGCGGGACTCGATCCCAGGACTCAGGGACCACGACCTGAGCTGAAGGAGGACGCTTAACTGACTGAGCCACCCAGGTGCTCCTCTTAACTGCTTTTAAAATTCTCTCTTTATCACTACTTTTTGCCGTTTTAATTACTAAGTGTCTTGGTGTGGGCCTCCTTGGGTTGATTTTGTTGGCGGCGGGGGGGGGGGGTTTCTGTGCCTCCTGGATCTGGATATTTATTTCCTTACCCGGAACAAGGACGTTTTATTTCTTGAAATAAAATTTTTGCCCTCTTTTCTCCATCATCTTCTGGGATCCTTATAAGGCAAATGTTATTACACTGGATGGAGTCGCTGAGTTCCCTGAGTCTATTCTCATTTTGCATATTTTTTTTTCTCTCAGCCACTCACCTTGATTACTTTCCATTACTCTGTCCTCACCCATTCTTCTTCTTCTAGTTTATTCCCTCTGGTGTCTTTTCAGTTTCATTTAGTCTGTTCTTCTCTGACTGGTCCTTTTTTAATCTCTTTGTTAAGGGTCTCACTGATGTCCTTCAGTCTTTTCTCAAGTCCAGTGAGTATCTTTATGACCATTACTTTAAATTTTCTCTCAGGCATATTCCTTATCTCTGTTTCACTTTGGTCTTTTGCTGTGATTTTGTCCTGTTCTTACATTTGGGACATATTTCTCTGTCTCCTCATTTTGTCTAACTCTGTGTCTGTTCCTGGGTCTTCAGAAAGTCAGCTACAGGGCGCCTGGGTGGCTCAGTTGGTTAAGCGACTGCCTTTGGCTCAGGTCATGATCCTGGAGTCCCGGGATCGAGCCCCGCCTCGGGCTCCCTGCTTGGCGAGGAGCCTGCTTCTCCCTCTAACCCTCCCCCCTCTCATGTACTCTCTCCCTCTCTCTCTCTCTCTCATTCTCACTCTCTCAAAATAAATAAATCTTAAAAAAAAAAAAAAAGAAAGTCAGCTACATCTCCCACTCTTGAAAGTAGTGGCCTTATGAGGAAGAGGTCCTATAGTGCCCTGCAGTGCAGGGTCCCATTTTCCCCAGAACCTGGTGTTTCCAAAATATCTCGTATGTGTGTTGTAGGCACCCCAGTGTTGTGGCTGAGCCACTTCTGCCATCAGTCCACTCGTCTGCAGTGGCTCTCTTTGCCCGTCGTGGGCAGGGTTTGGGTCCGGTGCCGTAGTGGGCCAGGCTGGGACCACCCTGGGCTCGAGCTGAGTCAGACTAGGCATTTGCCAGAGCTATGGCAGCACCGAACTGCAGGGCCCTTTCCCTTTGTTCTCCTCCAAGAAGCTTTCGTTGGTGCACGCAGCCTTTAGTCAGACCAGATGTCTGCCCCCAGCCCGCTGCTGGGGCCGCAGTCTGACTGCCCCTGACCGGGGCAAGAGTCACTTTGGAGCAGTGCTGGCTCCTCTCAGGGCTGTTTGCACACCGCCATGCCCGTGGCCCGCGTTTGGATGGGCTCCTGCCAAGCGTGGATTGGAGGGGACGGAGATGCAACACGCACAGGGGCAGGACATCCAGTTTTAGCAAGGTTTGCGGGCTGGTTCTCTTGTGAGAGGGAACCTGCCGCCATGTCTGGGACTGACCGTGGGGTGGGAGGAGGCAGATCTGTAAAGCATGGGGCACAGAGTGTTTGCAAGGTTTGTGCCCTTCTTCCAGGGGAGGAATCCTGTCTCGCTGGGACTCAGGCAGGCCCGGCTGCAGGGGGCAGATCCGCTTGAGCACGGTGGGATGGGATGGGGGCTCAGTGTACGGAAGTTAAGTAGTGAGTGTTGGTGCTGCCTGGTTCCTGCAAGTGGCCAAGGATTGATGCTGGGGGACAGAAGAGGGAGAGGGTGCCTTCCAGCTCCTTTGTTCCTGGAGGAGTCTCGCAGTGACCTCTGTCCCTCCAGAACACCTCTGAGATTAGTGAATTACTCTCCCTCCCGTAGGCGCCAGCCATTTTTCAAACTCCGGCTTCTGTGCTGTATCTCCTTGGCCCACGTGTTGTGCCGTCTCTTTCAGGGTGGGGACTCGGCTTCCTGTCGCCCTCAGGGCTCTCCCGGAGCTGAGCCTGCTCAGTTTTGTAGCTGGCTGGTTGCTAGTTGTAAGAACTCTGGAAATTTGGCCCCTCTGGTTTTTAAAGCCAAATGCTATGGGGATTGTCTCCCGTGCGGGCTCCCTGGTGCGAGGGTCTGTTTCTCTCCCTCCTCCACTTCCTTGGCATCCGTCCCCCTCCTGTGGACAGACCTGGGGTCCAGTTAGCTCCTCGTGGCTCTGCCCTCCCCGCCCTCTTCAGTGTGCCTCTTCTGTACATTTCGTTGTAGAGTTTGTTCTGCCATTCTTGGACTGTTTTCTGGGTTGTTTGCTCTGATGTGTTATCTACTTGTACCCTGGGATGAGGTGAACCTAGGGTCCTCCTCCCCGCCCCCATCCCTCCCGCAGCTTTCGGTGTCCATTCAGCTTTTCACTGTGGCGCTCTAGCCACGAATCACTGCCCACTCACACGCATCACTGCCCACTCACGGCTGAAGCTTTTACTGAGACTCTTCATCTTCTGGAGGCTGTGGCCTGGACTTGGGGCAAAGAAACTGCGACAGCAATTTGCAAAAGGTCTCCCCCCGCTTTTTTCTTTAGTCTCTGTGGGCAGCGCTTTGGTTATCTCCCCGGGTGTTTGTATTTGGAAGACATGATGAGATTTACAAACTTAAGGGACAGAGAAAGCATGCAAGTTTTCTTCTTGGAGTTTTGGGGTAGCTGCTCTTTAAATTTTTCCTTGGCGGGGGCGCCTGGGTGGCTCAGTCAGTGAAGCGTCTGCCTTCGGCTCTGGTCATGATCCTGGGGTCCTGGGATCGAGCCCCGTAGGGAGCCTGCTTCTCCCTCTCCCTGCCCGCTCCCCCTGCTTGGGCGCTTTCTCTGTCAAATAGATAAATAAAATCTTTAAAAAAAAAAATAAATAAATGTTTCCTTTGTGTCAGGGGTCAGAGGGATGGGCCACTTCGTCTGCTTCCTCCTCAGTTCCCACAACATCCTCCTCTTTGTTCCGATCGCCTTCCTAGAGATTCCATCTCTTACCGTCTGGACCAGGCTTTGTCACAAGCCCAGATGCTGATCGGAGGTGTCTTGTGCCCTCCTCCACACACTTGCTTCTTACTCTGCCTTCCCACCTTGTCCGCCAGCCCGGAAGGCAGCAGACTGGGAGACATTCCCACGTCCGTCTCTAATCTCAGCTCTTCTAACTCTAACTCAAGCCACGGCCTCTAGCTGGGCCTCAGGGGCCACATGAACTGCCCACGGTCGAGGCCAGCCCACCATGCAGCCTTGCCTTCCGCTTCTTTGCCACAGCCCACAGTCCCCTAAATCAGCCAGCATTTTCAGGGCGCCCCCATACTCACGCGGCCATCCATAAGCATCTGAGCTAGGGACTGCCCCTCTGCACACACAGGCCGGTGGCTGGCTCAGGAGTTCCCCTGATGCCTTTTGCCCCGAGGCCCATTTCTTCAGTGGTAATCTCCTTGGGAGCTTCCCGGATGTGATCTTAAATCGGTCCCCACACGTTGAGGGTGGGGAGAGACCAAAGAGGCAGCCACTCCAGGTCGGAAGGTGGCAGGTTTAATAAGGAAAGGGAATTTACTGACAAAGCTTGTCTTGGGCGGAGCCCTGTGCCCACCTGCTACATCTTAAAAGTTTACCAAGAGGCCTTAACTGGGTTCAGTCTTATGAACCATGCACTGTTCTCAGCTCCACATCACTGTCTCAAGGTTGTGTCCCTGGACCCCCTCCTGGGAGTGGGAAAGGCAAGCAGAACCCACATTCCAAGGACGGGGGGGGGGGCAGGTGCCTCTGATCATCCGGGTCCAGCTCATGGGTCAACCAGTGATCACATCTTTCGATGACCTTCCCCAACACATTTGGTCACAGTTGATGTGACCCACTGTTCATCCATCCATTTGTCTTTCTATTGCCTTTTATTGATCCATGCACTCATTATCTCTTCATTCTGGTTTTTTTACCCTTTTATGATCCCATCCATCTGTCTGTCCACCCTTCCATCCATCCATCTTTACAGCTGTCCATCCCTCATTCCTTCCTTTTCTCTGTTCAGGTACCCGAGAGACATTTCAGTAGAATGATCGAGACTGTGGGCTCTGCAGCCCGACTGCTTGGGTGTGAATCCCAGCTCTGCCGTTTACTAGCCATGTGTCCTTGGTCAAGTTTCCCGAGCTGTCGGTGCCTCAGTTTCCTAATGTGTGGGGATAATGATAATCCTGTTTTTCCATAGGAAGGCCAGGATCACTTGATACCAAGCACTCGCTGGGTGCCTGGTACGTAGAAACTGTCAGACTGGCCACCTTCACGAGTCTTCTGAGGTCATTGGTCCATGACCCCCTGGACTTCTGTGTCCCCCTCTGTCCGCCCCTCTGTCCACTCCCCGTCCTTTGGTCCTGCCCCCGCTGGTTGGCTGTCAGGCGTGCTGGCGGCGGCCCAGCGGAGGCTGTGTCGGTCCAGGTGCTGAAGGAGAAGAAGCAGGCGACGGAGCGGCTGGCGTCGCTGTCGGCCCAGAGCGAGAAGCGGCTGCGGGAGCTCGAGCGGCACGTGCAGCTCATGCGACAGCAGCAGGGGCAGCTGCAGAGGCGGCTTCGCGAGGAGACGGAGCAGAAGCGGCGCCTGGAGACGGAGATGAACAAGCGGCAGCACCGCGTCCAGGTCGGGCTTGGGTGGGGGGAGGCGCGGGCGCTGGGGAGGAGGGCGGCCGTGGTGGGGGGGGGCCAGCAGGCTGCATGTCGGGGCCGCTCTCCCCTCCCCCTCCCCCCCCGCCGTGGCTGTGTGACCGCCTAAGCTGCTCGCTTGGCCTCCCCGGGTGTGTTCTTTGGCCTGGAAGGGAGGAGGGCCGTGGGCGCCGCGAGGCTCGGGAGGCGAGCCGTCTCCACAGGAGCTGCGGGGAGCACGGGCAGCTCTTGGAGAGACCCGGCGCCCCCCACGGCCCCGTCGCTGAGCTGCTCGCCTGCTGTATCCCCAGGAGCTGGAGCGAAGGCACGAGCAGCAGCAGAAGATCCTGAAGATCAAGACGGAAGAGATCGCGGCGTTCCAGAGGAAGCGGCGCAGCGGCAGCAACGGCTCCGTGGTCAGCCTGGAGCAGCAGCAGGTGGGCCTGCGTCCCCGGGAGCGCCCACACCCGCCCTTCGGCCCCCCCGGGGCGAGAGTTGAGTTCCCTCCCCGCCTCCCCCACCCTCCCCTAGAAGATCGAGGAGCAGAAGAAGTGGCTGGATCAGGAGATGGAGAAGGTCCTGCAGCAGCGGCGGGCCCTGGAGGAGCTGGGGGAGGAGCTCCACAAGCGGGAGACCATCCTGGCCAAGAAGGAGGCCCTGATGCAGGAGAAGACGGGGCTGGAGAGCAAGCGCCTGCGGTCCAGCCAGGTGAGGCCCCGCCGGGGGAGGCCCCGCACACAGGGGGAGGCTCCGCAGGGTGGCCTCTTGAGGGAAGGGCCCGCAACCTCCTTAGCGTCAGCCCTGTGAGGACGGGGCTTGCTCCCTCCCCGACCCCTGGCGGTGCTGCCCCCAGGCCCTCAGCGAGGACATCGTGCGAGTGTCCAGCCGGCTGGAGCACCTGGAGAAGGAGCTGTCGGAGAAGAGCGGGCAGCTGCGGCAGGGCAGCGCCCAGAGCCAGCAGCGGCTGCGCGGGGAGATCGACGCCCTGCGCCAGGAGAAGGACTCACTGCTGAAGCAGCGCCTGGACATCGACGGCAAGCTGAGGCGGGGCAGCCTGCTGTCGCCCGAGGTAAGCCCTGCTGCTTCCCGAATGTGCTTTTCCCGCCCGGGAGACCCAGAGAAAGGGGGTGGCGGCCAGGGACATGCTGGCCTGGCCCTGCCGCCGGCTCTGGCCCCCGTGGCTGGGACACCTGGGCGCCCCTCCGCATCCTGCACGGTGTCGGCCCGTGTGTCCCACGCTTGGGCCCCCCAGGTGGGAACGAGTGTCAGCAGCACATTCCCACACCCCACGGCCAGTCCCGAGCAGCAGGGAGAGCCTCGTTGCAGTCACCTCAGCCCCGCAGACCCTCTGTGGCCTCCGTGGCAGTCCCGCCGTGCCTTCCCTTCGGCATAGAGTGTTTGGTGCTCCCTGCTGTAGATCACGGGAGAGCTGCTGCGGAAGGCAGCCTCTGAGAGCCCTGGCCTCCCCCTGGGGTCAGGGCTGTGATGGAAACTGCCTGGCCCCTGTCATAGCAGGCAGGGACCCTGCTCCTGACGTGCTGACTGCCTGCTCAGGACGAGGGGACATGATGTCTCCCTCGTGGCCAGGGGCTGTCGTTCTGGGAGTGGTTGCGGGAAGCCGGGCCTCCCCCTCCACACGTGCCCGTGTCCCGCAGGAGGAGCGGACGCTCTTCCAGCTGGACGAGGCCATCGAGGCCCTGGACGCGGCCATCGAGTACAAGAACGAGGCCATCACGTGCCGCCAGCGGGTGCTGCGGGCTTCAGCCTCCTTGCTGTCCCAGTGTGAGATGAACCTCATGGCCAAGCTCAGCTACCTCTCATCCTCGGAGACCAGAGCCCTGCTCTGCAAGTATTTTGACAAGGTGGGTCACTGGCTCCCAGGCCCCCGGCTGCCGCCTTCTGGCGCTTGCCGGGCGCGGGGGTCCTTTAGGCAGCTGCAGAGATGGCCGTTTCCTCCCAGGCGTGGGGACAGAATCCGGGATAACTCCAGTCTCCAGGGCTGCCTCAGACTCTCCTTTTTAAAACCTTTCTTAGTGAAAGTAAGCCCCAGTTCTCTCCCCGCCCCTTCCCCCCCCCCCCCGGTCGATTGGCCCCTTTGGTGTACCCGGATCAGTGGTTCTCAACAGGGAGGGTTTTGCCCCCAGGGGACATGTGGCCATGGCTGGAGCAGCTTCTGGTCATCACAGCAGGGGGGGTGGAGACCAGGGATGCCGCTAAACCTCCTACAACACACTGGACAGCACCCCCCCCCCCAACCACACATTCTTTGCCTACAATGTCAGTAGTGCCAAGGGTGAGAAATCCTGGCCGCGGTGACATCCCACCGCTCGAGGCAGGCACAGGACCGAAGCTTCGTCTTGAGAGCAGACTCTTGTCACTGGGAAATCACTGCCTAGCACACTGTGGAGGTGTCTGAAGCTCAGTCTCCGCTCAGCAGGGCCCCCTGGTGATTTCCCAATGACATGGGCCGCGGGGCAGTGGTGGCACGTTGGCCCGGCCCCTGCTGCGCCCGGTCGGGGAGGAGCTGGGGCGGGGGGCTGCGCTGGGGCACTGAGCGTGTCTGGGTTTGGGACAGGCCGTGGCACTCCGAGAGGAGCAGCACCAGCAGCAGATTGCCTTCTCCGAGCTGGAGATGCAGCTGGAGGAGCAGCAGAGGCTGGTCTGCTGGCTGGAGGCGGCGCTGGAGCGGCAGCGCCTGGAGACCGACCGCCAGCTGACCCTGCAGCAGAAGGAGCACGAACAGAACGTGCAGCTGCTGCTCCAGCAGAGCCGGGGTGAGCGCCGCGTGCCCCGCCCCTGCCGCGTGCCCCGCCCGCCGCCCCTCACCCCCTTGCCCTGGGTCTGTCCCCTCCAGATCACCTCGGTGAGGGGTTAGCAGACAGCAAGAGGCAATATGAGAGCCGGATTCAAGCTCTGGAGAAGGAGCTGGGCCGCCACATGTGGCTGAACCAGGAACTGAAGCAGAAGCTCAGTAGTTGGAGCGCTGCCGGCCCGGGCAGAGGTAATTCTCCCCCAAACCAGCGAGACGGCCCCCCGGGTTCCCCGCTTTGCAGTGTCAGGCTTCAGCCTCGGGGGAAGCTTAGGAACCACGCTAACCAGCTCTTCCCGGGGCGGCTCACACGTGGCTCACGGTGCGGGGGTACTGGGAAGCCTCCGTCTCTGATGACAGTGCCCTTTCAGTGACAGGTGCGGAGAAGAGGACCCTGTGCCTGGAGAACAGGCCGCCCCCGGGAAACGAAGAGGAGCCCCCCGCCGCACCCGAGCTTCTCTGGCAGCAGGCCCTCCCTGACGGCACCCCCCGCACCCGCGACGAGGTGCGGGACTTGGTCCGGGCCCCACTCCCGCTGACGTGGAAACGCTCAAGCCTGTGCGGTGAGGAGCAGGGCTCAGCCGAGGAGGCGCGGCTGCGGGAGGCCGCTGAGCCCCTGGCAGGGCGGGTGCAACCCGGAGGTGAGGTGGGTCTGCCCTGGAACTTTGGGCCCCTGGCCAAGTCCCGGCGGGACCTGCGCAGAGCCAGCCCGGGGATGATTGACGTCAGGAAGAACCCCCTGTAGGCTCATGGGCGGAGCCTGCCTTGGGGGTGGGGGGGTGACCCTCCAAGCCTGCTGCGTGCCTTCGCTTCTGGGAAGGACAGTCTTTACTTCCCACTGCAGATCTGGGTCCCGATCTTTACCCCATTGGAGTCAACAAATTCGGGCTACAGCCCAAATGAATTGGACTCAATTTTTTCTAAAACATGCAAACTCCTGCCCCTCATTTCTTTTGGGCTATGGTACCACCTTGCCATCTTTTGGCTTGAGAGTTTGCAAAAGGCAGTTCTGGTCTCAAGCCTGCATGTGTGTGCCTGGCGATCTGGGGTTCAGCCAGTGCTGGACCCAGAACACTCAGTGGCAACCGGTTTGGGTTTTTAAGTGGTCTTTTGTTTATGGTGGGAATGGGGAAGTTTTGCCTATTTTTAGAATTTTGTAAAACCATTTTATAATAAATGAGACTCTCTGAGGGGAGAAATAGGAGTTCTGACTTGGTGTGATCTACAAGATGATAAGAGAATTCCATCTGAGGACACGACAGGCTTGCAAGCTTTTCAGGCTCCCAGGAGGCCACTCCGCACCCCCAAGCCCCCACCAGCTGCATCTCCCGGAGCATGGTGAGGACAGGGCCGGGCCGGGTTTCAGGGCTGACTCGGAGACGCAGAGCCGGGAACCACTAGAGCTCGGCCAGAGTGAGGCAACCTGAGGCCTCCAGGTATAAACAGAAAGGCACTGAATGCTATGCAGCCTGAGAGGATTTTATTGTGACATAGGGAAGGTAAATTGATTCTGCTGTTGGCTGCAGCCTTCAGCTTTGTGAGGGGCCCCTGAGGAGCCCTTCTCCCACTTCACAAGTAGGGGGGGGGGTGGTTGTCGGACTGGCCTTGGGGTCTCAGAGGCGGGGGCCGAAGGGGAGCCTGCTCTTATAATTCCTGGTCTGCCTCCCCAGCTGAGTCAGAGCACCCACCGCACCACCTCCCTAACAAGGGGCAGGGCTGGGAGGAAGGCACCCCCGGAGGGGGATTAAAACCCCTAAGGGACTCTTGTGGCAGTTGGAGAGCTGACACAGTAAGAGAGGACCGGGGCCAGGCCCCCCGGTACCTGTAAGCCCATGGGGACCAGGCTGACTTGTCTTTTGAGCTTTCTTGGTTCCAGGGAGCCCTCCAGGGTGACGTAGGACAGCTTAGGCCCTGGCTCAGATGAACTGAGTTTCTGGGGTCAGACATCCTCTGTGACAGGGGCCTGGAATTCCTGACATGTCCAGAGGAAACTGCTCTCAGAGCACTTCGTCTGGCCTGGGAAGGCAGGCAGTGGCTCTGGCCAAGCTCAGTAGTGAGTGGAGGTTTAGGTCCCCCTACCAGTTCCAGCCTAACTAGCTAAGGAGTTTCTTCCGTGTGTAAGTCCTGCTGATGGGGCGTCTCCTGGAGAATGCTCGGCTGAAAGGAGATTCTTCGGCCGTGGGGGGGACGACCTCCATCTCCTCATCTAGAAGAGGGCACAGGGGGGCATGCAGGAAGTGAGGGCGGAACAGGAGAGAAGGGGCTTGAACGGGAGAGAGGTCCCCATGCAGGCACTGCCTGCCGGTGCGCGTGCTGCGCGTTCTTCCAGGCTCTCCACACTCACATCAGCGCAGGGCTGGCAGCGGCTTGGAAAAGCCCAGTCCTGCGGTCTGAAGTCCCTCAGCTGGATTGTGCATTCTGCTGTTTTGCGTGATTTAGATCCCGGTCTCGGGGGGAAGGGAATCACTGGAGCCTCCTGGATTCCCCTTCCATTCTAGATGTTTCTAACCCAGTGCAGAATCACTGGAGCCTCCAGCCTCCTGGATTCCCCTTCCATTCTAGATGTTTCTAACCCAGTGCACTGAGCACCTGCAAGCCTGTCCCTTTCCCGGGTGGGGGTCGAGGAAAGGGACCCCTCAAGTCTGAAGGCTGATCACAGCGGCCAGTCCCTAATCCTAGCGCGTGTACAGAAGCGCAAGGGGGTAACCCCCTGGGTGGAGAGGGGGGACGGGCTGCCACCGTGCTGCCAGACACACGCTCCTCAGGTGCCAGTGACTACACCGCACCGTAGGTCCACCTCTGTCACTGCTTCCAGAAGCTGTTTTATGGCACAGGGGAGTGCTAGTGTGGTTTCTCTGGGAAGAGCACAGGACACTGCAGGGACCAAGTCCGCTGTCCCGGATCAGGCACGCCCTCCGACTCCACAGTCCCACTGCCTGGCCACCCTGAGCAAGCCCTGGGGAGTCACCCGAAGGACCCAAGTTTGGTCAGCCTAAGTCTCCAGGACCTTTGCTCAACAAATTACCTCTGGCCTCCTGACACCGCGAGGAAGGCGTCTTCCCCTGGAACAGCAGCGGGGACTGGGTGAGAGCCTGCAGGCCGCTAGCCGAGAGGCAGCTCCGCGGCGCGTGGCCCGGCGGGGGCGTGGAACCTAGGGGAGGGTCGAGGGTGAGCACGGCCCCGTGGCGCCCCCGCCAAAGGAACCGCCGGCTGCCACCCCAGGGCCGCGGACTCACCTGGCACGAACACGTCGTCAGCCCCCAGGGAGGGGACGTGCCACCCACTGGCACGTGGAGACCACTCCTCACTCCTGCTCAGCTCTGCGTCTCCTCTCTGCTCCTCACACACTCTCTTGGCTGGACACTCCGCTTCCTCCTTGGCGGGAAGGAGCCTCTTCCTGGAACCCCACCCGAACTGGCCCCAGGAGAAGGCTTCCTCAGCCTGAGGCGCACTGTCCCTGGGAGGCGACTGGTCTGGCAGCTGGCACACCCCCTCAAGCTCAAAATCCCCCAGGAGGGGAGTCCTGCTGCTGCCGAGTTCAAGGCCACCTCCTCGCTCCCTTCGCTCCGGCTCGAGCAGGAACACGCCTGCGGGAAGGTCTGTGCCCATGTCGCCCCTCGCGGCAGAGCTGCCGCCCCCCGCCCTCTTCCTCCGCGGCCAGTCCTGAATGGTGTCAGGGGTGGTCTTCCCGCTGTGCTTGGGAGACGGGGTCCAGGGGACACCGTCTGTTTGAAACGGAGAGGGGGTGCTAGAGGGGCAGCGGGTGGGGGTACAGGACTGGCAGATGTAGGTCTGTCCCCCGCTCTTACCGGGGGTGCTGTGTGAGGGACGAAGGCAGGGGGGCGACACGTAGGTGGCTTCAGGTTTCCCTGAGGACTTGCTGGCCCCAGGCATGCTGAGTCCGGGGAGGGAGCTCTCCTCCCTTCTCGGGGGCTCGGCTTCCACCAGGCAGCTGGGGTCTATCTTTTTAATGCGAAGCTTGGGCAGGCCCGAAGCTTGCATCTCAAGCTCCACCTCGTAGGTCTGGGGGCTGGCCGAGGCTTTCGAAAGCCGAGTCGAAGCCTGCAGCTTCTCCGGCGGCATGGCCGCCTGGCGCTGCCTTCTGTCGGCGGTGCGGCGCAGGACATAGGACGAGGCCCGGGGAGAGCGGGGCCCGCGGGAAGGAGGGGATGGCGGGCTCCCGGGGTCCGACGGAGAAGGCTTCTCCCGCCCCGTCACCGGCCTTGACGCCTCACCTTCCGCTGCCGTGACGTGGCCTGGCGAGCCGTCGCTGCCGTGGTGCTCCGCTTCGTCCAGGAGAGCGAGATGGCCCGGGGCACTTGCCCTCAGCACAGGAGAGGACATACACCAGTCACTCCCGCAGCCGGTCCCAGAGGAACTGTGTCCTTCCGGGGAAGGCTGGTCCTTTCTAGCGTCTGTGAGGGCGGCGGGGCTGCCAGCTGCGGCGACCCTAGGAGCAGCAGAGGTGCTCGGCCGGCCCTCCAGGGAGCTGCTTTCCAGGTCTGAGGTCTCTCTGCACCTTTTTCCAATTTTTGCAGGGGCCCGAGGGGGCACGGGCTCAGACTGGGCGATCCGTGAGACTCGGTGGGGAGTGGAGGGACCAAGCCAGGAGAGAGACAAGGCTACAGGGGGTGCCTTCTGGGGCTCTTCCCAATCCAGTTCTTTGCGGGGAGGAGATTCTATTGAAAATTCCCAAAATGGACTCTTGGCAATTTCACCTAAGGGAGAGGCCAAAGGTTTTTTTGGAGAAAGATCGGGGGGAGAAGTCAGATTGGTGCTCCGCGGTGTCTTGGGGACTGAGGCAGCTTTATCCCTCCATTTCTGTGTGAGTTCCTCTGCCTGAGAAGCCCCGGGGACATGGGGATGGGGGTGTGCTGGATCTGGAGGGGTCTCTCTTCGCCCCCCCGGGGCTGCTGCTCTTGGAGGGGTTCTCAGTGCGGACCTGACGGGCGTCAGACCCTCACTCCCGGTCAGACCTGCTGGGCAGGAGGTGCTTTTGGGACTGGAAGTCACTGAGGGTGGCCAAGTAGAATTCAGAAATCCAGGTGGCTGACCCCCTGGCCTTTTGGGAGTTCTTGGTATCTCCGTTTCAAGAGGAGAGGTTCCTCCTTTTGCCAGGGAGTGTCCTTTCCAAGGAGTGACTTTGGGTTGAGATGGTGAATCCCAGCTATGTGAGGAGTCTTTTAAGGACTCTTTAAAAATGACCTGTTTGGCAGGAGTCACTTCTGTAGGGAGTTTCCGCCGCCTTTCCGGGGTGCACAGTGAAGTTTGTGGCGTACGAGGGAACCTTCTTGGGGTAGCTTTAGAAGAGCTTGGAGACTTCCGGTTACTCTTCTTAGGAGTCTGTAAAGAGATGCTTATTTCAGTGCCTAAATATCATAACCCCTATTCTCTATCGAGCATTTTAGTCCTCTCTAAGGCAATGAGAAAGGCAGATGGGAGATTTCTGGGCCGATGGAATGACCGTAAGCTGATTTCCAATAGCAACACGTTTCCACTTCCAACCATGACCCAGATTTCACTTGTCTGTTTTTTCCTAGCACCAAACACTGAATCTAATCTTGGGTCTAAGACAAAAAATTTTCGTAATATGCATACGGCAATAAACCAGACTTTGCCTCGTTATTTGCCTCTAACGACGTGTCACTCTACCACTCACAGCTACCTTTCTCTTCAAGGAGATTGCTCCTTCTGATCTCTGCCTAACATGGCCTCCAGGTGTCACATCCTCTGCTGTTCACCTGCATTCAGCATGTGCTTGCCACGCCCCCACCATGTGCCGGGCCCCGTGTGAGTGTGTGTGTCTGTGACGGGGGAGGTAGGGTATGGAATATACAGACACCTAAAGTACAGCAACACAGCCATCTCAGGAAGGAGACCCCCAGCCAATCCCCCTCCCTTTCTGCAAAAGGCAGTTACACACCCAATATATAAAGGAGATCAGACACCTATCGTTTCTATTTGATTATCTCAAGGGAATCCTGGTCTAGTGGGCATTTCACGTTCAATGGGGCACAGCCAGATAACAACACAGTGTCACCAGTGCACTGACAGGGCCACGCACGGGACAACGTGGGAGCACAGGAGCGGGCTGGCTGTCTAACCCAGCTAGCAGGAAAGGGGGACAGGAACAGGGAGTCAGGTCTTTAAGAAGGGGGTGTCAGCAGGTAAAGGCCAAAGGTGGGAAAGTAGGAACTCTTCCTTTGCCTAAGATGAACAGTAGCAGCTGTGTGCAGGCCAGCATGCAGCCTGATGTGGCCGGGAAAGTGGATTATGAAGCAAAGGAGGGTGAGAGGCAAGGGCCATAGCCAGCCCACAGCAGCCCATGCCTGTCTGGGAGGACTGACCCTGGTCCTGGAGATCGGTGGTCTTCAAACCCATCCCCAGAGCTTTGTGTCCTCCCCCAACCTCTAAGCCGTTTTATTGGGTTTCCAAGCAAAGATTATTTTTTTAATAAAAGGGTTCCATTTTAGGAAAACCTAGAAAACCCTGCTTTAACAAAGAGTCATAGAGCTTTAAGCAAAGTGACGCAGTATGAAAGATCACTCCGGCTTCTGGGGGCAGGATGGACATGAGAGGGAAAAGGCAGTTGAAATGTTCCAGGCAGAACCGAAGGCAGGCAGGAACTGCAGGGGATGGAGAAGAGGGAATGGGTATCAAATGCGGTCTATAAATAAAAGTGGTAGGATTGATTGATTGGTTCTGTCTGGAAAGAGGGAGCAGTCAAGAGTGACTCTCAACTTTCTGAGGTGGGTGACTAGATTGGGTGGACAATGTAAGGGAAACAGGACTGATCCCTGCACATTTCAGAAAGATATATACATAGTGTTTGATAAAAGTGGTGGATGAAACCAACAGACCAGAGGAGATCATTTCTATTTTCTCCCCACCACAATGGCCTCAGCCAGACTACTGCCTTACATCCCCACATACCCAATATTCATTCATCTGGATCAACCCAACCACCCCCAAATAGCTGTTAGTAGCTACAGATCACCTGCTTTCTCATTCCTAATGTACTCAGTGGGTTTTCTGGGCCACGTCTCTGTTTTCCCCTCAAGACCACACTATTTTAAACATTACAGAAATGTTTTACCTGGTAAGCTATGGGTATCTCAGAGCCCAGTGGGTTTCTTGAAGGCCTCTGAATTCGAGCTGAACCCTTCTCTGAGGGACTGACCATCTCAGACAATGCCCCAAAAAACAGCCTCTTGGGAGAACGAATACTTGGGTTTGGAGAATTTTCTCTTTGGTCTGCAAGTCAAAAACAGTGAGTCTTTCTTAGCTCCTGCCCTCCCAATACTAATAGAACAGCCAGTCTATACAAGAGGACAATTTTTTAGAGCAAGTGGGAGTGGGGACGGATCCCACCTAATTGTGCCAGCAACTACAATTATTGCTGCCATCTTGAATTTTAATAAGCCCGCATACTAACTTCAGCCCTTATATATGTTAGGCAAGTAAAACTATTTGTAAATGTAAAAACACATATCTGAGGATCCAGACCTAATGGATAAAAGCATGAAGGACAAACCAATATCACCTTCTACCTGGACGCTTGAGTGTAGAATATGAACACAAGGTGGAAATAATGGGTAATTCCTGTTGAATGGATAAATCACCTCTAAGGATAGTGTGGATGACCAGTTGTAGGAATCCAAAGGGAGGACACTGTTAATGAAGGTCATGGATCGTCCATCACTCTGAACCTCTAACGGACATAGCTATTCTACTGCTCCAGTGTCAAGAAAGAAAATGTCAAATTTTGTACTTTTCCCAAAAACACTTCCCGCTGAGTAGGCCCAGAATTCTGAAGGCAGGTGAGCAAGCATGTTACCTGACTTGTCTTGCTGGAATGAGTGAACTCTTTGCACATTTCGAGACTTTAGCTGAGACCCAGAATAGAAGGAACCAGAATTCGTCCTGCTGAGTGACAACTGCTTGATTCGAGGACTTCGTCTCAAGCTTACTTCTGCAAAACCAGAATCCCAGTTAGTAACCAGGGAGAAATGCAAGCTTTTTACATTTTCCCACATATGAAATGGTAAAATTTACGTAATGCCACATACAAGACGGAAATCTGACAAGTTACTAACTTGAGACTTCTGAAGTGTTGTAACAAAGCTATAAAGAGTATAATATATTGCCCCAGGGTACAAGAAACCCACTGATCCACTAGACTGTCACCCTCAGAAGTCTCAAACTGCCAGCCTTTTAACCACGATGTTGGGTGGGGGGGAAAAAAAGGCTTATATAGTGTGACTTTTGTAAAAAAAAAAAAAAAAAAAAAAAAAAAATTTTAATTGCAGTTTTGTTTATGTTACATACATTTGTATAGAAACGACACCAGTAAGAGTATTATTAAAACTCAAATCTTAACGGTATTTCCAAATTGTGGGATTACCGACTATTAAAATTTTGCTTCTATTTTCTTAATTTCTACAATAAATTACTTGAATCATTAAAAAAGAAAGTTTTTTGGGGGTAACTCCTGAATCACAAGTACTATTTTTTTTTTTTTTTTAAGATTTTATTTCTAGGGGTGCCTGGGTGGTTCAGTTGGTTGAGCGTCTGCCTTTGGCTCATGGGACAATGTGGGAGCACAAGAGCGGGCTGGCTGTCTCACCCAGCTAGCAGGAAAGGGGGACAGGAACAGGGAGTCAGGTCTTTAAGAAGGGGGTGTGATCCCAGGGTCCTGGGATTGAGCCCCGCGTCGGGCTCCCTGCTCAGTGAGAGTCTGGCTTCGCCCTCTCCCGCTGCCTCTCCTCCTTGCTCTTGCTTTCTCTCTCTCAAATAAATAAAATTTAAAAAAGAAAAAAAGATTTTATTTCTAAGTAATCTGTACACCCAACGTGGGGCTCAAACTCACAACCCCGAGATCAAGAGCTCTACCGACAGAGCCAGCCAGGTGACCCCACATGCACTTTTAAAATAAGCCACAGCACTTTGTATTATACAGTAGTGAGCCTGTACCCTGAATCCCATTTCTACTGTGTAAAAAGATTTCTCCAGAAATCCCCTTGGTAAATTCTGTGTAAAAGACCATTTACTAATAAATATTTACTGAGCTATACTGTGGGC
Organism: Callorhinus ursinus; assembly: GCF_003265705.2. Lineage (NCBI taxonomy): Eukaryota > Metazoa > Chordata > Mammalia > Carnivora > Otariidae > Callorhinus > Callorhinus ursinus. The sequence goes on from NW_027397107.1 coordinate 6,119,620, forward strand.
CCAGAGATGTCACAACATCTCTAAAATATCTTTAGGATATGCTGAGCGAGAACACAAGTACAGAAACGTTTTCAGAGAAACTAGTTAAAATGCAACACAAAAGAGAGGCTGCTGGGTAGCTCAGTTGGTGAAGCATCTGACTCAATCTCAGCTCGGGTCTTGATCTCAGAGTTGTGAGGTCAAGACCTGTGTGCAACGCAAAGCAAATGTAGGCACTACCATCTGCTCCTTTTTCTGGGGACTCTTCCACAACGTCAATATCAGGACCAGGATCAGAGGACCTTAAGGAACGACAAGCATAAGGATTATTCAATGTCACTATTAACTCCTACTTAATGCACATTAGAGATACACCGTCTCTCACCTCACAAAGCAATGAAGAGCCCCGGGTTTGATAACACCAGTGCCGGCACGCACGCTCATACACGTTACCGGCTGAAGTAAAATGGTTAGCACGTTTTAGAAAGCAGTTTTACAATGTAAAAATTAATTAGAAATATGTATGCCTTCTAATCTATCAATTTCACTTCTTGCAATTTGTCCTGCAGATTCTTATACAAGTGTGTAAAATTTGTACACGAGTAATGTCTAGATGAAGCCCTGACAAGGCTCCCTTTTGTTCCTGTGACGTGCAGCTAAAAGCCCTGGATGTTGTATAGAAAGTGAACTACAGACTAAAAGGCGGCAAAAGGAGGCAGATTGCCTGGGGACCTCTGGACCCCAGGAGAGACAGGAGAGTAAGCTCCCGGAGTTACCTTTTTGCTTCATAGATCCCAGACTGGGTGCTGCGGGGGGACGGACAACCCAAATACATCAACAAGTACAAAAACTGCTCTAAGGAAAGCCAGTTCGCTCTGGCTAAAGAACCAGGAAAGGGGCAACCTAGCATGATAAACTCCCAGACACTAACTGCCACGGAAAACTTTGGCCCCACCACGCCCATAGGCCAAGGTGAGATCCTAGACTTCCAGTCTTGCCCAGCAGCCAGGACGACTCCCTCCATCCAATGATGAATGATTTTTAAAAAAATGCTGAATATCCATTTGATGGAATGCTTCTCAGCATGCGCGCGCACACACACACACACACACACACACACACACACACACACACACAGATGAACTATGGACACATGCAACACCATGGATAAATCTCAAAATAATTATGCCAAATGTAAGAAGTGAGACAAAAAAGTACATTTTGTATGGTTCTCTGGCCTTTGTAGAATTTATAGAATGCTGAACACTCTTTGGTTATAAACAAGACAGTTAAGATGGGAGTCACAAGAGGCTTTTGGAGATGGACAACAGCCCACATGACCATTAGCAAGGCCGTGTGGGTGCACGAAGCAACTAGACAAGGATGTTACTCACCTGCCCTTGATTTGTCTATGAAGAAGCCTTCTGGACACTTGCTTATGTACTGGAGTCTCAGCCACACTCCTAGTCAGCAGTCTGTGATAACCTAAAATGTAAACAGCGTAAATTTCATTTAACCTTATCAAGAAGTAGCAGCAAGCCAAAGAGGGCAGTTTAAACTTATGTATGGCTTACTACTCATGCCAGAGTGGTTTTTGTTTGTTTTCACTTGATGGTTTTTGGACTAACGTCTAACCAACCATAGGATTCAATTTAACATGATACAACAGTTTATCAGCATTAGAGACTAAATAATAACCCAATATAAAATATTGTAAAATTATTCTCTAATAAGCAATCCTGAAAAAAATAAAAAACACTTATTAGAGCTTATACCGTCACTCATCAGTGGTTCTTATATTTATAATTAAATGAAATAAAGTACGCAAAAATGCTGATATGTCATGCAGCTTTAAGGTATTTAATAAGATCCAGCCAGCTGGCATAAATTTCCGCAGTAGATTGTGTAACTCAGCTGCTCATGGGAGGACTAGTTTAAAGGGAGTTAAAAGTGACTAGGAAGTGGGACGCCTGGGTGGCTCAGTTGGTTAATCGTCTGCCTTTGGCTCAGGTCATGATCCCAGGGTCCTGGGACCAAGTCCCACATCAGGCTCCGTGCTCAGCGGGGAGCCTGCTTCTCTCCCTCCCTCTGCCTGCCGCTCCCCCTGCTTGTGCTCTGTCAAATAAATAAATAAAAATCTTTAAAAAAAAGTGACTAGGAAGAGAAGGGATATCAGCAGGAATGTGGCATAAGGACCTCTGAAATAACTCTCCTCCATAAAAGGAATGAGAACACTGGGCAAAAAGAGGCAAAATCCGTTTTAGAACTCTGGAAATTAACCAGTTTATAACAATCCATGGAGTATTTATCCAAGAAAAACAGTGAATGCAGTACAGCGAGCTTCACAGAACTTTATCTTGCCTGGGTCCTGACCCCCCTTCTCCCCAGCCCTGTAGCCTTGAGAACAGTCTGCAAACACTGTGCAAACCAACAGGGGCCTGTGAATGGGCCGAACCGGACTGAGGTTTCTCCAAAGCGCCACTCCCAGCTGTCATTATCTGACCTGTCTGGCAGCTTCCTGCAAAGCCCCAGGGTGGGGTGGTCTCTGTTTGACCTCAGAACTCACCCAGGGCAAACAACCTCTTTGCAGGGAGCGCTTTCTGAAACCAATCGGCAGCAACTGTAAACATCACAGCTGCCAGAGGGAGTGGTAACAGCTGGGGCAAACAATATGCTAACCAAAAGTTTAAAAGGGAACACGGGAAGGAGACGTCTACAGGATCCTCTGCAAACCTCCAACATAGTCTTAGGAATTTGAAACTCCATGCAATGTAGGGGTGTGTGCATGCCCCCCGAGAAACCGCTAAGGCCTGGGGCGCCTGGGTGGCTCAGTTGTTAGGCGTCTGCCTTCGGCTCAGGTCATGATCCCAGGGTCCTGGGATCGAGCCCCACCTCGGGCTCCCTGCTCAGCGGGAAGCCTGCTTCTCCCTCTCCCACTCCCCCCTGCTTGTGTTCCCTCTCTTACTGTGTCTCTCTCTGTCAAATAAATAAATAAAATCTTAAAAAAAAAAAGAAAGAAACCTCTAAGGTCTAAGCTGTCACCCATGGCTAACCTGAGGCCTTCAGTACTCAGCTAGGCAGCTTACATTTCTCTCTGAGAAAATGAACCAACGCACCTAAGACCCTCACAGCAAAAGCTGAGAAACTTACTGGTTCCAGGCATTTAAGGAAATCTGTCTGATCATTAGCGGGATCACTAAGCAAACTGAGTAGACGTCAGTGGCCACTCATGACAGAATACAGGCTTTAAAGAATTAAATTCAGGAAAGCCACCAAGCAAACAGTGGCACTAATGATGACAACAAACCCTGGCTGGGAAGGGACAGGTCTGTCAGAACTGCCTTATTATGTCTAATTGTCAATAAAACATAAGACATGCAAAGAAGCAAGAGAGTTTGGCTCAGGTACAGGAAAAGAGAAAAAAAAAACCCAACAACAAACAGCCATTAGAAGCAGTCCCTGAGGAATTCCAAACACTGGATTTGTTAGACCAAGACTCTAAATTAGCTGTTTGAAATATGTTCAAAAACCTAAAAACTTCCATCCAAAGAACCAAAGGGAAGTAGGAAACTGAGGACTTGCCCCAAAGAGACAGAAATCCCAAAAAAGAACCAAACAGAAATTCTAAAGCTGAAAAATGAAAAAATTAGTAGCCAAACTCTGGAAAGAGCCAAGATGTCCATCAACAGATGAATCGATAAAGATGTGGTATATACATATACAATGGACTATTATGCAGCCATCAAAAAAACGAAATCTTGCCATTGGCAATACGTGGATGGAACTAGAGGGTATTATGCTAAGTGAAAATAAGTCAGTCATAAAGATAATTATCATATGATCTCACTGATATGAGGAATTTGAGAAACAAGACAGAGGACCATAGGGGAAGGGAGGGAAAAATGAAACAAGATGAAACCAGAGAGGGAGACAAACCATAAAAGACTCTTAATCTCAGGAAATAAACTGAGTGTTGCTGGAGTGGAGGGGGGTGGGAGGGATGGGGTGTCTGGGTGATGAACACTGGGGAGGGTATGTGCTATGGTGAGCGCTGTGAATGGTGTAAGACTGATGAATCACAGACCTGTACCCCTGAAACAAATAATACATTATATGTTAATAAAAAAAATTTTTTTTAATTTTATTAGAATGGTTTAGCCACAGATATGAGGTAGGAGAAGAATCAACAAATTTGAAGATGGATTAATTTACATTATCCAGACTGAGGGACAGAAAAAAAGATGACGAGAAGCCGTCTCAGACATCTGTGAGACACTGTCAAGTGCAACATCCACATACGGGGAATCCCAGAAGGAGAGGAAAGAGAAGCATGAAGAACATCTGAAGAAATATGGGCTGAAAACTTCCCAACTCTGATGAAAGACATTACACGTCCAAGAACCTCAATAACCCAAGAAGGATAAAGTCAAAGAGATCCACACTTACACAAATCATAAACTGTAAGAAGTCAAAGAGAGAATCTTGAAAGGAGCCAAAGATCAGGGAATTCATCAAGTACAAAGGAGCCTCTAGAAGAATAACAGCTGATTTCTCATCAGAAAGGAAGGACAAAAGACTGTGATGATGTATTCAAAGGGCTGAAAGAGAAAAAGACTCAACCAAGAATTCTATGTCCAGCAAAATTACTGTTTCAAAATGAAGGAAATTAGCATGTTCCCAGATTAAAAACAAACTTCCCCCCAAAAAACAAAACAGAGAATTTTTAAGTAGCAGACCTGCCCCACTAGAGGGAGTCCTTCAGGCTGAACAGGCACTCAAGGGTGAGATGAATCCATGGGAAGAATTAAAGAGCACCAGTGAAGGAACTACATAAATAAATATAATGTACAGCACAAAAACATTTTGTGTTTGTAACTCTTCTTCTCCTAGGAGTTAAAAGATAAAGTGACAATTATAAATTGGTGTTGATGGGGGTGCCTGGGTGGCTTGGTAGGTTAGGTGTCCGACTCCTGATCCTGGCTCAGGTCTCAATCTCAGGGTCCTGAGTTTGAGCCCTGTGCTGGGGCTCCACACTGGGTCATGGAGCCTACTTTTAAAAAAATAATTAAGTAAAAATAAAAATTGGTGTTGATGGGCATACGACGTACAAAGATATAATGTGTATGACAATATAGCACAAAGGAGGGAGTAGGAAAGAGAACTGAATTTATAGGAGCAAAGTCTTAGAATACTACTGAAATTAAACTGGTATTAATCTGAATAAGGCTGTTATAAGATATTAATCATAATCCGGGACACACACACACACACACACACACACACACACACACACACACAGTGCCATAAGAAGCTCTCAAGGTTGGTCTCTCCACCAAAAACAACTAGTAAGCTAGGGGGAAAAATGATCAGAATCAAGTATTTTGGAACTATGGAACCCGACTGGACACTTGCAACAACAAGGGAAATGCTTTACATGAAAGCGAGATGCTGATTTTTGGTAAGGGAACGCCATGCGCGAACAGGTATGACTTCCTTTTCTCAGCCCCGCTGCAGCAGTGGGGAGAGGCCCACCTTCTCGGAGCGGCTGGCTGATGGGGAGCAGACAGACAGTGGGGACTCGGTCCTCCAAACCTGGGGTTGTGTGCTTTGGTCAATCTGGTGGACTCCTGTGGGGCTGGTGCAGACACTTGCCTTGTTTTTGGACCTCTCAGGATGCAGTGGATGCAGTGGCTTTCCCTAAATGCACCCCCGGCAAGATTTTTTTTTAAGATTTCTATTTATTTTGAGAGAGAGAGAGAGAGAATGCGTGCGAGCGGGAGGAGGGGCAGAGGGCGAGAGAGATACTCAAGTGGACTTCACATAGAGCACAGAGGCCGACTCAGGGCTCGATCTCACAACCCTGAGATCATGACCTGAGCTGAAATCAAGAGTCAGGTGTTTAACCAACTGAGCCACCCAGGCACCCCATCCCTGGGAATACTTAAAGGGACAAGAATACCTTCTTGCTTTTCCCTTTTTGGAGTCAGACATTTAAGGAAATCTTTGTCAGGTCACTGGTTAACAGAGCTAACAGAACAGAAACTTCACTGACCACACACAACATGGAATACGATGCTTTACAAAAAGTTTGGAAAACAGAGTTGATGCCCTCAAAATGCCAAAAACAAAAAAAGTCACTGGTCAAGGACATCAAAATCAAGTTTTCTAAATATGCTCAATGAGCTCAAGAAAATCATGAAAACAATGTATGAACAAAATGAGAATATCAATAAAGTGATAAAAATTATTAAAAGAGGGACGCCTGGGTGGCTCAGGTCACGATCCCAGCATCCTGGGATCAAGTTCCACATTGGGCTTCTTGCTCAGCAGGGAGTCTGCTTCTCCCCCTGCTTATGCTCGCTTGCGTGCTCTCTCTCTGACAAATAAATAAAATCTTTTTAAAAAAATTATTAAAAGAAACCAACTTCTCAAACTATTCCAAAAAATAAAAGAGGAAGAAAACTTGTAAATTCATTCAACAAGGCCAGTATTACCCTCATACCAAAATCAAAGACACTACAGAAAACTATAGGCCAGTATCTCTGATGAGCACAGATGCAATAATCCTCAACAAAATATTAGCAAACTGAATCCAACAATACATTAAAAAATCATTCACCACAATCAAGTAGGATTTATTCCAAAGAAGCAAGGATGACTGAATATTTGCAAATCAACGTGATAGATACTTCACACAAACAAGAGAAAATACAAACCATTATGATCATCCCAATAGATACAGAAAAAGCATTTGACACACTACAACATCCACTCATGATAAAAACGCTCAACAAAATAGGTTTAGAGGGAACATACCTTAATGTAATAAGGCCATAGATGAAAAACCCCCACAGCTAACATCATACTCAATGGTGAAAATCAGAGCTTTTCCTCAAGATCAAGAACAAGAGTGTCTACTCTCAACCACTTTTATTCAACACAGTGCTGAAAATCCTAGCTGCAGCAATCAGACAAAACATAAAAGGCATCCAAATTGGTAAAGAATAAGTAAAAGTATTGGGAGATGAAACAATGACAAATATAGAAAACCCTAAAGATTCCATCAAAAAGCCACTAGAACTGATAAATGAATTCAGTAGCGTTGCATGATATGAAATTAATATACAGAAATCTGTTACATTTCTACACACTAGTAATGAAGTAGCAGAAAGAAAAAGAAAACAAGGGTGCCTGGGTGGCTCAGTTGGTTAAGCATCTGCCTTTGGCTCAGGTCATGATCCCAGGGTCCTGGGATCAAGACCCACATTGGGCTCCCTGCTCAGCAGGGAGTATGCTTTTCCCTCTCCCTCTGCCCCTGCTCGTGGGCTCTCTCTCATGCTCACTCTCTCTCTCAAATAAATAAAATCTTAAAAAAAAAAGTTTAAAAAAATAGAAAAACAATCCCATTTACAATTACACCAAAAAGAACAAAATACCTAGGAATAAACTTAATCAAGGAGGTGAAAGACCTGTATTATGAGTATAAAACACTGATGATAAAAATAGAAGATGGCACAAATAAATGGAAAGATATACCATGCTCATGTATTGGAAGATTTAATATTGTTAAAATGTCCATACCACCCAAAGCAATCTACAGATTCAATACAATCGCTATCAAAATACCAAAAGCATTTTTCACAGAACTAGAACAAGTAATACTAAAATTTGTATGAAACCACAAAGACCCCAATTAGCCAGAGCAATCTTCTCAATCCCAGATTTCAAGATCTACTACAAAGCTGTAGTAATCAAAACCTTATGGTACTGCCATAAAAACAGACTCAAAGATTGATGGAACAGAATATACAGCCCAGAAATAAACCACACTTATATGGTCAATCTACAGCAAAGGACGCAAGAATATGCAATGACACAAAGACAGTCTTCTCTTCAATCAATGGTGTTGGGAAAACTGGACAGCTACATGCAAAAGAATGAAACTGGACCACTTTCTTACACGATACACAAAAATAAAATGGATTAAAGACCTAAATGTGAGACCTGCAACCATAAAAATCCTAGAAGAGAACACAGGCTGTAACTTCTTTGACATCAGCCTTAGCAACTTCTTTCTAAGTATATCTCCTCAGGCAAGGGCAACAAAAGCAAACTATTGGGACTACACCAAAATATAAAAAGCTTCTGCACAGCAAGGGAAACCAACAAAACAACAAGGCAACCTACTGAGTGGGAGAAGATATTTGCAAATGACATATCCAATCAGGGGTTACTATCCAAAATAAGAACTCGGGCAAGTCAACACCAAAAACTAATCCAATTAAAAATGGGCAGAAGACCTAAAACAGACATCACTCCAAAGACATCCAGATGGCCAATAGACACATGAAAAGATGCTCAACATCACTCATCATCAGGGAAATTCAAATCAAAACAACCAATGAGATATCACATCTGTCAGAATGGCTAAAATCAGCAACACAAGAAACAAGTGTTGGCGAGGATGTGGAAAAAAAGGGTATCCTCGTGCACTGTTGGTGGAATACAAGCTGATGCAACCACTGGGGAAAACAGTATGAAGTTTCCTTAAAAATTTTAAAAATAGAATTACCATAGGATCCAGTAATTCCACTACTGGGTATTTACCCAAAGAAAATGAAACTGCTAGGGGTGCCTGGGTGGCTCAGTTGTTAAGCGTCTGCCTTCGGCTGAGGTCATGATCCCAGGGTCCTGGGATTGAGCCCCGCATCGGCCTCCCTGCTCGGTGGGAAGCCTGCTTCTCCCTCTCCCACTCCCCCTGCTTGTGTTCCCTCTCTCGCTGTGTCTCTGTCAAATAAAGAAATAAAATCTTGGGGCGCCTGGGTGGCTCAGTTGGTTAAGCGACTGCCTTCGGCTCAGGTCATGATCCTGGAGTCCCAGGATCAAGTCCCGCATCGGGCTCCCTGCTCGGCAGGGAGTCTGCTTCTCCCTCTGACCCTCTTCCCTCTCGTGCTCTCTATCTCTCATTCTCTCTCATTCTCTCTCTCTCAAATAAATAAATAAAATCTTTAAAAAAATAAAAATAAAATCTTAAAAAAAAAAGAAAATGAAACTGCTAATTCTTAAAAGATACAAGTACCCCTATGTTTACTGCAGCTTTACAATAGCCAAGATATGGAAGCAACCCAAGTGTCCACTGATAGATGGATGGATAAAGATGTGGTATATATACAATGGAATATTACTCAGTCATAAAAAAGAATGAGATCTTGATATCTGTGACAACATGAATGGTCCTAGAGGGTATTTTGCTAAGTGAAGTAAGTCAGAGAAAGACAAATACCATATGGTTTCACTTACATGTGGAATCCAAAAAACAAAACCAACAAACAAAAAAAACCCAGACTCTTAAATACATAGAACTGGTGGTTGCCTGAGGGGAGGTGGGTGAGGGATGGGTAAAATAAAGGGAATTAATTTTCAATTATAAAATAAATAGGTCAAAAGATGAATAGTAATGCACTCCACCCAGCAAGAGAATGCACATTATTCTTGAGCATACACAGAACATTCTCCACTAACAGGACAAATGGTAGAGCATAAAATAAGTCTCAAAAAATAAGACTAAAATACAAGGTTTGTTCTCCAACCACAATGGAATGAAATTAGAAATTAACAACAGCAGGAAATCTGGGAAACTCACAAATACACGGAGGTCAACACACTCTTAAAATACCCAATGGGTCAAAGAAGAAATCACAAGGGAAATTAGAAAATATTTTGAGATAATGAAAACACAACATACCCAGACTTAGAGGATACAGTTAAAGCAGTATTAGAAGGGAATGTGTACCTGTAATGCCTGTATTAAAAAAGAAGATCTCAAATCAATAACTTAAAGTTAACCTTAAAAGCTCAAAAAGATCAAACTAACACCAAAGCAAGTAGAAGGAAGGAAATGGTAAAGACTGCATAGGAAATCAATGAAATCAAGAATTAAAAACAAAAATCAATGAAATCAAAAGTTGGTTCTTTGAAAAGATCATTAAACTGACAAACTTTTAACTAGACTGACCAAGAGGGAAAACCCAAACGACTATGAAAGAGGGATCATAGATACCAACCTCACAGAAATTCAAAGGACTATTAGGGAATGCTATGAACAACTGTATAACAGCAAAGTAGAAATAGACAAATTCCTAGAAAGACACAAACACTGAAAACAGACTCGAAGAAACAGAAAATCTAAATAAATCTATAACAAGTAAAGGATGGAATTAGTTATCAAAAAATTTCCCACAAAGGAAACTCAGGACTAGATAGCTTTAATGTTGAATTCTACCTAACATTTAAAAAATAATTAACACCTTAAAATATATGGTCATTTTACCTTTGACCAAGATGCCACAACAACTCAATGAGGAAAGAAGTCTTTTCAACAAACGGGACTGGGACAACAGGACAGCCACATACAACAGAATGACATTGTGCTCCTATCTCACACAAAATAATGCACAAAAGTTAACTCAAAATGGATCAAAGACTGAAATGGAACAGCTTAAACTCTAAAACTGGATTAAGTAGCAGTTTTTTAGCTATGACACCAAAAGTATAAGCAATGACAAAAATTCATAAATTGCTTTAAAATGGACTTCATCAAAATTGAAAACTTTTTGTGTATTGAAGGGCACTATCAAAGTGAAAAGACAACCCACAGACTGGATAAAATATCTACAAATCATTTATCTGATGAGGGACTAATATCTACAATATATAAGGAATTCTTGCAATTCAACTATTACAAGACAATTTTTACCTGACATTTCAATTAAAATATGGGCAAAAATTTGCATAGACATTCTCTAAAGTAGACATACAGATAGCCAGCAGGCACATGAAAAGATGCTCAAAATTAGTTATCAGTGACATACAACTGAGAACCACAATGAGATCCCACCACACATGCACCCAAGAGGACAGTTTGAATCAAAAAGAGGGACAACAGGGGCCCCTGGGTGGCTCAGTCAGTTAAGCGACCGACTGTTGATCTCAGCTCAGGTCTTGATCTCAGGGTCATGAGTTCAAGCCCCAGTTGGGCTCCACGCTAGGTGTGGAGCCTACTTTAAGATTTTATTTATTTATTTATTTTTTAAAGATTTCTTTATTTATTTGAGAGAGAGAGGGAAAGAGAAGGGGCGAAAGGCAAAGAGAGAGGGTGAGAGAAACTCAAGCAGACTCCATGCTGAGCGCAAAGCCTGACCCAGGGCTCGATCTCACGACCCTGAGATCATGACCTGAGCTAAAACCAAGAGTCAGAGGCTCAACCAATTGCCCCACCCAGGCACCCCTTATTTATTTTGGAGAGAGATAAAAAGAACACACAAGCAGGGAGGGCGGGAGGGAGATGGACAGGCAGGAAGGAGAGCGAGCCTATCAAGCAGACTCCATGCTGAGCGCAGAGCCTGACTCGGGGCTCAATCTCCCAACCCTGAGATCATGACCTGAGTCGAAATCAAGAGTCAGATGTGCAATCAACTGAGCCATCCAGGGGTCCCCAGCCTACTTAAAAAAAGGGGGGGGGTACAACAGAAGGTAGGTGTGGAGAAACGAACTCTTATACATTGCTAGTGGGAATGTAAAATGGTATAGCCACTTTGGAAAATGATTCAGTAGTTCCTCACAGTTAAACAGAGTTACCATATGGCCCTGCAATTTCATTCCAAGGCATGTGCCTGAGAATAGAAAACATGTCTACACACAATCTTGTACATGAATGTTTATAGAAACATTATTCACAATAGCTGAAAAGTGGAAACAACTCAAATGTCTACCAACTGATGGAAGGGATAAATAAAAGGCAGTTCATCCGTACAATGGTATATTATGGGCAATAAACAGAAATGAGGTGCTAAGACATGCTACCACACGTATATAAGGCTTAAAAACATTATGCTAAGTGAAAAAAGCTGGTGTATAGTGTATGATTCCACTTATAAGAAATACCCACAAGAGGGCGCCTGGGTGGCTTAGTCGGTTAAGCATCTGCCTTTAGCTCAAGTCATGATCCCAGGGTCCTGGGACTGGGCGCCACATTGAGCTCCTTGCTCAGCGGGGAGTCGGCTTCTCCCTCTCCCCTCTGCTCATGCTCTCAAAATAAAATCTTAAAAAACAAAACAAACCCAGAAATACCCACAAGAGGAGAATCCACAGAAACAGCAAGTAGATTGATAGGTGGTTGCCTCCAGCTAGGAAAGTCAGGGGAAATGGAGTTTCTTTCTAGAGTGATAAAAAGGACCCAGGGGGTGCCTGGGCAGTTCAGTCAGTTAAGCATCTGCCTTCAGCTCAGGTCATGATCCCAGAGTCCTGGGATTAAGTCCCATGTCAGGCTCCCCGTTGAGCAGGGAGCCTGCTTCTCCCTCTCCCTCTGCCCCTGCTTGTGTTCCCTCTCTGTCTCTGTCAAGTAAATAAGTAAAATCTTAAACAAAAAACAAACAAACACAAAAAAAAACAACGATCCGGAATTTATGATGATGGTTGCATAACTCTGTGAATATAACAAAGACAGGTGAATCATATTTTACTTAATTACTAAAAGAACAAAAAAGAAAAAAGAAAACAACAAACAAAAAAACCCTCAAAAGACTTGAAAACAACTGGTCACTATCCTTCCTTTTTCATTGGTTTTGTAAAATAGATGTTTGTCTGTGGGGGCGACTAGGAAGGGGAAGACTGAGCAGATACCAGGATCAAGTCTTCATCCAAGCTTGGAGGGAGAGAGACCCCAAGGGGAAAACTGATGGTAACCACAGAGAGGAAAACAGATCAATAAGCTTCTGCAACAAATAGAGTCTGGAGGCTGCTTTGGATCCAAGAGCCCCCCTTCTCTTGGCTACCCTAAAAGATAGTACCTTTGGTCCTCCTGAAGTTGTCAAGTTTACACTCCAGACCTTCCACTGCGGACACAGAGTGGCTTCTCGGCAACCCCCGCTTTGCTGATCTCTTTGAAGGAGAAATCATTTCCTTGTTGAAGAGATTTCTTCGAACTTTGGTCACTTCTGAAAGCATTAAAAAAAGAAAAAGCAACATTTACTAATATTCACATTTACTAATAGGATTTCCTTAAATATTATACTCACATGATGCAAACTACTCTTACAAATTCAGTTTAAATCCAACTTTTCAGGAACACGAGGAAGGCCCACATCACTTAAATTAGAGGCTGTCCTCATTGTAAAATGGACACAATCCTTAAGAGGCTGGCTAATGGAGGTCAGAGTCCTTTTACTATACGCCACTGTTATGATGATTTTCCTCACTTTAGACCTTTTGACTGCTTTGTATTCTGCTCAGCTCCAAGGAGAGGAACTGTTCCTTTCAATTCCACAAATCTCATTCTTCTTACGATATTTTACGAATTTGCTAGGTTATTTTAAATGCTCTTCTTGACTCCAGGACATGAGAATTGTGTGGCCACTTAGACTCAAAGTTAGGAGAAGCAGCTCCCGAGTCAAAAACTACTTGACAAAGCTAGCAGGATGGCATCTTAGTCCAAAGCAAGATGGCCCAGAGGCGGCTACCCAAACACTAAGGATAAACTCCTCTAAAAGCAGGTCATTTAAATACAAACCAAATTAACCCTGATCTACAAGCTGGGAGGAGCCCTGATATTTACCCACTAGTGACCGACATTACTGTTATGGACACCAACAACACTCAAGTTTCAAAACAAATGCCTGAAATGGATTTAGGACCTGACAGCCAAGTCTGATTTGTTCCTTGGTTTTTCCCAAGTTTTTCAAAGTTTAATATTGACAGAAAGCTTCAAAGAATAACACATTACACATAGAATCAACACTAAAATTCACCAGCCATCAACATCTGTTTTCTCTCTGCACCTCTATGTTTACAGAATTTTTCCCCCACCGAAGTTGCACAGTAAGGTGGGGACATCCCAACCCTTCAGTTCCCTGCACTTCAGAGCACATCTCCCAAGAACAAGGGCAGGGCACCCAGCATACTATCCATCTTCCCACTTCTCTCATGGTCAGCAATATCCCTTACCGCTCCCCGACCCCGACCCATGAAAGTTAAGACGCAAGCAGGGACCATGTGGTGCGTTCAGTGGTCACACTTTAAGTGCCTTCACCTAAACCAGTTTATCATCCCTTCTTTTCCTTTCTGTGGTTTTCATAATAATAGTGTTTTTAAAAAAATTTCCAGCCAGTGATTTTGCAGAATGCAGGATTTTGAGACCATGTGAATACCTCATTCTCCTAGCACGTGGTATTTGGACAGATTTCATTAACCAACGATTATACAAAATTCTAATTTATAACTGTATGCAGCTGCTAAAATATGTGCAATTAAACTAAGTTTGTCATGCTAGTCAATAAATGTGTGCACTGCAAGAGCACAGTGTACCTTGTACTGGATCTTTCACCGGAAGTACAGGCTGCTGAAGAGGAGGACGAGAGCTCTCCTGGAAGAGGAGGAAATCGGCATTCAGTTCAAAGAATAAAAATTCCACATGAAATCCTCTGACCCTTGCAGTTCCGCTTGTAGGAATCCCTAACAGTAATACTTGTAAAATGCACAAAAACAGATACATGTTCGAAGGACACTGAAGCCTGCATTGTAATACAAAACAAGAAACACCCTTGATATCCGTAGAGTGAAGCAAATTTTGATACATCCATCCAATGCAGACATTAAAACCTCAGGAAGACCTCTAGAAATAGAGAAGGAAGGAAGACCTATCTGTACATACAGAGAAACAAGTCCATGATGGGAAAAAGGGAAAAAAGAAAAAAACGAAACCAGAACAAGTACAGCAGGTTTGTTCAGCTTGTAATGTGTACGTCTGTGTGTAACAGGGACGAAGATACCTTTGATGTGTGCTATCGGTATATAGAGAAAAGGGCCTGGGACAGACACAACAGTCATCAAGGATTACTTCTGAAGAATGAATGGTGGGGCGACTGAGTGGCTCAGTCAGTTGAGCATCAGACTCTGATTTCGGCTCAGGTCACGATCTCAAGGTTGTGAGATTCTCAGGGCTGTGAGATCGGACTCCTGGGGCAGGCTCTGCAGGGAGTCTGCTTGAGATTCTCTCCCTCTCCCCTGCTCCTCTCTCTCAAATAAAATCTTAAAAAAAAAAAAAAAAGAATGAATGGAGAAGGGACATTCTTAAATTTAACTTTATAGGATTTTTAATTTTTTTTAACGATGACCATATATACTTTTTATAACTAAAAAATAAGGGAAAACCCATATAAATTAGAGGATGACTATACTCTTAGGGACTTCTCTGCATTAATCTATTTACTATTCAATAGTCTAAAAATCTAGATGCATCTAAACAACGGAATTAAGGGGCGCCTGGGTGCCTCAGTCGTTAAGCATCTGCCTTCGGTTCAGGTCATGGTCCCAGGGTCCTGGGATCGAGCCCTGCATTGGGCTCCCAGCCCCACAGGAAGTCTGCTTCTCCCTCTCCCACTCCCCCTGCTTGTGTTCCCTTTCTCACTGTGTCTCTCTCTGTCAAATAAATAAATAAAATCTTTTAAAAAAAATAAACAACGGAATTGTTTTTAAAGCTTTTGTTTCTTTCCAGTTATGCCAATATATTTCTTGAAGAATGAACTACCACATAGAGGCTGACTTAAGGAGTGCTAGAAAGGACTGCAAATCATTGTAACATCTAGAGAGAAAGGAGGTCTGACACCTTTGTAGCCACCCACTTCTGGATTTCCTGCTCTCCAATCAGGATTCCAAGATACACAAGATTTGCATTTTTTCACTTATACTTATTAAGGCATACTAAGGAAGTGAACACCACTAACTCTTAAAACAATCCCACCTCCAATTCCAAAGGACAGCTATACATCTCTAGAAACAGAAGCACTATTGTGATGATTAATGCTAGTAAAGCTAGTTCTTACAGAATTTTAACTCTTCTCAGTTCAGGCAGTTCAAAAAGTTTCAATGCACTCTGTCTCCCTTCTTTCCTTACCAAGATATCAATTCTACTTAATAAATAGACTCCAGCTGGGTTTCTTTCTTTTTTGCAACCAACAAAGCCTCAAGTTCTCACACCTGCCACCAAAAAAAAACCCAGCAATCACCTGGCTTCATGACAGCTGCCCCCACCCCACCTTACTGAAGTAAAATGTACTGAAAAGCACCTTCTGGTCTGCAACCAAAGTCCTATTATGATGCACATTATTTTTCAGTGGTCTCTTTGCTTTGTTATTTTTTTAAAGATTTACTTATTTTATTTATTTGACAGAGAGAGACACAGTGAGAGAGGGAACATAAGCAGGGGGAGTGGGAGAGGGAGAAGCAGGCCTCCTGCTGAGCAGGGAGCCCGATGCGGGGCTCGATCCCAGGACCCTGGGATCATGACCTGAGCCGAAGGCAGAAGCTTAACAACTGAGCCACCCAGGCGCCCCTGCTTTGTTATTATTTTGAGTTTGCTTATCTAAAGATTTTTTTTTTAAGATTTTATTTATTTATTTGACAGAGAGAGACACAGCGAGAGAGGGAACATAAGCAGGGGGAAAGGGAGAGGGAGAAGCAGGCTTCCTGTTGAGCAGGGGCCCAATGCAGGGCTCGATCCCAGGACCCTAGAACCATGACCTGAGCCGAAGGCAGATGCTTAATGACTGAGCCACGCAGGCGCCCCTCTAAAGATTTTTAATTAACTTATTCATTCCTTTCTGTTTTTCTTTGTATCACCTCTAACTGTCATACTTTTGGGTAAACTGGTTTATCTTTAGCAAATTTATAGTTCTTTAGTTGTTGGATTCCAGTTGAATACTCATTCATAAAAACATCGTTTTATTTCTGTATCCTCCAGTGTCCACTTCCTCAAAGTAGACACTGCCCTTCAAGCTTATTGTGTCAACTTGTGCTGGGAGGAACAGATCTGGTAGCACTATTTCCTGTCCCTTGGGAAAAACTTACATTTTTTGTAGCTCTCTTGGACACTTTGGGGATCTCAATTTGTCGAAGATTCTGCGAAACCTCTGCAATGCTTTTATGTCTTATTAATGCATTTTTCCTTTTAAAAATAGAAACAAACAGCCATTATACATTCAATAGAGGTTACGAGTAAATTAGAAAAGAATCAGAGTTGAAAATAATACACTAATAGAAGCCAGTTATGTTGGCATTGGCCTGAATTTGTAGCAAAACACGACAACTTCACAATTTCCAAAAGTTAACTACTATCAATTCAACTAGTTATGAAGAACAAAGAGCATCAAGGAAAACAAAGTACACTGAAGCCCGAAGCTTATCTCATAAAAGGCTCCTAGCTACTGGAGACCCCACGTGGATAGGCAAGGGCACTGGGGACTACATTATCATTCCTGTATATTCCTTGGATAATAAAAAGGATGCCAGATGCTGCATGTTAGGAATGCCACTAGATGGCTTTTGGGATTCAGACAAAAGGGCAACTAGTAATTCAACAAGTTATATACCAAGACAACTGCCCTCTGTCAGAACTACAACAGAGCAAGTAATTCCTTCAATTCCTGGAGCTCCCACCTTCTCTTCTTAGCTGATCGGGTTCGAAGCTCCTCCAGCTGGTCAGATTCAGTGCCACCCGACACTGATCTATGAGCACTTGACAGAAGAGGCACAGAAAGAAGGGGTGATATGTTCTCTTGTGTCATGGAGTCATCACTGAAAAAATCTAGAGGAAGGACACCAGCCAGCTTCTGAGGAATCATAAACCCTAGGCTGTCATAAAGATTTCCAAGGGTCTTCGGGATCGAGTCAATATACCTGTGGAATAAATTGGTTAAATATGCAATGGCCACCATTCCACCCTCTCTGTTCCATCCCTCATCCAGCAGGACAAACAGTCCTTAGAATTCCACAATTCTCACATAATACCACATGCAATTCCTGGTAAAATAGTTCTAAAGTTAGTAGGCATCAAACTCACAATCCCAAAATTTCTTCCAGAAACTTTGCTAGGTATGCCAAATCCTCAGTCAAACACACCATGCGCAGCAAGTCTGTCACCTGAAGAAGATATTCGAAAATTACCATACGCCTTCTGCAGGGAAGCTAAGAGCCTCAGGCTTATTTCCAGCAGCACTGAGCTATATACTTGCCTCCTTCACCACCTGCTCCATCTCAACGATGCTTTCGTGTATGGAAGGGCACTGCAGACACAGCTCCAAACGAAGAAATACCTGAAGTTGGCACCTTGACAGAATAAAATACTTGGGTCATATCTATCTTGAGTGCCATTTAACTAAAAGCAAAGATCTGTTTACAAAAGAACCGACAACCAAAAAGGAGAAGAGCCACTGCCTTCTCCAAATAACGATATGCTTATCAGGTAAACAGGAACTCAAACTGCACATCAGAACATCACCAAGAATCAACCACAAAAAGCCTCTATGAGCAACTGGCAATCGAGTTTGCATTTATTTATTTACTTACTTATCAATCAATTTTAAATGGATCCAAGAAAATCTTGGAGCTGTTTTGGAGTGATGGTAAAAAATAAATAAATCAAGGTAGTTACTTACTCTCTGACTTTATCTTCATCCAATTGTTCCCCTAGATTCTGTCGAAGACTTTTGCTAGTTTTTAAGAGGCTATTTTTTACTTGATTCACGCAGTTCCTCTGAAAATACAAAATTATTAAATAGAACTCTGAGTTACTTACTATTTCTAATTCATTTCACAGCTGATTAATGTCCTAAGAAGGGAAGTACATTCCCTTATGAACTGCTCCCTTATTTCATTTGAATGAAAAATAGTTGAAATGAATGTGCAGGGTGTCTGGGTGGCTCACTCGGTTGAGTGTCAGACTCTTGGTTTCAGCTCAAGTCATGATATCAGGGTTCATGGGATCAAGCCCCCCCCATTGGGCTCTGTGCTTGATGCAGTCTGCTTGAGATTCTCTCTCTCCCTCTCCCCCGCCCCACCCCGTGCTCACACACTCTAATAAAACCTTAAAAAAAAAAAATGTTTTTCCTTCATATTTTCAAAAGGAGCATGATAAAAAGTATTTGAGAGCAAGGGGGCATAGCTACAACAAGCCTGCATATCTGACCTTCCTTAAAAAAAAAAAAAGATTCCATTAAGTTAGTGACTGAGAAATCTAAGGACCATGGGGATGCCTGGCTGGCTCAGTTGGTAGAGCATCTGACTCTTGATCTCAGGTCTTGATCTCAGGGTTGTGAGTTCAAGCCCTGCGTTGGGCATGGAGCTTACTTTAAATAAATAAATAAGAAAAGAAAAAAAGAAAAGGAAGAAAGGAAAATAAAAAAAGACTGTAAACAACTCCTGTCCACTTTAGAGGCACCTGGCTTGCACCACTAAACATGAATAAAAACAATGATAGCATGGTCTAAACCAATGACTGGCAATACTCCCTGTGCATAAGAATCATCTAGCAAGCTTTTTTTTTTTTTTTTAAAGATTTTATTTATTTATTCATG
>NW_027397107.1:6139104-6183599 GCF_003265705.2 Callorhinus ursinus
GAGAGAGAGGGGCAGAGGGAGAAGCAGGCTCCCAAGGAGCAGGGAGCCCGATGCGGGACTCGATCCCAGGACCCTGGGATCATGACCTGAGCCGAAGGCAGACGCTTAACCATCTGAGCCCACCCAGGCGCCCCAGCAAGCTTTTTATAAGTACATATGCCCAGCCAAGCCCCAAAGATCTGTTTCAGTTGGTCTTGAGGAAGCCAGGCATCATCAGCATTTTAAAAGTGTTCTAGGTGACTCTGGGTAAGAAACACCAGCTTAATTCATGCAGCTAACATGGAGCTGAAGACAGAGATTTCATTAGAAAAGAAGTATATGTAATTACCACTACCTTCACTTGGCCTATTTCCTGGGTTTCTGCCTTACCAGTTCACCATGTCCACCTTCCAAGGTCTGGAATTATGTTCACCCCCTTGCTTATCTTACTTGTGAATCACATACCACATAATAGTCATTTCCCAAGACATATGAACCAAACCCACCAACAAGCAACCAACCACCCCATACTCTCTTACTTCTAATTCCTTGGTGCCTTTGGATTTTAGGAATGCTTTAATGGTTGATATCATATTCTGAGCACATGAATGCAACGTGATTTCTCCTGCGGCCACAGTCTTTTGGTAATTTTCATGTATGTAAGATAGGAGCTCCTCTTCGGTTTTAAAATCTATGAAAAAAAAAAAATTGATCATCACATCTAGCTGAAGTCATTGTATTGTTTAAGCCAGTGGCTGTCAACTGGAAATTTTTGCCTCCCAGGGGACATTTGACTGTGTTTGGGTTGCCAGACTGGTTGGGATGAGGAGGATGCTCCTGGCATCTAGTGGGCAGAGGCCAGGGATGCTGCTAAACATCCTACAGCACAAAGGACAGCCCCCACAACAGATTACCCCACCCAAAATGTCAATAGTGTGGAGGCTGAGAAATTGCAGAGATGGTAATTTTAAGGCTTTGCAAATCAAGTGTGCATGTTATAAATTTAAGGATAATCATTAATGGAAAATAAACTATAGGGGTGCCTGGCTGGCTCAATTGATGGAGCATATAACTTTTTTTTTTTTTTTAAGATTTTTATTTATTTATTTGACAGAGAGAGACACAGCAAGAGAGGGAACACAAGCAAGGGGAGTGGGAGAGGGAGAAGCCGGCTCCCAGATGAGGAGGGAGCCTGATGCGGGGCTCGATCCCAGGACCCTGGGATCATGACGTGAGCCAAAGGCAGACGCTTAACGACTGAGCCACCCAGGCGCCCTGGAGCATATAACTCTTGATCTCAGGGCTGTGAGTTCAAGCCCCATGTTGGGTATAGAGACTACTTAAAAATAAAATCTTAAAAAAGCAAAATAAAACTATATAACCTCCAAACCTAACAGAAAGGAAAAAGAGGAATAAATAAAACTTGATTAATCCCATAGTCTGCTAGAAAGGAAAAAATAAAAACTATAGAAAGCACAAAATAAGACACCAAAAAACATCCAAGCTTATCAGTAATTATAAACATTTATTTTACAAATATACTTGCTGGGTAAAAGAAACTATCAGATTGGATTAAAAAATTCCCTTACATTATGGATGTCAGAAAATATTTAGAAATAAGTATCAGTGAAAACAGAATATGGCAAACTTGTATAATGCAGTTAAACTTAAAGGAAAATTCATAGACTTAAATAATCTTTTAAAGAAAAAAAAAAGGGGCACCTTGGTGGCTCAGTTGGTTAAGCACCTGCCTTTGGCTCAGGTCATAGTCCTAGGGTCCTGGGATTGAGCCCCCCATCGGGCTCCCTGCTCAGTGGGGAGCCTGCTTCTCCCTCTGGCCCTCCCCCTGCTCATGTTCTCTCTCTCCCTCCCTCTTAAATAAAATCTTTAAAAAAATAAAAATAAAAACCAATCGGCTAAGGGTCCAACACAAGAAATAACATGAGAGTAAACCCCAAAAAGGAATAAAGATAGGAACAATAGGAAAAGAAAAAAAGGAAACAAGAGAGATCAACAGAAACAAAACAATGATTCTCTGAAAACCCAAATATAGAAACCTATAATAAAACTGAGCCGTTTAAAATGGGAGAAACATAAATAAGCAACATTACAATGAAAAAATAGAGCAGAGATTTGAAATACTAGTAAGAGGTAAGGTTGAAGTTCATTTTCTCCATACAAACACCCATTTGTTGAAAAGATTATCTTTTGGCCACTGAATTA
This sequence comes from Callorhinus ursinus, assembly GCF_003265705.2. Lineage (NCBI taxonomy): Eukaryota > Metazoa > Chordata > Mammalia > Carnivora > Otariidae > Callorhinus > Callorhinus ursinus. The sequence goes on from NW_027397107.1 coordinate 6,141,307, forward strand.
CTGGGGCACCTTTGTCAAAAAGCTGTGTGCCACTGTCGGGCAGGTCTATTTCTGCTCAGAATCTAGTCCAGAAACAGTTAATAGCACACAGTCTTGGGTGCTGTTAATTTTGCTCTCCCTTGAATGAACCATCCACATTCTCGAATACTTTTATTAGCTCATTAAACATGTTCTGTCTCATTCAGACTGATGATCATCTATGACTCTAACATTCCACAGGCAAAAAAAAAAAAAAAAAAAAAAAGGCTTCAAGGAGAATTCGTTTATTTATTCCAGAATTCTCAAAAGAAATCAAAGGTGACATCACGCAGTTATTGCCCGAAGTCCATAAGCTATCTTTACAGTCCTCCCACAGGACTGGCTCTGAAAGTGCCCTGAGAAATGAGAAACCTACTGCAATTTTATCCCTCTTTTAGAAAACAAATAAAGAATGGTAAAAATTAGGGGCACCTGGGCGGCTCAGGCCGTGATCCAGGAGTCCTAGGATCAATCCCCGCGTCAGGCTCCCTGCTCGGCAGGGAGTCTGCTTCTCCCTCTACCCCTCACCCCGCTCTCATGCTCTCACTCTAATAAATAAATAAAATCTTAAAAAAAAAAATAGTAAAAGTAATGTTACTGGACGCAATTCTTCTGCCCAACTCTGAAAGACCTCAATACCCTCGATCACTCCCAAAGCTTTCTCCTCTCCCTTAATTCCTCAATGTATAAAGCTTCTTTAACCACCTCTCGTATGGCCATGCCATGGCCCATCTTGTGACTTTGCTTATGCCAATCCCCTTCTAGCACGCTCTCTCTTACCTTGCTGCCATCTCAACTCTGCTCGCTCCTCAGCATCTAGCCTGGGCTCCCCTGACTCCTGAGACGCCCCCTCAGCCTGTTCTGGCCCAAGACTGCCCTTCAGTTCTCCAGTCCTAGTATGTCTTTACTTCCCCAACAGGCAAGTCCTTCCTGTTGTAGATTCCTGGCTCTCTCGGGTACTAGGCTGCATTAGTTTGTTATGTATTGTGTGTGTGTGTGTGTGTGTGTGTGTGTGTGTGTGTGTGTGTGTGTGTGTGTGTGTATCTGCATATATGAATTATTATCATCTTTGCGGCTGGATCTTAAACCTGAGAATAGGACACGATCTTATTTTTATTGTATTCCCCATAACATACTTTGAGGAATGCAGCAGATGTTTGATAAATATTCATTAATTGACGGATAGGATTAAAACTTACAAGAATCTGAGGGTATGAAAGAGTAAACCTGGCCTTAGACACCAAAAAGCTGTGGAACTGAGGAATACCTTTAGGTTTAGAGCTTCTTAGTGTCCTTCCTCGGTTTTCCCCTTTATCTGCTGTCCTCCCACTGGCCGGCCTTTGGACCCCCTTCTCCCCGGCCGCCTCTGGACTGCCTTCTGGACACAGCTTCTGCGCCTTCACGTTCAGCCTCGCCACGTTCAACATCTTCAGGGAGCGGCACATGGTGTTCATCTTCTGCCGCACTGGAGTCCGAGGGACCCCTCCTTCCAAAACAGCATGGAGAGAAAAGGAAAATAGCTTTCACTTCTGCCAATTTAGGAACCACTTTAATTCAGATGAAAGAGTCTGTGAAAGAATACTGAAATAAAGCATATCCCTTTAGGAGGATCTCAATTTGGGGGTTCGTGCATCTCCTTGTACCTACAACCTGGAGTAGAAAGACAGCTCTTCTTTAAACTGAGATTTAGGAACGAAACATCGCAACAGGATCAGATGATTTTTAGCAAGGCAAATGCCAAACAGACCCATTTTGGTGTTCCCCAATGGTCAGAGTTGTGACGAAACTCTCCTAAAAGGCAATTGAGCAGTCTGCATCAAAAGCTACTTTCTCCCACTTTTTGGTACAGTAACTTGTTCCTGACAACTTATTCTAAGGAAGGCACTCAAAAAATAAATCACATGCAGGGCGCCTGGGTGGCTCAGTTGTTAAGCACCTGCCTTTGGCTCAGGTCATGATCCCAGGATCCTGGGATTGAGCCCCGCATCAGGCTCCCTGCTCAGCGGGAAGCCTGCTTCTCTGTCTCCCACTCCCCCTGCTTGTGTCTCTGCTCTATCTCTATCAAATAAATAAAATCTTAAAAAAAAAAAAAAAAATCACATGCATGATGTACACTCATTATTTATAATGATAAAAACTGAAAATCTGTTCGACAACGTAAGAATTTTGTAAATCTTGTGAAGCAATGAGGTAGAATAGTAACCAAAAAGGCAAGGTAGCAGATGAGTATTTATAAGCAGCACATAAAGTTGGATTTATATTTCTGTCATAACTAAAAACGGAAATGGTTTATTAAGAAAGTAGGATTGTGAGCGATTTTTTAATATCACTTTTGTAACTAATGTAATCATTTTCAAGTTTGAAATACAAGAACTTGTCCTTCTCTTATTCAGTTACCATTTCAACCACATTTTAGGGAATGCCAATCTTTTAAAACATACACGCTCAAAAAACAGTCTATGCACTTACGTTTCTTTTTGCTGTCTTCCTGATTGGACACAACGGATTCTTCCCGAGACTTTCTCTGGTAGAGCTCAGAGAGGCAACATATTAATTCACTTTCAGTTTTGGAAGACTCTTCCTTATTAGATGAGGCAGCCTGTAGTAACCTGTGAACAAGGCAAGATGTCTAGTATAAAGCTGAAATTCTGGTTTTTCCAAAATGCTATAACAACAAAATTCATTATCCTTTTAAAAGTTAATCAAAAGATGTCCACACAAGAAGACTTCAAAAATATTTTTTTCTCAGGAGGGAAAAGGTCCCTCTCTTCTCACTTACGATTTAAACACTCACACGAGAAGATAGGAGAGAAATATGCAGTAGACTCCCCCCTCATAGCTCTCAGAAGAAACCAACCCATGCAACACCTAAATGATCAGACTTGTAGACTCCATAATTGTGACACAATAAATGTTTGTTGTTTAAGCCCCTCACAAAAAAAAAACACAAAAACACTCAGGAATGGAAGCAACCTGTTCACAAAACCATTAATCATGACATACAGTATTGACTTATCCAGTTATTTTTTACTCGGTGAATTTTTACTCACTTAATATACTGATGTAACAGTATATTAAGTGTCATAGTGACTTCTGAATAATTCTTTCACATAGTAGTAAACTAATATGGGATTGATGACAAGGGGATGAAGTGGGGCAGAGGGGGTGATTAGTTATCAAATGCTTTTCTGCCTAGGACTACAGATCAGTCGCTAAGCAAACTATGAAAATGGCACAACTTTCAAAATGCATTACTTGTATTTCACTGTCCTCCATTATGTGATATTATTTGATTTAGGGTAGGAGAAAGTTATGGCGACATGAGTTGAATCTGCTGGGGCTCTCAGTTTCACATATGTAGCAGGTCTGAAGCAGACTAATTCTCCCTAAGTGTGGTGGGGGCGCCTGGGTGGCTCAGTTGGTTAAGCGACTGCCTTCGGCTCAGGTCATGATCCTGGAGTCCCGGGATCGAGTCCCGCATCGGGCTCCCTGCTCTGTGGGGAGTCTGCTTCTCCCTTGGACCCTCCCTCCTCTCATGCTCTATCTCATTCTCTCTCTCAAATAAATAAAATCTTTAAAAAAAAAAAAAAAAAGGTGCCACAGTAAACTCAATGAGAAAAAGACTATCTTTTAACAAATGGTGTTGGAGCAACTGTATGGCAAAAAATAAATCTTAACTTTACGTCTTAATACTATTTTGAATTTCTTCTATATCTCTTACTTTTTTTTTTTTAAAGATTTCTTTACTTGAGAGAGACAGTGGGGGGGAAGGGAGCAGACAGAGGCAGAGACAGGATCTCAAGCAGACTCCCTGCTGAGTGCAGAGCCTGACGCAGGGCTCAATCCCATGACCCTGAGATCATGACATGAGCCGACACCAAGAATCGGATGCTATACTGACTGAGCCCTGGGCGCCCCTCTTTTACATTTCTAATATGGTTGTGTCTGGGTGGCTCAGTCGGTTAGACGTCTGCCTTTGGCTCAGTTCATGATCCTAGGATCCAGCCCCACATTGGGTTCCCTGCTCAGCAGGGAGCCTGCTTCTCCCTCTCCCTCTGCCTGCCACTCCCCCTGCTTGTGCTCTATTTCATATAAATAAAATCTTTAAAAAACAAAAACACTGCTTGATTTTGCTATAGATAATTCTATTTTATTTGGCTTCTCAAAAAATCACTTTATGGGGCGCCTGGGTGGCTCAGTTGGTTAAGCGACTGCCTTCGGCTCAGGTCATGATCCTGGAATCCCGGGATCGAGTCCCACATCGGGCTTCCTGCTCAGCAGGGAGTCTGCTTCTCCCTCTGACCCTCTTCCCTCTCATGCTTTCTATCTCTCATTCTCTCTCTCTCAAATAAATAAATAAAATCTTTAAAAAAAAAAATCACTTTATGTTTGTTGATTTCTATTTTTTTTTCTGTCATTCATGTTTATTCTTATCTTTATTACTGTCTTATTTTTGGGGTTTACTCCCTTGTGTTATTTCTTGTAGTGGACCCTTAGTTAATTGGTTTTTAACTTTTCTTCCTTTTTTTTTTTTTTTTAAAGATTTTATTTGTTTATTTGAGAGAGAGAGAGAGCACGAGAGGGAAGAGGGTCAGAGGGAGAAGCAGACTCCCCGCTGAGCGGGGAGCCCGATGCGGGACTCGATCCCGGGACTCCAGGATCATGACCTGAGCCGAAGGCAGTCGCTTAACCAACTGAGCCACCCAGGCACCCTAACTTTTCTTCCTTAAAAGATAAGTTCTATAAATCTTCCTTGAAGTATAAACTTAGCTGCATTACACAAATGTTATTTTTCATTTTTGCTGAGGTTTAATACCAAATATTTTCTGACTTCCATAATGAGTGCATTTTACTTCTGTAATTAATTTTTTCCAATTTTTTTTTAATTGTGGTAAAACATACATACCATGAATGTAACATCTCAACCACTTTTAAGTACACAGTTCAGGGGTATTAAGAAGATTCATAATTAAGCTACCACCACCTCCATCTCCAGAACTCTCTTCATCTTGTAAAACTGAAACTCTATAACCATTAAACAATGCTCTCCATTTTTAATTAGTTTTTAATATTATTGGACTATACGACACAAACCAACCCATGTGCAGATAAGTGAAAGCCGATTTCATCCACCAATATCCAGAGAAATAAAGAAGTTTTACCAAAATGACTCCATCAAACTGGAACTGGCACCACTAAGGTTAGAGCAAGGAAACCACTTCTCCACAACAGCCGCACTCCAGGGACCGGTGCGGCCGAGCTCCTGCTGGGCCCACTCTGGAACAGCAGCAGCTACAGGGACAGGAGCAGAGATGGGAGAGGAAGGAGAGAAAAAGAGGTATTAGGCCCAAAGCGGAGAATGCAAGCGCTTGCTCTGCCCTTGGACAGGCGGCACTCTCACAAAGGACACACAAGGCGACATCATTAACAACATTCCTTCATCTACACCACCAATTCCAACGGGCCTGTGTTGTCTATGAAAAACGCTACCCCAACAATGTATAAATGTGGGCTAGCTCACGGCTCCTCAAACACACCAGACACACACCCTTCCAGAGTCTTGGTGCTTGGGGTTGCCTCTATCAGCAACGTTCTTCCCATTATCACCTTCCTTCAAGCCTTTGCTCAAATATTACTTTTTCAACAAAGCGTGTTCAAAATTGCAACCCTCCCACCCCCTTACACTCCCTATTCCTTTTTTCCTGCTTTATTACGATGGCACTTATCTCTTTCAAACATACTATGCAACCTCCTTACTTATTGTTTCCCCCGACTAGATGGTACACTAAGAACAGAGCCTTTTGTCTATTTTGTTCTCTGATACATTCCCATTAGAACAGTGCCTGCCACAGCAGCCACTCAATAAATCTGAATAAATTAATGGAATAAGTATCAAATTGATATTTCTATCTACCTAGCATAAATAAGGTTTGTGTTCTATTAGTAACAATGCAACAAATTGGAAGGTAGACAGAATCACAACAGCTTTATATGCAGTCTTCATTAAATATATTAGTACAAGTTTCATCTTATACCTTTGATTTCAACCCACATCTTATACCTTTGATTTCAACCCAGTTTCACAGAGCCTTTGGACCCCTCAGAAGTGCTTTAGGATTTCTATAAACAATAATGACTTAAATTGCCTGAAGCACTGTAGCTTACTTTTATCTGTTTTATAATAGATATCGGGGTTCTACTAAGAGCACAGTGAAAAAAAAAATTCTGATGGTGGAAAAAAACTATACCACTGCCCTGGAGTATGTTAGTTATTGGTTCAGAAGCTTACCACAGGTAGCAGGATCTTCGAGTGAATTGTGAATCTGATTCAATACAATATCTACAACATCAGAAAAAAGGGAGGCTGTATCCTGGGGGCTCTCTGCCACAACTGTTTGGAGAAAAGGTCTTTGAAATTCAGCCTCCTCAGTGCGGAACACGGTGAGGATTGCAGCGTTGGTAGAGAGGGGGGAAATAACTCCCGTGATGGGGGGCCAGCCTTCACCAGGGTCCACACTGGCAACCTACATCAGAAGTTCTAATTAGTTGAGAAGATGGCTGTCCTATGGCTAAAGAAGAATGTAGCTTAGTAAAAGACAGAATGATAGTTTCCCCGAAGACTGTTATTATAAAAGAGAAAACTGTAGAAAAGACAGGCTGGATGGGTATTAGTGCTAGAACTGAATTTAGTGACCATATAATCCTAATCTCTCAATTTACAAAAAAGAAAAACCTAAGGTTACCAGGAATATTTACTAAGCACTTATTATGTGCTTATTATAACTCACTGAGTCCTCAAAACTGAGGGCCTCACAACCTCACTCTGAGGTAAAAATGATTATCATCCCCTTTTTACAGAGGAGGAATTAAGGCTGAGAAATAAATAACCTGTTTAAGGTCACCCAGTTAGTAAGATGCAGAAGCCAAGCACATATGAATTCGAAACCCATGCTCTTAACCACAAGGCAGTACTACCACTTAAGGGATTTACTCAGATCATACAGTTGGGCAGCAGAGCTGAGACCCAATCCAGACCGCCTGACTCCCGACCCAGTGCTCTTTCTATAAGAATACACAACTCTTAGAACAACATCGATTCAGAGACTATACAGCTTTTCTCTAAGTGTCTCACAATGGGATCCAGAAGATAGAAGCCTTCTGAGGTAACAAAGGCAAAAGACAAAGTAAGGTAAGAAATTTGCTCATTGTTTAAAAATAACCATCACCTTTCAATCAAATCTGGGTATATATGTATTTTTCAGAAGACATTTCTAAGTTTGTGTAACTACTGAACCCTATTACACCTAATTTTACAGCGTAGGGCTTTTAAAAAATGATATTATATAAAGTTAATAAATATATAATAGAACACTTACAAAATAACTAGAAACCAGGCATTACTTCACCACCCTAAAGTAATACTTGCATTCCATTCAGCCCACTGCCTTTTGTTCCCATATAAGAATATAATTTAACTTCGTTGGAATCAAGGTACATGCAGTTTTATAAACTGTTTCTTCACTAAGGAGCATTGTCACGATGAAACTACGTCATGTAGAACAATCCTTGGCACTTTATAAACACATTAATTTCACCTCACCAGTGTGTTTTTAGACAAGAATAATTTAGCATGTGCCAGGTACCTACCAGGTGTAACTCTTCAGCAGTCAGCCTGCTTACCAGCTGCTGAAATAACATCCTCTGCGTTGACTTGTTCTCCTCTGGACTTTGTAACATCCAGCTCTCCGTGCCCAACATGCTGCTTGCTGGGAGAGACCACTGGCTTGCCGTGCCTTTTAGAAAAATTCTGACTGGTTTTTGAAAATGTCTCTGATGCATGGCCAAGGGCTCTAGGGTGACCGTCCATGTTTCTTGAGTCTCTTTGCCTGTTAGAAATAAGGAATATTAAGATTCTAATGTAATTGTTACTAAAAATAGATTTAATAGTAAGAAGAAAAAAATGAGATTGTCCACATGGTACTGGGATTGTCACTTCATGCTTCATCCCTCATCCCACTGCCCACAGACCAGCAGAGCAAGTGCATTTTGTTCTACAGGAAGAGCTACATATGAATGGAATCACAAGGGTCCAACTAAATGTCAGAACTTCTCAATAATTACGCCTTAGAAATAAGTATTCAGGGCGCCTGGGTGGCTCAGTTGGTTAAGCAACTGCCTTCGGCTCAGGTCATGATCCTGGAGTTCCGGGATCGAGTCCCGCGTCGGGCTCCCTGCTCGGCAGGGAGTCTGCTTCTCCCTCTGACCCTCTTCCCTCTCGTGCTCTCTATCTCTCATTCTCTCTCTTTCAAATAAATAAATAAAATCTTTAAAAAAAAAAAGAAATAAGTATTCAAGCAATACTCATGAGTTATAAAAAAGACAACACTGCTTAAATCTGTGAAATACAGTGTATCACATAAGAATGTTGAATTCTAAAGATTATGTATGACAAAACTGCTTAAAACTACTCTTGAAATTTCCTTAAACTGCACACAATGTATATAACATAGTTTATGTATACATCTCTACAGAGTAGGACTTTTGTGTGGATAAGGGATTCAGAAGTGAGATTCACTCTACAGATCATACAGTAAACTTATGAAGAGTCTAACATGCTGGCTCTTCCTGGTGACAGGCACCAGTTTCAGAGGCTGTTGACTTATTTGTTATTTCTTCTCTTAATCAATCATTGTTTCTCTATGGTCTTCCATTTATCAGTCTCTTCTATGAGACAGGAAATCTTACCACCCCTTTGCTTGGGCACCTGAACACTATTATCCTTCTTTTCAACAGCTGGGAAATCCTTTAAAAATCACTCACTAGTTCTTTTTAAAGGTGGGCTGGCAGATACACTGAGTCCATGTTCAACACTCTCCTGTGGTACCGATTCTGCACAGACACCTTTTAATTACAGGCATTAATGGAGTGCCTAGGCTATCGGAAACTCTAAAAGAAAAGCATGGGCTTGCCTTGAAGAAATCAATGTACCTGAGACCATAAAATCCCCCCAAAGAGTATTTGCTTACCTTCAACAGGGAGAAATAACATTCCTTCCATCTGTGGAAATGAGGCTTCATAGGCAGAATTATAGAGCAAACAGTTCAAAGTGGCATCAGGTGGCAGAGTTGAAATCCATGAAGAGAGGGGAGATTCACTTGCCAGCTTTTTTTCACTACCAAGCAGGATTTTCCCAGCTTTAGTACAATCCTGGCTAAAAGTTTCGGACGGTAAGATAGTGCCTCCTACAAGGTGGAGCAGTTCGCACACTGTCCAGTACCCAAGGTGGTCCGGGGATTCCCACAACTAAAATAAAAATTACAAAGAAACTCAGGTGGTTATAAATGAGGCATCCATAAATAAAGCTTGGGGAGAGCAGGAGAAAGTAAAGTCGACATCTACATTAAAGGATCAAATTACTCAATTATTGTGTTTATTAAGTCCCACACAAACGGTCAGTATCCTGTTACTATACAGCCTGCTCTCACTACAGCCCTTGTCATCTCTTGCCTAGACTCTTACTGTACAGCCCCTCCAGTCTGTGTCCTACCTCTCATCTGTCCTCTATGGTGCTCTAAGTATTCTTGCAAATCATGAATCTGATCGCGCTACTTCTGTAAAAACTTTCAAGGGCTTCACACTGCCTCCACGATAAAGTAACTCTTGGGTATAGCTCAGCCCTAAACAACCTTTCCAAACACATTATCTTTCCCTCACCCACTGCTACCTTCCAGGACACTGAACCATTTACTGTTTCCTAAACACACCATACTTTATCTTCTGTGCTTTGGTTCATGCTGTTTCCCATGCTTTCCCCTTCTTCTCCAACTTGGGTAATCTAGCTCAAATCCTGCTTTCTCTGTAAAAGCCAGTCTTTATTTCCTCACACACAGACAACTGTTCATTCAACTTTTTTTTTTTTTTAATTTGAGAGAGAGCGCGCGCAAGCAGGGGGAAGGAGCAGAGGGAGAAGCAGACTCCCTGCTGAGCAGGGAGCCCGATGCAGGACTCGATCCTGGGACTCCAGGATCATGACCTGAGCAGAAGGCAGTCGCTTAACCAACTGAGCCACCCAGGCGCCCCATTTAACCTTCTTTTAACAAATTATTTTTTTAATTTATTTTTTTATAAGAATTGTCCTTTTTTTTTAAGATTTTACTTTTTTTTTTTTGACAGAGAGAGACACAGCGAGAGAGGGAACACAAGCAGGGGGAGTGGGAGAGGGAGAACAGGCTTCCCTCGGAGCAGGGAGCCCAAAGCGGGCTTGATCCTAGGACCCTGGGATCATGACCCGAGCCAAAGGCAGCCGCTTAACGACTGAGCCATCCAGGCACCCCTTAACAAACTTTTACTGAGCAACCTTTATATGCCATGGATTAGCAAGACCTAGTCTTAGTCTTCTAGAATCTTAAAGTTGGGGGTAGAGTAAAACCGCAATAATGTGAAATGTTTAACTCAGCATCACAATATAACATGACAATATTCAAGTAGTATAGGAACATGATGGAAGAGCGTCTACCCCAAAATACAATTATTATGCTGGTTTGCCTACTCCACAGGAGTTAACAATTATAGATCATAAATTGCTATGGAATGTGAGGTCTTCAAAGTCATCTCCAAACTTTTCATATATTCGAGTTCAAAAAGGGGCATGAGAGTACCCAAGGTCACAGCAAGGCAAGAACAGACTATTCCAAGAACCAAGAACTATCTTGGATAGTGCTTTTAAAATGAGGGTCATGACCCTTTGGTGGACTCGAATGGATCCTTTGATGGATCAATTGGCTCATGATCAGCATCAAAAAAAAAAAACAATAGAAAATATCGGAGCACAACAGAAAATATCTCATGAAGTGAAGATAAACAATACATTGTAAAACTTTTGTTCCAGTTATGCATGCCAGTTTGGAAATTAATCAATTAATTAAAAGTTGCTATTACCATCCATTTGTCCATGCCTGTGTTCACCACTATGGGGGAGAATAGTAAGCTAGTTCATATACCATAGATCCTGATTAGGATTTTTTGCCAAAGGGAAACAAAATATTTGTTGAAATTGTTAGATATTCTGGCTAGAGGACAGCTAGGAAAAAAAAAAATCTGCTTATCAACTGAAAGGTAAAGCTTCAATAAGAATTGAAAAAGACATTAACTTTTGATGAGAATACATATACATGATTAAAAAACATTAACAATCACTATATAGAGTATGGTCACATTTTTCATTTTTATGCATATTACAGATTAAGTGAGAGACAAATCTTACTGATAAGTTTCAAATTTGGAGATTTATAAATGTCCACAAGACTATAAATTCAGAGGCACCTGGTTGGCTCGGTCAGCAGAACATGGGACTCTTGATGTCGGGGTTAAGTTCGAGCCCCACGCTGGGTGTAGAGATTACTTAAAAAAAAAAAAAAACTTTTATCTCCAAGACAGCAGGAACTACATCTGTCCGATTCACTAATGGTACATCCAGCACCCAGCAGATATGTAATTAATGTGGCTGAATAAATCAGGTATAAAGTCGAAAGCATGCCAGTGGACTCCTATGCTCCCTTCTATCCTGCAAGAGTTCTGTGCTTGGATCCCTCTCGCCCCAGTCTGTGAGTCCAGGTTCTAATTTCTTCCAGTTCTGTTTCCCAGACTGTGAGCTCCACAAGATAGGACCTGGATTTTCTCTCCTTCCCTTCTCTCTACCCCTGTAGTGAGAGCTCTCCAAGCACTAACCTAAAACTCCCTTTTGTCTCCTCAGTGTGGCTGGGCAGAGGCTTTCTGAATAGGAAAAGATGACTCTTCACCAGAAAAAAAATTCCAGAAAAGCTTGTTTGATGGGCATTTTCTTAGGGTAAACAACATAGCAGATGTGAGAAGGGAAGCCTCAGAGAAGACCCATCCCCTCAGATGGTGGAATGTCAGAACTGGAAGAGATCTTTGAGAAGTTACTGTCAATCTACTTATTGTAATGCTATTCCAAAAAAAGAAAAGGCAGAAGAATCTGCAAGCCCCATCTGCCAAGATTTCTTTCCAGCCAGTGTTTGATATAATTCCAGAATAAAGTCTTTGGTGTGATTTGGTATCAGTTACCCCAAATCAAGCAGTTATGTGTTGTGTACTATGTCCAACACTTGATTTGCTGCCTTAACAAATTTTAAGGTCTAGGATTCCATTTTCTCCACCAAACGTTCACAATCCCCTTAAACACCTTTGTTCTTTCCTTTTCTTTGACAAGCCACCGCTGCCTTATTTTACATTTACCATTTACCATTTCTGGGCTTTGAATGTGAAAGCATGTTGGAAATTTTAACAAGGTATATCATTTTTTAAGTACCTGCTCATTTTCCATTTGTAATCTTGCAATTTAACCCACTCCTAGTTTAGTCACATGTGCTCCCAATAAGTGGAATCACATCTTTTACCTGGTTAAGCCACTGCTCATCAATTAGAAGAAAATCCGCACTTTTACTGCCTAGGTCCTATAGACATGTGCTTTCTGAAACTAAGCTCCTTTCCAGTTCAAATCTTTATACCTGCTCTTTTCTGGAATGTTCTTTCCCAACCTTCCTGTTCCTCCTCCTTCACCTCCTCTGCTCATAAAGCTCCCCCACCCCACCCTTCTACGTCCTCTTGCTCACCTGTTTATTCATTTCTGTTTAATGTGGGTGGCTTCCTCACTAGAAGGTAAACCACCTCAGCTGACCACCACGCCCTCCGCAACTTTAACAGTATAGTAGGCAGTTGGTGCAATGGCTTCTCAATGACTATTTGTTAATTAAATGAAGGTGACAGGAGGAAAATGGTGAGGGTAAAAATACATACTTATTGGGTGCCTGGGCGGCTCAATCTCTGCCTTTGGCTCAGGTCATGATCCCAGGGTCCTGGCATTGAGCCCCCGCATTGGGCTCCCTGCTCAGCGGGGAGTCTGCTTCTCCCTCCGCCCCTTCCCCCACCCGTTCTCTCTCTCTCTCTCTCTCAAATAAATAAAATCTTAAAAAAAATACATACTTATCTCGGGATACTTAACAGGAGCAGGGGCCCCCCTGCCTCAACAAAATTCCAAATGAGCCATTTACAACTGTAAGCTTTAGTCAACAACTATTTACTGAACTCGTACAATGTTCAATACGCATCTGCAGGGGATACAAAGGTGTGTGTGTGCCTGCCTCTGAGGTATTTTTAGACTAGATGGAAGGTACGAGACTTGCATATGGGAAGATATAACGGGGAAAGGGTAAGTGCCACAAAAGTGCGTGGAAATTCAGAAGTTGAGACTAAGTAGTTGCCACGGGGCAAGGCGTTAGCAGTTTGGACTGGCGCAGGAGAGTGAGCACTGGCATTCGGCGTGACCGATGAGACAGAACACGGGGTCGAGATTTGCTGGCCGACTGGCCGATGCTTCAATACGCTGGAGTATTCGTCGTGTGTAGGAAACACAGAACCTGGGAAGGCAGGTAAGGGCCCTAAACGCTTACCTTAGTATGTACCAAGGACCTACCTATTGTCCCGGTTTATGACCACAGGACTTCCCTTCTGAAGGCACACAGGCTAGTCGTGCTAGTCTGGTTCCGAGTCTCCCAGCTGCTCTGCAGACGCTTCCAGGTTCCGGTCAGGTTCCGGTCAACCAGCAGGACACCGTGCGCCAAGCCCGAGTGTACCACGAACTTACCTTCGGCCACTCGGTGGTATCCAGCCAGTACAAGGTGATTTTTCGGGCGATCATAACTTCCTGGACTCTCCTGGGCAGCAGCTTCTCCATCACCTGCTTAGGGGGAGGCGGCAGGCGCTGAGCCTGGGCCTCGCTGCCGGACACGAACTGCAGCAGCTCCCTCTGCGAATGCGGACAGGGGGCCAGCAGGAAGACCGCGTTCGCGAAGCCCCCGAGCGCGGTCTCGGCCTCCTTGGCCTCGCCCTCCACGTCCAGCAGTCTCCTCCCGCTGCTGCGCAGGATCGGCTTCGTGGGCGACGTGATCTCGGGCCGGTCCCACTGGTAGTCCAGCAGCGTCTCCATCAGGGCGCTGTGCGTGTGGCTGGCCCTGGGCGCCGGGCCCGGCAGGTGGGCGCCGTGGGCGACGTCCCCGAGCCTGGCGTCCAGCTCCTCCTCGAAGTCCTCCCAGGAGCGGGCCCCCAGTTCGCGGAAGTCAGACACCCGGGACGGCCGGCCCCGCGCCCCCTCAGAGTCAAAGAACTTGAAGGCCCAGCGGACCCTGGCCAGGCCGAATCGGCAACTCAGGTAGGTGAGGAGGCGCAGGGCGGCCCGCCGGACCGGGCTCCGGCCAGTGGCACCGCCCGCGGTGTCCAGCAGCAGCATAACGTTGTGACAGCAGGCCATGTCGGCCGCGCCGCCTCCCCGTGGCTCCGGCAGGGGCCCGCGCGGCTCTCTTCTCGGCCCGAGCTTCAGAGAACCTGCGCCATTCACCGCTTCCCTCAGGAGCCCTGGTGGAAAAGCTCCCGCGCTCTCCAAGTGCTCCTGCCATTGGCGGAGTCAGCCCCCAAAGTCAGCTCCTATTGGTCACTTGCCTTACGTAACTTACGGGAGTAACTTCCATCCTTGGCGCTGATTGGAAGGACGACGGAAAAGCTCTCTGTCTGATTGGTGGAGGGCGTGGCTGTGAGCGGGGCACCGTGTTCCGGCAGAAACTTCACATTCATTGGCTTGGGCCTTCGTTTTAAAATTTAAAGAGGTTGTGCTTCGGGGGCGTGTCCTTAAGGTTCCCTTTTGGGCTGGAGGGCGGTGTTTGGGCGATTGTGCGCAGGCGTAGGTGCGGACTGCTGGGAGGTGTTAGTATACTAAGACTTTGCAAACTTGGTACAGGGAGGGAATTGGAGATGGTCTGAATCAAACTGGGATGAAGCCACCCTAGAATCCGATGATGAAGACTTTCGTTTTCTGTAATTTAAGAAAAAATTATTAACAATTTAAAGTTCACTTCCTTTGCCCCAACAATTTGAAGGAATTTCTCTGAAGAATAAAAGACGTTTGTACATCATAGAGTTACCTGACTTGAGAAAGATTGGAAAACAGCTCAAGTGCGAATGACTAAAGTATAGTACACCCTAATGGGAAGGAACATCATGTAGCTTATTATACGTAACAATAGTTGAAAAAAGTACTGCGAAACAGAGAGAACCCCCGATTTTCTATCTATGTGTATATTTTTAAACTGTTAAAACTGTACGGAAAGTTGTCTGTGATGGTGATGACATGGTGCTGATTTTTTTAAAAAAGGATATATAGTACACTTTTCTAAATTTTCTATAATTCTGTATTTCCTTGTTTCATAGTGGGGGGGGGGATACACTTAATGAATAAAAAGTATTTCCTGTTGCAAATAGAAGAGGCCAGGTTTCCAAAAGGGCAAGAAGGTAAAGGGAATGTTCACGGTAGAGGCTGACGACAAAGGGGGAGTTTGTTTATGGTATACTGTAGGAAGGTCAAGGAAAGGGGGAATCGTGGGTCAATCAACCCTTAGGGGTTGGATATACAGAGCTGTCAGGGGTTAAAATCCAGATGAGGAGGATGACATTGGGAGGCTTAGTAAAAGCTGCGGGTTCAGTTCAAGACTCCATCTGTCTGCAGGGTCTGCAGTGAAACCTGTTTCATTCTTGATATTGGCAATTTGTATTCTCTCTTTTTTTTTAATATCAGTCTTACTAGAGGTTTATCAGTTTTATTGATCTTTTCAAAGAATGAGCTCATTTCATTGATTTTTTTTTCTGTTTTCAATTTCATTGATTTCTGCTCTTTATTTTCCTCTTCCTTCGTTTTGCTTTAGGTTCATTTTGCTCTTCTTTTTCTAGATTCCTTAAGTGAGAACATAGATTATTTAGGTGAGCGTTTTCCTCTTTCCTAAGGTATGCATTTAGTGCCGTAAATTTTCTTCTCAGCACATCTGTGTCCCATAAATTTGGACACCTTGTATTTTTTTCCACTTATATCCGTGTATTCTTTAATTTCTCTTGACAATTCCTCTTTGACCCATGGATTAATTAGAGGTGTGTTGTTTAGTTGCCAATTGTTTGCAGATTCCCTGTTATCTATTTTTGATTTCTGGCTTGATTTTATTGATTGGTGGACACATTCTGTACGATTTCAATTCTTTTAAATTTGTTGAGGTTATTTTACGGCCCAGGATATGGTCAATCTTCATATATGCTCCTTGAGTATTTGAAAACAATGTATATGCTGCCATTGTTGAGTGGAGTGTTCTATAAATACCAATTAGATACTGTTGGTTAGTGGTGTTTTTGAGTTCTTCTGTATCTGTGCTTTCTGTCTAGTTGTTCTATCAGTTGTTGAGAGAGAGATGTTGAAGTCTTCAACTCTAATTGCGTATAAGTCTATTTCTTTCAGTTCTGTCATTTTGCTTTATATATTTTGCATCTCTGTTTGATGCATACACATTTAGAATTGCTATGTCTTCTTAGTAGATTGGCCCTTCTATCATTATGTACTATCCCTCTCTGTAACTGGTGATTTTCTTTGCTCTAAAACACTTTGTCTGCTATTAATATAGCTCTCTTGCTTGCTTTGATTAGTGTTTGCACAGTATATCTGGTTTCATTCTTTTTCTGTCAACCTATCTATATCATTGTTTGAAGTGAGTTTTTTTTTTTAAGATTTTATTTATTTATTTGACAGAGAGAGATACAGTGAGAGAGGGAACACAAGCAGCGGGAGTGAGAGAGGGAGAAGCAGGCTTCCCGCTGAGCAGGGAGCCAGATGCGGGGCTCAATCCCAGGGCCCTGGGATCATGACCTGAGCCGAAGGAAGATGCTTAACGACCAAGCCACTCAGGCACCCCTGAAGTGAGTTTCTTTATGTGACATGTAATTGAGTCATTTTAAAAAATCTGTTCTGCCAGTCTCTATCTCTTAATTGATGTATTTAGACTATGTGTAATATATTATTATTAGGGCTTACGTCTGCCATTTTATTTTTTTGTCTTTGGTGTTTTTTTTTTTTTGGTTTTCTGTTTTCCCCCTGCTTCCCTCAGGGAACACTTTTTTTTTTAAGATTTTATTTATTTATTTGAGAGAGAATGAGAGCAAGAGAGATCACAGAGGGAGAGGGAGAAACAGACTTGCCTCTGAGCAAGGAACCTGACGCGGGGCTCAATTCCAGGACCCTGAGATCATGGCCTGAGCAGAAGGCAGACGCTTAACTGAGTGAGTCACGTACGGGCCCCAATTGAACATTTTTTAAATTTAATTTTGATTTATCAATTTTGTTTGTTAGTGTTTTTCTTTGTCTAGATTTTTTAGTGTTTTGTCTGAGTATTACAATATGTACATATAACTTACCACAGTTTGGTGAAGTGTAGTTGTAGTAAAGTATGGAAATATTACCTCCTTTTGAGTCCCTTACCCTCCCTCACTTAAAATTGTCTTAACTATTTCCTTTACAAATATTGATAACCACATTAGTTATCATTTTTGCCTTAACCATCAAACTTACAAAACTTGAGAAGGAAAGCTTATTGTATTTACCCATACTTTTCCTCTTTCCATTCTTCCTTTCTTCCTGATGTTCTCAGGTTCCTTCTTTTATCATTTTTTTCTGTTTTACAACTTCCATTAGCCATTCTTTTAGGGTAAGTCTGCTTGCAGTAAATGCCTTAATTTTCCTTCATCTGAGAATGTCTTTATTTTCCCTTTATTCCTGAAGGACATTCATGGGTTATAGAATCCTGGGTTGACAGTTCTTTTTGTTTGTTTTTTCCCATCACTTGAAAAATGTGGGGCTGCTTCCCCCTGGCACTCTGTGGCTTCCTCCGCTGATGCTGCAGGTAGAGGAGCCGCGTTATTGGGGGGGGCAGTCCTTTGGGAGTCGAGGTTCCCTAAGGGACCTCCGCTGATATGCAGGAGTTGGGCCTCATTACCATCAGGTGGGGATAAAAGTCCCAGTTCCCCACTTCACCTCTGATACCACCTGGCAGGAGAAGGCACTGCCTCATTATGCCTGGCTCGGGGGGCAAGTGTAGGCTCCTACTCAGTTTTTGCTGATGGGGCTGGGATATTGTTTTTTGGAGTTTGACTGGACTGGCATGATTATTGTCTACAAGTTTCCTGTCTTGCTTGTCTGCCCCTTGTCCTGGTCTTTTGACTAAAGAAAGCAGACTTCTCTTGGGGCTTCTTGTGGTCTGCAGCCATTGATGTATTAGGACACCAGCTTCTCCGGTATCCAGTCAGCTGTAAAAGGGCAAAAGAAAACCCAAAGAACTCACTGCCATGTCGTTCTTTGCATCTCAAGGTTGCTAGCAAGTCGGCCTCTTCTCTCAACCTCAAAGAGTCTTTTCATGTCTGTTTACATACAATGGCCAGGGGTTTTAGCTTTACTTAGTGGGAAAAATAGGAGTAAATATGTCTACCCCATTTTGTCTGGAACCAGAAGTCAGGAGTCTTTTTTATTATAACTTACAACATTACACTCTATTCCAGCTCTTTAAGAGTTCACTTTACTTTTTTTTTAAGATTTTATTTATGTATTTGAGAGAGAGAGAGAGCATGAGCAGGGGGAGGGGCAGAGAGAGAAGCAGACTCCCTGCTGAGCAGCGAGGGCAACTCGCAACTCAGGGCTGGATCCCAGGACTCTGAGATCATGACCTAAGCCGAAGGCAGACCCTTAACCGACTGAGCCACCCAGGTGGCCCAAGATTTCGCTTTACTTTATAAACTGTGAATTGTTAGAGGGAAAGAACTGTGTTTTATTTGTCTATGTATCCCTAGTGCCTAGCAGAGTAGCAATACATTATTTTTGTAATTGAAATGTAGTATGTTATCTGGGCGCCTGGGTGGCTCAGTTGGTTAAGCGACTGCCTTCGGCTCAGGTCATGATCCTGGAGTCCCGGAATCGAGTCCCGCATCGGACTCCGTGCTCAGCAGGGAGTCTGTTTCTCCCTCGGACCCTCCCCCCTTCTCATGCTCTCTATCTCATTCTCTCTCTCAAATAAATAAATAAAATCTTAAAAAAAAAGAAATGTAGTATGTTATCAAGCATTTCCCAGGTTAAGAATTTGTGCAGATACAACTATATTACCACCAGAGGGCAGTAGCAGCAACCCTTCACTAGGGGCTCCCAAGCCTACATGCCCCACAGCGGAATGAACGCTTTCCCCAGAACTGCTTGTCCTTTTTTTGGGTGAGAAAAGCTGAAGTCTGGGAACTTATTGTAATTGGGCCTCTCAGGGATAAAAAAGGACCTTGGGGTGGCTGACAAGGCTGCACCTGGATCACGTGGGTTCCATTCTTTTGGGTTACGATGTGTTCTCTGTTCCCATAAAGGGAGGGAAAGTCACTCACATATATCTAGCATCTAGAGGGCAGTCATGATTCTGGGCACTCCTCACAGTAATCCTACAAGGCAGACATTATTTCCTCCCTTTTACCGACGAAACTGAGGCTCAGAGGGTCTCTCACAGCTAGTAAGAGGGAGCACTGAAACTCTTACACTGCTCCCCCGCAGGAGATCCAAGGACAGCCTCCTCCCCTGACAGAGTGGTGGATGGGGGGGGGGGACCTCGCTGGCAATGGAGGGCCAGGTCAGCCCCACATCCGGCAAGCCTCTCAGCCCTGTGTTCTTCATCCTTCTTTAATGGGATGATAGTCAACTTTGCTTTTAAGAGCTGTGTGATCTAGGGACAGGACCAGCAGGGCCCAGTACAAAGTGAAAATGTGGGACCCCTTATTTAAAAAATTAAAAATTTCAAAACAGGGGTGCCTGGGTGGCTCAGATGGTTAAGCATCTGTCTTCGGCTCGGGTCATGATCTCTAGGTCCTGGGATCAAGCCCCACATTGGGCTCCCGGCTCAAGGGGGGTCTTGCTTCTCCCTCTCCCTCTGCCACTCCCCCTGCTCATGCTCTTTCTCTCTCTCTGTCTCAAATGAATAAATAAAATCTTTAAACAAAACAAAACAAAAACTTAAAAACAGCAACAGCAGAGCATTAAACCAAGCATGGGGCCCTTCTAAATATGAGGGGCCTGTGTGACCATACAAGGCACATGTCCATGAAGCCAGCTTTGTCTAGAGCAATAATAGAAATAATGAAATCATAATAGCTTCCCTCTTTAGCACAACTAATCTGCACTATATTCTTTCACTTTAAATCTTTTGTTTCTTTCAATCTTTCTGGGGTTTTCTCCCCCTGCGTGTGGGTTTTGTTTGTTTTTTCAGAGAGAGAGAGAGAGAATCTTAAGCAGGCTCCACGCCCAGTGTGTGAGCCTGACGCAGGGCCTGATCCCACAACTCTAAGATGATGACCTGAGCTGAAATCAGGACAACTGAGCCACCCAGGCACCCCTCCCCCTGTGTGTTTTTATCTCTACAATGAGGAGGTTGGACTAAACCAGAAGTTCTTAACCCTGGTTACACATTAGAAGCACTTGAGGACTTGAAAAAACTATCCAAAGCTGGCCCTAGTCCTGCAAAGATTCTAGCTGAACTAGGTGGCGGTGGGGCCGGAACATATCCCTAAACTCCCCCCCAGTTCTGAGACTCTGATTCCTACTTGAGGGTGATGATGACAAAAATGTCCTTCCCCTCCTTTGAAAAAGCAGCAGAGGTATCTGGACCACTCTAGCTCCCATTGGGCAGGGAGCCTTGAGGTCTCAGGTCTGGGAATTTTTACTGGCAATGACACGAAGAGTATGTGTCCTTGGTGGGTCTGGATAAGGGGTGGGTCTTCTGAAGAATTTGTTTCTCAGCCACAGCAGTCGTTTGCTCAACTCTCCATTCTGCTCAGGGTCCCGGTGCTCCCGTGTTCCCTGGGGGTCTCGGGGCACGCCGTCAATTTGTGGCGGTATTCCTGGGCGTGAAGGAAAAACAGTGGCTTTCCCGAGCCTTCTGGGAACTGCCAGCTTGCCTAACTTCCTTGACAGAGCCAGAGCAATGTGCGTAAAGCTGTGAGGGAGAAGAAAGCAGAAAGGAAAATGTTTATCACACATTTTCTGAGTGCCTGGCATTGCACTAGGAACACTCACATTTAATCTTCCCAAACCCTTCTGGGTATTTTTTTAAAATCTCCATTTTAACAGTCCAGAAAAGCTAAGTAAGTTGCGGGATGTCCCACAGCTCACTGAGTGGTCCCTCTACTTACTGGAGGGGGAGGGCTGTGGTTTAGAGATATGGTGGAGTGGGGCGAAGGCTGGGTGGTGCTTGCTTCACCCCTGCCCTGTCATCTCTCTGACCCCTGCTGGCCAAAGGCCTGGGACCCCAATCTCTTGGTCAAGCCCCACCTCTACTCTCACCCCAGCAATGCTCCCTGGGAAACTGGGTCTGAGGGCCAGTATGCTCCCAGAGTCTGTGGGACTGGCCCTCTTTTCTGGCTGAGAAAGCCAAGCTGTGGCCGGAGCCAGTGAGGCATGGCCTAGGCCTGCCTTATCAGGCCTGCACAGAGCTCAGAAACCCTTCACCCTGGGTCCTGTGGAAATGGTTTGGAACACTGGGTCCATTCACTGATGTGAGAACCCAAGGATGAAAGGAAAGTCCCCTGGGAAGGCAGCCCAGGCTCCTCACAGAAGCCCATCAGGAGATGGGGCTAATGCAGTGATCCTGGAGCCACTGAGCAGGCCGAAACTCCTTCTAGAATCAAACTCCTTCTCTGAAGTCAGTTATACTGCCCAGAACCTGAATCTGCCACACAGATTGGGGTAGTTCTGTGAGAATGATCATCAGCCTCAGGCTCTGCTCAAGGGGGGTTAGCCTCACCTTTGAGGAAGGGTCTCAAATTCCCCTCCCTACACTTGAAGGGGCTTGTAGAGGCTCAGGAAAGCTGTGGGGTCCTGGTGGAAGGGTGGTAAGGGAGGAAACCCTAGACAATTTAGGGGGGTGGGCAGGACTGCAATCTCCCTAATGGATTCATGGCCAGACCAGAGGGGAAGGCTGAAGCTGATCTGGAGGCCCCACCCCCTAGGAATCCACCCACACCCCTTCAGGAGGGGGACCTACAGTTTCAGAGCCCTGGGTTGGGCTGAGCCAGTGAGGCCTGGACCCACTAATAAGTGCCATGATGAAAGATTTCTATCACATTGTGACTCTCAGGACTGCCAAGTGGCTCAAAAGTGGAGGACTGGGGAATATTCTTTTAGTTCATTCTTTAAAAGCAAAGGTCAGATGAAAAATATTTTGTAAGATGAACTGTGATATGGGATGAGAGACAGTCCAGGAGATGGATGAGGGTGATACTTGCACAACAGTGTGAATATACTTACTTAATGCTGCCAAACTGTTCACTTTAAAATTGTTAAAACAGGGGGTGCCTGGGTGGCTCAGTCGTTAAGCGCCTGCCTTCAGCTCGGGTCATGATCCCAGAGTCCTGGGATCGAGCCCCGCATCGGGCTCCCTGCTCAGCGGGAAAACTGCTTCTCCCTCTCCCACTCCCCCTGCTTGTGTTCCTTCTCTTGCTGCGTCTCTCTCTGTCAAATAAATAAAATCTTTTTAAAAAATTGTTAAAACAGTAAATTTTATGATATGCGTATTTCACTACAGCTAAAAAAAGAGGAATGTGAAACTGTGGTTAGCTTGGGAAGTATGTCAAGTCAGCCTCCTCTGAGGCTGAAGAGAGGATTCATGTGCTCCAAGAGTGCGTGCAGGCTGTGGCCACCCAACTTTTGAAGAAGGTATTGTCTTCTCCTCAAGGCTCACAGTGACCCACCCAAGGGGTTAGAAATAGATTTTGAAGAGCCTGACAGATGTGCCTCTCTTCTCACTCTTTCTGGCTATCCTTGGGTCAATGAGACAGGATTTTCTTTCTCCAGTAATATTTGGGGATGAATGTGAGGAATGAGCCAATAGATCGGGTCCTGGCTCAGGAAGCATTTTTTGCCACCATGTTTTAGGACTGATAAACCATTTTACAAAATCACAGCTGGCGTGATTATGTAGAGTTTGTAGTGGAGAATGTAAGCATCCAACCTCAGAGAGCCAGATAATGACCCAGAGGAGAAGACACTTTGGGCAGAGATCCCAAAATGCTCCCTGTAGGGGTCCATAGCGGTATGCTAGGAGCACAAGGAGCCCCAGGAAAGAAGGGACTTCCTTGCCTGGAGTGTATCTTAAAACTCCTGTATCACAGGAGTGGACCATATTATGTTTTTATACTTTGGCAACCCATATACTGAAACAGGAGTGATAAAGAAGATTAACTTGGTCCCTGCACAAGGATGACATCAAATTTGTGAAGCATTCCATATTTTTTAGTAGATAGTTGAAAAGTAAAATTTAAAAAACAATCCAATTTGGGGGTGCCTGGGTGGCTCAGTCGGTTAAGCATCTAACTCTTGATTTTGGCTCAGGTCATGGTCTCAGGGTTTTGAGATTGAGCTCTGCATCAGGCTCCACCCCCAGTGTGCTTAAGATTCTCTCCCTCTACCTCTCCCCTCCCTTAAAAAAATAATCCAATTTACAATAAAAAAAAACAGAAAATACTTAAGAATAAATTTAACAAAAGATGTGCAAAATTTACACACTAAAAACTATAAAACATTCCTGAGGGAAATTTTTAAAGGATCTAAACACATGGAGAGATATACCATGTTCATGGATTAGAAGACTCAATACTGTTAATTCTCCTCAACTGATTTACAGATCTCATAAATCATAATCTCCATAGGCTTATAGAATTATAAAAATTGACATGCTGATTCTAAAATTAATGCAGAAATGCAAAGGACGTAGAATATCCAAAGCAATCTTTTTTTTTTTTTTAAGATTTTATTTATTTATTTGACAGAGAGCGACACAGCGAGAGAGGGAACACAAGCAAGGGGAAAGGGAGAGGGAGAAGTGGGCTTCCCACTGAGCAGGGAGCCCGATGCAGGGCTCAATCCCAGGACCCTGGGATCATGACCCAAGCCGAAGGCAGACGCTTAACGACTGAGCCACCCAGGTGTCCCCAAAGCAATCTTGAAAAGAAGTTAGAAGACTTACATTACCTTACTTCAAGACTAAATATAAAACTACACTAATCAGCATAGCATGGTACCATTATAAGGATCAACCAATAAATCAAGGGGCAGAACAGAGAACCGAAAATAGACTTACACTTATTTAGTTATTTGGTGTTTGACAATGGTACCAAAGCAACCCAAGGGAGAGAGAAAAATCTTTTCAATAAATGGGGGCTGGAATAACTGGATATCCAAATTAAAAAAAAAGAGCCTTAACTCCTATTTCACACCATACACAAAAAGTAACTCAAGACAGAGCACAGATGCAAAATAAAAGCTAAAACCATAAAGCTCTTAAAAGAAAACCAAGGAGGGGCGCCTGGGTGGCTCAGTTGGTTAAGCGACTGCCTTCGGCTCAGGTCATGATCCTGGAGTCGCTGGATCGAGTCCCGCATCGGGCTCCCTGCTCAGCAGGGAGTCTGCTTCTCCCTCTGACCCTCCCCCCCATGTGCTTTCTCTCTCTCATTCTCTCTCTCTCTCTCAAAAATAAATAAATAAATAATCTTTAAAAAAAAAAAAAAAAGAAAACCAAGGAGAATACCTTTGTGGCTTGAGAGTAGCAAATGTTTCTTAGGAAAGTAATAGCCATGAGTTAAAAAACTGATAAATAAGACTCTAACAATAACATAAGCTCATCAAAGACATTGTTTAAAAATCAAATAGGCAAGGGGTGCCTGACTGGCTCAGTCGGTAGAGCATGTAACTCTTGATCTCAGGGTTGTGAGTTTGAGCCCCATATGTGTGTAGAGATTACTTTAAAAAAAAGAAAATCTTAAAAAAAAAAAAGAACAGGTTAGCTATAGACTGGGGTCAAATTTTGCAAAATATATCTGAAAAGAACTGATATCCAAGATATATAAAGAATGTCTACAACTCAATAATAAAAAGACAAACAACCCCAGTGAAAAATTGGCAAAAGATCTGAACAGATGTGGGGTGCCTGGGTGGCTCAAATTAAAAAAAAAACAACAAAAAACACTTTTTTTTTTTTAACAGATTTTATTTATTTGTCAGAGAGAGAGAGAACAGGGGGAGCAGCAGGCAGAGGGAGAAGCAGGCTCCCTACTGAGCAAGGAGCCTGATTCAGGGCTCGTTCCCAGGATCCCGGGACCATGACCTGAGACAAAGGCAGACACTTAAGGACTGAGCCATCCAGGCGCCCCTAAATAAATAATATCTTTTTTTATTAAAGATTTTATTTATTTATTTGACAGAGAGATAGAGAGCACAAGTAGGCAGAGAGGCAGGCAGAGGGAGAGGGAGAAGCAGACTTTCCACTGAGCAGGGAGCCCGACATGGGGCTCGATCCCAGGACCCTGGGATCATGACCTGAGCCAAAGGCAGCCGCTTAACCGACTGAGCCACCCAGGCGCCCCTAAATAAATAAGATCTTTAAAAAAATTGAACAGGGGCACCTGGGTGGCTCAGTTGGTTAAGCGACTGCCTTCAGCTCAGGTCATGATCCTGGAGTCCCGGGATCGAGTCCCACGTCGGGCTCCCTGCTTAGCAGGGAGTCTGCTTCTCCCTCTGACCCTCCCCCCTCCTGTGCTCTCTCTCTCTCATTCTCTCTCTCTCAAATAAATAAAATCTTAAAAAAATAAAAATAAATAAAAAATAGGGGTGGGGGATGGGTTAGCCTGGCGATGGGTATTAAAGAGGGCACATTCTGCGTGGAGCACTGGGTGTTATGCACAAACAATGAATCATGGAACACTACATCAAAAACTAATGATGTAATTTATGGTGATTAACATAACAATAAAAAAGTATTAAAAAAAATAAATTGAACAGATGCTCCACAAAAGATGATATACAAATGGATGACAGGCGCACACAAAAGACAATATTATTAATAATCAGGGCAATGCAAATTAAAACAATAAGATACTACTACATACGCAACAAAATGGCTAAAATTTAAATGACTGACCCCCTACCAAAGGCTCATGAGAATAAGGAGCAACCAGAACTCTCATATATTGTTAGTGGGAATGTAAGCTAATACAACCACTTTGGAAAAAGGCAGTTCTTTTAAAACTAATTGTACACCAACCCTATGACCCAGGAATTCCACGTCTAGGTATTGACCTGAGAGAAATGAAATGATGTCCCCAAAAAGACTTATACAGGAATGTTCATAGCAACTTCTTCGTAATAGCCAAAAAGCTGGAAAAAACCCGACATCCATCAAGAGGAAAATGGGAAACAGTGCTATATTCATAAAATGGAATATTACTCCAAATAAAAAAAGAACAAATTACTGGTACGTGCAGCAACGTAGGTGACACAAAACCATTATGTTGAGTGAAATAAGCCTTACACAAAAGAGTATGTTCTATATGATTCAATAGATATAAAGTTCTAGAACAGGTAAAAACTAATCTATGGTGGAAACAATCCAAACAGTGGTGTCCTCTGAGAGGTTGGGGGCAGGTATTGATTGGGAAGGGGCATGAGGAAACATTCTGGGGTGATGGTAGGGTTCTATATCTTGCCAGAGGTTAGGGTGTACAGGTTTATGTATTTGTGAAAATTGGGCAAATGCACACTTAAGATTCTGTGTTTCATTGCTTGTAGGTTTCACTTCAAAAAACTATAAACAGCGGCTCCTGGCTGGCTCAGTTGGTAGGACATGCAACTTTTGATCTCAGGGTCATGAGTTCAAGCCCTACACTGGGTATAGAACCTACTTAAAAAATTTTTTTAACTATAAACAAATAATACCGAGCTCTAGTTAAAGATAAACATACTGAAGTAACTAGGGAGACGTTACTGATGTCTGCAATTTACTTTGAGATGCATAAAAACATAAAATGTATTGATGGATGGATGGAGAGGTAGAGAGAGATATGATAAAGCAAATATAATAAAGTATTAAATTGGGTGATGGGTATAGGAATATTTTCACTGTGAAAATCATTATGTTTGAAAATTTTCATTGAAAAATGTTGAAAAAAGACATGCAGCTATATCATGGATAGCATATAAAATTTATGTGAATTTTATTTGATAGAACAGGAATGTTCCAGACAATTCTTGAACATATTCCCTTTATTGGCCTGAAGTGCCCCCTTCTTCTCAACACTTAACCATAGTGATTTTTTTTCCCCTTCCTTTCTCTTGGGAAACAAAAATTCTAGCAAATTGGGTCTGATGGCTCTTGTTCTCTCTGTAACCAGAGATTCGGCTTCTGGCAGTTTTAATTTGCTACTAGAGACTGAAGAGGACGGCCCACTGTGCTTGTCTAAAAGAGATAATCAAGTTATAGTTGACCAGTTAGATGATATCAAGGCCTCTGGAGGACAAATCCTTCAGCATTCGCCAAGTGGAGACACAGCAGGGACCCAAGGCCAGAAGCCCCAGCACCCTGCAACAGGCGCTGTGCAGAAGCTAACTTTGGTTTGGAGCTGGAGGCCATTGGAAAGAGGAAGCCTTTTATCCCAGCCCCTGGGGGGGGAGTAAAAGGAAGAGCTGGAGTGGGGTCTGCTGAGCCAGTGCTGGGGAGCTGAGCATCAGGGCATCAGGCCAAGAGGACCCTCCCAGGTCACTATGGTCCCTCCCTGCCTCCTGGCCTGGTGACTTTTACTCCTGGGTTGGGTGATTGCTCAGTTAACCTGAGAGCCCAGGGACCAGCCTGAGCTGCTCTTGCCAGAACTGGCAGGGCTTGGAGTGGGGATAGGGCTGGCTGGGGAAAGGTGGTCTTCACGGGCAGGGCCAGAGGAGGGAAAAGATGGGGGTGACTTGACTTCTTTCAGCTGAGGGCCGGTGGCAGCCTGCCTGCTCAGCCCGTCCTGCCCATCCCACGCCGCAATGAGTGTGGTAACCATGCGTCATGAAGATGACAGAGAAGGAGAGTGGATGAATAGGGGTGCAATGTCCCCACAGTCGCCTACGGGCCTAGAGTCCTTGCATCTGAGCATCTCTGACCTTGTTGGCATGGTCATGGGTCACCCCCATTCTTGTATCTTTCCTGGTTATGTCTATTTTTTGAGTGTCTTTGTGTGTTTATCCTGATTTCTTTTCTAAAAAAAAAAAAAATTATCTCTTGTTAAAAAGAAATATGTACTTATCATAGAAAATTCAGATAAATTAAATAAATTGAAATAATAACCCAAAGGTAACCTCTATTAAGCCTGCGATGTGTTTCCTGACAATGTTTATTTCCCACTGGATATATACCCAATTTAAAAAATGAGATTATACTATGTGTGCTGCTTTGTAGCCTGCCTTTTCCACTTAACAGTGCATCATGGAGGTCTTTCCTGGTCATGAAATACAAGGAAATAATGATCATTTTCACCAGTTGCTTAGCATCCCAATAACACGGATGTGCACTAAGTTGTTTAATCTCCTCTTAGTGGACATTTAGCTTGTTAAAGCATTTTGCTATTATAAACATCCCTGGACTCAAATCTGCCCTGTCTGTGATTTTTTTTTTGGTATGGAATTATTCTCTTAGATGGAAGGTAGACTGCTTTAAAGTCTTTGTTGACTTTTCTTTTGCTAAGTGTAAGGGACATCTGATGTGCTTCCCTGCTCAGAATTCTTTATCCCCCTTCTTCTAATAACAGCCTTTGTTTTTCCTTTAGGGAGGCACACCTCCCCTACTCTCTCTGGCCCTTGCGGGCTGTCAGTCACTCTGAGCCTTTCCTCTAACCAGTCTGAACATGTCACTTGAGGCAACCAGAGTACTCTTCCCCGGGCTGCGTGTTCAGTTCAGAGATGGGTGTAAGATCCAGAGAGAGTTAATCAGAGTATTCCCTGAGACTTTATACAAAGCTTCTGTGAGAGGGGGGGTCTTTCCCTTTTCGATCAGAAGCCACAAAGATAAAGGCTTGAGGCTCTAGGAGGCCATCTTCCCTGCCATGTAGATTGAGTCTCATCAGAATTAAGCCAACACAGTCAGAGAAACAGTCAAGAAATAGGGAGTCAGAGCCCTGATGACCTTGGTCAAGCCCCTGAATCCAGCTATGCCTCAAGCCATCCCTCCCTAGGTCTTCCCACTTAACTGAGTCAATGAATATCCTTTGTTTGTTTGTTTAAGCTAATTTTGTATGGGTTGCTGCCATTTTTAAGTGAGGGAATCCTGAATAATATTCTATGTTGTCCTCCTGAAAAGTGGTACAAATGCATACTCCAATAGGGACCAAATTTGGGAGCTGACAAGGCAAACCTAGATTATTAGAAAATTATTCCTTAGAATTCTGCATGAAATGAGAATATTCACAGGCTACAGTGAGCGTAGTAGTTAATGGATAGGTGGGTCCTGCACAGATGTTTATTATGTTTAAGAACGAGTAAGGATGCATGGGTGGCTCAGTCTGTTAAGCGTCTGCCTTCGGCTGAGGTCATGATCCCGGGGTCCTGGGATCGAGTCCCGCATCAGTCTCTTTGCTCAGAGAGGAGCCCGCTTCTCCCTCTGCATTTGCCGCCCCCTCTGCTTGTGCTCTGTCTCTCTCTCTCTCTCTCTCTCAAATAAATAAATTTTAAAAAATCTTTAAAGAACAAGTAATCAACAAATAAGAACAACAAAACAACAACAAAACAATGAAGAGACATTCGATTGCCTGTGTGCTGTAGCATAAAACGACAGAAACTTAAAAGCTGAGGTGGCAAACTAGCACGCCGTAGGCTGTATCCACCCGAGGAACATGGTTTATTTAACTTGTCCACTGCCTTTAGAATATTTGAAAATGGAACCTGGAACTCTTGCAGAAATGGCTAATGTCAGGGCTGGAGCAGGAACAGTTCCCTTGGGAATGTGAGACATCAAATTGTGCCTGAAAGGAGAAAAGTGACCAAAGGCAGCAGAGAGATGTCAAAAAAAAAAAAAAACAAAAAAACCCCACTGGGGGCGCCTGGGTGGCTCAGCTGGTTAAGCGACTGCCTTCGGCTCAGGTCATGATCCTGGAGTCCCGGGATCGAGTCCCACATCAGGCTCCCTGCTCGGTGGGGAGTCTGCTTCTCCCTCTAACCCTCCCTCCCCTCATGCTCTCTCTCTCATTCTCTCTCTCTCTCAAATAAATAAATAAAATCTTTAAAAAAAAAATAATCCATGGAACCCATCTTGAAGGGCTTCACTGGCCAACGACAGTCCAATTTGAGCATCAGAAAAGAATAAAGACTGTAATTCATTATACAACATGGAGTACAGAAAAATCCAGCAGTCCATAATGATACTTAAAAAAGGAGAACACATTGTCATGACAGTTGTCCCCCCTGACCTGTGGTTTCAGTCAACTGCAGCCTGGAAGCTGATGATCCTCCTTCTGAAGCATCATCAGAAGGCTAAGTCACTGAGCCTCTGTCATCCATTTCACTTCATGTCATCACACAGGCGTTTTATCATCTCACATCATCGCAAGAAGAATGAGTACTTAACAATAAGATATTCTGAGAAAGAGAAACTGCATTCACATAAGTCTTACTATAGTATATTACCTATACACAGTATACTACATACAGTATGTTACTCTTATTATAATTGTTCTGTTTGGTCATTAATCTCTTACTGTACCTAATTTATAAATTAAACTTTATCATAGGTATGTATGTATAGGAAAAAACATAGTATATATGGTGTTCAGTATTGTCCACAGTCTTAGAACATACTCCCCAGGGATAAGGGGAACTACTGTATTGGCCAAAGTTGTTACACCAACTCCTTACTCTGAAAAATGTTAAAGCCAAAACATGATGCATTTTTTTCTGCCTTCCGGAAGGAACCAGTAATTCCGGTTTCAGGATAACCACGTAGCCCCAGTTGATGATACAAGAAAGCTCTTCCTTACCGAACAATGCCAGCAAATAGATGTCGAAGGCATAGTATTCGCAAACACCCTCTTGCAATCCCTAATGAAGTAACTGATTTGGGCAAGGAGCATCAGTGGATGCTAAACCCATTAGGTAAAATGTTTCTGGGGGCAGGGATGGATCTAAGGAAGAAAATACAAAGTGACAAGGTAGGGAATCATCTCAACCTAGTCCTTCATCTGACATCTGTACTAATAGGATGGCATCCTGGGCCTTCTGAGATCATGGATTAAGCAGTCAGCATCAACCACAATACATTCTTGCCAAAATGTTAACGTAAATTTGATCAAGCCTTTAGATCTAACTTCTAGTTTGCAGGAAATGCAGAGGATAAAGGAACAAGGTCAGTGACATCACAAGGAAACAATCAGACCTATCTAGATAAATAGGACCATCAAGAGACTGGTCTGAGTTCTTCAAATCCGTGTCAGTAAAAAAACACACACACAAAATAGCAAAACAAAACAGTGGAGGTCTCTTCTAGATTAAAGTTACTTAAGACACATAACATCAAATTCAATTCTTGGTCCTCGATTGGATTCTGGTTTGAACAATCCATCTTAAGCATTGTCTTTGGGGATAGTGAAAAAAATCTGAGTAAAGACAAGGTATTTGTTAATATTAAGTATTATTAAGTAGCTACTACTTAGGAAAATATGTTTTGAAGAGATACCTGTTGAAGTATTTAGGGATAAAATATTTTATTAGCTCCTCTGACTTTGTTACGTTAAAATACTTCAGCAGGATGGGCCCCCCTGGCTGGCTCAGTTGGTGGAGCATGCAGCTCTTGATCTCGGGGTTGTGAGTTCAAGCCCCACATCGGGTGTAGAGATTACTTAAAATAAAAAAAAAAAAAAAACTTAAAAAATACATAAGCAGGAAAAAAGTAGATGAAACATGACAAATCATTCAAAGTGTTAAATCTGAGTGATGAATGTGTTTGTGTGTGAGTGTTCATTATACCACCCCTCTATTTTTCTGTTTATTTGGAGTTTTTTATAATAAATTTTAACAGATCAAGAATATTTGAACAATTATTGTTAAATCTGGATATTTCATGTAGAGAAGTCCACGGAGTATCTGGTCACTGGGTCCATATTTCCAAATGGAAACCTCTCCCCTTCCATCCTTCTGACCCCAACACACCCCTCTTTCATCTACTTCCTTCACTCCTTTACCTGCCTGGCCCTTGAAAGTATTTGCCTTTGCCTACAAAGATCCACTCAAACGTACAAGCAATAATTAATGCATTACTTCTGGGATACACAGAGGATGAAGTTTCCTGGTAAGGAGGCAAGACCAACTTTAGGAGCAGCAGAGTGAGAACCTCAGGACCCAGGCAGCGGGTCAGGGCTCAGGGCCCTTTCTCAGGGCAGTGTCATTGGCTCCGGGGCTGTCTGAGTCATGTGATTTTAAGTCACTGATTATGTGTGAATATTTATCCTTCCTCTTGGCTGCCCACGAACACTTTTCTGATGTTTAGGATTGCCTCCACCTTTGGAGTCTGTCTCCCTAAAGTAGGAAACAGAAACGTACCTTCCCAGCTTCCTTTGCAGTTAGGGCACAGAGGCGAGACCGGGGTCCACCGCTCAGATGCAGCCTCGGAGCCTACCAGTTGGGAAGTGAGTGCCAGTTTGGGGGTGGTGGTGGCAGACCTGTGTGCCCAGCATCAGCCCTGGGAGGGGCCACACCTGGCCACAGTCCACTGGGGTGGCCATGAGCTCTCCTTACAGCAGCTCTGCCTTGTCCCAGCTCTCACATCTAGCCTCATCTCCTCACAGTGCTTCTCAGAGGCACCAGAAAGCTTTTTCTGCTTACACTCACCCCAGTGGGTTCTGTTTGCAGCCAAGAACTCCGAGTATTTGCCACCTAATCTCCCCAGGCCTGTAACTGAAGAGTGAAGGAGAAAACTTCAGTGGGATAGAGTCAGAGCCCTTTTCACCCATATCCTCTACTTCCCCAAACCCCAGTCATTTGGGGAGTGAGCCCCCACTGAGGTGTGAAGCCCCAGGGTGCAGGGGCGACCTCAGCAAGACAGATGCTGAGTGAGGGAGTCCCTGTTCCACTGGTGAAGTCTGCCAAAAGAGCCGTCTTGTCTACCTTGGCTATTAACTTCATGTTTCTTGGCACAGAAGAGTTCGTCTCCTAAATCAGACCATACAAAGGAGAGCTGAATGCTTTCCAAGCCAGCCCAGCAGATTTTCCCTGGGGCTTGAGACTTAACAATCTCCTGTGAATACTTCCTTCCAGATGTTCCCAGAGCTCAATGGATAGTATCACCTTGGTCTTAGGACCCCATGAGCCTTTGATTCCCCAAGATTCCCAGAGACCAAGTCCAGTAAATATGGTGGGAGGGTGGAGAAGAAAAAGAAAACCACACCCATAAATTCAGAATACTGAGTTATCCAAATCAATTAGCCGAATGATATATAGCAGCCATGTCTAAACAGTGCATTCTGACTCAACTCTATTGATGCCATTGTGGGGATGAAGCCCATGCACGTCCTGGGCCCCAGCCACCTACCCAGAGACCCCTCACAGCTCACAGTGGGTGAGAGGGGAAGACTTTCACTGCCCGTGACTCACTGCATTATCCGCTCACCCAGCCCAAACTCCTCCCTACCCTCCTGGGTCTGCCCACCTTCCTGCCTTTCTCTGGGACTTGAACCAGATACGTAACTCTCCAGGAGTTGGAGACAATCCAGCAGCCAGCCGTACTCAAACTCAGGAGTCATCCCCGCGTGACCTGGACTGCAGATAATAATAAATAATAGCCAGTATTTCGGTGGTGCTTCCAGTGTACTATGCACTGTTCTAAGAAGCACACATCAAGCCTTGGTTTAATGTTTTATTGATTGTCCAGACTTAAGAAAGTGATAGGAAAATGTTAATTCAGATTAAATGTAAAAGTGTGTTATGTCTATGCCCATTACCCTGTGAATAGCGCGCGCGTGCGCGCGCGCGCGTGCACACACACACACACACACACACAGGAAATATTCTCTCATCATTCGAAAATAATTCTCTGCTTTAGCAAAGCAGCAGCTCATGTTATTGACTAGTGAGTGAAGTTCCAACATGTCTTGGTTGTTTCATTTCCTCTTCCTTGGTCACATCAACCAGAAAAGTGTTCACCAACATTCACGTTCGGACTACAGTGAACAGCAATTGTAGGTTGGCTAGGGATGCAAGAGTTTGGCAAAAATCAACAAAAGCATTTGTGTGAATCAGTTGTGTAGAATTTATAGTACAGATTATGTTTTATTATTTATAAATGATGTACCGTATAGTCTTTGTATCAGTAAAGTGTATGTACATATGCATGCATATATTTTTCCCTGCACCCTCGGATGGACCCTAAGATTTATCTTCTCATCTCTTATGGGGTGGTGGGGATGGGGGAGGCAGCAAAATGCAAGCTCACAGTCTCCAGCATCCCGCAGAAACCCTCAGAGTACCAGTCGGCTCTGGAGCTTCTTAACTCCAGTTTTGGGGTCTGTGGATTGCTCACTTTTGTGTCAGTTCAGTGATTCATTTAAGAAGATACGTTTCATCTTTTACTCAGCTTGCAGTTTTTTAGTTTTTTTCCCTGGGTGAATCTCTCAGGTATCTAATCCACCACACTCCCATTTTCCACTGATGTGCAGGTGCAGGGGGCCTGGCTAACCTAGGAAGCAGGCTTTGTTTATTCATTTTATCTCTCTGCCCCACAAGGACGCAGACTCAGACATCTTGGAACAGGGAGAAAATTAGTGGATGGTACCTGATTACTGTGTCATTTCCTGTCTTCTCATGAAACATGCGTGGGTTTAGGGTGTGAGGTTTGGGATAGCTACATTGTTCTGAGCTTGTTTTGTTGTGTTTTCATTTTGTGAATGGTATGGGTGGCTTTAGCTTGGGTGTGAATTTTTATTGTTACCATCACCATCATTATCACCATCATCATCACCACCGTCATCACCATCATCAACATCATCATTGTCATCACCATCATTGTCACCATCATCATCATCACCATTGTCATCATCACCATCACCATCACCAACATCATCACTGTCATCACTATCAACATCGTCATCACCATCACCGTCATCATCACCATCACCATCACCAACATCATCACTGTCATCACTATCAACATCGTCATCACCATCGTCATCATCCTCGTCATTATTGTGACCACCATCATCACCATCACCATCATTGTCACCACCATCGTCATTGTCAACACCACCATCACCACCATCACCATCATCATCGTCCTCTTGGCTCTCCTCCAGTCCCGCTCAGTTTGAGAAGAGCAACATTCCATGCAAGGGGAGCCATTCATTTTAATCGGCATCCTTGGCTGATTGGTAGCAGCTGGGCCCGTCTCAGTGTGCTAGGGCTGCCGGAACAGAATATCTGTGAACAGAAATTTATTTCTCACAGTTCTGGAGGCTAGAAGTCCAAGATCAAAGTGCTGGCCAGTTTGGTTCCTGGTACAACCTCTCTTTCTGGCTTATAGCTGGCCACCTTTTCACTGTGCCTTCGTCCTGTAGCAGAGAGAGAAAGCGAGCTCTCTGATGTCTCCTCTTATAAGGACACTAGTCCTATTGGATCAGGGTGCCACCCTTATGACCTCATTTAACCTTAATTACTTCCTTACTCCAAATGCAGCCCTGCTGGGAGGTAGGGCTTCACCATTTGAGTTTTTTGGGGGGAGGGCACAATTCAGTCCATAGCCATCCCTCTGGCCAGAAGGCCCAGCATCAGCCATGGAGTTGAACAGACCCAAGTTCAAAGCCCAGCTCTGCTACTTACTTTGTAAAATATTTCACCTTTCTGACCCTCAGTTCCCTACTCTGAAAAGTATATATTAAGTCCCATTTCAGAGCATCGTTGTAATTAGTACATAGCACAAGTGTAGAAGGTAGCTTGCGCAATGCCTGGCAGATCTCAGGGGCTCAGTATAGAGATTCCTGGATGATGCCACTCCAAGTGTGGTCCTTGGACCAGCAGCATCTCCCAAGATCAGGACAGAAAGGCAGAATGTCAGGCCCCATCCCAGACCTGACAAGTCAGAATCTGTGTCTTAGCACCATTCCCGGTGATTTGAACACACGTTGAAGTTTGAGAAGCACTGAAGTAAGTGGTGTGACTTGCCCCAGCTTGGTCATGAGCCATACTGAGAATGCAGTGGTAGAATTCAGGGGGGGGTGGGGAAGGGAGCCGGTGCCAGGCTGCATTGTGAGTTCCCGTGGCCAGCGCAGCCCTGGGGACTGCTGGACTGGAGGAAAGGAAAGGAGCCAAGCCTGAGGAATTGGGACTGCTGAGAACTGACCCTGGGCAAAGCTCCCAGCCAGCCACGTGC
The DNA here is from genome assembly GCF_003265705.2 of Callorhinus ursinus. Taxonomy (NCBI): domain Eukaryota; kingdom Metazoa; phylum Chordata; class Mammalia; order Carnivora; family Otariidae; genus Callorhinus; species Callorhinus ursinus. The sequence continues at coordinate 6,177,432 of NW_027397107.1, forward strand.
ACTGCCCAAAGGGCCCCACTGGGCACGGTCCCCACGGCTGTGCTGCTTTCCAAGGAGTCTGCCTGGGGTTTGGGCCAGTGGTTACTGGCCATTACAGAAGGCGAGTCCTCAGCCAGTTCCTCTCTGGTCTGAACTCTTAGTTGTTCACAGAACCTGCTATTTCTCTCTTATCTCTGGGTCTTCACACCTGATGCTCTCTCCGCCTCCTCCCCCTTTTCTGCTGGCTCCTTTCTACTCCTCCCCGAAAACTTGGCTTGAAGGACACCTTCCCCACGAAGTGGTCGCTACCTTTCCCTTAACTGCTCCCTTCCCAGCCCCCTACCCCACGCTCATGCACCCTTGCCACACACATACGCATGGCTCTAGGGATGTGGTGCACCTGCCCACCTTCCCCTTTGGTTTTTTGGAAAAGTCTAAACAGTTTTAAGTTCGGAGGCTGAGCTTAAGCTGGAATGCTGCCTTTGTCACTTCCCAGAACAAGTCTCTGAATATCTAGGAGCTTCACTTTCCTCATCAGTGAAATGGACACACAGTTCCCTTGAGAATTAAATAAGATATGGGTGTATGGCAGGCAGGCTTTGCAGCTACTACCAAGGGTGCTTACACCCGACTCCCAGTGGGCTGGAGGGACATTCAATCTCAGTCCTTCCCGGGGCCTCCCTCCCTCTCCCTGCACTACCCCTTCCGCTCACACGGGAATCTCAGTAACTTTCATGGCGTATGGAGAATGAGAGAAGGACCCTAGATCTTGAGTCCCACCGTGGACGTCAGAGATTGCATGCTTGAGTGTGTAGGATAGTGTAGTTGTTAAGAGGGAGGCTCTGGTAGGACCCACCTCCACCCTACACCAGCTGTGTGCTATTGGAAATCCGCTTGACCTCCCTGATCCTCAGTTTCCTCACTTTTTGAATGAGGATGGTTCTAGTACCAACCCTACAGAGTTGTTCTAAGGACTTAAGCTGATCCATAGAAAGCACTTAGCACAGAGTAATGTAAAGCTCATGGCACCTGGAAAAAGTTAATCTAATAAAGGTTAATTATTATTATTATTACCGGGCACAATGTGAGAACAGTGAAAAAAGAAATGATTGCCCAGGGGCGCCTGGGTGGCTCAGTCGGTTAAGCACCTGCCTTCGGCTCAGGTCGTGATCCCAGGGTCCTGGGATGGAGTCCCGCATTGGGCTCCCTGCTCAGCGGGGAGTCTGCTTCTCCCTCTCCTCCCCACTTGTGCTCTCTCTTGCTATCTCTGTCTCTCTCTCTCTCTCTCTCAAATAAATAAATAAAATCTTTCTAAAAAATGATCGTCCATTACTGATCATGAAGTCAACCATTTTGCTGAATTCTATTATTTCTAATAATTTGTGGGTTCATTTGGCCTCCCCTGCAGACAATCACATCATTTGCGAGGATGGTTTATCTCTTCCCCTCTTCTCCAAATCCTTTTTCCTTTCATCTTATGACCTCTGACCTCTGACACAATGCTAAATAGAAAAGGTGGTAGCGAGCCTTGGTGTTCTCATCTGGATTCTAAAAAAGGTATTTCCTACTTTCCCTGCTAAGAATGATGTTTCCTACAGGTTTTCATAAATTAAGATCATCAGTGTCCAGCCTTCAGCTGCACCCCCCACCCCCCATCTAACCCTCTTGCCCCTCTTCTGGTTGATTATAAGAATTTCACTCCTTTGAGTGGAGAAAACTTCCCGAGTCTCCTGTACTGTCACACACAACCATCCCCACAGTACTTCTGACCCCGGATGTGTGGGGCTCCCCCTACCAGAGCAATTTTCTGTGACCCCAGTAGCGTGTTGTACAATTTAGCCCAATCCTGACACCATCTGCCTGGAGATAGCCTCAGATCCCACAGGTTAAGGGCTCAGCACCACGAGACTGTCCCCACTTCAGGTGCCAATCGCAAGTAGTAGCCCCCAGGTTACCCACAACCTCTGTCTGCCTTAGCTGCCAACCAGAGGTTCCCGTGACCTCCCCTCCCTGCCACACTTGGATTCAGTTCCTCGCTAGAGCAGCCCACAGAACCCAGGGAAACATGTTTACTAGTTTATTAAGGGACATGATAAAGGATGCTGATGAACAGCCAGATGAGAGAGACACACACAAGGCAGAGACTAGGAGGGTCCCGAGCGCAGGAGCTTCTGTCCCCATGACTTTGGGATACATGACCCTCCCTGTGTGGACATGTTCACCAACCTGGAAGCTCGCCAAACCCTGACTCTCGGGATTTTGTGGCAGCCTCCTCGCGTAGGCAGGATCATTTCCAGCCCCTCTCCCCTCTCTAGAGGACAGGGTGCTACTGAAAATTCCAAGCTTCTGATCGTGGCTCAGTCTCTCTGGTGAGCAGCCCCCCGCCAAAAGCCATCCAGGAGCCCACTCAGATGTCACCGCCCCAGAACAAAAGACACTCCTATGACCCAGGAAATTCCAAGGGATTTAGGAACTCTGTGTCAAGAACTAGGGTCAAAGACAAAATATTGGAACAAAAGATGCTCCTAGTGCTCTTATCACTTAGCGATCTACAAGGGTTTTCGGGAGCCCAGTGTCAGGAACTGGGGCAGAAACATACATATATATTTTATTATGTCACATCTCTACCTTGCTTTCACACCCAGGAGTAGATGACCAAAAGGGTCACTGCCCAGACCCAGGGATCAGGTGCTGGCTGACTTCTTCCTTAGACTCTGGCTTTTTTATTTTTTTAAAGAGAGAAAGAGAGCATGCAGGTGGGGGGTGGGGAGCAGAGGGAGAGGGAGAGAGAAAGTCTTAAGCAGGCTCCATGCTCAGCATGGAGCCCAACCTGGGGCTCGATCTCATGACCCTGAGATCACGACCTGAGCTGAAATCAGGTGGGGTTCTCCTGGACTCTGGCTTCTAATCTCAAGCCAAACAGGGCCCCAGGTCAGACCCAGCCCAGAGGACTGGCCCAGAGGTCACTTGGCAGCTTCCCTAGACGCAGGAAGGCTTTCTCCAGACTTTTTTTTTTTTTTAAGCAGCACAGGGCTCAAACTCACGACCCTGAGCTGAGATCAAGAGTCTGACACTCAACCAACTGAGCCACCCGGGCGCCCCCCAGATTCTTATTTAGGACCTTTCCCCTTTCTGGGGAGCTCCAACAAGCCAGGGCCCTGGGTGGGGCCCAGTGATGCTCTGGGGAGTCCGGCTTCCTCATACTGCCGGTAATAAACAACCCCCTTTCTCCCTGTCTTTCTGAGACTCTTCCCCACCCCCCACACACTGTTCCCCTCTCCGTCTCCCTGCCCAGCAAGCCCCCCTCCCCCACTTGAAACCTCACTGCTCACTCTTACCCATGTGACTTATCAGCATCTCTTTATAATCAGCAGGCCTCAGGCAGCCACTTCCAGTCCCCGGGGATGAAGGAGGCACCCTTCAGGCCATTAAGCTGAGCCAGCACCTTGTCACACAGGGCAGGACCTCCTCTAGCCCCGGTTTTGGGAGCGGCGCCATGTCTGCTCAAACCTCCATTTCTACTCCATTCCTAATTTTCTGGAACTGTCTGGCTTTCTCACAACTCCATGTACCTACACCATGTAGCTACACCTCCCTACTTAGGACACAGGGAGAGAGAGACATATCTACTCTGAGACAGACATATGCTTCATAAAGAAAACAAACACCCACATGGTTCTGTAGGGCCCACGGTGGGCAGCTGACCATTCATCCCAGGTAAGGGCCGTGGGGTCTGGAGGAGCCCGGGGCTTTTGGAAGCTCTGCCTTACATTATATAAAACATTTTAAAGGGGCGCCTGGGTGGCTCAGTCGTTAAGCGTCTGCCTTTGGCTCAGGTCATGATCCCAGGGTCCTGGGATCGAGCCCCGCATCGAGCCCCGCATCGGGCTCCCTGCTCCGCGGGAAGCCTGCTTCTCCCTCTCCCACTCCCCCTACTTGTGTTCCCTCTCTCACTGTGTCTCTCTCCCTCTGTCAAATAAATAAAAATTAAAAAAAAAAAATCTTAAAAAAAAAATAAAAAATAAAACATTTTAAAGGACACCTCTCCACACATTTCACATTAAATATACATTTGCTGTAAAATTGTTTGAAATTATGTGGGGACATTTCTTTCTCCTCTTTTTTGCTACCAGAACATATTTTGTTATTTTTACTTATTTATTTATTTGAGAGAGAGCATGAGCAGGGGGGGAGGAGCAGAGGGAGAAGCAGGCTCCCAGCTGAGCAGGGTACCTGACGTGGGGTTCGATCCCAGGACCCTGAGATCATGACCTGAGCCAAAGGCAGTTGCTTAACCAACTGAGCCACCCAGGCGCCCCCCAAAACATATTTTAAACTTTTATTGCATTTTTCATAAAATAAAGAAAGAGATAAAGAATAATCTTCATTATTATAAATAATTATGTGGTATGGTGGTCACCACCGCCCTTAGAAATAAAAAGTTACCAAGATAGTTGAAACATTCTGTATACCCCTCTCCCCTCCCTGCAGTGGAAACTAACATCCTGAATTTGGAGTGTACTGTCTCCCATTCGTTTCTTTAAACTTTTTATATATACATATTTATATGTTTATATATTTTTTAACAGATTTAATTATTTTTGCATTTTCAACTCCATCCCAGTGATCTACTAAAACAATTTTTACAATTTTGCCTTTCAGTTATTTGGCTACAAATTACTTAAATGATGATTGGTTCTGATTTCTTATCATCCCTGCAATTCTTGCAGGATGGGAAAACCTAGCCTATAAATGAATTTCAAATGTTATTGAATGTTTAGGAACACAGTTCATAATGTTAAGATAATAGGGCATTTAACAAAGCATTCACTAATTTTGACTTTACAGTTTTCCTTTGATAATTGGAAGCCAATCATTGTTTTCTAGGTCTTTCTCTCTATAGAAAAACCTCTCAGGCACCGCTCTGTGTCTAGAGTTTCTGGGAGCACCACAAAGCAGGAGCAACAAAATAAGGCTGCCACTTGGGGGCACCCACTGAGCCTGGCCCTGTCAGAAGCCTTCCGCATCTATGAGTTCACTTACTCCAATCAGGTGGGTGCTACTGCTCCCCACCCCCCCTTTCTGGTACAGGAAATACGCACTCCCGTGCCAGGTGGAACCGGAGCTGGGATTTGAACCTAGGCAGTCTGAACCCTTCTTCATGCTGCCTTCCATTTTCTGAGCCACACATGTACATACATGGATGTGAATTTTCTCAAAATCCTCCCAGGGCCAGGAATCAATAGCCCCATTTCACAGGAAGGCAAACGCTTAGTGACACCTCGGTCATACTGCCTGAAAGTGCGGGATTTGAATCCGCATTTGTGATTCCAAACACTGCCTGTGATTTTAAAGACACCAAGCCGCAGCCCCTCCCAAGCCTGCCACTTTGTAGCCAGGCTGAGTCCCCTCCTTGCCCCTTGCGGTGGGGGTGGGGAGTGTCCTGCAGGTGTTGAAGAGAGGGTTAAGGCACCAGAGGCCAGACAAACGGACTGACCCTCACCGTACATAATGCCCTGCCCTTGTGAGCCCGAAGCCCCTGAGGGCCAGGGCAGAGGGGAGTGCTATTTATTTGCAAGTTCTTGCCCTAAGCTCCCTCCTCCATCGGCGCTCTCCTCTTCCCCCATCCCCCCAACCCAGGGCCCCACGTAGGGGGCTGGGAACAGGCTAGCTGTTCCGCAGGCAGGCGATAGTCTCAGCTCGCTGCCTCTCCTCCCCAGCAACTCTCGCTTATCTTGGGCCATCAGACTCTCTCCTGCCTTGCCCTCCCCCACCCCCCCAACCCAAGGTCACCTCCAGAGGGTTTGGCACTTGCTCACTGCACAGGCCCCCTTCTGCCTGGACGTGGGGGATGGTTTTAAAGAGCCAGCTCCCTTCCTGGAGTCCTCCGCTCGTCATGCCGGGGAACTGGGTCAGGGTGTGGAGGGGAAAGGACAGTGGGCTGCAAACTAGGATTTTGTCCCAGGCTCTGAGCTTCACTCACTGTATAACCTTAGACTAGCCACATCCTCTTTCTGGGCCCCCGTTTTCTCAACTGGGAAGAATGTGGCTGGACCAGACACTTCTCCAAGATCTTTTCCTTCTAGGAGTATGGGTGACTAAATCTATACCCCACACTGTTTGTTGAGTTTGTGACAGACATTATATATATATATATATATATATATATATATATATATATATATATAT
>NW_027397107.1:6183609-6296397 GCF_003265705.2 Callorhinus ursinus
TATATATATATATATATATATATATATATATATATATATATATATATTTCCCCCCTCTTTAATTAGGAATACTGGCAAACCTGTTCCCTACCATCCCAGGATGACGTCTCACTGACTGTTCAGCCCAGAGAGGGAAAGAGAAGACCAAGAGGGAACCCATACCCCAGGGGTGGGAAGTTGCTTAACCAAATGAGCCACCCAGGCGCCCCCTTCAGCAGAGGCTGAAGCGGGAACGGGAAGGGAATCCCAGGGTTCAACTTTGGCAGGGCACCAGAATGAGAGATGGAGCTTTTGAAAGCGGGGTGCCCGAGCCCCCCTCCAGGCCAATTAATTCAGAACTTCGGGGGGTGGAGAGGGCTTGGGTGTTCATGTTTTTTAGAAACTCCCAGCTGAGTCGGCTGCACAGTGAAAGTCAAGCACCACTGTTTGGGAGCACTGCTTCCCAAACTTCAGCTCACGTCTGCACCCCTGGAAAGGCTTGTAACGCACAGGGAGGGTGCCGGGCCCCACGGTGGTTTCTGAGTCAGTAGGTCCCAGATGGAGCCTGTGTCAGTTTCCTACTGCTGCATTTTTTTTAATTGAAGTAGAGTTGACGCACAGTGTTACATTAGTTTCAGGTGTAGGACATAGTGATTCAGTCTATACGTGATGCTGTGCTCACTGCAAATGTAGCCGCCTGTGACCACACAGCTATTACAGTATTATTCACTGTATTCCCTGCTGTACCTATTATTCCCATGACTTACTCATCCCATAACTGGAAGCCTGCATCTCCCACTCCCCTTCACCCATTTTGCCCGTCCCTCCTCCCCACCCTCCCCTCTGGCAACCATCAGTTTGTTCTCGGTATTTATGGGTCTGTTTCTGATTTTTCGTTTGTTTTGCTTTGTTTTTTAGATTCCACCTATAAGCAAAATCATATGGTATTTGTCTTTCTGTGTCTGACTTCTTTCTCTTAGCATAATACCCTCTAGGTCCATCCTATTGATGCTTTAACAAATCACCGCAAACTTAACCACTTAAACAACGCAAATCTATTATCTTACAGTGCTGGAGGTCCGAAGTCTGAAGTGAGTCTCAGCAGGCTGAAATCAAGGTGCTGGCAGGTCCGTGTTCCCTCTGGAGGCTCTGGACGAGGCCGGTTCCCTCTCCTGTCCCAGCTTCTGGAGCCCCTCGGTCTTGCTTGCCTTGTGGCCCCTCCCTCCATTTTCAGAGCCAATAATGGCACCCTCCGGCCTCCGCTTGTCCACATCTCCTTCTCTGCCGCTAACACACCTGCCTCTCTTTCACTTACAAGGAACCTCTTGATGATACTGGGCCTACTCAGATAATCCAGGATAATCTCCCCAGGTCAAAATCCTTAATTTAATCAATCGGAGAGTCCTTTTGCCAAGTAACATTTTCACAGGTTCTGGGAATTAAGAATGGGCCAGTATTCTGCATACCACAGGTCCCAAGAATTTACCTTTCTAACAAGCTTCCAGAGGAGGTTGCTGCTGCTGGTCTGGGGACCATGCTTTGAGAACCACCGCTTTAGAGTTTACGGAGAATAGGATCCAAATGAGTCGAAATCACGCTGAGAAGTGGTTGTCTAGAGGTAGAGATGGGTAAGGAGGATTTTGGCTGACATTGGGGGAGATTTCTCTTTGCTGCTCTGACCCCAAGTCCAGGAAAGCCTCCAGGAAATGCATAAACAAGACATTCGAAGTAAAATTGGTGTTTCCTTTAGATGTGACCACTGGGAGACCCACCCCAGAGTGGGAGCAAGTAGACTCAGCCAATTTAAGACTCCCTTTTGGACCTACGGCCTGGAGCCTTCCCATCCCCTCTCCTGACTCTGTGGCACTATAATCTCCTCCTTCCTAAATCTCTTCCTCTTTCCCTTCCCTTCCCCTCCTACCAGGTCTTGGACAACCTCCAGGAAACACTTCCTTCTGGAGTGCTTCACAGATTTCCCTTCAGTGTTTCACTGTGTCCCCCAGTTGCTCAACGTTTTCCCTGACAACAGAGAAGAGCGCTCATTTCATTACTGTTTGTCTGTTTTGTACTTATTTGTATTAGGTCTGGGTTCAGAAAGGTCTTAAAACAAATCCCCCAATGACTCTCATATCACATTAACCCCCAGCTAGAAGGGGCCTGTCTGATCCAACCTCTTCGATTCAACCAGAGAAAACGTGCCAAGGTCCCCCGTTTGTCAGCAGCGGGGCAAGACAAGCGTTTGTAGCCCTCACTCCTGGACCAGTGCCCTTTTAGAATCATCTTCCTGGGGCACCCGGCTGGCTCAGTCGGTTAAGTGTCTGACTCTTGATTTCGGCTCAGGTCACGATCTCAAGGTTGTAAGATCAAGCCCCAAGTCGGGCTCTGAACTGGGCGTGGAGCCTGCTTAAGATTCTCCTTCTCTCTCTCTCTCCTCTGGCCCTCCCAGCTCCCTCTCTTAAAAAAAAAAAAAAAAAAAAAAAAGAATCTTCTTTCTTTGGTTCTGGGGATCAAACTTGGACCATAACTAGGGTGACCCTAGTTATCACCAAAACCAGAGTGAGGGGGGCATTATTAATAATTACACCAGGACAGCAGGTGTAAACAGGCCTGCCCTGGGCACATGGGACACATGATCACTCTAGCATGACAGCTGAACACCACCCACTTGCCCACCAGGAAAGCTTCTTCGTAGCCTTATGACTAAAGGGACCTGAGAACTTGTTATCACCCTCCGCACCCAGTGAGGGGCTGGAGGACCAAGCAGCCTTGAGGGTCTGGCCTTCCTTCCCAGAGATTTTCAGGATGCCCCAGAACTGGCTGCTCCGTGGGTGGCCTCCCTACCCCACCCAGTGCTGTGTATGCATAAACAGAGGCCCCATTTTACTGCCCCTGCCTAGGAGAGAGCAAGTGCCCTGCCATGTGCAGCAGAACTCCAGTTTCGGGTGCTTCCCTCTGGGTGATACCCACTGAACCAAAGCTCTATGTTGTGGAGTTTGAATCTGCTAGAGCTGCCCTCCACCTTTATTTTTACTTGCACAGCGAGTGCAGATTGGAAATACACGCAGGGGACTGAGATTTTTCCAACAGAAGGACCTCTAGGCAGGCTAGCCCGGGCTTCTTCACTAGAGAGCAGTGTTCCAAGAGGGCGAGCCCCGTGCACAGGTGCTTTTCACGCCCGTGACTGCATCAGATTGCTAGCGTGCCGTTGGCGCATGCCGGTCACGTGGTCGGACCCCTGTCATTATGTGAAGAGGCTTCACAAGAGTGTGTGTCTGAAGAGACACAATGAATTGGGGGCAGACTGTAACAATCTCTCACAATCAGTAACAAATGCATAGACCAATGCCAAGTTATGACGACCACTCTGAAGGAAGTGAGCAGGTGCTGAGAGAGGGTCAGAGGAGGGACTTCCCTAGGTCCATGGGGACATTGCCCCTTCTCTAGTGTTGACCTCATGGCCTGCTGGGAGCCCCACATTCTCCTAGTACTTCCTCCAGGCCCTTCTGTCTGTGTCCACAGCTCATGGGGGCTGTAGGCTTGTGTCTCTGCCCAGGGCTCCGTGGTGGCAGGGCTGCAAGGCGCCATCAGCTGCCTTCTGCGTCCCTACACTCCACCCCGATGGGACCCTTCTGTGGCCTGCCCTTCCTCATTGTGTGATATTGGGGACAAATAATTTAATCAGCTGCAACTGTGTCTCCCTCCACAGGGAATAATGATGTCAATATGAAGACATTAGGGATGGGATAATGTTCACGAGGTGCCCTGTTCATGGTGGAACTCACCCAGGGATTACTAAGCCTATTTCCCATCTTAATGTTAATACATTCTATTTCTTCATCTTCAAGTTAACTACCTGCTGGGGGGCTCAGCCCAGGTCTTAACAGACTTACCTGAGAACTAACGGAGGTGATTGACAAGCATGAAAGCACCAGAAGTTTCTGCAGAAGTTCTCCCCCCACCCCCACCAGGCTCACCTCATGGACAACATGTTCTGCCACTCATCTGACTAATGCCAGGCGACATGGGCACATTAATTCCTTTACGACAATCACATAGCTGTAGTCATCTTTATTCTTGCAACATCATGTGGTTAAATTGAACTTTCTTCCCGGACTTGCTCCTTTACTCTTGCTTTTGGGTGCTTTGTTCCAGCAGGAAGAACACCAGCTCTGAGTCTGACACTTAACCAGCTGCAGCCTTGTCTCTTCCTCATTTCAACCGGGGAAGAATTGTCTCCAGCTCACATTATCATGAGAGTTATATGAGGTAGTGTATGAAAAGAATCTGTCCTGAGGCAGGACCCAATAAATGTAGGTTTTATTGCTTTTATCCCATTATCTTTCTTTTGGCTGAGAATATACAAGTTTTTATGGGGCAAAATAAGCAACCAAGTAAGCTAGAGTTTCTAGTTTCTATTGCTGCACAGCAAATCATCCCCAAACACAGCAGCTTAAAAAAATCTTTTTTGGGGGGCACCTGAGTGGCTCAGTGGGTTAAGCGTCTGACTCTTAATCTCAGCTTAGGTCTTGATCTCAGGGATGTGAATTCAAGCTCTGCGTTGGGCTCCATGCTGGGGGTGGAGGCTACTTTTTAAAAAATCTTTATTTTGGTCATAATTTTATAGGTCAGAAATTTGGGAAGACTCACCTGGAAGGTTCTTGCTGAGGTTCCCCCAGGCAGTTGTTGAATGGGGCTGTCATCATCTGAAGGCTCAACTGGGCTGGATGTCCAAGGTGATGCACTCACTTGGCTGGCTGTTGATGATGGCTGTTGGTTGGGAGCTCCATCTGGGACTGTCTAGTACCTTGGTAGTTGGATTTCTTTTTTTTTTTTTAAAGGTTTTATTTATTTATTTATCAGAGAGAGAGAGAGCACAAGTAGGGGGAGCGGCAGGCAGAGGGAGAAGCAGACTCTCCACTGAGCAGGGAGCCCAATGCGGGACTCGATCCCAGGACCCTAGGATCATAACCTGAGCTGAAGGCAGACGCTTAACCAACTGAGCCACCTAGGTGTCCCCTGGTAGTTGGATTTCTTATATTGGGGCTGACTTCCTCACCAGAGCAAGCATCTTAAAGGGATAGGCCAAAAAAGAAATGGCTTCTTATGACCTAGTTTTAGAATCACAGAGCATTCACTTCTGTCATACTTTACCTGCAGAAGCCTGCTCAGACTCAAGAGGAGGGAACATAGACTCCACCTCTCCATGGAAGGAGTGGTTATATTGTCAATCAGCATGTGGGATGGGAGAAATTATTGAGGTCATCCTGGAACAACGCAATCTGTCACATCCTCCAAATTCATATGTCAGTCGGGGTTTTTTATCAGACAGGATTCTTGCTCATAAACTAAAGAAGTTGGCTCTGGTTAACTTAAGCAAAAAATTTTTGTAAGGCCTTTAGGGCTCACAATTGATGGAGGCTGGAGGGCCAGGATTGGCAAATGGGCCACAAACAAGGGGGTCTGGAGGCCTGGGCAGCAGGTACCCTCACAAAAGAGGAGCATAAGGACTGTCCAATCCAAATAGTCTAACCCATCACTGCTAGAATACATACGACCTTTAGGTGCCCAGGTTCCTTAAAGCACTCTGAAGAGCAAAGCCCAGGAAAAGTGAATTCATGGGTTGAGTCACATGCTTTCCTTCTAATTGGGCCAGTGTAGACAGAGGGAGGACCCACTGCTACATTTTGCTTTCATATTGGGAAGTTGGGACATCCTTCTCAGAGACTGTACATAGTAGAAGATTCTTCAAAGGAGAGGCAGGGTGCTATGGGGCAGGGGAAGTAGATGCTGAATATTCCCAAGCCACAGATGTCCACCAGAGAGTCTGCAGACTCAGAGACCCCTCTGCAGTGATTGTTCCCCCAGTACTGAGAAGGAGGAACAAAATGCTGAAGAAGATGCTCAGAGTCAGCAGACTATGGTCTTAAGGACTTAAAGGGCTGTCACTTAGAGGAGGCGTATGTCTTGTTCAACATGGTTGTAGGACAGATCTTTGGCTCAATATCAGAAAGAACTTTCTTTTTTAAAAAACAAGTCATTTTGGGGCGTCTGGGTGGCTCAGTTGGTTAAGCGACTGCCTTCGGCTCAGGTCATGATCCTGGAGTCCCGGGATCGAGTCCCACATCGGGCTTCCTGCTCAGCAGGGAGTCTGCTTCTCCCTCTGACCCTCTTCCCTCTCGTGCTTTCTATCTCTCGTTCTCTCTCTCTCAAATAAATAAAATCTTTAAAAAAAAAATAAAAAAATAAAAAGCAAGTCATTTTATGTTTAATGTTTGAACAAGCAATAGGTTCATTGGAGAAGTATTAAAGGCACGTAGTGAAAATCTACCTCCCTTCTCCATCTGCTTCTCACTCCAGTCCCCATCCCCACTCCAGACACTCATCTTAGTAGTGATTTGAACATGCTCCCATGAGGGTTTGTTTCCTTTTGAGTTTTTTTTTCCCCCGAAGTTTTATTTATTTAAGTAATCTCTACATCCTACATGGGGCTCAATCTCCTCTCCCTCAGATCAAGAATCACATGCTCTTCCGACTGAGCCAGCCAGCTGCCCCTCCTTTTGAGTTTTTAAAATTTAACTTTTAGGGGCACCTGGGTGGCTCAGTTGGTTAAGCCTCCGACTCTTGGTTTCGGCTCAGGTCATGATCTCAGGGTTGTGAGATGGAACCCACCTGTGGCGCTCTGTGCTCAGTGTGGAGTTGGCTGAAGATTCTCTCTCTCCCTCTGCCCTCCCCCCGTCATGTGTGCACATGCACTCTCTCTCTCTAAATACATACATAAATAAGATCTTTTAAAAAAATAAAATAAAATTTAACTTTTATTTGTGGTAAAATATACATAACATAAAGGTTACCATTTTAAATATTTTAAGTGTACAACTCCGTAACATGAAGTCCATTCACACTGTGCACACGTTGCTAACTTTTTTCATCCTTTTTTTCATCTTCCCAAACTGAAATTCTGTCCCCATTACACATGAACTCCTAGTTCTTCCCTCCCGCCAGCCCCTGGCTACCACCATTCTTCTTTCTGTCTCTATGAATTTACCTATTCTAGGTCCCTCATGTAAATACAATCATACAGTAGCTGTCTTCATGACTGGCTTATTTCAGTTAGCAAAATGTCCTTATGGTTCATCTACGTTGTAGCATGTGTCAGAATTTTCTTCCTTTTAAAGGCTGATTAATATTCCATTATATGTATATACCACATTTTGTTTATCCCTTCATCCATCAGCGAACATTTGGGTTGCTTCCACCTTTTGGCTATTGTGCACAATGTTGCTATGAACACGGGTATACAAATATCTTTGTATACCCTGCCATCAATTCTTTTAGATGTATACCCAAAAGTGGAATTACTGACTAATCTGGTCATTTTATTTTTAATTTTTTGAGGCATTGTAATATGGAGTTTTGAGACTTCTTTGTGTATTCTCGACGCAAGTCCATTATCAGCTATTTAACTTGCAAATATATTCTTCTAGGTTGTCATTTGTCTTTTCATTTTCCTAACAGCATCGTTCAAAGATGCTTAACTTTGATGAAGTACAATTTATCAAAAAAATTATGGATCAGGCTTTTGGTGTCATATCTAAGAAAGCTTTGTCTAGCCCAAGGCCACAAATATTTTCTCCTGATTTTTTGAGAAGTTTTATAGTCTTAGGTTTTACATTTAACTCTAGTACCCATTTGATTTAAATGTTGTTAAGTAGTGTGAGGCATGGATTAAGGTTTTTGTTTTTTTTTAAATAGGCCAGCATGGAGCCCAATGTGGGGGTTCAACTCATGACCCCGAGATCAAGACCTGAGCTGAGATCTGGAGTTGGACACTTAACTGACTAAGCCACCCAGGCACCCCTTTTTAAATATTTTTATGTGGATAGCCTATTGTTCTGTTCAAAGTTTACCCTTTCCTCGTTGAAATGCCTTTGCAGCTTTGTCAAAATTCAATTGACCATATATGTGTAGGTTTATATCTGGACCCTATTTTGTTCCATGGATCTACACTATCTTTTTGCCTACACTGTCTTCATTATAATAGCTTTAGAGTAAGTCATGAACTTAGTGTGAATTCTGCAACTTTGTTGTTCTTATTTGTAATTCTTTTGCTATTCTAGTTCCACGGCCTTTCCAAATAAACTTTAAAATCAGCTTGTCAGGGGCACCTGGGTGGCTCAATTGTCTGGGCGTCTGCCTTCAGCTCAGGTCATAATCCCAGGGTCCTGGGATCAAGCCCCACATCAGGCTCCCTGATCAGTGGGGAGTCTGCTTCTCCCTCTCCCTCTGCTACTCTCTCCCTCTCTCTCTAAGAGATAAATAAAATCTTTAAAAAATGAAAAATAAAATAAAATAAAATCAGCTTGTCTGTTTCTACCAAAAAAAAAAAAATTCTGATGGAATTGTTGATACGATTGCATTGAATTTATAGACTGATGTCGGTAGAATTTTAGTAAGCCTAGATTCCAATTCACGGACATGGTATATCACTCCATGTTTTCCGTTTTCTTTGATTTCTTTCACCAATGTGTTGCAGTTTTCAGCATATGGATCTTGCACATACTTTGTTAGATTTCTACCTAAGTATTCCATGTTTTCTGGTGCTATTGTAAATGATATTTTCAAAATTTTTTTCAATTTCCACTTGTTTATTGCTAACATACAGAAATAAGTTTGATTTTTGTATATTGACCTTGTATCTCATGACCTTGCTAAACTCACTAATTAGTTAACGCTTATTAGTTAGTATTAGTTAACACATAATAACACTAATGTTTTTATATTAAAATTGCAATCCAATCCTTGCCATTCCTGATCTACTTTAGCATACTTCCCCTCCTCTTTTTTGCTATAGCGTTTATTACTACCTAACATTTGATAATTTACCTATTTTGTTTAATGTTTGTTCCCCCCAACCCATGCCATTAGAAGCTAAAATTCACAAGAGCAGAGATTTTTGTCTGTTTTTTTCACTGATTTATTTCTAAGTGTATAGTATATAGCACTCAGTACATAGCACTGAATACACACCATTTGATTGAATGGATTGATAAATAGTGGTATCCAACAGAACAATTGGACCACGTTGAGAGATAAAATGCTTCTTGCCACCTAAGTTATCCCCTGAAGGGGGCTGGGGAATCAGAGAGAAGATTCAATCCTCAGCAGACCAGGCCGGTTAGACAAGGTGACATGTAAGTTCTTTGGCAGCCTCATGAAAACACAAGTGAAACTGGCATGAGCTCTAGAATGGTAGTACAAACACCATGTGCCTGAATGGTCTGGGTGGCTGGTATCTACTGTGCAGTGTGGTACAGGAGGGACAGGTTACTTTGGAGCGGCTACAAGGAGGAGGCAGGGGATTCCATCTCGGTCTGTTTGGGAGAAGCATCTTCCCATTCCCCGGGAGTGGGCAGCACAGAGCCAGTGCCCAAGAACTCCTTAATCACAGCAGCTGCTCAGACCACAGAAGGGGTGAGAAGGCTGGCTCTTAGAGACCCAGCATGCCCGTCTTTACTGCAGGTGTGAGCACCTCCTTCGCTTCTCCACTAAGCCTCTCGGGAGGTGAGAACTGGGTGGGTCTTGTCCACCACTCTAACCCCAGACCCTAGCACAGTGCCTTGAGCAGAAAGGGATCCCTAGTGAACACTTCCGCCAGGGGTGCCCTGAGAGGGCACAATAAAAAAAAAAAGAGAAAGAGAGAGAGAGAGATTGGTAGATGGAATGATGATGGGCAATGGTTTGTTCAAAACAAAGATATGTGGAGAGGTCTATTTTTGGAAAGAAAGAAAGAAAGAAAGAAAAGAAAGAAAGAAAGAAAGAAAGAAAGAAAGAAAGAAAGAAAGAAAGGAAGGAAGGAAGGAAGGAAGGAAGGAAGGAAGGAAGGAAGGAAGGAAGAAAGAAAAAGAAAGAAAGGAAGGAAGGAAGGAAGGAAGGAAGGAAGGAAGGAAGGAAGGAAGGAAGGAAGGAAGGAAGAAAAAAGAAAAAAGAAAAAAAAAGAAAGAAAGAGAGAAAGAAAGATAGATAGATGATCGATCGATCGATCGATCTCCCCAGTGTTCCTTTCAGGAGGAAACCCCTCCCTGTCTCATCTCACTCTCAGTCATCTCAATTTCAGATATTGCCCAATTCTTGGTTTTTACCACAATTTTTGACTTTGATGAATGATGCAGTAGCTCATTTACAAGCAAGTTATTTCTAGAACTTGTGATTCAAAACCCACCATCTTCTGTAGTGCACGTGTATCTGTGTGGTTTAAAAATGACGCTGCCAGGGCTGCATCTTCCCCAAAGTTGTTTTTTAACAGTAAAAACTGGGGGGAAATCCTAAATGTTCAAAGACGTTAAGTAAATAAATGATGGGACCTTCATTCACTCAAAATATTGGCAGCCGTTGTCATGATGTGAAATTGTATTTGCTGACACGGAAGAGTGTTCACAGGGCATTAATGGATGGAAACCAGCAGGTTACAGAGCACTATGTACGGGGAGATTCCGGTTGCGTTTGCTTTCAAAAATCCTTTCTATATTTAACTATGTTAATGTACATACATAACATAGTTATGTTATGGAGCAGGGGTGAGTTTTGGGCATACATGGATATATACATTCTAGAATGATATGCCAGAAAATGTGGATGACAGTTACCTCTGGGATTTCAGGTCATTCTTGTATTCTTTGTTTCTATTTGCTATAATGCGCTATCTTTCCTTTATATTCAGGAAGAACAAGAACACTATTGTCATTCTGTGAAAAACATTAAATGAAAACCACATTTCCCTGTAAGAACACAGCTCGGAAATTATGCGAATCAAGTAGAAATGAACAAGAAGCAGATATGATGGCAATCTGCCACGGAGCTCTCCCGTGGCCCCCAGAGCTGTCCGCCCTCACCCACTAGCCTGTGCCTATCACCTCCCCTGCAGCCCCCAGCTCGGGTGCTCAGCAACCACCAGCCTGGGCTGACCCTCTCCCTGGGCTGGGCCCACAGCGGGGGCCATGGGGGTGAGATGCAGAGCAGCCTGAGTCCCAGCCGCCAGAAAGCCTGGGGTAGTGTTGCTATGGATGAGCCGCTGTCCGTGGAGCAGGGGTGAGCTTTGGGCATCTGTGTCAGCTCTGGGCAAGGAGTCCCTACCTCCTCCCCTCCTCCCTCCTCCCTCCCTTTGTCTTGCCCTCCGTCCCTTCCTCTTTGCTTCCTTCATTGCCTTGTCATCTCCAAGGACCTGTCAAGCACGAGGGACAAATGATGACCCCCGCCCCCGTCCCCCCACTCAAGGGATCTGCAAGCAACTGAGTCCAGAGTGCGCTGCTGTGTGCTCGGAGCCCTGGGTGTGGGCTTCCTGGAGGAGATAATACTTGTGCTGAATCCTGACAGACACGGAGGAGCTGATCAGGAAAGAAAATGGACAAAAGCCAACCCTCATGGGCAAATCTGTTGTGGCTTCAAGTTCCTGATGGGCCTCTACAGAACCAGCCCTGTCCAGAAGCCCTCCTTGGCTGGCACAGACTCCCTGGCCATCTGGCGCCCCTGCCTCCCTGGCGACCTAGCGTGCCTGACCCTGCAATGGTGGTAGGCCATGACTTCAGGGCTGGGCTCCGGCTCAGCCCATAAACTCACCTGAATCAGGAATCGTCTTTGTGTTCAGGGCTCCCCTGAAGGGGCCTGCCCCACTGCTCCCGACAGGTCACGCCCAAGTTCCGTGTTCTCACCATCAATTTGGCCCTTCTTCCTGATTTGGAGCCCCAATCCTTCCTGCTGCTTTTAATCCAGGGTCCTTTGCTTTATCCCCGAGGATTTAAAAACTGAAAACAAAAAACTGGTCTCCTCGCTCTGTTGGAGAACAGCTCTCCAGGCCTAGGCACGAGTGATTAGGTGTGTCTCTGGCACGGCTCGGCTCTTGGAGCCGCTTCAACCAAAGGTATGAGGGACCAAGAACGTGTTTGGGGATCTTTCTCACTGCTCTCCCTTCTGCCAAGGGCTCCTCCTCGGCATCCTGATCCACCTGCCATGTTTGGATTGTAATTTGACAAAAGACCTAATCAGGGATTATTAGCCCTTGTGGTTAAAGCCACTGCCCTCTCCAAATTTTCTCTTGGTTTTAAAAGGCGTTGCATGTGAACATAGGCTTTGGGAAGGTCAGGTTCAGGATGAATCACGCTGGAAGTTCCGACATGCGAGCTGGAGACCAGCATGAGAGGTTTGGAGCAAGGGAGAGGAGAGAGACCCACTGAACTCTTTTAAAGAAAGGAGAACAAATAAACATGCATGGTTGTGTGATAAGAAATAACATTTTAATAAATTCTATTCAAAAAAGGAGAGAGAAAGTGAGGGATTGGCAGGGAAGCTGCTGAAGGCATTCAGAAGGGAGCATCCACCGTGGAGAGGGATGGACGAGAATCTGGACGAGCCGTGGGGCAGACCTCCCACCTGAGCCAGCAGCGACAGAGGGACCCTGGGCTGAAGGAGTGGAGCCTACCGTATGGTCTAAGGTTGGGGAACGTGAAGGGCTTTGGGATCAGTGTGGCCACAAGGCCTTTATTTCTCTCCTTCCTTCATTCTATTAACATGGATAGTCCATCTCAAAGTCCTTAGAGTGCATCCTGAATGCTCTGCGTGGTTCCAGAGACCTGCCCATTGTAATTTCCCGTAAAGGGAGTTGGGGCGCAAAAATGTACCGAGGTCTTCAAACTGTCCTGATCCCGGGCACAGACCAGCCTCACTGCTCACTGCCCTTCCAACAGGTCCCTGATCTCCAAGGCCAGAAATCGACGGGGGAGACATAAACATAACCTTGCAGGACTTACATGATAAGAGCAATGCTCACACATTGCTGAGAGCGATCTTAAGTTCATTCATTCATTCAGTGCTTTCGCGTGCTACCACATGCAGGCCCTGCTCTAACCTCTAAGGATACAGAGTTGAGCCAAACCGACAAAAATCTCTGCCCTTTTGGAGCTTGCATTCTTTTTTTCTTTTGCATTGAGGAATAATTTATATATAGTGAAACATATCAATCCTAAGTGTAAAGCTTGATAAATTTTTATAAATGTATACATCTGAGTATCCACCACCCTCAGTCAATAACTGCCCCCCCCCAGGTAACCACTCTCCCGATTTCTTTCACCATCGATTAAATTTGCCTGTCTTTGCACAGCAAAGCACACAATCAACGAAATGAAACAAAAGGCAACCTACGGAATGGGAGAATATGCTTGCAGATGACATATCTGATAAAGGGTTAGTATCCAAAATATATAAAGAGCTTATGAAATTTAACACCCAAAAAATGAATAATCCAATTAAAAATGGGCAGAAGACATGAAGAGCCATTTCTCCAAAGAAGGCATCCAGATGGCCAACAGACACATGAAAAGATGCTCAACATCACTCATCCCCAGGGAAATGCAAATCAAAACTACAATGAGATATCACCCCACACCTGTCAGAATGGCTAAAATCAACAACACAAGAATCAACAGGTGTTGGCGAGGATGTGGAGAAAGGGGATCCCTTGTGCAGTGTTAGTGAGAACGCAAACTGGTGCAGCCACTCTGGAAAACAGTATGGAGGGTCCTCAAAACATTAAAAATAGAACTACCCTAAGATCCAGTAATCACACTACTGGGTATTTACCCGCAAAATACAAAAACACTAGTTCAAGGGGATACATGCACCCTGATGTTTATTGCAGTATTACTTACAATAGTCAAATTATGGAAGCAGCCCAAGTGTCCATCAATAGAATAGACAAAGAAGATGTGAGATATATATATGGAATACAGAATATTATTCCATAAAATATTACGGAATATTATTCTGCCATAAAAAGAATGAAATCTTGCCATTTGCAATGACGTGAATGGAGCTAGAGGGTATTATGCTAAGTGAAAGGTCAGGCAGAGAAAGACAAATACCACTTGATTTCACTCCTATGTGAAATTTAAGAAACAAAACAAATGAGCAAAGGGAAGAAAGAGAGAGAGACAAACCAAGAAACAGATTCTTAACTATGGAGAACAAACTGGTGGTGACCAGAGGGGCAGGGGGGGGGGGGAGGGGAAACAGGTGATGGGGATGAAGGAGGGCACTTGTAATGAGCACTGGGGGATGCATGGAAGTGTTGAATCACTATATTGTACACCTGAAACTATCATTACACTGTATGTTAACTAACTGGAATTTAAATAAAAACTTTAGAAAAATTTGCCTGTCTTTAAAATTTGGGTAACATTGATGTAAATGGAGTCATCCGGTGCAAATTCTTTGGTGCCTGGCTTCCTTCATTTCTCTTTGTGAGAGCCATCTAGGCGGCAGCACGTATCAATAGTTATTTCCTTTTTTTTTAAATTCCTGCGTAGTATTCCATTGTGTGAATAATCCACTATTTGTTTTTTTAAAGATTTTATTTATTTATTTATTTATTTATTTATTTGAGAGAGAGCGTGCACAAGCAGGGGGAGTGGCAGAGGGAGAAGCAGACTCCCCGCTGAGCAGGGACCCCGATGTGGGGCTCCACCCCAGGACCCTGGGATCATGACCTGAGCCGAAGGCAGACGCTTAACGACTGAGCCACCCAGGTGCCCCAATCCACAATTTGTTTATCTGTTCCCTGAGCGATGGACGTTTGAGTTATTTACAGTTTGATATGTTTATGAACATTCTCATACATGTCTCCTGGAGAACATGCGCATTCATTTCTCTTGAGTATATCCAGAGGCATAGCTGGAATATCTGACACTTAGAATGGATCATTTTTAATGCTCCCAGTCCTCTATATGACAAAATTCGTTTCAGCAATACTAACGAAATTAATAATAATCATAATGGCAAGAAAAGAGATATTTTTATTTTATTGTACCTCAGGTACATGTAATCACACCAGCAAAAAATTAAAAATAAAATAAATATTACCATACCCAAAAAAGGATTAATACTTTTAAAGTATGTTAGCTTTAAAAAAAATTTTTTTTAATTAAGTAGGCTCCACTCTCAACATGGGGCTTGAACTCACAACCCTGACATCAAATGTCATATGTTTCCCCAACTGAGCAAGCCAGGGGCCCCTACTGTTCTCAGTTTAAACACAAAAATTCCAGTAATCCCATAAAATGATGGAACTAAACTACCTTAGGTTCTGTTTCTCCATCTTTAAAATCATGGTGCTACCATTATTTCAAATACACAGTGAAGTTCAAAAACATGTCATACCATAGGGACTGGAGACAGCAACTGTAATCTGAAAAATTTGCATGGTTCTGAACCTTTAGGAAATTATTCTCAAAATAAATGCAGGTACGATGGAATATGATTCAGCCATAAAAAGGAATGAAGCAATCATGGGGCGCCTGGGTGGCTCAGTCGGTTAAGCTTCTGCCTTCAGCTCAGGTCATGATCTTGGGGTCCTGGGATCAAGCCCCACATCGGGCTCCCTGCTCAGCGGGGAGCCTGCTTCTCCCTCTCCCTCTGCCTGCCGCTCCCCCTGCTTGTTCCCTCTCTCTCAAATAAGTCTTTAAACTAAAAAAAAGGAATGAAGTAATCATGTACATGTGACAACATGGATGAACCTTGAAACATTTAGACTAAGTGAAATAAGTCAGACATAAAGGGACAAATCCTGTAGGATTCCACTTACACCAGGTACCTAGAGTAGACAAATTCAGAGAGACAGAAAGTATATTAGAGGTTACCAAGAGATAGGGGGAGAAGGGGTGAGGAGTGAGTGTTTAATGGGTAGAGCTTCCCTTTGGGAAGACGCGAAAGTCTAGAGATGGGTGGTGGTGATGGTTGCACAACAATGTGAATGTAATTAATGTTGCTGAATTGTACATTCAAACATGGGTAAAATGGCAAATTGTAGATTACATATATTTTTACCACAATTAACAACTGAGCCACTCAGGTGCCCCTAAATGAGTTTTTTTTTTTTTTATTTTTTTTTTACCACAATTAAAAACCCCCTCACTGGGACGCCTGGGTGGCTCAGTCGGTTAAGCGGCTGCCTTCGGCTCAGGTCATGGTCCCAGGGTCCTGGGATCGAGTCCCACATCGGGCTCCTTGCTCAGCGGGGAGCCTACTTCTCCCTCTGCCTCTGCCTCTCCCCCTGCTTGTGCTCTGTCTCTCTCTGACAAATAAATAAAATCTTAAAAAAAAAACCCTCACTAAATAAATAAATGCACAGAACCCATGTGCGTTGGGGGCCAAGTGTATACATGGACATCCTCCACATTAAATTCCATGTAGAATGCAATGCTTATGAAAGGTTATGTACTGTAAAGATGCTCATTTGAAGCTTATAAGTGTGTTTTTGTAAAACTCAATGGTCACTGCAGTACTTGTTTAGAACTTAGACCAAAAAAGATGTTCTGGGGTAGAGGATATTTTATCGTTGTTTGGAATGGCTGATCCTGGTGCACAGTGATAATAAAAAGCAGACTGTCTTCTTTTTTTTTTTTAAAGTAAACTCTGCCCCCAGCGTGGGACTCAAACTCATGACCCCCGGAGATCAAGAGTCAAACACTCTACCGGCTGAGCTACCCAGGAGCCCCTAAAGCAGATTTGACTTTTAGTTGTTTTTATTACTGTCCTAAATTCTCTGCAAATACCCCCCTAATTGCCTGCATACTAATTGAACTGCAGCTACCATTTTGCTTTGGATATATGCCAAAGAGTGGAATTTCTGAGACCAGAGCAGGGGTGTGTCTGGTTTTTACTTATTTATTCTCCCACTTGCAATGTATGAGTGCTCCAGCTGCTCCATTTCCTTGACAACTTTTCTTATTGCTGATCGCTTCAATTTTAGTCATTCTGTTGAGTATCATAGAATCTCACTAAGGTTTTGTTTTGCATTTTCCTGATGACTAATAGTGTTGAGAGCCTTTTCATATGCTTACTAGCCCTTTAAATAGCCTCTTTTTCAAGGCTTTTGCCCAAATTTTGGTTGGGTTGGTTGTCCTTTTCTCATTGATTTGAAAGAGACCTTTATATATTCAGGATATGAGTCCTTTGTCTGATATAGGTATTGTGAAAGTCTGCTCTTGCTCTTTCACTCTCTTAATGGCATCTTTTGATCAGAGGTTTTTACTTTAATGAAGTCCAATTTACCAATTAAAAAATTATAACCAATATTGCACTGTATGTTAACTAAAACTTAAATTAAAAACAATTATAGTGAGTGCCTTTTATGTCCTGCTCAAAAGATCTTTGCCTGTTAGTGAAGATTCCCTCCCTCATGTTTTCTTTCAGAATGTTTCTTGGTTTAGTTTTCATATTTAGGTCTATGACCCATCTTGAATTAATGTGTAAGGTATGAGAAAGGGATGAGAGCTCATTTTTCTTCCCTCATGAGTATGCATAGAAAAAAACACTGTGGCCCCCACAGAAGTGCATAGGTGTCTTCGTTGTAAATCAAGTTACCATATATGTATCGATCTACCATGAACAATTTTAAAGATACCAATTTCCAGGTCCTCAATTTCTCTAGGTCCTGCTTTCCAAAATGAATCTGTTTGCCTCTGCAGTCAAACCTCAAGCCAGTTTTCCCTTCTCATCTCACTTAGCTTTCCAAGTTAAGGTTTTCTTTTCACTCAACCCCACTCTGACCATGGGGCATCATCTAGATGTGGGCCAACCACTGGGGACCCAAACAAAGGGGCAATTAGAGTGTGTACACTCCTGAGGGAGAGACCCCCTTCAAAAAAGCACACTGAGCATCAGCTATAAATATTGATGAGGCAGCATCTTATTACATCAAAGGGACCAATTCTAGGTGATAAGACTGCGCACTATTTAGCTTAGAGGTAGAATATGGGAGTGAGATGGTTGTCACAAGGCTATGTATTAATATATTTATTTGAATTGAAAAATATGTCCAGGCTTTCTTTTGACAGAGAGTCTAATTGGGCTGACTGCTTTGGCAATGAATTCTGGTGTTGCTAATTAGCTTCTTTGGCAGAACTTTTCCATAAATTAAATAAACCAAATTTGCAACTCCGAGGTTCTGGAGAAGATATATATAACATATAGGAAATGATATATTTGCAGTTATTAAAATTATGATTAGGGGCCCCTGGGTAGTGCAGTCGGTTGAGCATCGGACTCTTGGTTTCAGCTCACGTTGTGATCTCAGGGTCATGAGATGGAGCCCCAAGCCGGGCTCCATGCTAAGCAGTCTGCTTGAGATTCTCTCTCCTTCTCCCTGCACCTCTGCTCATGCTCTCTCCCTCAAATAAATAAGTAAATCTTTAAAGAAAACAAAATAAAATTATGATTAAAAATTTAGACATCAACTTAAAAACACGAAAGGGAATGTGTTGTTTTCCAAAATCCTTTTAGGGGGCATACAAGCACAAAAGTCTGAAGAAACCCGATCTAAGGCAGTGGTTGTCAACTCTGGTTACAATTGAAATTACCTGGGGAGTTTAAAAGGAGATGGTGTCTGGGCTTCACTCCAGGCCAATTAAATCAAAGGAGCTAGGAGTGAGTACTTTTTAAAAAAGCTCCTAGGTGATTCAAAGGGCAGCCAGGCTGAGAACCTTGCTTCCTCCTCCACCCTGCTCTGTTCCCCTCCATCTAAGCTCTTCTCCCTTCCTCCCCGCCCAGCACCCAAGGCTGTCTTCCTGACCCACACCCATGTCTATCTCCAAGCCTAGACATCGCCTCTTGGACATTTACATGCCCTTCAAATACAGCACGTCCTAAACAAGGCTCGGCAACAATTTGGATTATGCATCAGTAAAAATGTGGGGGTGTGCCCTCAAAATACATATATTAAAAATAAACCATATATAAAAATGTTATATATTTATATATATACATATAAATCACATATTATATACATATAAACACATATAAATTACATTTATATATTTATACATACATATTAAGTATTTATATTTCTATATGTCTATATAAATTTATAAAAATATATATTTACATATGCATATTATACATATATTCATATTATACATATATACATATACATTTATATATACATATTATATATACATATACCGATGTTATATATGTATATATGTTATATATATAACTATGCTAATATGTCACATGCATCATTAAGTGTTTATAAAATAGAAAATATATAAGTATGAGACTAAAAATGAGTATAAATACAAGCTCTAATATTTTCTCTCCGCATCCTATGGATGACCTCTGTGTTTTTTGCACATGCTGGTCCCTTTTCCTGGAATTCCCTTCCCTTGTCTTTCACTATGAACTTCCACTTATTCTTAAGACCCAGTCTACATACCTGAGACTCCACCACGACGCTCCCTACCTCCGTGGTGCCCCCAAGGGACTCTCTACAGGCCACTGTCTTTACACCTGCTGTGCTATGCTAAGGCATTCAGATGTCTCTCCTCTGGGGACTCAGGAACACATTGAGAGCAGGACCTAGCATAGGACCTGGCTCCTGGTAGGCTTGCAATAAATGTCTATTGGATGATAAAGAGATGGTTAAAATATCGAACAACAGTAGGGCAGTATGGTGGGGGCGGGATAGAGGTAGGGGTGGGGAGGAGGTTCTGGACGGTCCCCATTAGAAGAGTGTTGAGCCTCCAGTGACTGGGTCGGGGGAAGGCAGGGGGCCAGGTCAGCTGGGAAGGGGAAGGACACTGGCTTGGCCATACCACTGCGTACTGGCTGCACTTTAGTGCTAATAGCAAATTCCCAGAGACCTGGCTGTCTGAGGGCCCAGAGACTTTTTTAAATTGTCTAGAGGGGCGCCTGGGTGGCTCAGTCAGGTAAGTGTCTGCCTTCAGCTCAAGTCATGATCCCAGGGTCCTGGGATGGAGCCCCACATTGGGCTCCCCGCTCAGTGGGGAGCCTGCTTCTCTCTCTTCCTTTGCCTGCCACTCCCCCTGCTTGGCTCTCTCTCTCTGTCAAATAAATAAATAAATAACCTTATAAAAATAAAATAAATAAAATAAAATAAAAATAAAATAAAATTGTCTAGAGAGCAGCACTTTCATTTGGGCTGCAGAAAGAACTCCAGCCGTCCCGCGTGGGGATGTGGGGTTAGCACGTGTGCAAGATCCTTCCCTTCGTTTCTGACTGTCTGGCATGCCAGGTCTGTCCAGGAACCCTGAGGCCACTGGGACTCCTCAAAGCACATTACAGGTTGGGATGGTGGGGTGCTGGCAGGGGAGACCTTCCCCGGGCCTGAGGTTGATGAACAGGGCTTGGCCTGTCTCTGGTCGCTCTCACCTGTCCCGGTGGGGCCGTCACTCACTGGATCCCGAGGGAGAGCCACTAGGAGAGCGACGGAGGCAAGAGCAGCTTGGGGGGTAAGCCAGGTCCAGCCTCCCCTTCCCTGCTCTGTGGGAGGAACCTGCGGAGGTAGCCCAGAGCTCCCTCCGGGGCTTGTCCGCCTGCCCACCACGGGGGCAGAGACACAGCCCCCCAGTGAGGAGCAGGGCTAGGCCCAGAGCTGCCTTTCAGCTTCAGGCAGAATGTAGATGCTTGGCCCCACTGTCTGGCAATGTCTGTGGAGGGTGCTACTGGCATCCAGGATGCTGGGATGCTGCTAAACATCCTGCAAAGTGCAGGACAGCCTCCGCAACAGAGATTTCTTGGGCTCACAACGTCACCAGAGCCCAGGCTGAGAAACCCCGCCCCACGCGCTCGTCCCTCCACGTCTTCCCTCCGGTTGTCCCACTGCCTGCCTGGCATGCCCTGCTCTGCTAAGTCAGCTTGTTAAACCCCTTCATGGCTGAGATCATGTCACCTCCCTTTCCACAGCTGTCATCCTCTAGCTATGTGACGTTAGGCAAGTGGTTTGAACTCTCTGAGTCGGAGCTCCCCCCTTGCTTAAAAAAAAAAAAAATTCCTGCAGCACGGTCAGCCACGGTGCGGAGGAGACACAGGGATGCCCAGGGAAAGCCTAGCTCTGTGCTTCGCTCCTAGATGCTCCCCGTTCACAGAGCTCCTGCCATTGTATTTTCTGCTTCCACCTTCCCCCAGGCCCCCACGAGTTGTTTGTGAGTCCTTGGACTCCCTTACCCACAACATACCCTGCAGTGATGCGGGCTGACCCCCGTGAACCATGTGCCCTGACAGAGCAGAGGCCACATCTTCATGGCGCAGTGGCTTGTCTAGGGCCTGGCGTGGAGAGGGTGGGTGCTCACTAAGCGTGTGCTAGCCCCTAGGCCGTAAGGAATACAGACAGCCCCGTGGGTTACCAGAGTTCGAACTGTCTTCAGGCAGAGGGCGTGCGTGGGATTCCCCTTGAGCCTATGACTCTGTGGCTTCTGCCCAAGGCCTTGGGGAGGCAAATTTTTCCTACAGACTCAGAGACTTCCCATGATGGCCCCACAGGGCTTTTCTCCAAACTTCTTGTTTACAAATTTTCAAACCTGTAGAAAAGATAAAAGAATAGTACAATGTGGGCGCCTGGGTGGCTCAGTCGGTTAAGGGTCTGCCTTGGGCTCAGGTCATGATCCCAGGGTCCTGGGATCAAGCTCCGCATCAGGCTCCCTGCTCAGCGGGAAGCCGGTTTCTCTTCTCCCTCTGCCCTTCCTCCCACTCCTGCTCTCTCTCGCGTGCAAAAATAAATAAAATCTTTAAAACAAACAAACAAAAAGAATAGTTACAATGCACATGCATACACCCCTCACTTGGATTCACCACCTTTGCTTCTTCTCTCTCTGTGCGCACACACACACACACACACACACACACACACACACTCAGACACACTTGAGAGTTGTAGATAGGACATTCCACCTCTAAATGCTTCCCCAGGCATCCTCTAAGAACAAGAACATTCTCCTAGACAACCACCATGCAATGATCATACTCACACACCTTCATATTGATAAATCGCAGATGAGCTGAAGCATTGCGTGCACTTCACATGTCTTCCTAACCCAGCTTCCCTTCTTTTGGCATCTGAGATACCTACATTTTAAAAAAGACTCCAGGCCAGTTATCTTGCAGACTTCCTCAGTTTGGGTTTGTCCGCTGCTTCTGGACTGAATTCAGGGCAAGTGTTTTTGGCAGGAATAGTGCAGATGGGATGTTGAGTCCATCTCAGAGCGGCCCACCAGGCAAAGTAAGCAAGATGGCCATTTTCCCACCATCGGTCACCTTATTTTTGATCCCACAAGTTGTCACAGAGGAGGGAACTTTGCGGAGAGGCCCACATCCTCTCCCTGACCCACAGGCTGGCCACACTGGAGAGCTCCCCATGGGTGTGGGGAAGTGGCTTTAGTGCTTTAAGGGCATGAAGGGGACGGTGCGTGGCCAGAACTGCTTCCCAGAGCCCCAAATTCTGCTCCCAGCCCTGCTATTCTGGGGAGGGCGTGGGGCTCTGTCTCCAGGGCCTTACCTTCTGCAGACTTTTTTTTTTTTTTAAGATTTTATTTTTTATTTATTTGACAGAGAGAGACACAGCCAGAGAGGGAACAGAAGCAGGGGGAGTGGGAGAGGGAGACTCAGGCTTCCTGCAGAGCAAGGAGCCCCATGCAGGGCTCGATCCCAGGACCCTGGGATCATGACCTGAGCCAAAGGCAGAGCCAGGCCCTGGACAAGCTTAATGACTGAGCCACCCAGGTGCCCCACCTTCTGCAGACCTTTCAAAGAGCACCAGAGGAGAATGCCATTATCCAGCATCATAGAGGACACCCCTAGTTATATTTATGACTCCCCAATTTACAAGGGACTTTCCCATTCATTTCCAGTTGCAAAGGAGAGCTACCGTTTCCTCCAGCAATTGCCATCCAGCCCTCCTAACCATCCTGGGAGGTGGATACTACTGTTGCGCCATGGTGTGGATGGGAGGATGGAGTCACAAAGCGATTAAGCGGCTTGCCCAAGTTCACCCAGCTAGGAAGTGGCCACACTAGCACTCAAGCCCCGGCCCCCTTTGAACCTCTGGGCCAAGGCGCTAAGCATCAGGCTGCTGTCCTCCTTTGAGCATCACAGCAGACTGGAGTGGTGCGCAGGGCACGTACCCATTCACAGATGGAGGAAATAAGGCCCAGAGAGGTTGTGCGGACCGGCAACTGGGTGGCATTGAGACCAACCTCGGGAACTTGTGAGTCCTGGTCTAGTGCCCTTGCCACAACCTCAGGCTGCTTGTGGGTCCCAGGCCAAAGATGCTAAGGATGCTGAGGGTGATCTGACCTGAGGCATGGGCACAGGGAAATGTAATGGCGGTGACTGTCCCTGCACAGCTCCCCCTGCGCGACCACCAAGCCTGGAGCGGGGAGACCCTCCTGCAAAAGCAGGACAACCTGAATCATCCGTGGCCCAAACCACACGGCCACCGCTGCCCCCACCTCTGGCCTGGCCAGCCCCTGCCACCGCCACACCCCACCTCTCCAGCTGGGGAGGGAGCCATCCCGACTCATCATCCCCACCTATCATTCCCACTTGTCGAGTCACCCGCATTTTAGGAGGAAGTGGCTTACTCCTCTGGCAAACCCCTGCCTGGCCCGATAGACCTGAGCAGCCAGTT
Source organism: Callorhinus ursinus (assembly GCF_003265705.2). NCBI lineage: Eukaryota > Metazoa > Chordata > Mammalia > Carnivora > Otariidae > Callorhinus > Callorhinus ursinus. Next base: position 6,207,056 of record NW_027397107.1, read on the forward strand.
TCTGAACCCTGGTCTCAGAGGACAAGCCCAGAATTCCAGCCTGCTGGTGGACAGAGGAAGTACCAGGTCAAGATGGGGAGGTGGCCTGGAATCATCTGGCGCGGGGGTGGGGGGGGGGGCGGGTAGGTGAGACCAGAAAAGCCAGAGAACAGAGAAGGAAAGGTCTACTTCCTACCTGCTCTGCAAATCCTAGATCAGTTCTCCTACTCTACAAAGCCCACCCTGACCACTGCAGTGCTCACCAAGCTCTCCCCAACTATGTGGGAGAGTCCTTGATTCTGCCACCAGGGCAAGTCCCTTGTGCCTCCTTCTGTATAGCACAAGCTATGGGGGGCAGCTTTGTGAGGCTCTTTGGGCCGAACACTGAGCAGTGCATGCAGTAGGTGCTCTGGACACACTTTGATTACTGACTGAATAAATTGAAAGAGTTCACTCCTTCACTCAAAAAGCCATTAATGAGCAACTTGAGAGTTGCTCAAGAAGAGAGTCTTGAGTTAGGCTCTCTTCTAGGGGCCCTTGCCCTGGGGGCTAACATTTTGGTATAAGGAGATAGACCACAGACAGATAAACGAGCAGATCACGTGAGGCCAGTGCCCTGGGAAGAAAGATGAATGGATGAATGCATGAAGTGGAGACTGGGGGCAGGAGAAAGTGGACAAAGGGTCCAGGGGAGAGAGCTCCCATCTTCCTGCCCAGCTCCAGCCCCACATCATGATGGGAGAATAGACACTCTGCAGCGGGCCAGCCTCTTCAGAAGTGGGGCAGCCTGCTGGCCTGGCCTTACTTTGGTAGCTGCAGAGAAAATATTCTGGGAGGAGACATTTTTTCTAGGTTTCTGGGAGCAGTGGCCATTTCTTCCCCCAGAGGCACCAGAAATACAACTACTGGCCATTAGGGGCTGGGGGGGACTGGAAGCTCAGTCCACCACAAAGACCAAGGGCAGCCAATGAAGGGAACAGCTGCTCTGGGACATTCATCAAAGTGCTGCTGAGGGGGCCATCCCCCCAGGTCAGGGGCGAGGTGGGACTAGAGCCAGCAGAAGAATCTTCTCTTTCTTTCTTTTTTTTTTTTAAGATTTTATTTATTTTATTTGAGAGAGAGGGAGCATGGAGGGGGAGGGGCAGAGGCAGAGGGAGAAGCAGGCTCCTCACTGAGCAGGGAGCCCGATGTGGGACTCCGTCCCAGGACCCCAGGATCATGACCTGAGCTGAAGGCAGATGCTTAACTAACTGAGCCACCCAGGTGCCCCAAATCTTCCCTTTCTTTCTCTATCTTCCTGCCTCCCTTTCTCCCTCCCTCCCTCTCTCCACGCCCCCAGCTCCCCTCCCCCAATGTGGCCTTCCCACTCCCAGCCCCTTCTCGTCCACTTTCCATGTCCTTTTCCTGCATGGCACTTGTCACCCTTGCACATACCATATACTTCTCTATTGTGCTTGCTTTTGTCACCCCCCCAACAATTTCCGTGGGGACAGGGATTTACCTCCCAGCACCTAGAACAGCGCCTAGGACACGGTTAGGGGCTCAAAGAATATTATTCTCCACTTCCTTCATCCTTCTTGCTCTGCATGCACGCACGCTGTGCTGTGGGCAGGGGAGAGAGTTAGACATAAGACACATTCCTCTCTTAAAGGGGCTCACGGCCCCCTGAGGAATAGATGACTTCAGAGGCCTTTGTGCTCCCACCAACTTCATCTCCAACCTTTAATCCCAGCCCCTGCCTCCTGCCCTCCACTCTCCCTTGGCTGTGCAGCACTCAGGTGTCTCTCTCTGCAACAGTGGGTACACGTACCTGCAACCAAACCTTCCTTCTGCCCTGCCCAGAGGGGGCAAGCAGCACAGTGTAGTGAGATAAGACAGCCCTGAGTTTGAATCTCAACTGAGTTTCATCTGTAGGATGGAGCTCCATCACCCACCTTGTAAGGGTTCCATTGAGAATTAGAACATGTCTAAAAGGTTTGGCCACAGCAAGCACGTAATAAATGGCCCTCTTGCTGGTATCGCTTCTGCATGTCTGGCTGTGTCTTGAAGCTGTCTGCTTCTCCTGCTAAGGGAATGGTGCCCATGCGGGTACAGTGCAGCCACATTTAAGTTCCCAGCACCCTGATCAGGAGCTCAGCCTCAGGTGTTCTGCATGGCATTCCTGCCTTTTACAAATCTGGGATTCAAACTGGCAATGGTTTTCTATAATCCAGCACTGGCAAGGGTGCATGGGTGCCACACGGCTCATAAGGCACACTCTTTGTTTGGGGGACTTTTTAGCAACCTGTATCAAAGCAATTCAGCCTCTGGGAACTCATCAAAACCCATACAAAGACCTATATACCTGGATGTACATGACAGTGTTATTTATTACACCAAACAAACCCAAAGCAACCCCACTGCCTAACACTAGGGGATTGGGTAGATAAGGCCATTAAAAATGGTGTAGAAGAACAAGAATACGGGAAGATGTTTACAAAATATTAAGTAGATAAAGCAGCTATAAATCAGTATTATGGTATGAATCTCTCTTTCCCTCTTTCTCTTTCTCATGTTAGTGTTGCCTCTAGGTGGAGGAATTACAGGTGGGTTTCTTGTTTCCTCTTAGGGCTTTCTGTATTTTCCAAAATCTCTACAATATACTTTTTTAAAGAAAAATTAGAGAATCAAATTTATTTTGACAAAATATAGACTTAAGCATAGATTTAACTTAAATTCTACGGCCTCCTCATGTCAAGATCACACATATTGACCAACAGATAATTCCTGATTAAGCTCAATGAACTGTGAAAATCTCAACTGTTTTGATAATCGTGTGTGTGTGTGTGTGTGTGTGTGTGTGTATTTTTCTTAATACCCTATTTTCAGGAATAATTTTAGATTTACAGAAAAGTTGCAAAGATAGTACAGAGTTCCCCTTTACCCGGCACCCAGTGTCCCCTGCTAACATCTCACATAAGCCCTGTACATTTCTCACAACCAGGAAACCCCCATGGGCAGGACGCTATTAACCAAACTTCAGACTTTGTGTGGATTTCACCAGTTTTTGCCCTAACATCCTCTCTCTGTTCCAGGATACGAATTGTATGAGCGGTCCCGCCTCTCCAAGCTTCTCCAAGCAGGTCTTAGCCTTTCCTGGTTTTTCACATAGCCTATATGAATTTTGTGATCAGAAAAAGAAAGGGATGGTGATGCTGTTGGTGCTGTTGATGATGAAGAGCGCCGTCTAGGAATTCCTCTGTTCCTCTCTCTCTCGGTAGGAGGCAGACAACCCGGCTTTTTCTGTCTCTGGTCCGGAACAAAAGGGGACAGACCTGCGGCCCGGGTACCGAGGGGATCCGCAGAGGTTGGGGCGCCTCGATCCCCGCCCACCTCCCCGCTCGGCCCCTGCTCCTGCTGCTGGGCCCCCGACGGGGGAGCTTCGGGGGGAGGGGGGCTCCCGGGTGGAGGCGAGCCCCGAGCCCGCAGGTCCCCTCGCCGGTTGGACGAGCGCACGGGCGGCACCCGGGTCAGCTGTTCCGCCACCCGACGCGGCCGCCCCGCCCCTGCCCGGGTCTTATAAGCCTCTTGCGCCTGCGAGCGTCAGTCGGAACTGCCCGCTGCCCTCCCGGCCAGGCGCCCCCCGCAGCATGGTCTGGAACACCAATCTTCGCTGGCGGCTGCCGGTCACCTGCTTGCTCCTGCAGGTGGCCCTGGTGGTCCTCTTTGGCGTGTTTGTGCGCTACGACTCCGATGCTGACCCTCACTGGATCGACAGTAAGATGCAACAGAACTCCACCAGCGACCTGGAGAACGAATTCTACTACCGCTACCCGAGTAAGTCCGGCCACCCCGCACGCCCGCCAGAGGCGTCCCGGCAGGTGCCCGCCGCCCCGCAGAGCCCTGCCTCGCTGCACCTGCGCAGCCTGCTGCTCGGGAACGAGGCGGGGGGGGGGGGGACGGGGAGAGACGGGGAGGGGGGCTGGAGGAGGAGAAGCGGCCCTCCCCACTCAGCCTCCCCACCCGGCCCCCCCGCCAGGCCCTGGAGAGCACGCTTGAGAGAGGGCCACCTTCGCACCAACTCTTTTTCCCTGCGTTAAAGAAATAAGGGAAAACTCACCCCGGGGAGCTCACTCCGGGGGCCATCAGAGCCTTCCAACCTCCCTGCCAGAGAGCCCTACTTGTCCTCCAAAGACCCGAGACCCATCTCAGTCACCAACCAGGGGGTGACCCTGGCACGCTTGTCCAGCTGGGCCCGTACTCTCCACGTAAGGGGGTAGGTCCCATGCCAAGGGCTGCAGGTGGCTGCGAGGTGTGTGGGACCCCGGCACCCACCCTCTTCTGGCTTGGAGAGGAAGAAGGAACATCCTGAATTCTCTGGTATCTGTGGTACTGTGGTTCAGAGCCTGGCTTTGGAATCACCAGAGCCTGGCTTTGGAATCACCAGAGCGAAACAATGGTTTCGCCATTGACCAGGTGGGTGGCCTTAGGCTCATGTCAACCTCACTGAGACTCCTTTTCCACATCTGCCTTATGGGGCAGGGGTGAGGCTGGCGTGAGATAGTGCCCGTCGAGCTCTGGCACGGCCCTGGCCACGGAGCTCTCACTTCCTAAGGGAGCAATTACTGGAAGAACACTAAGCACACAAGCCTGAGGACTCAGGAGTTGGAAAAACTGGCCCAAGGTCACTCAGGTCGGCCCAACCTCCAGACTCTCAGCCCAGGGCTCTTTCTATACCCTTGTGCTTTCTGACTGCCCACACCATCCACCAGCAGCCAATGACAATCATTCCAACTTGTTGGTGCTCAAATGGTCATGGACTGTTAGTCTCGGCAAGGACCCTAAAGCTCACTGGCAATAGCCACCCACGCCAACTGGCATTCCCTCTGTGGCTTGAATACCCTCAGTAATGGGAGTCTTTAACTCCAGAAATAACATTTCATTTAGATCCAAATAAATAACTGCATACATTCAGGATGATGGCCTGAATGAACAAAGACAAAGGTGAGGAGGTTGCCAACTCAGTGGGAGCCAGCCATATTAAATGGCTGCCAAAAAGATAATGCACTCCCAGGCTACATTAATAGAAATATGGTGCCTAGAAGAGGGGAGGTGATGGAAGCAGGGGTGTACCCTGTGCTGGTTGAGACCACAGCCTCTACTGGGCTCCACTCAGGGTCATGTTTTAAGAGATCTTGACAGCTGAGGCCTTAGAATTTAGATTCCAAATCCGCCCGTCACTGCCCACCTTTTCTCTCCTTGGACTGACCCAGCAAATGGAGAGGCAGACCAGCTTGAGATCCTCCTTTGCCTGTTCCACTCCTCTGCTCTGGCTCTTGCTCATCTCATGGCCAAAAAGCCAGCCTTCCAGCAAAGCAGAGGAGGTAAGGTCTCCCATGGGTGTTCATAGGTCCTTGAGGAGTCCGGGCAGTGGAAAGTCTCAAAACCCTAAAACAGGAGCTACAGAACCTTCCCAGTGAGGGGTGCGGTCCTCGCATCTCCCCAGCTCCTAACCCCACTCCATCCACATCCACCTTCCATACTCCACCTTCATTTATTCACACAACAATCACTTACCTATAGGGTGGCCATATAATTTATTGACCAACAACACTTTTGAGAGTGAGGAGGTGGGTAAGTTGTGCTAGTAGTAATTTGCCAGGACACACACGTAAACCACCGACTCCTCCTCCAAGAGACCAAGACTTAATGACCACTCTTGATGAACAAGTTGCATATCCTGGGTCTCTAACCCCGAGGGGCTCCCAGACTCATTGAGAGCACCCCAACACCCTGTCCTCAATGGGGTCAGGTTCTCTGGGCAGAAGAGATCTGAGACAGCGTCCTGGAAGGTAGTAAGACAGTGAGGAGGGGGCAAGCAGGGCAGGCATGCGGGGAGCACGTGAGTGGTGCAGAGTGGCGCAAGCCTAGGGCCTGTGAAAGGGATAGGAGGGAGGTTGCTAAGGGGGACAGGACAGCCCCAGCCATCAAGGAGGGCTTGAGTTTCTCCTGCCATTTCCCCCGTGGGTGCTGGGAAGCTCTTGGTCATCATGCAGGAAGAGACAGAGAGGAGTATAGGGAGAGACTCTCGGCCTCGGCATTCCTTGGCAAGTAATGGCAACACGGCAAGCTAGCAGATGTGCATTCTCTCCTTTGACACCCCACCACCCCAGAAGGAAGGCAGTGTCGGGACTCCCCCCATTACAGACAAGGAGCCTAAGGCCAGAGAAGGGGAGTGACTAGGAAATCCAGAGAGCCAGCGTAGGAACCCTGGGCTCCTCTCCTTCACTCTCCTTCCTCCAGGCTCACCTTTCCCCTCTCCCCGCCTGCCTGACCCTTCTCTGGTCTACCTGGTCATGGTGGTTATGGTTAGGAGTTAGAGGGCACGGGGCCTCCCGGCACAGGTGGGGCTCCAGTGGGGCAATTCCCAGGGGCCTGGGTTGAGGGCATGCCCTTGTGGTACCTTCTGGGTTCTTGGCTCTAGGCTGTCAACACAACACCTGTGTGGGCCTCATTCCTGCCGGGGGGATGAGTGGAGCCTGCTGGGCATCTCTGGTTTCCAGAAGAGTCCAGCTCCAGCTGGCTCAGGCTGGGGCTCAGGAGGCCCTTCAGGACTGCTCCCCAGGCCCGGGCCCCTCGGCAGGCAGCAGGCACCGAGCCAGCTGGGGACCTGCCCGGACGGTGCCCTCAGAGGCCCGTTGTCCAGGCACTGGCTGCTGGACACAAAGCTTCCTCACGGGCTGGTGCTCTGGGGCCTCAGTGGCTGTTGGCAGTGTCCGGGGGAAGTTGGCTTGAGGAGGAGCCCTCAGAGTCTGGGCTCCTGAAACTTCCTGCAAAGACCGAAGGAGGAGCAGGACACATTTCTAGGAGATGACCCAGGGCAGAGGATGCCATAGTTCCAACACCCGAAAGACTGTTTCATGAAGCCACAGCTGTCAGGCTGGCTCTGCTCTCCTGGGACCTACACCTCAGACTCAGCTCCATTCCCACAAGTCTCGGAGGGAATTAAACAGACCCGGGTCCATCGCTAAATGCACTGAGCCTCGGTATGCTCATCTGTGAAGTGGGAATACTATTTAATACACTGGATCTCCAGGAAAATTGAAGAGGGCAGATGACTGGTAGGGCACATCTGGGGGCAAGAAGTGAGGAGACAGTGAATGCTGGAACCAAGCATCCTCCGAGGGGAGTGAGTGCTCCGGCGCTGAAGGTATGTGAGTGGAGGCACGGCATCTCTTTAGAGATATGGCCAAGGAGTGTCTCCCTGAATCTTAGTTTCAACGATGTTAGCATTTAAATTCCTTTGCGCTCTCCCCACTTCCAAATGCCTTTTGCATGCTCTGTCAGGCAGGGCATTTCCTTCCATCTTGTGGTGCCGGAGGTGGACCTTAGAGATGTGCCCAGCACTCTCAGTGCCAGTGACATAGGCGGGGACTGGCTGAGCCCTCCCACCCCACAGCCCACCTGCTTTCCCGGGCCTCTGCACCATTGCCAGGAGATTGTGCGGTGATAGGGTGGTTCTGTGGTCGGCTCTGAGGTGTGGGAGAGGTGGGCACAGAGCCTTGGGGAAGTGAGGGCCTGGCCAGGAGGCCTCAAAGGCAAATCTGGGCTGTGTTGGCCTGCAGAGAATGGGAAGGGAGCAGCACCAGCCTGCACCAGGCAGGGCTTCACGCTTTCTGTGCCGATGCAGCAGGGGGGTTGGAAGCTGCTGTGGTCCAGCAGCCCGGGCAAACGCTGTCCTCAGATTTCAGAGCCAAGGCCAGCTTCACTGGGGACCCATCCTGGAGGCGGGGGGAGAGTGGGAGCTAGGAAGGGGGTGGAGAAGGGGAGAGCGAGAACCGCTGTGTACTGGTGCCCCCTTGTGGCAGCCCTCGTGGCTGCAGGCCAGCATGCCAGTGGCGCCCCATGGAGACGGGGGGTGCCTCTGGGTAGAGAGGACAGAGTCTGGGCGGCGCAGGACTGCTGTGTCGCCCCAGGCTGGGGAAGGAGAGGGGGGAAAGGAAGGCGTGTCACCAACTTCCACTGATCTACAGCAAATCGCCAACTCAGTGCGAAACACAACGACAGCCTTGAAAGAGAAAAAGAGAAATAGTAGCTAATATGATTGATCAATTTGCTAAAGAGCCAGGCCTCTACCCAGGGCTGGATGAAGTCATTAAATGTGCACCACAGAGCTCTGGGGCGAGCACCGAGCACAGGGCGTAACCCCACCCTACAGAAAAAGAAACTGCAGATCCGAGAGATGATGTCCTTCCCAAAGGTCACACAATTGGGACCTTCAAACCATTACTAGTAAAAGCATTCTAGGTAGCACCAAACTTTATAAAATATGAATTAATCAACTGGTAGATTGGGGTTCTAAATTAGGACCAGTTTGGGAGATAAACAGAAAGGGAGCAAGAGAATGAACAGGGAGGTGCCCAAGGAGAGGGAAGCTGGCATCTGTGTGCCTGAGATGGGGGCAGAAGAAAGAGACACCCCCCCCCCCAGAGAGAGGCAAAGAGAGAGGTCAGGACAACCGGGGAGTTAGGGGAGTCACGGAGGACAGAGAACTGGTGAGGGGGGCAGGCAAGGATGGTGCCCTGAGAAGGGGAGGGCCTCAGGCAGCCCTCAAATTGCAGCTATCCCCCAGGAGGGCCCCCTCCACCGTACCCACCCCTGCCCACGTGGTTCCTCTCTGCCACCAAACAGCCGCAAGGCTCCCATCCTCTGTGACTGCCTCTTCCCAGGGATTCCTCCCACCCCCTGCCGGCGCCTTCCCTGTCCGGCCTGCTAGCTTCAAAGGCAAGCCAGCTCTCAGCTGCTCTCTCCCCCTCTCTGTGCCCACATTCTGACTCACAGCTCCATCTGCCGGCCTGCCCCCCCCCCCACCACCACCCCGGGCTCAGGTCCCCGCTTCACCCCGCGCAGCCAGGCTCCGTTCCTCCCATCTGCCCTGCCCACCCTCACGACTCCCCTACCCCGCTGTGGTCCTCTCAACTCCAAGGCCAGCACCAGACGGAGCCCCTCCCTCCCACTCCACACCCAGCCCCCCTCCCTGCCGCTGGAACTGTAGTCTGAAAGTGTCACGTCCCTCTTTCACACCTCTCCTCCAGTCTGCCACCCATCCGTTCTTCCCAAGAATAACCATAATGCCGCCTATGGTGACTCACACGCATTAGCTCAGATTCCCCCACAACAGTTGGAAACGTGATAAACCAGGAAACGCGATAATACACGAAATCAGCTACACGCATTGGGAAAGCTACACCAAGCTGCTGTTTGTTCGTGCAAATTCGCACAGGTCTCCAGACAGCAGCTCCGAGCACCACGCTGGGGTGAGACCCGCGGCTCTCTTGCTTCAGCTGGCATGCCCCCACCCCCACCCTGCACTGGGCCAGTGCCTCCTCCCTAAGCCGCCTCCAGGTGGCCGCTAGCCAAGGGGGCTGTGGCCACGGCCTGGGCCCCAGGGAGACCTGGGGGGTGGGGTACAGATGGGGCAGCCAGGGGCAGGCAAGGTTAGAACGCTATAGCATCAGCGCCGCCCCTACCTCGACCAGGCTCTCCACCCCAGGGGCGGGAGGCGTCGGACTGGAGAGGGGCTGTAGCCTCCCCTGACCGGGAACTCCCACCTGGGGCTCCTGGGTTGCTGTTCAGCGGGCACCCCTGGGTGCTGCGGGGTGACACCAGTCATCATTCATTCCGCCACACATACTGACTGAGAGTCTCCCCGGCCACTCCCACAACAGGTGCTGGGGAACAGCGGAGCGATGCGAACAGGCACAGCCTCGCCCTCTGGGGGTTTCCAGTCTAGTGGGACGGACAAACACACCTAACTGCAGACGGAAGAGGGGGCCGGGAGGGAGAGTACCGCCTCTAAACCGGAGGGTCAGGAAGGCCCCTGTGACGAGGAGACGTTTTGTTGAGATCTGCAGGAAAAGAGGCTGTTGGCCTAAGTTCTGCGGGAACAGCATCCCAGGCAGGGGGAGGCCACAGGCAGAGACCCCGGAGGAAGGCCGAGGAACACGCCAGGCTGGTGCAGCTGGTGCATGGAGGGGGAGCAGGAGGCAAGAATGAGGAAAGAACAATTTTTTTTTACTTTTTACTTGGGAAGAATTTCAAATTTTCAAGAAGTTGCTAAAACAGAAGTAGCATGAAGAGCACTATACAGGGCGCCTGGGTGGCTCAGCTGGTGGAGTGTGAGACTCTTGATCTTGGGGTTGTGAGTTCAAGCCCCACGTTGGGTGTAGAGATTATGTTAAAAATATAAAAATTTAGGGCGCCTGGGTGGCTCAGTTGGTTAAGCGACTGCCTTCGGCTCAGGTCACGATCCTGGAGTCCTGGGATCGAGTCCCACATCGGGCTCCCTGCTCGGCGGGGAGTCTGCTTCTCCCTCTGACCCTCCCCCCTCTCGTGCTCTCTGTCTCTCATTCTCTCTCTCTCAAATAAATAAATAAAATCTTTAAAAAAAAAAAAGAGCACCATATACTGTGTAGCTCCAATTCAGCGACCTGCTCCTTCTCTTTGTCCGCACGTAGACACACACACACACACTTGTTTCCTCTGAACCATCTGAGGGTTGGTGACACATGCCATGGCCCTGTTGTCACCTTCATGACTCCAGGATATGTCCTGAGAATAGAGGGATTCTCTTCCATAACGAGGCTAACCAATTTCATCAATCTACATTGTGTGATACTTTAATATACGGTTCCTAATTTCCTCAACCTAATTTTCTAATCATTTTCTACTTTTGTCAATAACAAACTTTACAGCTCTCCTCACACACACACCCCCACCACCACCACCACCAAATCCAGGATCCAGTCCAGAGTTAGGGAGCGAATGTAGTTGGCATGTCTCTTTAGTCTCTTTTAACCTGGAACATTTCTGCCGCCTTTGTCTTTTAGGACATTGACCTTTTTCAAGACTAAATCCTCACCCACCCCCCTTCTAACTTCGCATTACTCATTTTTTACGTGTATGATGCTTCCTTGTGAGTAGACTGGGATAATGCCTGCTGGGTTAGAATACCATACAGGCGATAAGTCTCCTTCAGATGACCACATCTGAAGGCCCGTGATAATCCACCTGTCCCTCATGGGTGAGGTTAATTTTGATCACCCAGTTGAGATGTCGTCCTGTTTCTCCATAATTACTGGGTTTTTTTTTTTTTTTTCAATCCCTTGCAACTCACAGTCTTTGGGAAGACTCTTGAAGACAATGCAAATGTTCTGCTCTTCATCAAAATTTCCTCCTGGATTTAGCATCCACTGATGGAGTCTTGACTGTGAAAATCATGATTTTCCAACTTCAGCGCTCATTCCACATTTAGCTGCCTGGCTCTCAGCATTCAGTTACAAGCAAGAGCCCTCTCCACGTTCTCATTTATTTCCTAGTCTGAGTTCCTATTTCCTAATAGTTTTAATTTACTACAGTACATAATTATTTTGGTATTCAAACCATCCCAGATTGGGCCAATAGGAACCCTTCAATCTGGCTCCCGTGTCCTAGGACACCCCTAGATCCTCTTAGCGCCTTATATTTTTGTACCTATTTTTGCTTCCCAAAGCTCCTTGCCTTCTATTATTTTCTGGGACTCTAGAATCAGGCAACATTAGCACTGGGAGGACAGTTATGATCACTCTAATCCATCCTTTGGTTTTATGGAGAAAACTGGCTCTCAGAGGGGAAGTAGCTTGTCAAGGCCACACCCCAAGAGTTGGTGGAAGAGTTGGTTCAAAAAGCAGAATTAGCCTATGCCTAAGTAACAATAAATAATAATAAAGCAACAATAATAATGACACTTGTCCGTTCTGAGCACCTATTATGGGATGGACACTGCGAGGTGGTTTACCTACACAACCGCATTTAATCTCTGCAGGCTTTGTAAGTAAGCATTACAGAAGGCGCTGAGACCCAAGGATGTTACCTGACTTTGCAGAGTCATCTACCCAGCAGATGGAGGAACCGGGGCCCAAATTCGGGTCTCAGTGATGCAACAAAGTGTACTTGCAGGGGGTGGAGGTGGGATGTGACATTCGTGGGGGGGGGGGGGCCGATGATCAACTCATGTGCTTGGCCCCTGGAGAGACTCAGACCCAGATGAGACTAACTTCTCTGTACTAAAAAAAATGGATTGAGGGGGCAAGGCCGCAGAAAGTCTGGGTTCTAGACCCTAGATTCTAGGTGTGAGCCACACCCTGGCCCCAATTTCAAATGCCCAGCTGCCCACCCCAGCCCCGGGTGAGGGTGGAGAGACGAAGCTGTCATCTCCTGAGGGGGCGCTCAGGCACGTCTTGGCATTAGAACAAGCGGTCTAAAGTGGGAGGCTCACCTTGGTCCCCCCAAGCCCAGCCCCCTCCAGAGGTTCTTAGGACAAGATGCGGGTAGTGGCTGTTCTACCCGCAGCAACTGCGCCTAGCCCTGGAATCCAGATGCAGAGATGGGAGGAGGGGGCTCGGGAGACTACCTGGGGGCCCAGCGGCCGGGAAGACACCAGGCGCTGAGCCCGGCGGCGCTGGCCCAGACCCAGGGCTAGGGCGGGCGAGGCCACCGAGACCCCGGGCTGCGCTCTCCCTGCAGGCTTCCAGGACGTGCACGTGATGATCTTCGTGGGCTTCGGCTTCCTCATGACTTTCCTGCAGCGCTACGGTTACAGCTCTGTGGGCTTCAACTTCCTGCTGGCGGCCTTCGGCATCCAGTGGGCGCTGCTCATGCAGGGCTGGTTCCACTCCTACCACCAAGGCTACATTCACGTGGGCGTGGAAAAGTGAGCGCGGGGCGGGCCCGAGGGCGGGCCCATGATGTTGGGGCGGGGCGGGGGCGGGGCCCAGATGCAAGGGGCGGGGCGGGGGCCGGGCCGGGGGCGGGGCCCAGAGGGCGAGGGGGCTGGTGTGCAAACGAACACTCCTTAGTGGGCTTGGAACACCAAGTCCGCAGAAAGGGTTTAGAGGCAAACTGCCATAAAACCACGTCACGTAGAGGGCATCAACCGGGGGTCATAGGCCAGGTGTTTGAAATTTAAAACATGCCAAATATTTGCAAGGTACTAAATCACTCAAGCAGGTCAGTGAAGCCATGACTTAAGAGAAACTGGAAAAATAGTTGACTAGATAGAAAATGTGTTGGAATCAACAAGCCAGTGTTTTGTATATAAAATCGTTGACATGAATATCAACATGCAGTTCAAAATACACGAGAAAGTCTCACTCCTAAAGCCATAGACCCCAAGTAGGAAAACACCTGTAATATATTTAATTGGCCACCCCAGCGAAAGAGCTATGGCTAGATGAAAAAACAAAAGTATACAACTTTTTAAAAATCTTCAAAGGGAATTATCGTAAACTTTGTGAGTTGGCAGGTTTTTGGTGAACTAGTTATTTCGCAAGTTGGTCACTTAACAAATTGAGTTTTTGGCAAACTGGCTTTCAGGGAATTGATTTTCAGCAACCGAGATGGAGCCGATTCTGGTGCTCGGGGCTGGACGATCATGTTGTCCCCAGACCCTCCTCCTGGCTTCTGTCCTGTCCCTGCTGAAGAGTCCTCCAGGTCCTACCTGTCACTGTAGGGCAATGCCCTGTACGGGCTCTGCCCAAGCCTCTGTGGGCCCTCCTGAGATGTGACATGCAAACCTCCGTCTCCTGGGTGCTGATGGCCCAAGGTGTGGGCTTTTCTGCTCTCCCCCTCACTCCTTCCTGATGGTCACCTCTGTCAGATCAGTCTTCTGGCTACAGTTATGGGAACATGAGCAAATAACCTGGCCTCTCTAAGCCTCCCTGTTCCATCTCTCTGATGTGGCTAGTAATAGTACCTGTCCCCTCAGGTTTAGGCGTGGTACAGGAGCGCATACCCAGTACCTAACAGGTATTTCAGTGCCTGGCACTTAGTAAATGCCATGATTCCTTCAGCCAGGCCCTGTGTGAGGCCCTGGGGACACAGCAGTGAACAGAGGTCATAGTGAAGCAGAGGTTCCAATGAACATCCTCATCTTAGGAGGGACCCTGACAGAACAGCTCCCATTCCACACCCTGGCCCAACGATCAGCTGGCTTCTTACTTATCACCTCCTGATTCTCTCATACACACCTAAGCACGGGGCAAGGGCACTTCCTCTGGATGTGAAGGGCTTGAGGAAGTAGCCTCTACTGTCCCTGTATCCACCACCCCCCCATTAACAATTCTCATGACTCTGCCTTGAGCTTTGCTGCTGGCCGAGCACAGGAAGGCCTGGGTTAGGCAGGCACATGGATGGAACCAGGGTCTCCTTTGGCCACATGACATCTACCTGGCTGTCTGCCTCTCCATCAGCCCTCTGCTGGCTGCCTGGGCTTTCAGGTCCAGACTTTAGGAGGACTTAGGTGCTCCTCTGCCTCTATTCTCTCTGTTGGCCTTCCTGCCCCCTTCCACTGAGCCCCCAGGTCCCTCCCTACCTCCTGCAGGAAGGCCTCTCTTTACTCCCTGGACACAGATCCTCTCTCCCAGGTAAGGTGACAAGGAGGTCATGAGAGCTCAAACCCAAGCAGGGCCCTGGTAGCCAGCAGGAGATGTGTGTGTAAAGTGAAAGAGAAGGGTCTGGAGGCGGACACCACATCTGCATGGAGGAATCCAGGAAGGCTTCCTGAAAGAGGAGGTAGTCAGAGGAGGTTCTAGAAGGGCAAGTAGAGGATGGAGGGCAGGGCAAGCCCCCAAATATGGGGCATGTTCCGGAACAGCAGCTGGACAACTTGGGTGCCTTGAATACAAGCTGCCTGCAAGGAGGGGGCCCTGGGATGGGGGCCACAGAGGAAGGGTCTGGCATCTGGTACATGCCATTGCTGTCCTGGCCCTTTCATGTGCTATTTCGTCTCATTCCTAGAGTAGCTTTAAGATGTTATGTGCTCATGACTACACCATGAAACTGAGGCTCAGAAAGGTTAAGCCACAAGGCCAAATACACAGATGACCAATGTCCGGATTCAAACCCAGGACTCGGAGTGCCATTTCTGCTGTTGCCTCACCCCCCCCCGTGACCTGTCTCCCCGCAGCCTCATCAATGCGGACTTCTGCGTGGGCTCTGTCTGTGTGGCCTTTGGGGCAGTTCTGGGCAAAGTCAGCCCTGTCCAGCTGCTCATCATGACTCTCTTCCAAGTGACCCTCTTTTCAGTGAATGAGTACATCCTCCTCAGCCTGCTAGAGGTGAGCAGGGCTCAGGATGGGGATGGAGGGGGACACTTGGGGTGACAGCAGGGAAGGAGAGGAAGGGAGGGCTGAGGAGGCATGCCAGCTGCATTCAATTCACCCTTAGCCAGCCACTTAACCTTTTGAACCTCAGTCTCCTCATCTCTAAAAGGAGAGTAATGACATTTATTGGGCAGGAATGGCGGTCCACCGAGCAAATCAGTCCAGCACCTGGGCAGAGCAGGGGCTCCTCGTATGGTGGTTTTCTCCCTCCTTTCTCTTTCCTGCATATCGGATGGAAAGAGTGGGTGTTCCTGCACACACTCTGGCGCACACACACCTCATTCCCAGAATGCTCTGCCAGGAAAAGGACCCAGTGTATTGAGGGGGCACATCTGTAAGGAAGGATCCTAGGGGAATAGCCATGGTGGACATGTACAGCTGCATAGGTTGTGCCCTGCACAACTCCAGAGATGACATTCACATGGACTATGGCAGGAATGATGCCCCTTGAAGTTGGCCGAATCAATGGCCCAAATAAGAGGCACCTTAGACCTCTGACTCTAGCTCAGATGCCTCGTTGGTACCTTTGCAGGGGTGAAGGTCATTCACAGACTTCATCCATTTCTTAGCCCCCAACTCCTCCACATTTGGACTCTGCCTGGAACACTTCCACCCCCCACAAGGGGTAGAGTTTTTTTGTTTTTTCTTTTAGGTCACACTACATTCAGTCATTCATTTTGTCATTTTCTTCAGCTACCAGATTAGCCCAAGCCACCATCTCTCTTCCTCCTAACTCATCGCCCTGTCTTCATCCTTGCCCCACTCACTGCCTCAGGCCAATCTCCACCAGCAGCCATGGAGACCTGTTAATAATGCATGTAAGACCATTCCCCTGATTAAAACCCTCCAGTGGTTTTTAAAATTTCTTCGAGTAAAATCCAAATTTGTTGTAAAGCCCCACATGTTCTGCCCTCAGCCTTTCCCTCCAAGCTTATAATCTACTCTCTCCCCATCTTCCCGTGCTTTGGCCACACCCTGCTGTCTGCTCCTCAACACATCAAGCTTGGTCCCACCTCAGGGCCTTTGCACTTGCTATTCCCTTTGCCTGGAATGCTCGTCCCTCAGTCGTTTTCATTACTGAGGTCTCAGCTGGGATATTGCCTCTTCAGAGAGGCCCTCCCAGATTCTCCCCACCCCACAGTGTTGCCCTCTATCTTACTGCCCCCCACCTGACCCCTAGTCACTATCTCTCATATTGACTTGGTTTATTTTCTCCGTAACACTTCTTCTCTGATAAACCTGATGTGTCTGGACCGTCTGTATCCCCAGCACCTAGTTCAATGCCTAATAAGCGCTCAAGAAGTATTTATCGAGTAAATGCATTTTGGAGTCTGACTGCACGTTGGGCAATGCTCCAGGCACTGCCATACAGAGGTGAGCAGGCCTCTCGCTCAGCCCGCAAGGAGCTCACCATCTAGAGAGGGAGCCAGGAAGTCAATAGACAATAACCACGCAGTGCGATGAGGAGTGGGGTCAGGGGCTTGATGGCCTAAAGGGAGGGTGCCTATACCAGCAGGACAGGTCAGGGAGACTTCCTGGAGGAAAAGATGTCAAAGCTAGAAGTCAAGTGAGAAATAACCAGGTGAAGGAGTAAGGCAGGGGGAACAGTGAGTGCATAGGCCTTGAGGGAGGCCCACAGTGAGAAGTCTCCGGTGGCTCCACCCGGCTGGAAGAGGGTGTGCGGTAGGGGGGGCGGGGGGGTGGGGAGGTATGTTTGAAAGGGTAACGGAGGGAGGAGCATGGATCATCAAGGCTCCTGAAGATGGCATTAAATGGTTTCAACTTTTGTCATGAGGGCAGTGGGGAGCTATGGAAGGTTTTAGACAGGGGAGTGGCACGGTCAGACACATGGAACGGAAACGCCTCTTTGGCTGTGGTAAGAACAGCTGGGAGCAGGGAGCCCAGTTAGGAGGCTGTCCTTGTTGCCCTGATGAGAGATAATGGGACTGGGACTGGGGTAGTACAAGGAGAAGGTAATAGTTCAACAGGTATAAAAGAGGTGAGTATGCTGGCCTTGGGGCCTGGCTGGGGTGGGAGGTGTGGAGAATAAAGCATCTGGGGGGGCCAACGGGCGTGATTTGGAATAGGCTGAGAATGTAGTATCTTGGGCGCGAGTGAAGAGGCCCTCAAAAACCTTCCCAACCTGC
This sequence comes from Callorhinus ursinus, assembly GCF_003265705.2. Taxonomy (NCBI): domain Eukaryota; kingdom Metazoa; phylum Chordata; class Mammalia; order Carnivora; family Otariidae; genus Callorhinus; species Callorhinus ursinus. The sequence goes on from NW_027397107.1 coordinate 6,224,361, forward strand.
TACAGAAATTCTCTGAATGCCTGACAGCCTTTGGGCCTGTCTCTGGGTCAAGTCAAAATACAACAATCACTGCTGACATGTAAGGAGCACTTGCCCTTGGCGGGGCCCGGCTCTGAACACTTCACATGGCTTATCTCATTAATCCTCATCTCCGAGATAGGTGCAATTATTACCCCCACTTTACAGAAGAGAAAGTTGAGGCTCAGAGGTTAAGGGGCTGGGCCCAGGTCCCACAGCTAGTAGAGGTACCCGCCAGGCTGGGAACCGGGAAACCCAGCTCTGTCAACAACTAACTAGCTCTGTGACCTTGGACAACACACTTAACCTCTCTGGCTGGATTTCCCCATCTACAGTGAAGGAGCAAGTCTATGATTCTGATTGGAATTTCCCCTGAGATTGGTTCTGAGTAGGGAAGAACAGGAGGCTGAAGAGAGGGGAGGTGGGGGCATGGGGAGGAAGGCTAAGCCAACCAAGTGCCTGTGGGGTGCCAGGCACTCGCCAGGTGCTGTACACAAGTTGTCTAGTTTCACCCTCGAGACAGCCCTGCTAAGTAAGGCACCCTGGTCTCCCCAACTTTGTGAAGGAGGAACTTGTGGCACAGAGTGGGGGAGGGCAGAAAGGGGCAGAAGAGGAAGAAACCAATCTGCATGCTCTGACTGGGGGGGGGGCAGGGGGATGGGGATGGAGCGGGCAGTGGGTGGTCAGCTGGGAGGTTGTCGGGCAAGGAGTGTGGCAGGATGCTGGGGCGATGAGGAGCGGCAGTCTAGACGGAGTGGGGTTGGGCCAGGAGTGGCTGTGGAGGAAGAAATGTGGCGGGGGGCGGCCTGGAGGGGAGGGAAGGGCTCCCAGGAATTAAGATACTAAAGAAGCTAGTGGGTGACAAACTAGATAGGGGGTGGCCCTGGGTTCTAGCTCTGCTTCACCTCTTCCCACTGTGTGACTGAGCAAGGTCCTCTCCAAGCCTGGGTTTCCCCATCTGGGCACAGTCCCATCTGCTGGGTGAGGACGCTCTGGCATTTTGCTGACAGGCTCACAGCGTGGACTCAGGGATGCCTGCTTTCTCACCTTCCCAGTTGATTGGTCTGTGGGGGCCCTAGGCTCCATCCTGCAGCTTGTGGAGTCAGAGACAGATGGAGCTGTGTGTGTGTGTGTGTGTGTGTGTGTGTGTGTGTGTGTGTGTTTCACGGGGGTGGGAATGGAAAGTGCTAATAGACGGGAGGGAGAGAAGGTATCAGAGCCTGACAGATCCCTACACCCCAGGTAAAGGACGCAGGGGGCTCTATGACCATCCACACATTTGGCGCCTACTTTGGGCTCACAGTGACCTGGATCCTCTACCGACCCAGCCTACACCAGAGCAAGGAGAGACAGAGCGCTGTGTACCACTCGGACCTCTTTGCCATGATTGGTGAGAGCGACTGTAATGATTGAGGGCCACCATGATGGGTGAAGGTGGCCATGATGGACACAGGCTATCATGATGCCTGAGGGCTGCCATGATGGGTGAGGACCACCATGCTCGGTGAGGGTCTCCATGAGGAGTTCAGGCCACCAAAACTACACCTGATCCCCACATGGTCTGGTGGGTGGCAGGCAGTTCTCTTTGGGGAAAAGGCAGAGGGGGGTTGCCTGTAGACACCTCCAGGATCCCAGATGTTTGTCCCTTTTTCCCATGGGGCTAGAAGTTGGTCACTCATCCTGTTTTCCCTAGGGTGCCCCAGGGCAGACAAAGTGGTAACCAGGACCTGGTCAGTCCATCCCCTGGGCTAGGGCAAGGTGTGAATTCCTGCTTCCTGTGTCCATTCATTCCAGAGAATACATATCCACCACCCACTCTGGCCTCCTAAAACCCAGCCCTGCCTTCAAGGAGCTCCTCACAGTGTGGTGGAAGAGATGGCAATGTTACAAGACAATCTAACTACAGTAGAGAAAAAGATTCTCCCTCATGGTGCTATGGGAGCAAGGTGGGAGGCATTCAGCCCAGTTATGGGGTCGGGGTAGACTTCCCGGAGCAGAGTGGAGGGCTAAGTAAAAGGTAGTAAGTAAGACAGGGAGGATGTTCTGGGAAGAGCCCCCAGCATGAGGAAAGCTGCCAGGGTGGGAAACTGCTGGGGTATGTGAGTCATATGGCATCTCTGGAACTCAAGGATAGGCTGTGTGCCTAAGCTCTGTTGGGCCCATCTAACACCTCTTCTCCTGGGCCCACGGTCCTGTCTGGTCTGGCCAGGCACCCTCTTCCTGTGGATGTACTGGCCCAGCTTCAACTCAGCTGTGTCCAACCACGGAGATGCCCAGCACCGAGCCGCCATCAACACCTACTGCTCCTTGGCAGCCTGTGTGCTCACCTCGGTGGCGCTGTCCAGCGCCTTGCACAAGAAGGGCAAGCTGGACATGGTGAGCAGCAGGGCGGAGGGGGGGTGCTGGGGAGCCCTGGGGTGAGGTGTGACTGTGACTGCCTGTGCCCAGTGGGCACTGATCACCATGCCCTGCCAACGACTCTGTGAGGCAGGCGGCAGGCAGCATCAGGATGATCACACCCATCCTGCAGATGAAAAAACTGAGTCTCGGGAAGAAATGATTTGTTCAGATTCCATAGCTGGTTTTCGGCCAAGCCCAGAACCAGATTCCCAGATTCTGTTACACTGGCTGTGCTGGATGAGTGGCTCCTCCTCCTCATTCTCCTCCTCCCAGACTGGGGGGCTGACGGCTGTTCTGGGCTGAGGACCCCATCAGATCCTGCCTGGTACGGTTACCAGGGGCACTTCCGCTCTGCCAGGCTCCTGATCCTCCAAACACTGGCCCTCAGCCTTCCTAAAGCTGCTTCCACCTGCCCCGCCCCATACACTCAGAAAGGGGACCCCTTTGATGTCTGTTCACTCCCCTGGGGAGGTTTGTGGGGGGATGCGGTTTCACAGTGTCCTTCTTCAGACCACCGGGACAGACTGTTCTGTCGTTAGTGGGGAGGGGCCAAACCCCATAGGTGTTGGTCGATTTTTCTATAAAAAGAAGACCACCTCTCTATTTCCTAGTCTGACACTAGCTTCTTGACATGGGCATATGTGTGCTGGGACACTGCCAGGAGCCCCTGGATTCACTGGACACTCACCACACAGAGAGGTAGGGACACCCGCATCAGGGGGAAGAGAATCAAACACACTGATGTAGGCACACCTGTGTGCGCCCAAGACCCCCCTCCCCCACACGCCGACAAGGACACAGAATAGGGTCAAGGTCAGGGGCCCTGGCTCCACACAGACCCGGATCAAGATACCTTTCTGCCTCTTGCTAGCTGTGTGGTCTCCCTGCACTTCAATTTCCTCCTCTGCAAACATCCAAAGATAAGTGTCCTTACCTCCTGGGCTTGCTGTGGAGACGGACTGAAATCCTCCCCACAGCGGGCAGCACAGTACTGGGTGCAGGTCCGCCCTCAGAGAGGGTCAGCTGGTGCTCTTGCAGGCCCACAGACCCCGCCATGGGTGTTTGCGCACGTGTAGGGCCTCGCAGGTGCCTGACGTCAGCAGACGCGAGCGTAGAGACCAGGAGACATGCAGAGCTAGAGGGAACGTGCACACGTGCCAAGGGGGCTCACCCACCCCGACACAAGTACGCCGATTTGTGTCCATGGACGATGGCCAGCCCGCCGGTGTGGGCGCCCAATGTGCAGAGAGCACAGGAGCGGGGCCCGGGCTGGGGCCCTCTGCGGTCTGCGCGCTCGCGAGATGCCCTGGGGGTCAAAACCCTGCCTCCCAGCGCCAGCAGCCCCCACACACGGGGACCCTTGCGGGCTCTGGGAGAGGACTGAGCTCCCGCCCGCCCCGCCCGCCCTACCCAGGTGCACATCCAGAACGCCACGCTCGCAGGAGGGGTGGCCGTGGGGACGGCCGCTGAAATGATGCTCATGCCTTATGGCTCCCTCATCGTTGGCTTCATCTGCGGCATTGTCTCCACCCTGGGTTTTGTGTACCTGACGGTGAGGACCCCAGGCCAGGGGCTGAGGGCTGGGGAATCCTGGGGGTCTCTGTGTTCCTGACAGGAGGGGGGTCCCTAGGGAAGGGGCTGGAGGATCCTGGGTTTCCATGTATTTGGGACCTCCAGAATTCTGGCGTGCCCACACCCCTGCCACTGCTCAGGGTCTGAGTAACAGCCGTCACCCCTGTCCAGCCATTCCTGGAGGCCCGGCTGCGGATCCAGGACACATGCGGCATTCACAACCTGCATGGCATTCCTGGCATCATCGGTGGCATCGTGGGGGCCGTGACGGCGTCCTGTGCCAGCAGTGATGTGTATGGAGTAAAGGGGTAAGTATGGAGGAGGGGCAGGGGAGCCTGAGCTTCTTCCTTCCTTTTCTCCATTCCTTCTTCCTGCTGTTCCTCTGGGGTCCAACATACTGTCTGTATTCCTAACCTACCCCAATCTGAACCACGGTCCATAGGCCTCTTTCCCCAACCTCTGTCCTTCCTCAAAAGCCTTAGGGACCATCTGATCTGTCCAGTGCACACAGGAAGGCTCAGAGCCTTGGTGCCTTCTCACATTTGTGGGGCGACAGCAAGTGGTTTCTTGGCCTCTCTGCGATGCCCTGACCTGCCCCTGATCTCCACCCCAGGCTTGCCATTGCTTTCGGCTTTGATGGCTTCAAGACTAACTGGAACGCAAGCATGCAGGGCAAGTTTCAGGCTGCTGGTATCTTTGTGTCCCTGGCCATGGCCCTGGTGGGCGGCATCATCGTGGGTGAGTGGAAGTGGCTGGGCCAGAGAAGGTGGGGCCGCTGTGGGTGGGGGACCCAAGAGCACGTACCAGAGGTCAGCCCAGAGACCCCAGGAATCGTGTGCTCTTGTGGCTGTGGGACTGGGGCGGGGGGATGTTTCCCAGCTAAGGGGAAGGGCTGGGTAGACTGAGAAGAAGTGGTTCCTGACCTTGTGTGACCCCCAACTTTCTTTAGGGATTATTTTGAAGTTGCCCTTCTGGGGGCAACCCGCTGACGAGAACTGCTTTGAGGATTCAGTCTACTGGGAGGTGAGTTCCAGGGCCTTGTTCCCCTGCACAAAGTGAGTTGCATCCCTTCTCCACAGACCCTGCCCACATCAGCTGAGCTGGGGCCCCCAAGGGACCGGAAGCTGAGGGTTGGGGACAGAGCCTGCATCACCCTGCTCCTCCATCCAGAGGCTGTGTGTCTCTTGGGGGCTGAAGGCTTTATTCTAGAGCAGTCCTTCCCAAAGTGTGGTCTCCTGTGCTCCCCAGCAGCAGCAGACCTGGGAACGTGTTAGGAATACAAGTTCTTGAGTCCCACCCAGATCTCCTGAATCCAAAATTCAGGGGTGGGCCCCAGCACCGTGTTTCAACAAGCCCTCCACGTGATTCTGATGAAAACCATACCCGCCTCTGAGAACCACGGCCCTTCCACGTGCATTGAAATCACCTGGGGAGCCTTAAAGAAACTCGGAGCCCAGGCCTCAGCTCCAAGAGGCTTGGAGTTCATCGGTCTGGGGTTAGGACCTGGACGTTATGAGTTTTTTGGTTTTGTTTTGTTTGTTTTTTTTTTTAAACCTTCCCCAGGTAGATCAAAATGTAGCCCAGATTAAGAACCATGCTGTGGTGTTCAGCTTCAGACTCCATAAGAACCACCTGGAGACCTTGTAAAAATGCAGCTTCCCAGGTGCCAGCCCAGAACTGTAATTGAGTAGGGCCTCCTCTTGGGAACAAGTTCCCAGCTGATTCTGGTCCAGAAAACTGAGTGACATTCCATTGCTTTCAGCATCCAGAGAAGTATCAGTACAGAAACCTGACTTGAGAAACATTGTTCTAGAAGCTGAAAGTAGTAGGATGTCACAAAACTGTTTCTTTAAAAACATGCCACAATTTGGGCTTTCTGTGACTTCAGGCAGGCCTCCCTCCCCACAAATCCTTGTTGCAGGTGTTTACCTGCATTAGATGGTGGGGGATGACAGCCACCTGCATTTCCCCTCATGACAGGGGGCAGGACCTAACCTGTGTCTGTGGTCCCTGTGACATGGGTCTGCCCATCACCACCTTTCATTTGGCTCTGTATTTTTAAAATCACACCAGAAAGTTTTCTGGGTAATTTTCACTGATATCCACTATAAGCCAATTTCAGATACATAACTAATAACGCTTTTGAATTCATTCTCTTTAAACTATCTTTTTATTATAAAACGAATAGAAGCTCATTAGGAGAAATCTGGAAATAGAGAAAAATAGAAAGAAATCCCATCACCCTAATTCAAGCACTGCTAATATTTTGGGTATATGTTCCTCCAGTCTTTTTTTTTTTTAATCTGCCCAGATTTTTCTTAGCGAAGATTATATGCCCAATTTGGGATCCTGCTCTTTCTCTCTCTCTGTCTCTATCGTAAAAAGTATTCTGTGTTATTACATTCTTAATAAACTCTTTTTTTAGCAGCATTATTTTCATTCCATATTTAAAGTCAGAACTTAAACTATTTTAGACACCACAATTAGAAATCACATGGGATTTACCACTAATGAAATAAACTAAAAAAACTATCAATTCCCATACAAAGAAGTTCACTCTTGGTTCTGTTTTGATCTTTGTAATTCATTCTAAGTTCACACCTTCTATCTGCTGAATACCCTTCAGCAATGCTCAGTTTCGAAATCTAATTCTGTGTCAGTGGAAGTGAGCCACCATCAGGCCGTCCCCTCAGCCCCTGGCCTCTGGGTGGTCTACCTGGGAGATGAGGTGGCTTTCCAGAGGACAGCGTGAGACAGATGCTCTCCTGCACCTCAGTTGAGGCCATCTTTAAGATCAAATCTAAGCCTTGAAGCCAAGGCAAGGCTGATCTCCACCCCCAACACCCACAGTCCAGCTACCCATCCATTTCCGGCCTCCCCTACATCTCACCCCACCTCACTTTGGGACCTCCCTGCTGATCCGGGAGCTTGCCATGCGGCCTCTCCCTGGCACACTACTACTCATCTTTCAAAAGTGGGTTCCTTCAGCACAACCGGAATCCCACCCCTCCAGGCGGGTTATCAGCCTCTCGTGTGCATTTACAGCTCATATTGTCACTGTGCCCGGCACCTGAACGCTCTCCCGTTGCTCTAAGTGGGGCAAGGACCCGGTCTCGTCCTTGCAGTGCCCCAGCACCCTGGACAGTGGCTAACCTGCTGTAGGAGGGCTTGATACCGGTGTGGACTGCCCTGCTTCTCTGCATGCGCTCTGCACAGTGATCACAAGGTGGCGCCCGCCACACAGCAAACGCCGCTCCAGACTTGCCCAGGCTGTTGTAGTTCTACCAGGGACACCCATCCGCCCGGCCTGGGACAAGGCCCTTGGAGCTGCCTTCCTCTCTCTGCAGATGCCCGAGGAGCCAAAGAGCACGGTCTTGCACCCTGAGGACTCTACCCTCAAGCCCTCAGAACCTTAAACTCCCAGGGCAGGTGAGAAGCAGGTGAGCACAGGCAGGTTCTCCCAGTGGGGGCCCAGCTCTGGGAATTGGATGCCAGCAAAGGGGCAAAAAGCAAGCATCAAGAAATGAGGATGTGAGCTTCCACCCCTCCTGCCTGGATTGGAGTGGGCACACGGGGGTTGGCGGCCTCAGAGTCACACTCCTTGCAAGCCGGGACAGGCACAGGAGTACGGAAGGTGCTCTGAACTGGAAGGAATGTATAGAAGGTGACCTGGCTACACACTTGGCTTTGCTGCTTACTGGTTGTGATTTTGAGGATCTCCTCACCCACAGACGGAGCCTCAATTTCCTCATCTATAAAAGTGGAAATGACAGGTCTGGCTCCATTCAGTGGATCAGCTCAGGCTTGTTCTTCCTTCCTTCTCTCTGTCTCCTTTCTTCTTCCCATCAGCTCACCTTTCCTTGCTCCTCTGTGGAATGCACCAAGCCCCGCCTTTTGCATCTCACCCTCCAGAGCTCGACACGACAGGTGCAACTACTTCGCTCTTTCTAATAGATGAGAAAATTAAGGCTCAGAGAAGTTCAGACTCTTCATGGCCACACAGTGCAAGTAGAGGGCATGGGATCCTTGCAGGACATTACCTTTACACTCAGTAGGGCTGTTTGATCCCCTTGGAGGCCAGGGCTTGGAAGGAGCTGTGTCTGGGGCACAAAGCTGAGTGATGTGGCAGGAGAGGATGCTGGGGTTGCAGGATAGAGAAGAGCGAGGCTGGGACCCCTTGCCTCTGATGCCCACCCTGTTCGGAAAAGGTGAAGGTGCCCAAGGGGCTACAGCAGGACCCCACAGTGGCCCGCTGCTCTTGGCTCTCTCCCTGCAGGCTCCACAGACTGTCCTGGCACTCCCAAAGGAGCGGTGCTGACCAAGCTGGGAACACAAGAGCAAGGCGAACAGCACCCCACCTGCTGGCCTGGCCCAGGGTGCCTCTCTTCCCTTCCCCTTCATCCCAGGGGGCCTGCCTGAGAATGGAGGAGGAAGAGCTATAGACAAAGCGGGCATCCAAGCCAGGCTCTGGCTGCAAGAGGCCTGCCTCCAGGGCTCTTGGTGGCCACATCCTGGGAAAAGCAGGCAGGAGTGGGGCTGGGAGCTGGCAGTGGACCCGAGCCCTCCTAGGAGACAACCCAGCTGCCAGCCACCAACTGCTGGGCTCCTCCACTCCCTGCCTGCCCCTCGGCCAGCATCTCCCTTGCTCCCTGTGTCCCCCAGACCACTCTGTTCCGTGCAGATGGTGGCCTCCGTGAATAAACGTTCTTGGTGTTCTTTGTAGAATGGGTGTGAATGCTCCACCAGGGCCAATCTGAGCAAGAAAAGGACTTGAGAGACCTGGCCTTCTGCCCCAGTCCTGATCTCCCACACCACCGTGCCACCCATAAGGCAAGGGAAATCATCCCAGGCTGAAGAGGAAGAATTTGGGGTGCTGGAGGCTGGCCCAGCTTGGGGCTCCCTGCCAGGCTCAGCTTCTGGGCTGGGGCCTCTCTCCAACGCCCTTCCTGACTTCACATCAACCATCCCAGAAACACACCCATGGTGAAAACTGCCATGTTTACCATGCCCTTCATGTGACCCTGCTCTGGTTCAAGGGCACTCAGGCAGGGTGGAGAATAGGGGGGAAGGCTCCTCAGGGCCAGTCCCCTGACCCCAACCCTTCCCTCCCTCCACAGTGGGAGAAGTTTTCAGCAGTTTAGCTCTCCCCATTTTCTGCGGCCAGCCACCACCCTGGGCAGACTAACACTTCCTACACTTAGGGTGCTCACAGTCTAGCTGGGGTCCACCCTAAACTCTGACAGCCATCCAATGCCCAGGGGGCTTCCCAGAGCAGGTCACTGGAGCAGGGTTTTGGAGGCTGCATAGGAGTTTACCAGAAGGATGGCACAGGGACAGCACAGGCAGATACCCAGAGATAGGAATCAACATGGCAAGGTTTGGTACGGCTAAAAGAGATGCGAGGCGAAAGTGTGCCAGCTGGCGAAGAAGAAGCAGAATCCAGATCCTTTGTGGAGCAAAGACTCCAGGGAAGAAGGGGTGAGGGGAGAGGGAGGAGAAGGTCTCTCCTGCCTCCAAATCCGCCCTCCCCGCCCCCCCCGCCCCCCTCACAATTCACACATACATACACACTCAGGCCTTCATTCTCCGTGCCAGAGGAGGGGGGGGGAGGAGAAGAAGGGGAGGAGGGAGCTGAAATGCAACCTATTCATGTTCCCCGCGATGTAACACCCCTCATTTTCCATGCTGGGTAAAGACAAAAACCCTTTACAACCTGTTTCTGGAACTTGTCAGCAGCTGCCAAGAGGAGCATGTTAATTAAACGTCGGCAAAGATGGAAGCTGGAGGCCCCGGCTCTAATTGGACAGTTTGCTTCACCGGATTGAAAAACATTGTGACAAAGGAGGAGGTGCGCGGCGGCGCGGCAGGGGTGCGGCGTGGCGAGGAGGGGAGCGGCGGCTTTGATTTCCGCCCGCCCCCGGCCCGGCGGCCCCGCCCAGCGGCACGCCCACGAGGGCCGGGGAGGGGCCTGTGCGCGGGGGCGGGGGCGCGGGGGCGCGGGCGCGCGGGGGGAGACCCTCCCAGAGCCCGCCAGAGGATCCCGCCCGCGGTCCGCTAGCGGGGCCAGACCCCGCGCAGCACCGGGCTCTGGAGGGGCGGGGTCGGGACCCTTCCCCCCCCCCCCCCCGCCACCCTATCACCCGACCTGGGCCCTAGGGGCTGTTCGGGGAGGGCACCGAGGGCAGAGGTCGGTCGGGCGCCTCAGGGCACTGTCGAGGCTGCCCTGGGGGCCCGCGCCCGGGGCCCTATGCAGAGAGAGACCTAGGTCTAGACCCCTGTTGCCCAGACTCGCTCTGCCGCTCGTCTGGTGATCAGGGATGAGATCTAAAAATTGTTGGCGTCTGCTAGGCTTGTCCTGAACAGCAGCCCCCCCGCCCCCGCCGCCCCGGCACTGCAGAGCCTCACGTTTCCAGCAGGGCTGCAGGGGTGCACAGAGACTGTTCCCCCATCTATGTTTGCCCCCCGGGTTTCCTCCTGGCCTTGACTCACCCATGATGCATTGATGCCAGTTGTGTGTCGGGTGCCCTGCTGAGTGCCTGAAGCCCCTCTGCTCTTGAAACTCTCAGCCACCCTGACAGAAAGCTTGTATCAGACCCATCTCACAGGTGGGGAGACTGAGGCCTGGAGGCGATAAGTAGCCCTTCCAAGGTCACAGGGTTCTTAAAGAGGTGCTAGGGTGAGACTGGGGCCCGGGTCCCTCTGATTCTAACGTCTCAACCTGGGCTCCAGGTTCTCTGCTCTCTGGCCCAGCCACATGAAGAGCTTCGGGACAGTCTGAGAAGACAGTGGGGTTCCTAAGTGGAGAAAACACTTCTCAGGGCCTCCAGGCTGAGGGCCCTGAAGTACGGGGGTGTAGCAGGCTGGGGGGGGGTCACCCGTGAGGGCCCTAGGCAAGTTCCCTACCGGCTCAGGCCCAACTTGCTCCTCCTGGGGGACGCGTGGTTAGCTAACAAGGCCAGAGCCCCATCTTCTGTCCCCTTCTGCCTTGGCCCCAGATTTACCCCCCACCCCACCCTCATCCTAAACTGCTGCCCTGGGGTGGGGGGACTCCATTTGGGGTGGGATGCCAGGCTGGGGCCTGCAAGAACAAGTATGGGAAAAGGAGCCATTGTGGCTGAGCCTCGGGGATTAAGAGCTACAAAGTGGCTGTGGAGGGCTGAGTTCCCAGGGGGGGTAGTCTGAGCAGCCTGGGCCTGAGTTGTGTCCAGGCTGCCTGCTGAGCCTAATCCCCTGGGAGCTGCAGCCTGAGGAGCCCCAGAAATATAGCTGCTGTGGAGAGAGGGTCGCCCTTGATGGGGTCACGCAGCCTGGAACTGGATGCTGGGAGTGGCCTCTCTGACGAAGGATGGGTGATGGGGTGTCCACATGTGTCCCTCGCCTGGGCAGGGTATCTGTGTGGGACCTTAAAGATAGGTGATCCAGTGTGTTAGGGGCAGCGTGTGTCTGAAGTTTAGCGCATACCTTGAGGGGACTGGGGTCTGAGGGCAGCCACTGGGGCCACTGAAGGTCCCTGACTGAGGAAGTGAGACATGGACAAAGAGAAGCAGAGCCCCCACCAGCGGGCCCAAGTGGGTGCTAAGTGTGTGTGTGTGTGTGTGTGTGTGTGTGTGTGTGCGTGCAGCATCGAGCGGGGTGCTTGAGAAAGGCCCTTCAGAGGCGGCTGGAGGGGCTCTGCAAATTGTAATCAGATTAAGGGGGCCAATCACTTAGGGCTCTTGAAAAGGCCACACGGTTTCTAATCAGCCCTGAGCGCAGGGCCCACAAAGCCAGGGAGGAGCTCGGCGGGAGCCACCCGCTGGGGGGCCTCGGGGGTGGGGGCCGCTTTCTTCCCTCTCTGTCTCTCATAATTATGTCAATTTGCTAGCCAAATTGTTTGCTCGAGTGGACCAGGGGCTTGTGCCCCATTCATGTGGTAATGTGGGAACCCGCAGGCCTCCTGGCTGGGAAAATAGGAGGTACCAGGACCCTTCTCCAAGGAGCAGGCTGGCCTGGGGTTGTGAGGCACCCGGGCCTTGGGAGCACCTCTGCCACCAGTGTAGGGCTTTTTTCATGAATTCCAGAAACTTCCAGCTTGAGCTGTGCTCTAGGGTGTCCTTTTGAGTCTATCAAAATGAAGGATGGGGAAGGAGGCAGGGACCCCAGAGGGGACAGAAGAGGTGGCCTCCAGGTTCCATTAGGATGAAGGTGGGCAGTTCTCTGTTCCTGTGCAGAGTTCCTTGTGGGCCAGGCTGAGTCTTGAGCAGTTAGAGAGCTGAATGGGATCCAAGCGGTGTCAGAGATGCGGTCCTGAAGGAGAGAGTCGCAGCATGCACAGACGGAAACGTGTGGAAACAGAGAAAGTTCCTACCAGTTCACTGAGCCTCTATGAAGGTGTAAGCCACTGTGCACCTACTTTGCACACAGCAGCTCATTGAACCAGGGAGGTAGGCCCTGGGCTTCCCATTTCACAGACAAAGAAACTGAGGCTCAGAGGAGCTAAGTGACTTGCCCAAAGCCACACAGCTAATAGGTGAGGAACAGAGATTTGAACCCAGCGCTATCCGATCCCTCTACCCCTTCTGTCTCTCCCCCACCACAGGAGTTCAGTTCTTCCTTTAAGCAGCAAACAGGAGCCAACAGTCCACATGGTTCTGTAGGAGGCGTGGAGGATGCAGAAGACTAAGATGACCCAGGGAGAGCATGGTCATGGGACCCTTAGCCCTGGCACACTGTAGTGTGTGCTCCAGTCGCTCTCAGCTGGGAGCTGTGGGCACACTGAAGGGTCCGGCAGGGGATGTGTTGCTTAGGAGCCATCATGATGTTGGGAACATTCCCTGTTCGGAGCCTGCACCAGCAGCATTCCCCTGCCCTCTGGGCTCCCCTCACCTCCCCAGACTCTCCCATTTCCCCTGGGTATGGCACTCCGGCCCCAGTTCCTCTGATTATGGGGCCCTGTCCACTCTGGCTGCTCCCTGCTGACCCACCTGGCTTGTCAGTGTTCCTCCGAATGTAAGGAGCCCCCTTTCCATCTGGGCTCACAGGGCTGTTGCCCGACCCCCCCCCCACAACCCCGACTCTTCCATCCAGGGCTGTTAGGATCTGCCCTGGAGGAAGCTGGCAGGGGGACAGGGTGCAGGGTGGCATTGGCAGTTGGTGGCAGGGAGAGAGACCTGGGGGAGGGTCTGCAGCCACAGCTCAGCGCCTCTCGCCCCCCAAGACAGAGAAAAGGCCAGGGTCCACGTTTATCACTGTATGGGATGATGGCCAGAAATTCTTCCCAGAGCAAATATACTTCAGTTGGCAGTTACCATTTGACCACCATCGGGCCAGGTGCTGGGAGGCCCCCAACACCATAACCACAGGCTCCACAGGGAGGCGAGCCCAAGACCACTGACACAGTAGCTGGTCAGGATAGGAAGGACGAAAGACTAATAACAGCAAATACAAAGCATCTACTGTGTGCCAGGCTCAGTTCTAGGCACTTGACGCCTAGGAATTCATTCACACAGCTAGTATGTGGCACAGCCAGAACTTGAACCCCCAGCCCTCCGGAGCAAGGCTGAAACCGTTGCTGCTGTAACCACTCCTACTCCCCACTTTGAGAATTCTCTCCAGTGTCCCTGCTCTATAGAACCTTCCTGAATGCCATTTTACCATGGGCATACCTCCCATAGAGCACGCATCACAGGGCATACTCATCACGTGCCTGGATGGTACACCCTAGATGGTACCAAGAGGATACAATGTTTCACAAGGACAGACCATTCGTTTCTGTCTTCCCCAGGGCATAATGGAGGGCTTGGCACAGAGGAGGGATTGGGTAGAGTCTTATCTTTGTGGGGTTAGAGTCAATACTTAGGGTAAACAGCCAGTATTGGCAGTTACCCTTGGTGTGCCTTTCACAATTGCCCAGCAAGCCCATATGCATGGTTTGGTATACACAACTCTAAACTGTCCTATACTATGTAAATGGATGTACTGATATGTAGTATATGAGAAAGAGTACATATTCAAATGTATTTTTATGGTTTTTTTAATTAAAAACATTGAGCGTTTATGCACATAATTAAAAGCACGCGAGAGAAACATCACTGTAAATGCTTGATAGAAGAAGGTATCAATCACCGAACAAACTCAGGGATGAGTCTGGCCCATCTGCTCGTCTTTGCCCTCAAACCACCCCCCTGTTGTCCTAACACTGTCTCTCCTGTCCCTGAAATTTCCCTACTTGTGTCACTGAACACCAGCCCCCAGCCCCCCAGGTCAGATGTCTCAAAGGCCATAGTTATGTAGTTATGAGCGGCACTCCAGTGCCCGAGGCAACTTCTAGCCTCTCTGGCTGGCCGCTACCACCGATTGAATGACAGGTCACCTAGCTGACCCTTGGACTCACCAGGAACCACCCCTGCCAGGTGGATGATGCGCACGCTCACGCACCTACACGCTGGGTGCTTGTAAAAAAGCTGCTTCACGAAGGACCTGGCCCTCCCGTGTGTTCCTGAGAGATGCCGCTGCGAGGTCCAGCAGGCAGACCTGGCACGAATGCCCATCCCTTCGGCCAAGGAGAGAGGAAGAGGAAGGACCCCCTTGTGAATTTTGCTTGGACGACTCAGATCCTGTCCTCCAGAGTGTCCTTGGGGAGGCTGCTGGGAAAAACTTAACTTTTCCCTTGATCCTTCCTGTGTCATCATAGCAAACATTTTTCCTTTATCATCTTAAAAGCTTGTAACTCTTTCAAAAAGAAAATTTTTAAGAGTTTGGCAATTTGGGGGGCTCAGTTAGTTAATCTGGGGGGCTCAGTTGGTTAAGCGTCTGCCTTGGGCTCAGGTCATGATCCCGGGATCCTGGGTTGGGGGAGCCTGCTTCTCCCTCTCCCTCTCCCTGACGCTCTGCCTGCTTGTGTGCTCTCTCTCTGTCAAATAAATAAATAAAATCCTAAAAAAAAAAAAAAAAAGAATTTGGAAACTTGGGTCTCATCCTTCTCAAAATAAACATAAACTCCTTTGAAGGGTGAATGAAGCTCCCCATCTGGAAGGCCTCCCTGGGGTCTCAGGGAGAATCATCTTCCTGCCTTTCAGGGCCCCCAGTGGGTCAGTTCTGGAAGTCTGCCACTGACCCAGCACAGAGGTAGTGCTGGCTCCCCCTGAGCTTCAGAGCAAAGAGTAAGTCAGCTCGGACAGAGAGCATGATGCTCTCGGCTCAGAGCCTCCGAGAACTGCCCAGATGGCCCTGCTAAGGGAGGCGGGGGACTGGGTCTGTGGAGCCCGAGGGAGCCTGGAGTGAGCGCCTGTCACCTCCCTTTCTTGCCTCCTCTCCTGGGGCACCTGCGTGGCTCAGTCGGTTCACCCCCCCCCCTTTCCGTCTCTGTCTCTGTCCGGCTCTCTCTACCTGTGTGGGTCTTGCTCTCCTCTCTCCACCTCCCTTCTTCGGTCTCCACCCCCATCCACAGCCTCTCCTCCACCTCTCCCGTTGATTTCCCCTCTTCTTCCCTCCTTCTCTGTCGGCCTGATTCCCCCTTTCCTTCCCATCTTCTCTATTTTCCTCTCCTCTCTCTCTCTCTCTCTCTCTCTCTCTCTCTCTCTCTCTGGCTCTCTCATACTCCATCTCCCTCCCCACTCACCCCCTGGGGAGGATGCTCTGTGGGATCATGCCAAGCCCAGAGGGAAGGTCAGGGCACCCTGTGGGGACCAGTACAGACTGCCATTAACCCTGTCATTTCTGCCTCCGGCCAGGAAAACAGCAGCGAGGGGACGGCAGTCACTGGAGATGGGCATCTCAGCCTGAGGCTGACAGCCGAGAGTAGAAGCCACCCAGTCAGAGGGCTGCAGACGTGCTCCAGGGCACCGAGGACAGCTGGGGTGGGTTTCTGGACGCCAGGCCGACGTTGCCGCCCGCTCTTGACTTCTGGGCAAGGGGGAACCTCTGCACAGGGAGAATCTGGGCTGGTGGCCACAATCAAGCTTCCCTTGCCTGCAGCCCTGGGAATGGAGGTTGGGGATCTCAGTGAGGCCAAAAGCAAAGGTCTCAAACGCAGCAGCCCGCTGGCGCCCCCTCCCCACCCTCCCAGGGGCTTTAAAATATGAATCTGTATTTTTAAAGTGGCAAATTTCATATTTAAAAATTATTTGAGTCCTCTCCCGAGGACCTGGCAACGCTGGGCTACGGCTGAGCAGCAGTGGCGCTGGCGGACTGTGGCACGCTCCCCTGTCCCGCTGGCCCTTCCTCCTTGAACCTGCAATGCCTCCTTACAGTCACCTGCCCCATCTCTGTAAGCTCACAAGTATGTGGCTCTGACAGCAGACAGATGCTCTGGGCAGGAGTAGAGGCCCAAGTGCTACCACTAACTTAACTTGTGACGTTGGGCAAGGAGTGCCTGCTCCCTGGGCCTCAGCTTTTCCATCTGTGAAATGGGTGGTTGGATGAGCCCAGCAGTAAGACTTGCTTTTAGGAGCATCTGGCGAAAGATATGGACCCTCTGCCTAGAGAAAAGGACCTGTGCATAGATTTACCTGTGATTGGAGAGGGTCACGTGCCCCTCCCCCTGGGGGCCAAGGATCCCAGGCTGAGAACCTCTGCTGAGCGCCAGGGTCCCTTCCCCCTCTGCCTTAGCCAGCTGAGTCCAGGCCGACCCACCCTCTCAGACCTGACTGGCCGGGCTACCCCTTCTCTGGGAGAGCCGGGACGCTCCCCGTCCCCAGCCAGGCTGGCACCTGCCCATCGACATGCAGGAGGGGTCTGGGCTGGCGCTGGATTAGCATAACGCACTCCGGGAGGTAAAGGCCCACCAGGCGGCCTCTGTGTGCAGCACCCGCCTTTGTCCTGGCCTCAGGACGGGGTAGGACGGCCCAGGCAGCTCGTACACTTTTGACTGCCAGATGAAAGGGGGCGACATAAAGGGGCTGCCTGGGCCGAGGATGGGGTTGCTTTGTGCCCCTCCAGACGGAGTTACAGACGGCTGTGAAACGTCAGTTAGAGCTGAATAAAGACATTTGCTCAGTCCAGACGCGCCTCCTTTCAGCTGGGGAGGTGTTTCCAGGCTGGGCCTGGGATGCCTTTGGCAACCTAATTTGGCGATTGTGACTCTGTAAGCGGCCCTGGCATTCATCACGCCCAGGGAGGATGGGAACAGGCTGGGCTGGCCTGACCCAGCTCTGGGAGGTGTCCTGGAATGTGGGCTTGGGGTGGAGACAGAATGGAGCAGCTCACCTCCCTTCCCTGCTCCTCCAGGCCAGGCCTAGGTCCTGAGGATGGGGGCAGGCCCAGAGCCACACCATCCCCCTGTATCAGCCAGGCCCCCTTCCCAGGCCTTTGTGGGTACCAAGGTGGTCCAGTGCCCCTGGCCTCTAGTGATTAGGGTTAGAGTTCACTGGTCCTTCCTCCTGATGGGTTACGATGCCGTGTTGAGGGGACAGCATGAAGAGAGCCTGGGGTTCAAGTCCCAGGGCCACCAGAGACGCTGAGCCCATTCCCTGACATCGCTGAGCTACTGGGCCAACCCGGGAAGCACCACGTTCAGCCCTCTCGCCTGAATAAGCCTGCATTTCTTGAAGCTCTGTCCTGTCCATCAGGCCGTTAGTTCCTTGCAGCCAAAAACAATCAGACCTGACTCGGCAGGACAGCCCGGGGCTCATATTCCTGGTTGTGCACTTTCAGAGTGACAAAGGGCTTGTGCTACTCAGAGCCACCTTGAGGGGAGGCAGCATAGCCGTGGTGGGGTGTGAGGACCTGGGACAGAGCATTGATGTGGGGCACAGCGAGCCGGGCTGCCTCTTCCCGGAGGGTGGTGGCCCCTGAGCTGCCCTTGCTCCAGGAGACCTCATCCCCAGGGGGTTTCAGGCAACAAAGGTATTTCCCAAGGAGGACCCCCAGGCTCCCTGGGACCCCAGCAGGACCAGGCAACTGACCCTTTAGCCACAATGTGTCCTGCCCTGAACAAAAGCCAGTGAGCCACCTCTTACGGGGGTCAAGAGCAGAAACAGCCCTGATAATGACCCTTCTGCTTGCTGAGCACCTGTTGTGCACTTGCCCCCAGACTACACCTGACAAAGCCGCTCACAGCTGAGAGGTGGCCCCCCCTGCGTGGTGCGGGGCAGAGCACAGTCGCTGGGCCAGCCTCCTCCTTATGATCCCTCGATCTGCCACTTACCAGCTGTCGGACCCTAGCAAGCCCAGCTGACTCCTCGGTGCCTGACCTTGCAGACCTGCCAGTGTTAATGACACATCCTAGTGTGTCCCAGGGCTGGGACTTGAATCCAGTGTGGTCTGACTTCTGACACGTGCTTGCTACTTCTCATGGGCCCAAGGGGTGCGGGGCCCCCTTCCCCACTTAGGGGCAGGCCCTTGGGAGGTGACTGCCCAGGATGGATGAGCCCAGTTCCCTTGGTTCTTCCAGCTCCCTTTCTCCTACGTCCCCACTCAGCACTCCTCAGTCTCTCATTCCTGACAGTGGCCGAAACATCCATGACTCACGGATTGGCCCAGGCCAGGCCTGTGTGTGTGTGTGTGTGTGTGTGTGAGTGTGTTTGCATATGCATATTTGCTACGGACGCATGTGGCTGGAGCAGGTGCCCTGAACCACGCTGATACTCTGAAAAGGCAAGACAAAGGTGGGCCCACGGTGATGCCTAGATTGTGGGGGTGAGTCCCAATATGGAACCGGTGAAATAAGAGCCCAAGGAAGCTGGAGTATCCCTCAGGAAGGACCGACAGCTGCAGATCTGCACTGCATTCACCCCGGACACCCCTGCAGACAGGCTTGAAGGGGGGGGCCCATCCTTGGAGCATGTGAACCCCTCAGGGCAGGCATGCGTCCCTGAGAGACCTGTGACCAACGGATGGGGTGGCTGACGCGTGTCTGAGCCTGTGAGCAAGCTCGTGCCCTGCCGGTGAGGGCATTTAAGGTCATTCATATTTAATCTTTTTTGAATAGCTAATACTTTCACCTAGGACAAAAATAAAAAGTTTTACAGTGAGAAGTGTCCTTCATGTCCTTGTCCCACGTCTGCCCCGCTCTCGCCACTCCCTAAAAAGATAAGAACTATCCTTCATTTATTGTGTCTCCTTCCAGTTTCTTGACACATAAACAAGCCAATACAAATCTGTATTCTTTTTTCCCCATTTTACTCAGCTTCATAGGATTACATCAAGCGGTCCTCTCTTGAGGCGCCATTTGCTCTGTTTCAACCTTTTGCTTTTACAAGTGTCGCTACAACAAGTAAGTTTGCGTGTGAGTCCGTTCTCACAAGTGCAAGTGTATCCGTGAGATAAATTCACAGAAGGGGGACTGTGGGACGAAAGCTTCTATGCAACTTGTCATTTCACCGTATCTTGCCAAATCGTCTTCCGTGGGTCAGGTGTCACCACCTACGCGGCGGACGTGGACCCTTCAACCTTCCCAGCCCAAGGCCCCGGTGCAGGGATCTTGTCCGACCACACACGGCACACCTGTTCATGCTTGCGTCTGTTCACTCTTTCTCTCCTGCCTCTTCCTCTGGGATAGTGACTAAGGTGGGAGCTCCCCGTGCCCCCAGCCGCCGCGAACCACGCATGCACGAACCGTTCTGAGAAATGCAGCAGCAAAGCCCTTAAGGAGGAAGTCTGCCCACGTTGACTCATTCAACAAATCCATGAGCGCCTGCTAGCGGCCTGGCATCCTGCTCAGTGCTGTCTGTATATATGGTATGTGATCTCGGCCAAGTTCCCTAACCTCTGAGCCCCAGGGTCCTCTTAAGTAAAGTGAGTGGTACACAAACAGGAGGTTCCAAGTCCCCCGCCAGTTTTCACACTGTATCATCCCCAGATGATGTTGTCAATCTATGTATGTATCAAAGGGAGGAAAGGCTTGGGAAACCCTTCTGTGGGCCCATAAATAAATGTTTGCAAGGATGGCTTAAAGGCCATCAACCCAGAGAGCGCTTCACATGCTGGTGAGGAATTGTGTGTGTGTATGTACACCTGTGTGTTTAGTGAGGTGTCCCGTGCCTGCCTGTCCACCACCCCAGGGAAGAGTAAATCAAGCCTAGCTTTGGCATCAGCCCGTCCTTGTTTGAAATTCTGGTAGGCCCACTCACCGATTTGGTGAATTTGCACCTCCATTTGTCCCTTTGTGGAAACGGGGCTCCTTCACATTTCCTCTATTGTGAACATTGAATGAGATCTTAGTACTGATGGACTGGACACATAGGAGGTGCTCCCCAAACGTGATCTGCTTTCCTAGGAGGTTCCAAGAGCCAGCAGCTAGGCTGCCACAGCCAGGGTCAGGCTCGGAGGCAGACCGGCCGGGTGCCCCCCAGCCAGGCCCCAGGCGAGTGTGGTGGAGCGGGGCCTGCGCTCTCCCGCAAGGCTGTCTGGACAGGACGAGAGACAGCTGGCAAGGTTGAATTGCTCTTCGGTGGCTCGGGAGCACCTCCCTCCCCTGCCAGCGATCTGCATTTCAATGTGAGAAGGGAGGAAAGTAGGAAACTGCTCAAAGGGGTTACAATGATTAATCATTTAAAAAGCAAGATCTTAATTACAGGCCGCAATTTTTGCTATTTAAGGAGTCCATTAGTTGCCAGAAAGAAGAAGAAGAAATTATCACAGGTTATTCTCCCACAACGTCGAGCAGGGGTGGGGCGGCGGGGGGGGGGTCAGCTGCCGCCCTGGGGTGGGGGGGGGAAGGGTCCCACCCAGGAAGAGGCCTGGCCAGGAACCCCACGGGGCCTGCCTGCTGGGGGAGCAAAGGGAGAAAGATGCTTCTCAGAGGCCTGGGCCAGGGGGGGGGGGGGGGGCGCAGGGCAGGAAAAAGGGGGGGGGGGGGCTGGAATGCCACCTGTGGGTGCCCCTGGAGGCCATCCCCCCGGGCGAGGCAGCTGGGAACCAGCCCCTCCCCCATCCCAGTGACCCCCACCCCACCCCATCCTGCTCAGGATGTGGGGTTAATTGCCAGGCCCTCCCCTCTGACCCCTCTGTGGGTTTTAGTCTTGTCTGGTCTCTGAGCCCCCAGGGCGTACAAAGGGGGACTGGGTGGGGGGGGCAGCACTAGGAGTCGTTTCAAAACAACCAAGCCTCTTCAGTGGATTAATTACTGATCCTCAGGGGCTGAAAGACCGAAAGATCAAGTCCCCACCCCTGCCCCATGGCCTCAGAGGACAGTTGCCAGCCGGTTTCCTCATCCTGGCCACCTAGAAGCCTGAACACATGCCCACCTCTGAGGGAGGCGCAGCTGTCCTGCCCCCGGGGAGCCGGATCTGGGCTCCAGGTCTCCTCCGGAGCCCTGGCTGACAGCTCCTCAATCCCAGAAGACAGCCCCAACCACAGAGGGGCTCCACCAGCACGCTGGGACAGTTACAGGAATGCCAGAAGCCAAATGCGGATGGTCGTGTGCATGGTACTCTGGCACCTTCAACATTAGTTACTCCGGTGAGAAAAATGGGAAGCATGAGCTGGAACCAGGCCCCAAACTCTCCTTATTCCTACGAGGCCATGTGTTTAAAACAAGCTTGCAAGCAAGTTGCAAAGTTTACCAGCCTACCCAGAGGAAAGGTTTATTCCCTGCCAAGCCTGCTTGATATTGGGAGTAAAATAAATGAAATCATTTCTATGAACAGTCCCTCTGGCCAGACTGATTAAATGCCTGCGTGTGTGTGTGTGTGTGTGTGTGTTTGTGTGTGTGTGTGTTTGTCCATCAGCCTCATCTGTTCTAACATTTCGGCCCCCAGAGGGCAGGCTGCTAAATCGGATTGAATGATAATCCCAGGGATTTCTGAGGGAGGGTGGGAGGAGACCCATGCCACAGCTTCACAATATGGGTTTGAATTCAAAATAAGCAAACTGATTCATGATGACGCTGCCCTGGACGCTGTCTCCTCCATCCTCAGACCCCTTCACGCCCCCCTTCCCCCCACCCCCAGAGAGGACACAGTGTGTGTCCCTTAAATCAGCAGGCTCCCCACTTCCGGGGGGGAGTGCACAGAACCTCCCCCATCTTCTCCTTGCCCCCCCCATTTCAATGCTGATTAAATGCAGGGTTAAGCACCCAAAACAGGCTGGACCACATTATTTCTGATGTGGCCTCTTTTCCGTGGTGCTACCTCGAAGCCACAGTAATCAGCAGCTTTCAGCCTGTCACTCTCTTAACACTCTTTACTTAGACCCAGAAATGACACATGTGATGGAAAGAACTTTAGTTTTTGTTTCTTTCTTCCCAAGAGAGGAAGTTGGAGGGCAGAGCATCCGGAAGCCACCTCTGCAGATGATGCTCAGACCACAGGCCGGATCGTGGATCCTAGCCCAGGGCCTACCGGCAGCACCTCCATACACAAGTCACCTTCTCAGGGGCCTCAAGGGCCACGGGGGCCGCAGACCCTGCCCTGCCTGCCCCAGAGACCTGCTCAAGGTCCATGCCTGGAAAAGTGCTCTGACCTCAGGGAATCCTGGAGGGCTTCCAGTGCTAGGCCCTGCTCTTTCCCTCAGAGGCCTGCACCCCATTTTGGGTGTGGGTCCAGAAAAGCCTGTGTGAAAATTAGGGAAGGGTGCTTCCTCGGGGCAAGTGCGGTCCTTGCAAGGCACCCATCTTGGGGGTTGGGTGCAGGCCGGATTTTCATCCCCCTGGCCTCTGGGTCTTCACAACAAAGCCCTGAAACGGGCAGGTTGTTATCTTACATGTGGGGAAACCGAGGTACCCATTCTAGGACAAAGAGCTCCCAGGGGCCTAAAACCCATTATCTTACATCTCCTAGGGAGACACCCTGCTAGGCTGCCAACCCATCCCCCCCCCAGAGACTCAGGGGGGTATCGGGACCCAGCTAGTAAAGGGAGCAGGTGACCCCTAAGAGCCCAGGCACCCCTATCTCCAGCAGTCTGGGGAGCTCCAGACCCTTCATGAGGGGGCTGCAGAAAGGCAGGTGGTTTTTATTGAGACTAAACACTGTTTTCTGTTTGTGTGAAGCTTTATCATTGTCAAAGCGTGTTCACCTCCAGGATCTTGTCTGAGCCCCTGAATCCAGTATGCGGGGAAGCTAGAGCGGGATGGCAGTGACCACGTTACAGATGTGGTCCCGAAGCTCAGAGAACGGGGCCCACCCAGCTCCTACCAGACGAAGCTGAGGCTAGGGCCCAGCATTAGTTTCAGAGGGTCCTGGGTCTCCTGGAGCTGGGACACAGTCCCTGATGGGAGCAGTGACTGGGTGCCATGCTCTGGTGAGAGCTGCAGATTCCCCTGCCTACCCGTGCAGATCCTGGCGGTTTACTCACCACTTCATGCAACTCACATTGTCCCCCAGGCAGCGCATGTAATAGAAGACTCAGTCACATCGTTTAGCAGGAAAGTATCTAACCACCCTGGGGCTCAGTTTCTTTGCCTGTGGAGTGGGCGTTTATTATTAATTATTATTAATTAATAATAGCATTATTAATAGTTATTATTAATTATAGTAATTGAATCCAAAGGGTCATTGTGAAGATGCACCGAGGAGTTGTATGTTTTTTGTTTTTTTAAAGATCTTATTTATTTATTTGACAGAGAGAGACACAGCGAGAGCGGGAACACGAGCAGGGGGAGTGGGAGAGGGAGAAGCAGACTCCCCGCTGAGCAGGGAGCCCCTTGTGGGGCTCAATCCCAGAATCTTGGGATCATGACCTGAGCCTAACTAAGGCAGACACGTATAGCCTGTGCCACCCAGGTGCCCCTGTAAAGTGTTTTTGAACAGAACCTGGTTCACAGGAAAGACTCATTCACTCATTACATTGTAGCAATTTGTGTTATGGACCTGGAAGCAGGGATGCAGCTGAGAGGAGACACATAGGCTCCTCCCCTCCAGAAGCTTTGTGTCCACTGAGGGAGAGACAGCCACACTGTGTGACCGGGCAGGGAGGCGAGGCCCATACAAAGGGAAGCCCGTGGAGGGCAGCTGACTCAGCCAACAGGGTCACGGAGGCCTCCTAAAGAAGTGTCCTCGAAGACTGGGTGCGTGCTCAGGAGCGGTCCTGGCAGAGAAGGGGGGGACTGTGCTCCATCAGAAGAAAGAGCAGGTGCGAGGCAGGTGCACTCAGGTAAGGCAGGAGGGAGGAGGCGGCCGCAGCTCCTAAGAAGCCCGTGAGAGCCCCACTGGGAGCCTGGCCTTCTGGGGGCAGCGGGGGCATGGGGACAGTGGAGCTCCGAGAACAGGAGGGTAGGAGGGAGGGTAGGAGAGAGAAGTAGAAGTGCTGAGGAGAGAGGACAGTCACAGGGGAGGAGACGGGGCGGGAGGGCGGCCGGGTTAGCAGGAGTGCCCAGCCAGGGGTGTGGCACCAGCACCCGGAAGTAAGGGGTTAAGGGCAGGGGTCCTCTTTTTTAATGCAAACGGAGGAGAGGTGCCATGTGGACTAGCTCTGGTGCTGCCGGGAACCCCCATGAGCACTCCCCCTGGACCTGAGCCCCTGTCCCAGGAAGGAGTGAGCCCCAGCCCCCCTCTTGGGCTAGTGACCGGGGGGGGGGACAAGAAGGGGGTCCCCTGGTGGCCCCCCCAAATCCTTTCCTCCAAGAGCCAAAAGCCCTGACAGCCTATATTCTGCGTGAACTCACAAAATCCCTTTTCCTGCCTGGGCCTCAGCTTCCTCCTCTGTGAAATGGATCCGTTTCCTTCCTCCCCTCAGTCCCTGGTGTTTATATCCATTCAGTCTGGGTGCTCAGCAGGCCAGCAACAGAGTCTCCCTGCTGCCTTGATCCCTTAATGGCCCACACCCTGGGTGGGCTGTGACCCGCAAATGCAGGGGACAGGCAAGGACCTGGCTGCTGACCAAGCACCAACCCCAAACCTGCTGCTCTGCCCCACACTGGCTGAGCCAGGGTCAGGCCCTCTTCAGGGCTGGCAAGAGGCCCAGGCTTAGTGTCTTTCCTCGGCCGGGGGTAGCCCCTTGTCCTCCCACATCTGACAGGCCTCCTTCTGGTCCAGGCGGCAGCCAGGGCTTGGGGACATCTCTGGCTGGCTGCCTCCCTCCTTCCCCGCTCCATTCCCACAGCTGTGGTTGCACTCCCACCTCTGCCCTGAGCTTTTATTAATGATGAATTCATGTGACATCTCAGAGGGAAGGCTCCTGGGTGGGCAGGCAGATGGGAGGGGGAGATGCTGCAAGGCCCCTTACCCCCGTTCTCCCAGAATGCTCCTCTGCCCTCATTTGCAGGGCCGGAGTGAGCAGGACAGAGTCCCTGAGATGAATGGATGGTGGCATCCTGTGCAGAGTGAGGTGTGCGGCGGGGCCCCCGGACTGGCTGGCAGAAGACAGGCTGGTGTAATTCGGGGAGGCCCCTGTGGGGCCTCACGCAACCTCTGGGGGAATCAGTGATCAATGAGTCCTGAGCAGAAGGGAGTTGGAGCAAATGATCCTAACAGATCTCATGAATGGTCTGAGTTGGGTTGAATCTATAGTCTTCCACTTCCTGGCTGTGTGACCTTGAACAAGTCAATGGGCTTCTCAGTGTTTCAGTTCCATGGTACAAAATAAAAGGAAATAGTGACTCCTACTCTAAAGGGTTGCTATCATGGAATCCATATAAAATACCTAGCACAGCACCTAACATCTAGTAGCTGCTCAATAAATGGTGCTGCGATTATTTTTATTCCCGTGGACAAGTGGCCACCTTGTACATTAGGCCATGGGCACATCGCCTCCCCTCTCTGGGCCATCCGTAAAATGAAGGGCTTCGTAGAGTAAGTCCAAGGCCTCCTTCTGGTATGAGCTTTATGATCTGTGGGCCCTGTGGGTTGCTGAGGGGAGGGCCGTGCTCACTGCATCATTCATATGAACTTCAGGTCCTGGACCCCTGGAGAGATTTGGACATGGGAGGAGAGGAAGTGAGGGATGAGAAGCAGAAGGAGGGAAAGAAAGATGGGGGAGTAGAAGGGAAGGCAGAGGAAGGGGGCAGGAGGGGAGGGAGGAGCAGGGGAGGAGGAAAAATGAGAGGGAAGATCCATCTGGGCTGCTTCAGTCTCTGCGGAAGAGAGAGCAGTGAGTTGGCTCCGGGGGCTCCCGAAGGACTTGAAGCTTGTTGTGGGTGGGGCAAGGGTGGCTCTCCCTAAAGGGCTGCTACCCAGAGCCTGGCCCCTGGGGCTGGGGATGACTTTCTGGGTTCCAGGAGTGGACCGTAAGACCTGCTTCCCCTGACCCAGCAGAAAACAGGTTGGGTGAGAGCCACCGGCCAATGCACCAGCCATTCTTTCCTCCGAGCACTCCCAGGGTGTAGTGCATGAGACCAGAGGTGGTGCCCTCGGTCCCTGTTTGGAGGTGAGGGACCGGTAGAGAGATAAGGGCAAAGAGCTTTTCTGTCCCCTTCCTGGAAGGACCAGAACCTCCCCCACCGAGCGAAGGTGGCCACTCCCAGGGGACCGCCACGGCTGGGTAGTCTGGGCAAACAGGAGGCCAAAGCAGCCGACCCTGGAGCAGCCTCTGTGGCCTTGGCCGTGCAGTTCATCCCTGGATGGCATTCCTGCCCTCTCCCCTGAAGAATGGTTAAAAGCTTGGTCTAAGGAATCAGACGTCCACGGCCTTGAATTTCACTTATGAGCTGGGAGACCTTGAGAAAGTCACTTGCGTCTCTCAGGCTTAATTGTCTACAGGAGGGAAAATAGTGGGAGCGTTGAACACTGTGATGTGGGGACAGGGCTTAGCAGACCAGTGCGTAAAGGCTAAGGGGGAGGGGGAGGCTGGGGTAAAGATCTCCTTCCTTCCTCCTCTCCTTCCTTCATGGTAGGAGCAAGAACCCTGTGGCCCACTTCCCCATCTTACCCACTTTCCAGCTACCTCTTCGGGTGGCCCGGGCTCAGTCCTCCCTAGGCTGCCTGCGTGTCAGCAAACCACCCCCCCAGATGCTTTGTGACAGGTGAGCGGCGTCTCCCCCAGTGTCTAGCAACTTGTGCATGTCCAGGGATGAGCAGTGGATGAGCAGTAAGCCAGTGGCCTGTGTGAATGGCCGTGTCCCTGGGGGGCAGAGGAGCTGATGCGAGCTAGGTGAGCAGCTCTTGGGCCCAGAAGTAGAAGGCCTGGGTCTCTCTGGCTGTCTAGGAGGGGTAGGAGGCTGCCTTCACGAGGAGCCTGGGAAACCCTCTCCCTCCCGGGCCACAGAAGGGGTGGGAAGTCAGGGCCCGCAGTGGCTTTGTACCCTACACAATTGCAGCCACTCTTCTGGATAAAGAGGCAAACAAAGGGGCCTTCGGAAGTGGCCACGCTGCTCAGCACCCGGGGAGGCCCCAGGAAGCCAGTTCTCACTAGCCGCCCACCCAGGCATCCTCCCAACACGCCCCCACCGTCCCACCATGGGGGGCCAGCTGGGCCCCAACCACCCACAGCCTGGCAGCTGGGCTAGGGATTGATGAAAGCTGAGGGAACCTGGCCCCCCCACTCCCCAGGGGGCCTGGAAAGTCCCGGAAGAGAGCCAGTCAGGGGTGGGGGTGGGGGTGGGCAGCTAAAATGCTGCTTTCTCGCTGCCAGGACAGCAACGGGAACTGGCGACCGGTGAGAAAGTTGCCCTCAGGCCTCCGGTGAGCGATGGGCCTCTTGAGGGGCTGCTGGTCTGCAAACAGGGTACAGCCCCAGGAGGCTTGGAAAGAGCTCCTCTTCTGAGGCATCCCCCGCCCCCCTGCGCAGGTCAGTCATACCTATGAGACCCACATCCTTCGCCAATTGAGTTGTCAGACAGCAAACTCCCCCGGGGGGGCCCAGCGCTAGGGCAAGCACTCCACGAGGCCCCGGACTCGGGGGTCGGCAGACCTGGGCTCTGCAGCTCCGGCTGTGGGATCTCTGCGTCAGGGCCCACTGAGTCACGGTTTCTTCCTCTCTAAATAGTGCCTGCATAGAAACAGTGCTTGCTGCATGGTGTGTGCATTGCGTGAGGCGATGGGCATCGGCCCTGACACACGGGACATGCTCTATAAATGGCATTTCACGTATTTCGTAGGCCCTATTTGAACGTTCTAAATTAGTTGTGTGCGGAAGTGGTGCTCAGACAAAGGCTTCCAGAAGTCTCAGTAAAAGAGGTGGGCTGGGGTGACAGGACAGACAAGGGCTCCTTCTTCAGTGTCCAGCTTTTTAAAGGAATTTTTTTTTTTAAATTTTAGAACAACTTTAGACTTACAGAAGAGCTGAAGATTGTGCAGAGTTCCCACAGACCCTTTATCCGCGGGGGGGGGGGTACATTCCAGGACCCCCAGGGGATGCTTGAAACCACGGATAGTATGAACCTATATATACTATGTTTTTTCCTATACTACATTCCTATGATAAAGTTGAATTTATAAATTAGGCACAGTAGGAGATTAACAACAAAAACTAATAATAAAATAGAGCATTTATAGCAACACACTATAATAAAAGTTATGTGGGGGCGCCGGGGTGGCTCAGTCGGTTAAGCGTCTGCCTTCGGCTCAGGTCAGGATCCCGGGGTCCTGGGATCGAGCCCCGCGTCGGGCTCCCTGCTCCGCGGGGAGCCTGCTTCTCCCTCTGCCTCTGCTGCTCCCCCCTGCTTGTGCTCTTTCTCTCTCTCTCTCTGTCAAATAAACAAATAACATCTTTATAAAAAAAATAAAAATAAAAAATTTTAAAAAGTTATGTGAATGTGGTCTGTCTCTCTCTCAAAATACTGTGCTGTACTCAGCTTTCTTCTTTGATAACGTGAGACACTAATGTGCCCACATGAGGAGATGACAGGAAGTGGATGATGTGGGCATGGTGACGTGGCATTAAGCTACTCTTGACCTGCTGACGATGTGTCAGAAAGAGGATCATCTGCTCAGGACCATGGTTGACCTCCAGTGACTGAAACGTGGGAAGCCAAACCCCAGATAAGGGGCAACTACTGTACCATGAATTAAATGCTAGATTTATTTGGATTTCGCCAGTATGTCCACTAACATCCTTTCTTCCAGGGTCCAGTGCAGGCTACCACATTGCCCTTAGCCACCTGTTTCTTAATGGATGAAAGAACAGAAGTGTCTTTCTTCATCAGCTTCATGGACTCTCCAGAGGGAGCACTCTCAACAAAGCTGTCCCCATTGTGGGCAGAGGATCTGCAGGGGCCACCTTGCTGGTGCGCCGGAGTCTCCCCCGCCAGGAGGTGGCTTTACTAAGCTCATTAGTGCATGGAGGAGCAGAGCTCTGGATGCAGGAAAGACTGGGGTGGCTTCTTGCTAGCTTGGAAGTCCACTGGGAGAATTTTGGAGCTGTGCTAGACCACGCACATGGGAACTGGGACCCCTCCCCCAAAGCATCGGAGAGGCCCCGTGTCCCTGCTGCTTGGTGCACACACACCCCCATCAGCCCTAAGGCAGGCCTTCCTATAGCTCAGAGGGTGGTTCTGCATCCAGACTTGAATGGGAATCGGAAGTCCCAGCCCATTCCTCAAGCCCACACCTGTGGTTCCTCACGCAGAACCCAGTTGTGGCACATGACGGTGGGCACCTCTGAGTCACAGCCCACCCTGGGAGCCCAGAGTTGGCCAGGCCCCCAAGAGCCGTGGAGGGAAGGCCCTGTTGGCTCGGCTGAGGACAGGACAATGGGCCCTTTTTCCGGCAGCTGGCAGAAACTTCCAGGCCCTGAGCTTCTGAATGCCCATTGGAGCCAGACACTGGGCTCTGTTTCCCAGGCAGCCCTGTGCCAGGCCCACCACCACCCAGAGAGAAGGAATCTTTCTTTCCTGTTGGCCAAAGCCAAGGCTCCCAAAAGAGCAACAGCGGCAAGGGGGGCTGAGCTTTGTTCAGGAAACAGGCTTCCCACCACCCTCATCCAGCCTCCGCTTGGGAACCTCGGAGCTGGACAGGGAAGTGTGTCACCCCCTCTGTGGGTCAGGCCTGCTCCCTCCTGACTCTGAAGCTACAGGATTCCCAGCCCCGCTTGGCGCGCTGCCTCTGCACCTCCCTACCTATTCACCAACTGCTCTGAAGACCTCTCACAGAGTTTAGCCTGTTGGCCCTGAAAGGGGCTTACACGGCAGCCTATGCAGGGCTGCGTTTGGGCAGAGGGAAAGATTCCGGCTGGTATTGCTGTGCCTGCTTTGAAGGTGGTGGAACTCACTGATGAGGCCGGGGGTGAGGCTCGGATGCCCAGGTCGGGATGGGAGTCCCACGGGGCTCCAGACCATTGGATCCACAGACTCGTGCCCCTAGCTCCACATAAGCGCTGCACGGAGGTGACCTCCAGAGGGCTGTGTCACGGCTGGGGTGGTTTGCTGCCCACTTCTGTCAGACCAATCTGGGGTCCAGGGATGAACAAGTGCAGAGCTCGCTGGGACTTTTGGACAGACGGGGAGTCACTGGGAAGACCATCTCAGACGAAAAGAGAGAGAGGGAGCAGGGGACAGAGTCAGTCGCCGTGTGCCTACCATACACACTACAGACACACATAGAAACACTAAGACCCCGGGGCGCCTGGGTGGCTCAGTCGGTTAAGCGTCTTCCTTCGGCTCAGGTCATGATCTCCAGGTCCTGGGATCGAGCCCCGCATCGGGCTCCCTGCTCGGCGGGAAACCTGCTTCTCCGTCTCCCTCTGCCTGCCTGCCTGCCTACTTGTGATCTCTCTCTGTGTGTGTGTCAAATAAATAAATAAAACTTCAAAAAAAAAAAAAAGACGATATCTTAAAAAAGAAAGAAAGAAAGAAACACTAAGATACCCCCCCACCAGATCCATGGAGACACAAAGACAAACACCCACAAACAAGCCCCCAGGAGGAAACAGCTGTTGGATCCTCACTGTGGGCACTTGTGTTGGGGGCCTGATCACCTCATTAATCCTTACACAGCACACGGTAGACAGACACACAAATAAACACACAAAAGAAGGACAAACATACCACAGACCCACAAAGATAAACACACCAACTGTGTCCCGAGGGATCCAACCTAGGGGCAGGTGAGTACCTTGTCCATAGACAATTTAATAAATAATAATAATAAACATAATGAGTAATGATAAATAATTTAATAAAACCCACCTTCAGTCTGTTGTTTTAAATTATCACTTTGCACCAGGAATTCTTTAGCCATGTCCATGATAAGATACTCTTTCCCCCTCCCCAAATTATTTTGTTAATTCTAACCCATTGGGGTTTTTTTCATATTGTTTTCCTTGTGGTAAAATAGAGATAGCATAAATTTTACCATATTAACCATTTTTTCTTTTTTTTTTTTTACTGTGAATAGTTCCCCATTTTTAAGTATACAGTTCAGCGGCATTAAGCACATCCACTATGTTGTGGAACCATCACCACCATCTATTTCCAGAACTTTTTCATCATCCCAAACATAAACTCTGTGCCTCTTAATAACACCCATTCCCCCTTGCCCAGGCCCTGGTGATCTCTTTCTACTCTTTATTTCTATAAATTTGCCTATTCTAGCTTCCTCATATAAATGGAATTTTACAATATGGGTCCTTTTGTGTCTTCAACTTTTGGCCTTAATAATAAATATGTAGACTTCAAGTCAGCACATTTCTATTGCATTTCCTTTCCTTAACCCCATGCTCTACATGGACATGAATTCCAACAACTCCTAGCTCCGCAGTGGCCCCCCGTGCAGGTTCCGATGTTTGGAACTGTCCAAGTGGCCTCAGGTGTCGTTTGTGTCTCCAAGCCCTAGCTCTGCGATAGTGAACTTGGAGAAACAGGACTTGAATCACTTAGTTTTATTTGTATTTAAAATTTTAAACAGGGGTGCCTGGCTGGCTTAGTCGGTAGAGCATGCAACTCTTGATCTCAAGGTTGTAAGTTCAAGCCCCATATTGGGGGGTAGGAATTACTTAAAAATAAAATCTTTTTTTTAAGATTTTATTTCTTTATTTGAGAGAGAGAGCATGAGCAGGGGGAAGGGAGAGGCAGAGGGAGAAGCAGACTCCCTGCTGAGCAGGGAGCCTGACATGGGGCTAGATCCCGGGATCATGACCTGAGCCAAAGGCAGACGCTTAACCGACTGGGCCCCCCAGGTGCCCCAAAAATAAAATCTTTAAAATAGATAAATAAAAAAGAATAAAATAAAATAAAAAAGTTTTAAACAGTGAACCAGAGAGCAAGTTCTGAGGACATAACAGTTTTGTTAGGAAAGTACAAATTTTAGATTAAACAGGAAATATTTTCCTGAATTTGAACATTTAAAATGGAAGTGTCTTCTTTTCAAATTGTTCCTATTTAACTCTAATGTAATTTTATTCCATACTGGGGCACGCCAATATATGGGTATATGTCCCTACCCTTTTTAAAAAATAATGTAAAAGTATGTGTCCATGTTTTCCCTTTTTGTACTATAATGATTACTGTATCTGTAATTTCATTTCTTTTTGAAATGGCGTGAGCTTATAGGTAAAATTCATAAAAGAAAATTTTGGCTGCCTGCCATTTATTTACTGCTATTCATTTCATGATTATTGAAATGACTGCCAATAATTTTGTCTTATAGAAAAGGGATGGTATTAAGTATCTGTAAAGGGATATGCTAGCCATACCCCAAAACACACAAGTACATCACACATGTGCGTGCGTGCATGCATGCGGAGACACACACACACACACACACACACACACACACACACTGCTACATGCCCCAAGCCTCTGATCATGGTATGGGTAGGTCTCAGGGGACAGCAGTTCTGGTGATGGAAAGGTGGGTCACCGCCCACCGGGCTCTGCCCAGGTTGGGTGCCGTTGTCAAAATGGGATCTGGAGCAGATGGACAGGGGAGTGCCTCCTATTCAGACCCCAGGGGATCTCTGGAGCCTGCAGAAACTCCACTCCTCGCCCCAAGGTCTCTCCTCGCTGCACTTCCGAGGTCTACCACGAGGTGCCGCTGTGGCAAAGAGCCTACGGGCCGCTTCCAAGTCTACTGGGCAAAGATTGCGGAGCGCCCTCTCTATGCCAGGCACTGTGCCCGGCCCTGGGGATTCCAGATGAGTAAGATACGACCTCTTGTCCCCAAATACTGCACGGCCTGGCGGGAGAGACTCACAGGGAAGCAGACAGTGACTGGCCAGTGGGTGCTCTGTATGCTTCCATGAGGAGGAGAGACACAGCCAGCTCAGCGTGAAGAGCCAGGGAAGCTGAGCCCTGGAGGAATCGCAGGAGCCAGGACCAGGGGATGCTTTGACCGGAGACAGAGGTATGCACAGGCCTGGAAGTGAGCCAGGATGTTGGGGAGTGGTCAGAAGGGGGACTGGCCATGGAGGGTCTTTAGTCCTTTTTTTTTTTTAAGATGTTATTTATTTATTTGAGAGAGAGAGAATGAGAGATAGCACGAGAGGGAAGAGGGTCAGAGGGAGAAGCAGACACCCTGCTGAGCAGGGAGCCCGATGCGGGACTCGATCCCGGGACTCCGGGATCATGACCTGAGCCGAAGGCAGTCGCTTAACCAACTGAGCCACCCAGGCGCCCGAGGGTCTTTAGTCCTAGCCTAAAGAGTTTGGTCTTTCCCATTTGGGACAAAAGGGAGTCACCCAAAGGTCTGGTTAGAAGTATACTTAGATAAAAGTACTCTGCTGTCCTTGTGTTGAAAAAAATGGAGGAAACTCCCCCCCCAATAAAGAATATGTATACATATACTCATGATTATTCATAGACTATATCTGCAAGATATACCACCGTGATGGACATTAGGGCTGAGGGCACAGGGAGGAGGGAGACTTACACTGTGTGCATTTTGTTCATATTGAATTTTGAGCCATGGAATGGATCACCTTTCTGAAAAAATAAACAAAAAATTATTAAACTGTAAAGTCTTTATAATTAAAAAAAAGAGAGAGAGAAACTAAGGTCACTTTGGCTGTGTTGTGTAGGATGAGTTGGAGAGACAGACTAGAGGCAGGGAGGCTGGGGGTGGGCTGTCTATGGAATAGAACTCATGCTATCCAGCCAGTCACCGCACAACTCACAGAGTCAATTATGTTCAATATGAGTGCACGTCAATAGGTTTGATATTGGAAAAGGGATGCCCCTGGGAGCCCTATGGGACTGGCCTCCATTCTACACTTCCGGGAGGGAGACTCAGAAATCACACCCAGATCTGGAGCAAATTTCTGGAGCTACACATACTCCAGATATCCTCACACTGAGGTCCCCTCCTGCCCCAGGTGAGGAATTTCAGCAGGGGCAGGATGAGGCAGCTCCCAGCAGTGGGGGCTCTTTCAAGGAAGGGGTATATGGAGAAATATGGTGGGATATCTGTCATGAAAGAGAACCTTGAGACCATGATGGTCAACCCCCTCCTTGGGCAGAGGAGGAAGCTGAGCCCAGAGAGGAGCAGAGACTGCCCCAAAGCTACACGGCCAGTTAGCTGCAGAACTGAGACTCACCATACCTCCTCTTTCTCCCAGCCCTTGGTGGCTTTCACTTGGCCATACCGATGCCCTGCATGTATGACCTCCATGGGGTCCCTCAGCCTCCTCAGGCAGAACTGTCAGCCATTCATGCTCTATAAGGATTGTTGGTAGGATTCATAGGAAACTCTAAATCCCAGGCCCTACACATGGGTGTGCCTTCTGGGGAGAGGAGTGGAGGGGAGGTCTTGGTATAGGCCTCTAGATATTTGCCTGACCCAGGAAGGCTCAGGGAACCACTTGTGTTGCAGGCCTGTAAGCTGGCCTTCCCATCGCATGGTTCCCATGTCCCAGCAGGCCTCCTTCACATCAGCACATGAAAACCACCAGCTCATCCAACTTTACAATCCTAATGTACACAAAGTAATGGATTTTCAGATTTGATTACATAACAATTAAAAATTTCCATGAGGCAAAAAAAAAAGCCTTATTTGAAGTTAAATGAAAAGTGACAATCGGCAGAAAACGTCAACAACACAAATAAAAGGAGGAATAGTATCTATAGATAAAGAGTTATCTTTATACTATATAAAGAGTTTCAACAAATTAACTTTTTAAAAGATGAGTAACCCAACAGAAGGCAAGCATGCAGTGAGATAGTAGCAGGAAAGGGGTTTTGTACGACAGGAGAAGCTGGACAAATCTGAGTGTCAGTGTTTTGGAAGAAGTCAGGGAAAGAGGGCTTATTCTCTCTCAGTGGGCACAGGACCAGCCCACCCTGTCCTGGCCTCCTCTCTTTCTGGCTGAGAAACATGAGTATTTTCTGTGCCAGTCAGAAACCACATACATGTGCACACACACACCCCTAATGGAACTTTCTCCTAAGAGCCCCTCTGTATATCTTCTAAGATTTTTCAACCCCAGGAAGGGACCCCAGCAGTAGACCATGAATCCTATGGGAAAGAGCTGAGCTGGAGGCCTAGCATGAACACTGGGTCACCTCTACTATCTTTGGCCCTCCTCCTTCTTGCTAAAAGAATCCCAGTTTTGTTCAGGCAGCCACCCCAACCCACACCAAATTAAAGGACTCCTGATTGGACCAGATCAGAGGTTTTCCAGAGGGGCAGCAGTATCCCTACAAGCACTTATATTTCTGTGGGACATTTTTGGTTGTCATGATGATGGGGGCACTGCAGATATTTGGTGAGCTGGAGTGGGGGCTAGAATTCCTGATATTTGCAATAGCAAAGTTTGGCCTGAATCCCACAAGACTTTCAAATGTTCCACTAAATAGAGACGTAGGTGCAAAATTTGAGCCTAGAATCTAATCCCGCTTTACATATTAACAGAAAAGTTTTTTATACAGCTTTAACATATATATTGAATATATACCACAGTGCAATAACCACTGTGTACATTGATCACCCTGTGATCATGAAAGGGAAATGTTCCCAAGGATAAAGCCAATGTGGAAGATGAAGATGGAAGACCTGGGTCCTTGGTGACCTCCCTGAGCCTTGATGCTATGATGTTCAAGGGCATCCTTCCTCTGGACCTCCAGCTCTATGTGGATAAGTGTTCTTATTGGGAAGGCAGCAGCAACCGACTGTTGGGTACAGTGGCATAAAGGGTTTGGGTTAAAGTGGCACTGCAGGTTTGGTTTCCCCTTCAGAAAGAGGGAATCCCAGTGAGCAAGGATATACTCTCATCTTACTGTTGATACCAACATGGCTGTTGATGTTTCTGACCTTCTAAAGGCCACCAAGAGCCATGCCTTAGAAGGGACAGCAGCTGCTGAAGACTTAGGCCATAGGCTTTTCTCCACCTCTGAGAAATGTTCCTGGGGCTCAAAGTCGGTCTAGCAGAAAAGCCATGAGTCTAGGTCTCCATAAGAACTTGAGATTGAGTATCCCTGGGTAAACCAAGAGTGGACTAAATACAAGCCACATGAAAGTCAGCTTGGCAGAATCATGGCCTGTTACACACATCTGGAAGGAACTTGGGAATTATCTGGTCCAGTCTTCCTGTGGATCAGTCTGCATAGCATTGCTATGCTACAATAACAAACAACGCCCAAATCTTAGTGGCTTAAAGCAAGATCATTTATTCCTCATTCATGTTTACATGCCCACTGCAGGCTGGTGAGGGGCCTCTGCTCATCATAATAACTCAGGGATGCAGGCCGAAGGGAGCTCCATATTGACTTCTACAACCACCAAGAATATGGCCACAGTTAAACTAACTGTCCCTTAAAAATGTCGCCTATCTCTGCCATTCACATTTCACTGGCCAAAACAAGTCTCATGGCCATGCCTGTGTTCACCAGGCATGCAACAAAGGGTTGGGATGTATAATCCTCCTGCAGGGAGAATCAGTGAAGAGGAGGGGGACACTGAATATGGGGGACCAGTATGACAGCGTCCCACACCTGGTTTGCAGCCTACGGGGCCATCCCGATTCTTCCTGGGCTCCCAGAGGAACCTTTCCATGGAAGCAGACCTAACTGTGCCTGCTTCCATTTGAGGGCCTTCCAGGGGACAACATCCCTGACCAGACAAAGTTCAAACTATCAGGCATGACCATCAAAGCCATGCCCCTGCCCCCTTCTTGGGCTCTTCTCCCTTTATCCCCCACTTATTCATCTATCCATAAACATCCACCGAATGCTGACCACCATGCCAAATTCTGGGCAAGAAAGCATATGCAAGACCACTCCTGTGAGCCCCTTATGGGCCAGAACCACCCCTGTTTATACCCAAGGACTCCCAGGTCCAGCAGCCCACCGCCAAGCGTTTCATACCTCAAGGCCTTTGCATAAAGCCCTGCTACCCTCCCTCCTCCCACTTCCAGCCTGGATCCTCCCTGACTTGCGCAGGCAGAAGCCCCATTATTAGGGGGCTTGTTCACCTGTCTGTCCCCCCACCCAGCCGACTGTGGGCTCCTCAAAGATTATGGTGGGTAATCCTCTGTGGAAAACGGTAACAATTTAAATGTTCAGCCATAAAGAATTATTAATTATGTCACAGGCAGTCATATTCTGGAATACTAAAAAATACTAAAAATGATGGGGTAACACTCTTTGAATTAACAAGCCTCCTTTAGAATTCCAACCACGATACAGCTTATCCATGGCAATAACCTGAGTGTCCACCAAAGGGGTACTGGTCAAATGCATTAGAGTCCAGAATTGTATAGAATGCAGCCCTTAAAAACAAAACAAAACCAAACAAAACAGGTGGCACCTGGCTGGCTCAGTTGGTACAACATGTGACTCTTGATCTTTGGGTTGTGGGTTTGAGCCCCACATTGGGTCGAGAGATTACCTAAAAATAAAATCTTAAAAAAAGAGAGAGAGAGAACGAGACAGCTCTATACATGCTGATATGGAATGATCTCCAAGATATACTGTAAAGTGAGGTACAAAACAGGGTGCATAGTGCACTTTGTTGCACAAAATGGATCCTGGGGAAAAATGTATATGCTGGTACACAGGTAGAATATCTCTAAATAGATATAAAAGAAACTGGTATTAGTGGTCGCCTCTGAGGTGGGAAACCAAGGTGGGGGCCCCAGGTAGGAGATTTACCATTTTGTCTACCCTTTGCACAGATGGAATGGAATATTTTTTACAACATGCTTAAAAAAAAAAAAAAAGGCCAGGAAGAAGTGTAACATCCCGGGAAATCATTCAGATACCTTTTCATCATGAAGTAATAAATTCAGATTTTAAAATTGTAGGTACAACATCACCCTTATTTTTGTAGAAAAAAAATGTACACTGCATCTCAATGCATAGAAAAACATTGGGGCGCCTGGCTGGCTCAGTTGGTAGAGCGTGCAACTCTTGGATCTTGGGGTTGTGAGTTCAAGCCCCACCCTGGGCATCGAGATTACAAAGAAGGAAGGAAGGAAGATGTTGCCTTATGTACTACTTTAACTTGGTTTCATCTGACATTCTTCTGTTAAAAACGCAAACAGAAAAAAAAATTAAAATTAAAATTAAAAAAACTCAAACAGTAAAAAAGGGTATAAATGAAAACATATTTCCCTTCTCCCAATTCAGCTGCCTGTAGCCTCTGCTCAGTTCTCTCTCCAAAATTTGTTAACAGTCTGTGAGTCTGGCGATGGGACCACAGCGGGTATTTCCTTTGGTGCTTTTCTGAAATTTCTAATTTTCCTCAACAAGCCTATATTACTGTGGACATAAGAAAAGTAAATACACTTGTTAAGTGCTCAGAATTGAGAGGCCCAAGCCTCCCTCCTTCCTTCCTTCCTTCCTTCCTCTCTACAGAAACAGGTTCGGCGCTTCTCGGCCACCGGTCAGCAGCCTGGGGGGCGGAAGCCACATTTCTAAGTTCCAGGAAAGGCCTCTAGTTCCATTTTTAATAAAATCCTCCTGCCTCACCTCCTGCTCTGACTTCATCGCCACCACCCTTCCCTCCCTCTCTGCACCTCGGCCACCAGGGCCTCCCGTCAGATTCGAAGGTGGCACCGGGGAGAAGAAGCGTGTTACCCTGTTGATTCCTCGGAGGGGCTGAACACAGGAACTCTTCTGTGTCTCATCCTTCCTCAGAGAGTCTCTAGAAACCGACCCAAAAAAACAGAAAGGCAGGCAAGGAAGCGAGCTGAAGAAATCCTCTTTCACAAGAGGCCAGGTTAAAAACAACAGGCCTTGTTAAAACCGCACCTTAATGAGGCTCCTTCCCAGCCTAATTGTCGCCATGGCAATGACCCCTAGCGGCCATCTTTAATTAACTCTGCGTCAGAGTCACCAAATGAGCTCCTCTCCTAAATTGCCCGCCAGCCCAGGCAGTCACGCCGCCCCTCCTCCGTCCTTTGGCCTCTGGCACGGCTTTCTTCTTTACCTCCTGACTCTCCCGCGCAGGGCCAGTGGAGGGGCCCGGACCCAGGGTAACACCAACAATAACAACAGCAGCAGTAAAAGTAATAGTCCTGGCGTATCAACATATGCATTGATCATGCATACAATCAAGCACTTTATGTGCATTTAAGCTTCACAGGAATCTTATGACCATTACTCTCCACTTTTTTCAGAGGAAGAAACTGAGGCACAAAGAAACTAAGCCAGTAAGTGGGAGAGCTGGGATTTAAACACAGGCGCTGTGGGGGCACCTCGGTGGCTCAGTCCGTTAAGTGTCTGACTTGCTCAGATCATGATCTCAGGGTCCTGGGATAGAGCCCCGCATAGGGCTCCGCGCTCAGCAGGGAGTCGGCTTCTTCCTCTCCCTCTGCCGTCACCCCCTACCCCTGCTTGTGCTCTCTCTCTCTCTCTCTCTCTCTCTCTCAAATAAATAAAATCTTTAAAATAAAACAAACACAGGGACTGTGGTAATCCAGAGCCACCCTTGTAACCCCTCCACTGGAAATGAATGAAGTTCACAGGGTCACCTGTTTCTCTTGAGCCCAGTAAAGACCTGGAGTTTCCTATCTGCTACTTCCCAGCTGTGTGACCTTGAGCCACTTACTTCACATCTCTGAGCCTGGTTCCTCAACTAGTACAGGGAAGGTGATCAAACTGGGTCAGGAGTGGCGGCACGGGCCTGAGAGCCTCATCAGTTCTGTTCACTAAAGACTCCCGACTCCGCCAGAATCTTCTTGTTGTCTTGGCCCTGGTGTGGTTTCGGAGCTGAGATGGCATGAAGGTTAAGAGATAATCAACGTGATCATCCATGCAGAGCCCTGAGCACAGTGCCTGCCCATAGTAAGTGTTCAGTGAATATGAGCTGCTATTATTTTCATGAAGTGGATGGCCCTGAGAAAGACCTCCTCCAGGATACAGCTAACAGTCAGGAACATGGGGAAAAAGAAGCAGTGGAGGAGGACCAATTGCCACCAGTTTTAGAATAGGTGGGCAAAAGGCTCAGGCACGTGTGGGAGAATACACTGGAGCGGCAGAGTATAGCCGTTGACCATATATGGTAGCCTCCATCTTGCCCTGGCCTTGACCACTGAACACACTTACATCAGCCTAACCAGATCAGATCAGGAGATCCAGCGGCGCCTGGGTGGCTCAGCTGATTAAGCGACTGCTGTCAGCTCAGGTCACGATCCCAGGGTCCGGGGATCAAGCCCCGCATCCAGCTCCCTGCTCCTTGGGGAGCCTGCTCCTCTCTCTCCCTTTGCCTGCTACTCCCCCTGCTTGTGACCCCCCT
Organism: Callorhinus ursinus; assembly: GCF_003265705.2. Lineage (NCBI taxonomy): Eukaryota > Metazoa > Chordata > Mammalia > Carnivora > Otariidae > Callorhinus > Callorhinus ursinus. The sequence goes on from NW_027397107.1 coordinate 6,264,749, forward strand.
CACCTCTCTCTCTGTCAAATAAATAAATAAAATCTTAAAAAAAAAAAAAAAAGGAGATCCAGGCGCCAGCCACCGAGGCACGCTAAGTCAGAGGAGGTAAGAAAGATTAACAGGCACTCCCCCACCTCCACAACACACACATCCCAGGGACACTCCCTCAAAGGTGCACAAGATACTTCTGCTTATGTTCAATTGGCCAGAACTTCGTCACATGTCCATACCTAGCTCCAGGAGAGGTTGGAAATGCAGTGTTCATTGGAGGCAGCCATAGGGAAAGGAACATTATCTGCAGGCTTTGCCACAAACCTTCAAGTCCTTCTTCATACCACCCCAGAGTAATATTTCCAAACTGCAACTTCTGGCCAAGTCTAAATCCTTCAATGGCTCCCCAGCGCCTGCAGCATGAGCTCCAGATTTATGAGCATGGGTCAAAAGGCCCTGCAGGATCTGGCTCCATTGCTTTCCCACTAACCCTTCATTCTAGCCACATCAGGCCACAGGCCATTCTCTAAATGAGTTATGCTTCCATGTCTCCATGCCTTTGCCCATGCTTGGAATGCCATATTTTCTCTTCTCCATCTAATTAGAATATCACCTCTTCTCTCGGGCCTTCTTAGAGACAGAGAGGAAGGGGTGATCAGGGTAGACAGGAAAGGGTGCGCATTCAGACTTGGGATGGGAGCAGAGGGAGCATTCTGCGGTCCAGGGCTAATGAAAGGCCTGAGCTGGGGATGTGTCAGCCTTACGTGTGCCAGCAGGAGGCAAGCTTGAGCTACCTTTCAGTCTTTGACATGGGAAAGGATGTTGGATTCCAACTGTTCTTCTACCCCCATTTGACAAATGAAGAAACTGAGACCTGGAGGCAGGCAGTAACTTACCCAAGGTCACACAGTGGCAAAGTAGGGACCTCTGGTCCCCCATTAGTGTTCACACTACACTTGCATTAGTAGGTGGTAGCTTGTATATATAGATGTTTTATGGAACAGGGAACAATCCTGGGGACATCATGCTAGGAGGTGTGGTTCACCAGACACGGGATGGGCAAGGATGTGCTCAGAGGCCTCAGTGTCTCAGCAGCTCCCTTGGTGGCCCCAGGATAACACACACACCCATGGGGCCTGGGAGCTGCACTTGGCCTGGCTCTGCAGTTCTCCCATGATGTCGGGGGATGGGGCACAGAGCACCTCAATAGAGACCGAAGAGGCAAGGAAGCATTCAAGACCACATGAATCAATCTTCTGGCCTCAATCCAATTCCCTACTGTGGCCCCAAGCACTGGGAGCACGAGGTTTGCCTCTGTCTCTGCCCTTGGTGCTTGAGACTGGGGGCATCATCCTCCCCCACTAGACAGTGAATTCTTGGCCATTGTTCCAAAGGCACAACGACACACAGCTAGACAGCCTGCCTCTGCTTCTTGAAGCTGCTTCCTCATCAGGGCTGCTTGGGGATCACCCTGGTCTTAGAGTCCCCACTGGCTGTCAGGGACATGGCCACTCTCACAGCCCAGGTCCCTGAGAGGAAAGCCATGACCATCTGCATAAATGACCAGCCACACAGAGCCAGGCTACATTCGGGGGTGTTATGTCTTTCCCAACTTGAAAAAATAAAGTAAAAACAGGTGTCCAGTGCCTTCCCAAGGGCAGGTTGGGCAAGGAAGGTGACCCTGGAGGGCCTTGAGTTCAGGAGTATGGCTTCCCAAAGGGTGTGGGGTCCAAAGCCTTGGACTCAGACTCACTGGTTGGCAGGAGGCAAGAGTGCCTTGACACTCCTAGCACCAGTCCCAATCTGGTCCCCTCAAGGGCAAGGGGCTGTGAAGCTCTGATCCCAGAAGAGTGAATGTCAAACCATTTCCCCAGCAGGGTCTTGAGTTCAAATAAAGAAGAGGACCTTCTTGGGCGTCTGGGTGGCTGTCATTAAGTGTCTGCCTTCGGCTCAGGTCATGATCCCAGGGTCCTGGGATCGAGCCCCACATCGGGCTCCCTTCTCAGCGGGAAGCCTGCTTCTCCCTCTCCCTCTCCCCCTGCTTGTGTTCCCTCTCTCGCTGTGTCTCTCTCTGTCAAATAAATAAAATCTTTAAAAAAAATGAAGAGGACCTTCTTAAAAGCTCCCTTAAACATGTGTACCCTGAACATCTTATTAAGGCAAAGATTGAGCCTTAGAACTGGACTTTAGAAGCATGTGGAAGACTGAGGGTGTAGTCTGTCAACAGGGCACTTACCGGGCTGAAAATGTTTAGCCCAGAGCCTCGCTACCTCCTGGGGTTCCTTCTCTTTGACCTCCCTGACAGCTCCCAGTCCATCTCCCTCTTCTTAGCCTGCCTGAGTTTGTCAACATCAGCTACTGTTTCCTCCTACCGTCTCTTGGTTTTTCCTCTAATCACCCCCCTGCACCTCCATTTCTTTTTTTTTAAAGACTTTATTCATTTATTTGACAGAGAGAGACACAGCGAGAGAGGGAACACAAGCAGGGGGAGTGGGAGAGGGAGAAGCAGGCTTCCCGCTGAGCAGGGAGCCCGATGCGGGGCTCTATCCCAGGACCCCGGGAACACGACCTGAGCGGAAAGCAGACGCTTAACGACTGAGCCACCCAGGTGCCCTGCACCTCCATTTCTTAAAAAGGATCTCTTCGAGGCTATATCCAAGGGTTCAATTCTCAATCCTCATTTTAGCTGACCTGTAGGCATATTGGACACTTTTGGTCTCTCCTTCCTTCTTGAGACTTTTTCCCTCTGGCCTCAAGTTCACTGCTTTCTTTGTTCTCCTCCTACTTAAAGATTCTCTCTCTTGATCTTCTCTTACTGATTCTCCTCATCTTCCTCCCTTCAAAATCAGGGTATCCCACTATTCAGGACTTAGGACATTTTTCTTCATCCTACACTGAATCCATAGTGATCTCATCTTGCCTCATGGTTTTAAATAAGATCTGTAAGGTGACAACTGCCAGGTTAAAACCTCCAGCCTGGACCTCTCCCCTGAATGCCAGGCTTATATATCCAGTTGCCTATGGGACTTTCCCCCAACCCCTCCCCCAACTATCTAATAGGCCTCTCAAATTTAACATGTCCAGGGCCAAGCTGATATCCCCACCTCCAAAACTCTATTTTTCCTTTTACCTTCCCAGTTCCTGAAAAACAAATTCTGTCCTGCCCGGAGCTCAAATCAAAACCCCAAGGTCATCCTTGACTCCATTTTTCCTCTCACATCCCACCTCCAGTCCCTCAGCAAATCATAGCAGTTCTGTCTTCAAAATGCATAAGAAATAAGCCAGTTCACTCACCAATCCCTGCCATCCTGATAGATGTTTAAGGTGGGAGAAGTAGGCAAGGGCTATGTCATTGAGTGGGAGAGCTCTCTTGGCTGTGTCAAATACTTTAAGTTTTACTCTGAATTATATGGGAAACCACAGGAAGACTTTAAATATGATGAGATTTGCCTCTTGAAAAAACCACTGGTGCTGAGTGGGGAATGGATTAAGGGGGTGAGACTGGAAACGGTGAGAACAGCTTGGTGGATATTGAGGTTGGGAGGAGGAATGAGGATGGTGTGGACTACTTTTCTTCTATGAAGAATCGTCCACCTCGATGGCCCAGGAGCCTGTTTCAGAAGCGGGAAGGCTGGCCCTGGGTGTGGCTGAGCGAGTACACTTTGTCCGTGACCCCAGCAGAGGGGGCCCGCGTTTCAGCACCACTGCGTGGACAGCTCCAGCCCTACCTCCACGGTGGAGCCTTGGCGTTCAGCCGGGCGCCCAGCGCGCCCCACCCCCGGCAGAAGCCCGCGGCTAGCGGGAGGGGCCCTGGTCTAGGCTTAGGCGAATACCCTTCCTTTGGAAACCTCCGTTTGCAACCTTCTAAACTGCAGATAAGTGTAATGCAGCTGCGCCGCCACACAAGACCGCAGTGAGCGCGGACGAGCTAGCCACCCGCGGACTTTGGGAAGAGGTTGCCCGAGAGAAAGGCCCCTTAAGGGCCTCTTAAGATAGTTTCTATCACGGACTCCGGAGTTTATTTCTCCGACTCGGGTGATCAAAAATGAAGCCGAGTTCGCAGCGGGTTGGAGGAAGGGACTGTTGGAAACCTATTGTCCCAGCGTTTCCCGCGCAGCCCCTGGTCGCCAGCACCCTGTGCGCCGCGTCTCTGCAGACAGAGCTCTGGAGAACTAAGTTGCTTTCCGAGAGTTGGACAATCATTCTGAATCGTTCCAGACCCTGTGCAGATTTTCTCTCTGTGATAGCAGAGTTTCTCTGGGATGGAGTGGTCCTGCACCCTGCTGTTCCTGCCTCTGGCCGTGCCGCCGCCACCCTACCCAAATCTAGTTTTGCTTGATGTGTTCAAACTGGTTTGATTTTCTTATTTGGAGCTCAGCAGGATTCCTTCTCCTGGAGTTGAAGAGCACCACTTGGGATCAGCAGACTGAAGGGAGCTTGCTGTGCCAAATCAGGCTTCTGAAGGCTCAGTTTTGCTGGGTCAGGGAAGACCAGTGGGGCCTCAGGATTTCTGTTGTTGTTGTTGTTGTTTTAAGATTTTATTTATTTATTTGACAGAGAGAGACAGCTAGAGGGAACACAAGCAGGGGGAGTGGGAGAGGGAGAAGCAGGCTTCCCACTGAGCAGGGAGCCCGATGCGGGGCTCGATCCCAGGACCCTGGGACCATGACCTGAGCCTAAGGCAGACGCTTAACGACTGAGCCACCCAGGTGCCCCAAAGGATTTCTCTCTCTGAAATGACCTCTGGATTTCAGGTCCCCAAAAAAGGAGATTTCTCTCAGCTTCCCAGTCGGACTCTGGCCTTAGGGATACCAGCTAACCACAACAGGAGCCCATCAGGGCATACGCAGTGGCCGGCACACTGCTAAACCCTGAAGCGACCCAGGTCTCTGCCAGGTCCCTGCCAGGTCCACCAGGTCATCTCGCCACCTGCCTGACCCTCTCTCCTGATCTTCCCTCCAGGGTGGAGGCCTAGGAGTCCTCTGAGAGCTTTCCCACACTGGGAGGGGGCTCGATCCTTTGGCCTGCTTCTCTCTGAAATGGGGCAAGTGGCCAGGCTCCAACAGGACTGGGGCTTATGTGCCCCAACCTCAGAAAAACCCTGCATGCAAGGATAATAGGCAGATACAGAAGTGGGGGAGTGGTTTGGACTAGGTTTCTTAGTGTGAACAGGAGCCAGACCCTGACCTCTGACACCCCAGCTCCTTCTCTTTTTCCTCATTCACCAGGTGACCTTGGGCAAGTCACTTTTCACTTTATTGCTCTCAGCCTCAGTTTCTCCACCTGTGAAATGGGGGAAAGTAGTTCCTCCCAGGAGACTATCAGGAGTCCCTGAGACAAAAGTAAGCCTCTTATCATAGTCCCACTAAGTGTTGTTCTGATATGAAGATGTTGGTGCCTTCCTGGAATGGGGAGGTGCCTGAGGAGACTTCCCAGGATTAAGGGAAACTTTCCCCATTCCCAACCAGTTCATGTTCTGGTATCTCTCTAGACCTCTGGGACGTCCACTGAGGATTGGGCAGACATGTTCACATACATTTTACAGATGGGAAAAGTGAGACCCTGGAGGTGACCTGCCTTGCCCAGGGTCCCCCTTCAGTTCCTCAGACCAGGACTCCAGGTGAAGGGGACCTTAGCCCTCAACCAGAGTTACCTTACATGCCTCTCTTCCCTCCCCTGGTCCCAGCACACCAGTTCAGGAATTTCTAAAGGAGCCTAGGGAGCAACACGTGCTCCAGGAACAAGAGTGTTCATCTCCCCATATATCAAGAACTCAACTCTTTCACCTGTAAAATGAGGATGAAACTCTGCAGGTGAGTGTGAGGATTGAATGGGATTTTAAAAAAAAAAATCCAGCAATGCATCCAGCACCTGATTCTACAGATGTCCCCTGTGGGACTTACAGTCTCCCTGAAGCAGCCCACATCGCCCAGAGCCAACCATTTTGGCTCCAAATGGTTCAGAGAGGTTTAAATGACCCGGCTAGTGTCATGCCGTTGGAAATGTGGCACTCCACGACTCCAAGCCAACCTCTCTTGGAGTGTTTGGAAGGGCAGGAGCCTGGCTTCAGCCCAAAAGCCACAAGTGGGGAGCCCGCTGGGCTGGCGAGGCTGCCCATACCTGAGCTGGAGTTGCTGGCTCCCATGATCCTTGGGCTCTCAGGAGTGCAGGAAGCAGAGAGGACATGTCCCAGGTGAGGTCCCGCCCTGTGCAGATCCCGCCACCCAATCACACCCTCACTTTGGTGGGGGATCTCTCCTGTCCTGGGGCAAGGAGAACAGCTATGGTGGTTCACTCCTCAATGTCTTTCTGATTCCTGCATTTTCAAGCTGAGACTCAAACTGGTTTTTAATTAGTTGCACTGATGGACTGTTGGCAGCTCTGATATTTGACATTATCTATGAAAACAACTACTACGCACATACATATATACATACCAGGGCTCTCGAATTAGCTCTTCTCTCAGCTGTGGACCCGATACCACCTGGTGGTGTTGGAGAAAACGTGGTGCGGCCAGAAGCAGAATCAGGAATATCATGGTCAAGGCCAGTTCCGACGTGGCGCCCCCACCTCATGCTAAGGGGGATCCAGGCTTTACCTCTTCCCGAGTCTGCGCCGAGGTGGCTGGAAGGACTGGAGGAGGGGTACCGTTCTCACTCCCAAACTGCGTTGAAGGGGACCCATTATGCCCACGCCTTTAAGCTACATGCAAAGTCTCTCCGCGACTCTAGACGAGAAGTACAGGGTGCCTACTCCGAGCTGAGTGCTGGGGCCTCAGCGGAGAAGCAGAATCCACGGCCCTCCACCAACTGGGCTTCCCTAACACCGTCCCCACCAGGACCCAAACCTGGGCCATGCCGTAGAGAAGAAACCCTCGCGCTCAAACTGCGGGCACGTCTGCATTCCAGGGCGCCTCACTGCGCCACCTATGGCCCCAACTTCCCGGCCGTCCTGCGCATGCGACGCCGCCCAGCCCTTGGCAGGTACACTGTACACAGTAGGTGCTCTATCAAGAGTAACTCCCTCCCGCTTCCCTTTGGTAGAGCCTTCCACGCTGCGGCGACTCGGGCTCCCCCTGCTGGCTCACGCGGTAATGACCTGAGCCAGCACTAACGGGGAAAGCTGGAAAACTGTTTATTTTTTTAACTATAGGAAACCCTCCTACCATCCTCCTCCCACCCCGACCCCATCCCCAACTTCCGCCAAAGATACACGCGAGGGGCTTCCAGGAAGATCTTATTTTCTGGTAATTTATCATAAACTCAAGTAAAATGAAAAAGTGACTCATTTACCCAACAAATATTCACTGAACACCTTAATATTAATCACCATGGCTAACACTGAGCACTTACTGCATACAAGGCTTTGTTGGGCTCTTCTACAGGTATTAGGTCACTTAACCCTCACAATGACGCTATCAGGCTGGTACTGTTATTACCCCCACTTTACAGTTAAAGACCCTCAGGCCCCAAGAGATGTGTCCACGATCAGGCATTGCTGGTAAGTGGTTTTGAATCTGTCTCCAGAACCCAGAGCCCCGACCACTATTTTACACCATTGTGGTAAAAAAAAAAAAAATTTAAAAGACATTGGAAGTGGCTTCAAAGCATTCCTTGTTCTTTAATTTCCCTGGGGAATTTCTCCTAGAAAGAGAAACAGATGAATGTTTTATCTAGAGAGAGACGTTGGAGTTTTGCTGGTCATTGCCTGGGTATCTGTTTGCTTGTGGCACCAGCAATTACAAGGGTGAGACGGTTTCCCCACATTTCAAAAGAGCAGGAAGGTTTAAAAAAAAAAAATCAAAGCATGCAAATCACTAGCAGCTTGAGATCCCCACCCCATCCCTTCAAAACTGTACTTCCTTCCAGAAGAGATGAGAGTGAATCTTAGTAAGATTCAGTGGCCTGTTCTACACTCCTAAGAAGCCAGATATCATGAAGGAATTTGACCTACCGCTGCTCTTTGATGGCCCTCCCCACCTCAAAGTGGATTCATCCCACCCTTTATGAGTCTCTCCTTTGTTCCTGGGGACGTGAAGAAGGCCCCAACCCCACCCTCACCTTGGGCTTAGGCACGGGCTTTAGTGCGTGCCACAGTGCTGTGCAGAGTGAGTGAAGGAGCAACCACCCACCTTGGAAAGAAGGCCACAGTGAGAGCCACTGACTCAGCCCAGGAGGCTAGGAATCATAGAGTGGAGACAGAGCTTGGAGACCGGCTAATCCATCATTTATCCAACACAGGGTGCCACAAGTTAAATGGGCCACTTTAGTCCTTGATACCAATATTCCAATGTGGAAACTAGAGGCCCACTAGTCTCCACTCTGCCCCAGGCCCCTCCCCATCCCTTGCCCAGGCCTGTGAATTATATGTGTCTGGTCACCCCTTTTAAGACTCTAAGTTCCCTTGAAGACAGGCTTATAGGTTACTCATCATGTACTCCACGCTCTGAGCACAAAATCTGACACAGAGGAGGGACTGAATGAAATAAATTTCCCCATAACGTCCCTGACTGGTGATCATCCTGCCCCTATTTGAATCCTCCCAGAAAGGAAGCACTCATTATTTCTCCATAGGACTGCTTCTCTTGTGGGTCAATTGGCAGGTTGGGTTCTTCCTTCTGCAGCTTCCCAGACCTAGCATTGCTCTCTGAGCCTTTCCTGAGACCTGGAGAAAACTAGAGATTGTCTCAGAGAGCCAGATACCCGCCTTATGTCTTTGGAGCCCAGTCCAAAGGGGAAATCTGGAAAAAAGGAAATATCTCCTCCCCAAGGGCATGGGGAGACCCACCTGTGCTGCACAGGGGACTCCAGACTATCTGGGGTTCACAGCACAGTGTGTAATTGCATGGGGCTTACCCTTCCCATCCTCCTGTATATCTGGTCTAGGAGAGGCTGGCCTAGAAATGCCCAAATGCCATAATGGTATTTCGGTTCCATAGTATTTTCCTGAGTTTTCATGTGTCAGTGTAGGTTAGGAGATGTACGTGTGTCCATGCATGTGTGTGTTTGTCAATTTCTGTATTTGAACACAGGCTAAGCATGGATCCAAGAATGTGACCAGAAGCAAGCTTATATCCTGGTGGTGGGGTGGTGGGGTGGTGGGGCGGGGGGGAATGGCATCACCATAGTGTGCACAAGCTGGTAAATGTCCTATGGCCACAGAAGAAATGGGATCCGGATCATCCTAGGGATGTATGTATATATACGGGTGTGCAGGAGTGTATGTGTATTCATAAGCAAACCCCAATTTGAGGGCCGCGTGCACAGGTGCGTGTGTGTATGTGTGTATGTGTGTGTGTGTGTGTGTGTGTGTACACAAAGACAAACTGCAGTCTGTTTCTATGTCTGGGTGACAGTGTGTGTGGTATGCTATTTACAAACATTTCCCACCCCGGTTCTTGTGATCTTGTGGCTGAACATACATGCAGGCCAGTTTGTGTGTGTATATATGTGTCTACAATGGAATCCCAAACCTCTATGTGAGTGACTGTGTTTGTGTGTCTAGATGTGAAGCGATACCTGAATCAGGGTCTGCATGACTCTGGGTGTGCGAGTGTTGTACTTGCACGCCCCGCCTGGTTCCATATCCCCTGACCCCGTGGACAGACTTGGGTGCTCTGACCACAGAGGCAGAGCCCAGGCAGGTCCTGAGGCTGACTGGGGGAGCATGTATAGGTAACTGGTGTTTATGGGCAACCTCGCCAGAGCCTTTGTCTGGTGCCCATTCCCTATGGCCCCTAAATTCCTCACCTTGGCAGGATCTTGGCTGTTCTTGCTCCCAGACCGCCTTCCCCAAGGAGTCCCTTTAACTCACAACCCCTTCCCGGCCAGGGGGCTGAGAGTTGGGGGATATTCATCTCGGGGAGTTTTTGTTCTGCCTCATGAAAAGCCTCAATGGCTGGGAATACCATTCTAATTACAGGGAAGCCCAGCTTATGTAGGGGACACAAAGGGCTGTGGTCTCATAGCAGCTCCTTCCATCCGTCAAATAAGGCTGTCTAATGACGGGGTGAGAGCTGTGAATGCCTAAAACAAACTCGAAAAGGAGGGAAAATAAAGCCGCCGGGGGCTTAAAATATATTAAATTACCCTGATTAGGAGTCGTGGCTTTGCAGAGCTGGTTGGAGAGGCCGAGGAAGCTGTGAGTCCCACTATTCACGTGGGGGGGGGGAGGGGTCAGCAGGTCGGAAGGGGTTCACAGAGCCCTGGCCCATTCTCATGCTAACGCCAGGGAAGGCACTGCAGGCTTAGTGGGCTGGAAAATAGAAATGAATTTGCCATAATCCTCCTCCTGCTCCTGTCCCCAGCCCAGGAGAAGTGCTGCCTAATTGCAGCCCCTTAGAGCCTGTTGGGCTTTGGGGCCAGGCCACACCCTGGAGCCTGTGCCCCTGGGCCTTCTCACCCCTTCCCTCCTCTTTCCAGTGGGGCCTGCTCAGGGCCTAGCAACAGGTTCCAGTGGAGTGGGGGTTGGCAGGAGAGGGGAGGGGCAGTGTGCATGTGCACATGCATGAGTGTGTATACACACTCACACTCACCCCTTCTGATGGTGCAAATATTCACATGGACACACGCCATTCACAGATGCAAATATGCCTTCCCTCCTCCACTCGCACAAATACATCTCCACACAAGGTATAGGCACAAATACCCCTCTTTGGGGGAACACACACAGGCCTCCCCACACTTTCACAGGCACCCATGCACAGATCCACACCCCTTCTTAGGTAACCACATGCGGCTTCCCGGGCATGAAAACACACACATATGCACATATCCCTTCAGATGTGCTCCCAGAACCAGGGACTTAGAATAATTTCAATGTTGTACAACAAAGGAAACTGAGGTTCAGAAGGTAGCCAAGGGACAGGCCCTTCCCAGCACCACCTGGGTCATCCCTGTCTCCACCCAAGACCTTAGATAAGCCTCTCCCTTAGCTGGGCCTCAGTTTCCTGCTATTAAAATGAGGTGCTTTGGGGGTGCCTGGGTGGCTCAGGTTGTGATCCCAGGGGCTTGAGATCGAGCCCCACACCGCCAGGCTCCCTGCTCAATGGGGAGTCTGCTTCTCCCTCTCCCTCTGCCCCTCCCCCTGCTCCTTCTTTCTCTCTCTCTAATAAATGGATACAATCTTAAAAACAAAAACAAAAACAAGGTGCTTGGGGGCACCTGGGTAGCTCAGTTGGTTAAGTGCCCGACTCGAGCTCAGCTCAGGTCTTGATCTCAGGGTCCTGAGATCAAGTCCTGAGCCTACTTAAAAAACTTACTTAAAAAACAGGGTGCCTGGGTGGCTCAGTTGGTTAAGTGACTGCCTTCGGCTCAGGTCATGATCCTGGAGTCCCGGGATCGAGTCCCACATTGGGCTCCCTGCTCAGCAGGGAGTCTGCTTCTCTCTCTGACCCTCTTCCCTCTCATGCTCTCTATCTCTCATTCTCTCTCTCTCAAATAAATAAAAAAATCTTTAAAAAAAACTTGCTTAAAAAACAAACAACAACAACAAAAAACAAGGTGCTTGGACTAAATGGTGTAGAAAACCCCTTCCAGCTCAGAAACTAGGAGGGACCAAATGTCTGGCTACTCCTCCCGCCCCTCCCTGCCTCTACACACTTAGGTGTGTGCGCACACATACTTCATGTCCCACATAACAAGGATTTTGTTCAGTGTTATTACAAACTAGAGGGCAGGCCTAGGGGTCCAGTGGCCTGCATCTGTACAGGTACCCCAGCAGGTGGCCCCGCCACCCCGCCCACCCTGAGCCTCGCCCATCTGTGGCTCTGTCTGTGTGATTTTTGCCAGTTTGGGACACGGGGGACTCAGGTACGGATCTGAACCACAGAGTCCCACAGTGTGGCGCCCGGAACCCAGGAGAACCATCCAAATGTGCGCTCCTCCCCAGCCTGGGGCTCCCTCTGCCGGTGGATCTGGAACAGGAGTGCCCGGAGGAACGTACGTGACCCTCAGAACCGACCCGTCTGCGCCATACATCCCCTACCCCTGTACTCTGCTCCCCTGTAAGAGGAGTCAGGGAACCACGGGCTGGACTGGAACAGAGACTGCGAGAGTAAACTGGGAAGAGAGCATCGGAACCACAAGGTCCAACCTCACTGCCCCTTTCCCCTCCCTGTTCTCTAGGAACACCTCCTCTTTCCATCACCCTGCAGAGAACCAGCAGGCGGGGGTGTGTGGAGGGGGCCAGGGTGAGGGCAGGCACACCCTGGGTCCCCCATGGGCAGCTGGCCAACCTGAGGCAATGGGCCCCGGCGTTTCCATCTAGGCTGTGGTTGAGGCAGGGCCCTGAGCAGCCAAGAAGAGCCAAGGAGAAGCCCCCGAAAGGGCAGGAACCTCCCCACCCACCCCATGCAGAGAAGGCGGGAACCCTGAGCTCCCAGAAGACCTCCCTTGGGGGTCCTCAAGGTCAGCCAAGGCCGCTGCTGTCCCCTCCTTCCTGGAGGGAGGCTAGTTGCTGAGACTAGGGGAATGACTCCCTGCTGCAGCTGGAGAAAAGGAGTACCATCCAGATGTTCCAGGCTTGGGCACCCAGACGGTGCTAAGTGCTGACCCGGCATGGGTACCAGGGAGGCAAAGCAGGGGGCTTTAATGGAGGCCCGTCCCACAGGCTGGGTTGTTTCAACCAACAGAGGGGTTTCAGAAGGCGAGAAGGTACAGAGACAGCAGATCCGGCCCCACCCACTCCAAGGTACCAAGGTATCTGCAAATGTAAATATCCGGGGCCACAGGTACTCCCGAGGTGGGGTGGGAGAACTTGAGTCGGCGGGAGCCTAATTGTGAGGTCAAACAGCGGACTTCAGGTGCCCTCCACTCTCCTTTCTAGGCCCTAAGTGTTCGCACGGCTGCTTCCCCAGTCTGGGACTTGCTCCGCTTGGTTAGAGCTCCGTTTGGGGGTTTTAGCTGGGCGGAACCCCACAAGCCGCCTCGGGCTTCCCAGGTCCAGGCCAGGTGGCCTCGCGTGCTCGTCACAGGGACCAGGGACCGTGAAACTCCTGCAGGTCAGAAGGACCAAGATGAAATGGGGGTGGGGGTGAGATTTGGGGAGGATGGGCTGTTTGAGGACAAGCCACGTTGGGTGGAGAGGGCCCGGCTCACACCCAGCACCGAAGCCCAAGTCCAGCCTGGGAGGCCTTGCCCTGGTCCCCAGCGTTTTCCAAGGCCTGCCCGAGCTGCCAGGACCTGCTCCGGCTCGTTTCCACTCCTCCCTCGTTTTGGGGGAAGTCAGGTTGGAGCCCTGAGGGACTGCAGGGACTGAACCAAGGGTGTGGTCGAGACTGAAGCTCCCACCGAAGAAGACTGAAGCCCTAATTGCTCCCGCCAGGCTCCAGCCGCGCCTCAGGGGCCAGTCCCAGTGTTTGGGGAGCACACCCAGGTGCCCTCTCTTCCCGGTCCCCAAAGCCCCTCCACGCAGCCAGCCCGCCCTGAAATCCATAGACTCCTGAGGAAGCGCACACACCCTCGCCATAGAGGCGTTCAACGCAGCATACAAGAACAACGAATTCGAATTCCAGAATTTTCTCCAAATAAAATAAAGCCGCAGGAGGCGACGCTCAGTCTCTAGACCCTGAGGTGGGGAGGAAGCACTGGAGAAGAGGTTTGCTGGATACCCTATGGGGCTGAAGGGAACCCTTCCAGCCGGCCATCCCAGAGAAGCCCCGCGGCCCGCTGCCTGGTGCCCCCTTTCTCTGGGGGAGGAAGGCGCCTGGCGGATTCCGTGGCCACAAAACGAGACTGCCTTGTGCTGGAGGCGGCCCACGAGCTGCGATACAAAAATGCCCGAGTTCTGCTAACACAGGAGCCACCCGAGTCCGATGTGTAGACAGAAAGGCCAGAGATTCAGAATTTTGAGTCGTTTTTAGTATAATGTATATGTCCCTAAGTCACCCTCACAGCTCCCCTCTCTACCCTCATGCAAATGGCCCACTCCATCAATTACCTCCCTTTATTCCTAAAGAGAAACGGGATCTTGTTTTTTTTCTAGAATATTCCAAAAATGAGCGGCTGTATTTGGGCGAATTCCAGCGGGGCCGAGCTTGTTCTCTTCGGCATGACGGTGCTGCCAGTTCTCGGGAAGGATCTCAGCGGGCCTGCTGCCGGCACGGTGGTGGAGACCAGGAAGAGCTGGGGCCTCGGGGCCACTGGCATTTCTGCGGGGGAACCGCAACCTGGAGTTCCCGAGGCCGCCCCGCAACAGTCTCTGGGTCTCGTGCTCAAACCCCGCGCGCCCGCCCGCCGCTCGAGGAGAACCCAGTCTCCCTTTGCAGGCCTCCTGCGGACCGAGCCAGGCACACTAGCCAGCAGGACAGCAGCACCCCAAGGGTCCTACATAGTCGTTGGCAAGAGACCGGAGGCTGGATTTTCAGAGGCTGCCTGCCTTTAGCATGAAGGGAACGAGCTAGGAAACCCCCATATGCAGAGGTTTCCTAAACATTCCGGATTCCTGAACCCCCGTGACCACCGCCGGGAGCCATGCGAGGGCTGGGCGGTGGAGCGGGGCTCTTGGCAGTGGCTCCGGGCTTCTATTTGTAAAACACAGAATGAAACCAGGAGAGCGGAATGAAGACAAAGCCATCTTAAAACGTTCGATTGGCGAAATCTCCACACTTAGCAAACACTTTCATTTTCAGAGCTGCCTGTGGCCATAGGCAGGTCCAGAAAATCGATTGTGTTTCCAGGCGAATTCCACCCAGGGAACAGAGCCCTGGGAACGCCAGCCCGTGCACATGTGTTGGAAGGAATGGAGGAGTTAGCCCTCTAACAAGCGAACCCTCTGGACCCAAACGTTTATAAACTTCACTTGCGCGACTTTGACGGCCTCTACGCATTTATGCCTGTTTACCCTGCTTTTATACCCTCCGTGGGGCGGCCACAGCTGTGTGAACTAGGCTGGCCACCCCTTCTCTTCCCCCGCGCAGAGAACCCTTAGCTGCGTGGGCTGGAAGCTACCATTTGGACCCGCCAGGAGAGCCATTCTTCCTCATATTGGCCAGGGGTTTTGCAAATTAAGTTGCCCGGATTCTTATATCCGCGGTCCTGGAGTCCTGCATTCCCACTCCTTAACGGTGAGACCCAGGTGTGGGGCCCTACTGGAAAGAGGGAAGCCGAGAATAGGGAAGGGCTGGGAAAGCGAGTCAGCTGGGCCCCATCCAGCCAAAACTGATAGACACTGTAGATACGTTGGGTCACCGTTTACAATATTTTGCCCAATGTCTGGGGACCCGCGGGGTTCTGTGCACATGTGTCCTCAGGCGCTGTAGCCGGAACACAGGACAAGGCTTTGCGAAGACCGTGCATTCCCCGTGCTGACTTTTCCTATCAATGGGAGAGACGTGGGCAATTGACCCAGCGGCCTCTTCCTCTCGGGCTATTGTGGCGGCTCAATCACGCATTTACCGAAAGAAAAGCGAGTTTATCTTAGCCTGGAGGAGCCTCGTGTTGCGTGTGTGTGTGACTAAAGGGTGGGGGAAATTCTGCAGCCACGACTGTGCAGATGGGCTGAGGATAGACACTTTCAGAAAAGGGCCAATTTCCCCTTCACAATGAGCGCTAAGTACCTGATAAATGGGGCTGGTGTTTATTCATGAGCAGGTACTTTGGAGATGGCGATTAGAACAGCCGCCCGCGCTGCCTCGCCAAGGTACTTAAAGCCGGGCAGGTGCAGCGCGGCGCGCGGCCCGAGCGCACAAAGCCCGCGGCCGCCGTGGCGCGGGGAGGGGCGTGAATGCGGGCCGTGTCGGGCCCCAGGGGCGCGCGGCGCGCCGGCACCTTAGCCTTTTGTTCGTCATCCGAAGCCAAGGCCACTTCACCGAGGGACGTCCCGGGAAAACCTCCCCTCTAATTACCAAGAATTTCCCTTCCTCCCTCCTCCCGAAGCCCAGCCGGGCAACTTTCGGTCTGGCGGACGCGGGGACGCAGCGTGAGGCCAGGTTCGGCGTTCGGCGCTTGCGTAAATGCTGCCTGTGAGCAGGCTATTAGCTAACCGGCTAAGTAACTTACTCAACATCTAGGAAAGAAACAGAACCCGGGCCTGGGAACCACGCGGGCACGCAGCTCTGGCCGGCCCCGCCGCCGAGGCGCCACCTCTGGCCGTGCGGGTAACCTCGGGCTTTCAGGTTTTGTTTCAACTCCAAGGGGAGAAAATTGGGGTCTGTCTCTTTCCACAGCTTCCTGGAGCCAAGGTCGTGGGACAAACTCGATCTCGCTCTTAGAGTGGCTCCAGAATCTCTAAGAACCCCCAGTTTTTGCCCATGACCGGCGGCCTCGGCTGGGCGCGGCGCCCGGGCCTTGGGGGGCCAAGTACAGGGTCCTCTGCGCTAAGAACGTGGCAGAGTTTCCCTCCCGGCTCAGAGGGCCAACCTGGGTCCGACATCCGCTCCCTGCTCCCCAGCAGCTTCGAGGGTGCTTCGTGTTCCTAACGTTGGGCGCTCGTGGGGTGACCACTCTCCGCCTGATCCCCCCCTTTTTTTAATCGTTTGGAAAAACCGACCAAGATCATTTCTCTCCAGTCCACAGAATTAGGAGAAACCTATGTTGCAAACAGAGTGGGCTTCCCCCGGGAAGAAAATTCTTTCAGAATGACCGTAAGCAAGGGGCAGGGACCTGATGTGACCCACCACGAGGCAGTTTTTTCATTTTCCACCACGAAGAACCCAAGGACTTGCGCACTCGATCAGACTGACCAGTAAATTGTAGATAACGAACGTTCATCATAGATTTTCTTGGAACCTTAGGGTTCGAATAAATTGCAGATATAATAATCCCGAGGCCCGGGGAAATTCGACCCCCGGCCTGTGAGCGTAAACCGAAAGTGGTAACCCAGCAGCGCGGCGGGGAAGCGGGCGAGGTCAGCCCAGGGCCCGCGCCGCCACCAGACAGCCGCCAGCCGGGCCGACCCAGGCCAGACGCCCGGGCGGCCGCGCTTAGGGAAAAGGGCTCGCAAGAGAGGCTAAGGCTTCCCCTCTTGTCTCCGGCCAGGAGCTGAGTTAGGGTGGGAGTGTGAAGCATTCTCTCGGGCGATAGCCTGCGTCCCCTGCTCCAAGGAGACACCAGGGGACGGCGGGACAAACGGCTAGCCGCAGAGGGCCCGAGACCCCAGAGGCGGCCCCCCTCCCGCGCGCCGCAGCGTTGCCAACGCCTTGCAACCAGCGTCTCCGCACGACGGCCTCGGGTGAATGTTGCGGGGCCGTTGAGGAGCGCGGGACAGGGCCGTGCCAACCCCTACGCCCGAAAGGCGACGAGCCGGGACCGCCGGGCCCTGGAGGCGAACCGCGTGGTGGGCCTGGGACCGACCTGTCTCCACCGCAAGATGGCTGCCGGCCGCCGCGTGCGGCTCCAAATTTCGGCAGTTGGGCAGAAAGTGAAAGATGAGCGGGAAGGGGGGAGGGTGCGGTCGGAGGACTGGAGACGACGCATCGCAAAGGACTTTTTATATTTTCCATTCCCAAAATCTTTAAGGCACGCCCAAAAGACGCAGGTGGGGTCAGAAGGAGGGCCATCAGTACTAACCCCAAGATTGATTTTCTTCACGTTACAGATTTGGAATACATCATAAGAATATAATGAATAATATTCCTGGGGAAAGCAGATAAGCCCAGATGCAATCTTTGGCCCTGGACTCCTCAGGTCGGCTTCCATCAGCTGACAGTCTGTTTTGTTTTTTCCAGGAAAGCCATTTGGGCAAATGCATTTGGGCCCCCACCCCCACCCCCGCCTGGGAGTCCCCAGCTTCTGATTCGTGCGTTGTCAACTCTTGCAAAGCCCCACCGACCGAAGGCCTCTGTCAAGTGGTCTAGTGAGTTAGGCCATCGCGAGGCCTGCCAAGCAGGAGCCCTAGGTGGAGCTGCTCTTTAGGGTGCCCTAATTCCGGCCTTAGACTCAGACCCCCCCCACACACACACACAGCTCTTTCACCCATGCCAAGCCTCAGCTGGTTAAAGGATTTTTGTTACTCCAGCTATTATGTCACAAATGCTTTATATTTATTTCAGTTGGTTGGTGAGAGACTCTCTGCCTCCGGGAAGAACCAGGAATATCTCATTAACCTGGGCTCCTCCTCCTCCCCAGGCCGGTAACTGATGTAAAGTGGGTTTTACTGGTTCAGACCAGAAGGCTTCAGGGTAGAGGACAAGAAGACTCCTTGACCGGTCAGCTTGGTGTGTGTTGTTGGCCCACCCCCACCCCAGCTTCATCCTCACTGCACAGAGCCCCCTCCCTGGAGGAGGACAAAGGCAGCCCTCCAGATGGAGCCTGCGTGGGGGAAACTCAGAGAAAGCCCACCCCTCCCTGATCAACTTTGGATGCTGTCTCTGGGTTTGTGATGGAAGGACTGAGAGGTTCCTCTGACCCAGGACATTTGAAGAGTCTCCAGTAAGGGAAGGAGTTCTTTGCCCCAAGTCCTGGACATGCAGCCCCACTCCACCAAGAAACCAGGGTTTTGATACCCACTTCACCAATGACTTTGGGGGAAGTCCCTCCCCATCTTCAGTTTCCTCATCTGCCCAAGGGAGGAGGATTGTAGAGAAGGCTCTTAACATCTCTAACCCGGGGCTCCAAGAAGCATGAGGGAAGGTAGCACACGGAGACTCTTGAAGACTTCGAAGGACACTGGGGACACTTGGTTTCACCCCGAGAAAGTGCACATCTCTTTCTGAAATGTGGTCCTTTGATAAGCAGGTTGGTAGTAGAGTTAGGCACACCGACCCTGGAACCAGGCTCCCTGGGCTCAACTCTGACCCAGATCTGCCATTTACTCCCCATGTGGCCTTGGGCTACTTTACTCAGTCTCTCTTTGCCTCAATCTCCACACCATTGAAACAGAGATTAAAAGCAACACCTATCTCACAGGGCGCTGGCGGGATTAACTGGGCTCATGCACGGAGAGCACTTAGAAGCGTGCCAGGCACGGGGTAGCTGTTGCTATGAGGTGCCCAGACCCCCGGATGCAACCTCACCCCTTGCCAGTCTTCTCGGCTTTCCTCCAGTGACTGTCCCTGCACCAGTGGCAGCACCCCAGGCAGGGGATGGAGGAGGGCAGGACGCCTGTGTATTGGCTGCTCGATGAGCACTTTGAGGAATCTCTTTGTGCCAGTCCTTTACTGATCTTCTGATATGGGAACAAGTGGAGTCAGTGTCTCTCCCTTTCTCTCTCGTCAATTCCCCCCAAAGACAAGAGAGCTGCGTGAAGAGACATCTGCGTGAAAACCTGTGCCCGTGGCTTTAAGGAGGAAGACAGTGAGGGAGCCGATCCATCCCCACAGGAGGGATCCTGCTCAGAGGCAGGTAGTATACTGCACAGAACTATTGATGTTTTCTCTCTCTCTCTCTCTCCACACACACACCCTTCTAAGTGCTTATGCTACAGGAGAGACAAGATTGCAAGGGTCTGTATTTATCACCTTCAAAGACATTGGGGAACCCATGTGACCTCCTGGGGGTTCGGTGATCTGCTATAGAAAGGAGCTGGTGTCTTTCCACAGTCCAGGCCTCTCCTTGGCTGTTTGGTTAAAGCACGAGGAGACCAACTGGTTTCAGTTTTTTCTTTTCTGAGGGAGGGGGGACCTTGTTTTTTGAAAATGCAAAGTGACAGTAACATTGTCATTAAAGGTATTTGTTGTTAAAATAATAATAGCTCTCACTCATGGATACATTGGCAGCATCTCAGGCACCCGGCCAAGCACGACACCTTCTTTTTTCCTCACAAAGAGCTCATGAGACTGATTTTCAAGCCCACTTTACAGATGAGGAAATGGAGGTTTGGCAAAAGTCAACCGGTTAGTAAGGGAGAGAGTCAGGCTTTGAACACAACATTCCAAGGGCTCTTCACCCCCCCCCCCCCCCCCCCTCTAATTCCTTTCTGCCTCTGGGTGACCAGGAAGGCAAGAGAATCCCTGTGGACTGTGATTTGGGAGGAATTTTCAGCAACTAGCTTAGGAACAAAGCTAGAATATTGGTAGTTTAGTCAAGCACACTGAGTCTAAACCAAAGGCACAGGGACCTCTTTCTAGCTTTGACACCGAAGGCAATTTACTTAATGCCTTCACACCTTAATTTCCGCTTCTGTAAAAGGGGGCTAATAACAAGACCGATGATCTCCTTTAGCTGGGAGGACTCAATGAGCCACTATATATAAATAATAAAGCATTATTCCCTCCCCTCAGTCTACCACAGAGTAGTACTTAGTAGAATTTAACTCACTGCCCTTTGCAAACCGCTGCCTTAAATTTTCTTATTCTACCCATCCACGAGTTGGGAACCTCAGCTATTAGGAGGAAAAACAGCAGTTTGTCCAAGATGACACAATAACCCAGGGAGAATCAGATTAGGGCTCAGGCCAGAAGTTCCCGCAAGGAAGAGGAGAGTTTGCGGATGGTTTTGCAGAAAAACATTTCAGTTTCCCTTTTAAAAAAGGATGTAAACATCTTGCCGGGCTCGTGTGACATCAGCCTGTCAGTGATGAATCATTGGGAGCATGAAGACATACACTAGGTAGGTCACAGTCTCCAATTTTAGTCAACTTCCTGGTGGCCCCGCTGAGGCCTTGCAGGAGGGCCCAAGGTTTGATGCAGTGCCCGAAACACCATCCCCTCCAGGCCCTTGGACCCAGCCAAATGGAGAGCGGAGCCTTATAGAAGTGGAGGGGTTCCCTTCTGACATTTCTTCTTTTTTAAATTTTAAAGCAACTTGCATAGAATTGGTCTTTTTTCTTTCTTTCTTTCTTTCTTTTTTTTTTTAATACCAAGACCTCTGCCTGCAGGCTCTTGCTTGTGAATGAGACCTCTTATGTCATGGAACAGAGGGTAGAATTCCCTGGGAGATGGTATCTCAGTTTGAGCCAATGTTTAAAAAAATCTCAATCGTCAATGCTTTTCAAATTTATGTGTTTTTTATTAATCCAGAAACTATTTCATTTCTTGAGTGCCTACTAAGCACTTGGCCGTGCAGCTGAAGGTGTTAGGAGGGGAAGCAATGTGGGGGAAATCTGGGCCGACCTCCTGGAGAAGGAGGCCCTTGTACTCTTGGAGGCAGAAACTTCAGCATGAGTAAAATCCCACAGGTGAGAAATTTGGAGACTACACAAAAAAGATGGGAAGGAACCCAGAGGGGAGCAATGTGGCTTCAAGCAGAAGGCCATCTCCCCCTTTTTAATTTGCTACTTCTAATTGGCCGTGAATTTAGAAACCAAGTATCAGGGATGTTAGAACTGTTTGTAAAATAAAGCATGAGGACATAAACGACCTCCGAGTGAGCATCTGAGAGTGGAAGGCAGGAATGGAGGACAGGGTTTGGACCACTCAGAAGCAGCTCTGTGTGCCGGCTCAGCTGGGCAGAGTCTTGGTTGAGGTACAAGCTAACACCTGTCCCCACGCAGAATCCAGGAGCTAGGCACACTCGAACAGAAAGAGGTCCTATGCACAGAAACAAGAGCCTGTTATGGCCCCTTGCACTGCCACTAAATCACAGCCCACCCCCCTTCACCCCGCTACCACCGTTTGGCCCAGGGCCTTAATTTTGGTGCTAGAGATGGGGGCGAGGAGGAGTGCCCACAGCTGACTCTCCTTAGAGAGCTGAGCAACACTCTCTCTCTCTCTCTCTCTCCCTCCCCTTCTCCCCTCCAACTCTCCAGGAGGAGCCTCAGGGCCTGGGGAGCTAGATTCGAACTGGGGGCTCCTCAGACCAGAATCTGAGAGGAGTCGAGGGGGGGCCAGAGTCAGAGTTAGCAGGGCAGAAAGTGGAGACCAAGAGGCTAACGGACGATGGATGAGCTAGACGCCCTTGGGAAAGGCCGGCCACCTCATCAGGCCGTCACAGGGCGCCCTTCCTCTGTGCCCTGCCCCCCCCCCCCGCCCCAGGCCTACTACCCCCCAGAGCCCTGGAGCGGAGCGCGCCCCCCGGAGGCCCAGTGGGGCTGCCCAGCCTCCCCGCCGTTTTGCAGCTCACCGCCCTCCGCGCCGTTCCTCCCGGTCGCACAGTCCGGGGCGGGGGGCGGGGCACGAGGGGTGCGGGCGCACCCCGCCAAGGGTTCTTACCTCAGCGCGAGCATCCGTCCGACCAAGCTCGGTTTGCTGATGGGACTGCGGGGCTGGGGAGGCTCCCACGGACGCGGCTCGCGCCTCCCCCCCCCACCGCCCCGAGCCCCTAGACCCTATGGTGGCCCCGAGCGGGGGCGCCAGGAGCCGGGGACAGGCGCCGCGCCGGCGGGAGGAGGCGGCTCCTGCGGGGCGCGGTGGGGCGGGGCGGGGGCGTCTGTTGGGCCCCGCCCGGAGGGGACTTGGGAGCGATTATCTTGAAGAACAAAGGCAGCCGGGGAAGGCTCGGAGTTTCCCCCCCCCCCCCCGGGCCTGGCCCTGAACTTGAACTTGTACTTGACACTTCGTCCGGAAGGTGGCGAGGGAACCCATCTGAGCTAGGACGGGGGCTCAGCCGTTCACCTCACGTCCCGGGGAGGGGGCGAGCCCGTCCCCCTCGGCGCCGGGTGGGAGCTTGGCATCCCCAGGTGCCCCCGGGCCCTGTGCGCCCCAAAGTGCCTTGGACCCGAGGGCCCTGGCGTCTCCGCGTCCCCTGGGAGAGTCTGGTGCGGACGAGGCCTCTGGGTCTCCTGCTGGGAGCAGTGGGCCGGGGCCCTGCGCACCGCCCCCCCCCAACTCCCACCCCACTGTGGGCCCGGCCCGCAGCCGTGGCTGCGCGGGGCTGGCCGGATTCTCTGCACGTCGCGTCGGCGGCCGCTATTCAGCCGCTAATTGAACGTTAATGGCAGGTGCGGATGAGGTCACCGGAGCTGGCTTTTCTCACACATTTTTCATGCAAATTCGCGAAACTCTAAACAAATTTAAATAAAAAGCTCTTTGTGCCGCGCGCGCCCCTCCGTCCTCTCCCTCCCGCCCGGGGTCCTGGCTCCTCCCGGGGCCCTGAGGCCCGAGGGGGGAGCCGGGCGCCCCGGGGAGCGCCGCCTGCCGGCCAGTGGTACACACCCCGCCGCACCGCCCGTGGCCGAAGGCGCCCCGGCTGCCGGCTGCCGTGGGGCCCGTGTGAGAGACGTTTCCCTGGCGTCGTGGGGCAGGCAGGGCGAGGCCGGCGCTGCGCGCGACCCTCAGGGAGGCAGTGTGGCCAGTGGTTAAGTGCCTGGCATCTGGACAGGCGTTCGTGCGGGTATCCTGGCTACAGCCACATCCGCACCCATGGGCCATCTTGGTCACCTTGCTCGGCCTCACTCTCTCTGTTGGTTAAATAGGAAGTAAGGTAGTGCCCAGTTATGCGTACGCAGGTCTGAGGCTTAAACCATGATTTAGGGCATGAACCAGCACTTAGACTAGTGCCTGGCCGAGAAATGTTGATTATTATCTGGGCTCCAAGGGCCTTGTGGAAATGAATGCTGTGATTTTGCATGGAATCACCTGTCAGGGGCCTTCGGGAGTTTTAGGACCCCCTGCATCCCATTCTGGTCACAGGTAAGAGATCGGGAGCCCAACCCCACTGCTTCTCTCACTGTGTGTGGCTCAGCCCTCAGCTGCGAGGCTTTGCCTCTTAGCCTCTGTTTCCTAGTTTGTAGAATGGGACTAAGTCTCGTGGAGTCACTGTGAGGATTAAATGAGACACACTGATGGCAATTTAGGAGGAGCTCAGGAGCTTGGAACCTGGCGGTACACCTGATTGCCACCCTCAAGGCTAGTGGCAGGCCCTGGGCCAGCCAGCAACTCCATCCTCTTCCCCCAAGGACCCTGGCCCAGGCCAGGGAGACAGACTTTCCCAGACCTTGCTCCCCCTTCCCGTCTCCACCAGGCCCCCTTCACACCCCCCACACACACACCATACGTTTTCTTTGCTAGTGGCTAAGGCATACTTTGCTCATTCATGTCCTCCCAGAAAACCTGACCAGAGACAGGAATAGTGCAGAGAAATACCATTCATTGTGGGCTGGGAAGACAGAGTCAGGGGGTTCCCAGGATAGCAAGAGACCCCTCCCAGAATTTGCCCTAGTCTTCCCTCAGGACCATTCAGAGGGACCCAGTGGTTTAAGCTGCCCGGGTGAGGCCTCTCCTGTCCCATTTCTGCGTCTGCACCTTCAGCTTTCCCTTGGCCTCCCATCAGGCCAGCCTCTGGGAAGCACGGGGGCAAGGCCTGGGAGCGTCCCCATGTTCTTGCTAGGCCCCTTCCAGCCAAGGAAGAAGCAGCCTCTTCAGGAGTGCAGATGACCAGCAGCCAGGGGACTGTGGGGGTCGCATCTCATTGACCCTTAGACCTTCCCCACTCCCACTTCTACCAGATGGAGATCCTGGACCTTCCCGAGGACTCTGCTCCGGTCTCCAGTGCTCACTTAGGCTTGTCTTAACCAGCTGGGCAGTATCTTTGCCTCCAGGCCACCACCTCCAGGGAGCCCATCTGGACAATCCTACTGCCCCCGGACAACTCTGGAGGAGAGGCTATACTACCAGACAAGACAAAAGCCCCAGTTGTGAAACCCTCTATAGTCCCCCCCCCCCCCATTCCCCACGCCACTGCCCAGGCCAGGGCTGGGCACCCTGCAGGAGATAGATGGCATTAGGTGAAACTGGGGGAGGACCTCAGGCAAAGGACCATTTGTGGTGACCTTGCAGAAGAGGGGTGACTGTCTCTATGCATGGGGATTGGCAAGGAGGCCTTGCAGCTTTGGGGACCTCCTTTACGTGCCCAGGCCAAACAGGATCGCTTTGGGGTTAGGAATACAGACTTTAGAGTCAAAGAGACTTGGCTTTCAACCTCAGTTCTGGCACTAATTGTGTGTGTGGCTTGGGACCTGTAACAACTTTTCTGTGCCTCATCGTCCTCATCCCTAAAATGAATGTGCCAATTAATACCTGCAGCCCACAGGGGCGCCTGGGTGGCTCAGTTGGTTAAGCGACTGCCTTCGGCTCAGGTCATGATCCTGGAGTCCCGGGATCGAGTCCCGCATCGGGCTCCCTGCTCAGCGGGGAGTCTGCTTCTCCCTCTGACCCTCTTCCCTCTCGTGCTCTCATTCTCTCTCTCTCAAATAAATAAAATCTTTAAAAAAAAATACTTGCAGCCCACAGAGTTACGAGGAGTCACCACTTTTCGTGTGGTCATTCTTAATGCTTCTTTCCTCTTCTCTCTGCTGGCCCCACAGCTTATTTGGGGCGACCATTGCTACCACCCAGGCCCCAGGGACCCCTGTGGGGTTTCCCGCACCTGCTCAGTCTGGGTCAGCGGTGCCTGTTCTCCCTTCCCCTCTCAGGCTGCAGTGGGTGGGGGTGGGGGTGGTGCCCTGGAGAGGCCGACCCCAGCCTGCAGTGGGTATAGCCCACCCTGAGCTGCCTCCTCAGAGACACTTGCTGGTCCACTTACTTTTTGGGGGGGAGGGGCAGGGGCGAAGCAGATAGAGGAGGCAATTGGCACTGGGCACCCGCAGACGATGATGTCTCTCTCATGAAACATGCTGCTTATGCAAATTGGGCCTTTCACAGCCCCGTCCATTCTCCCCGCTGGCCCAAGCCCAACCAGCCCCCCAGCATGATGACACCTCTGCTGGGTAGCAGGGGCAGTGGATGGGGGCACCTTCTCCCCAACCCTGGCCCCAGCCTAGCCCCACGACTGGACCGGTTGCGGGGGGGTGGTGGGGTGGAGGTGGCTAGGCTGGCGCTTCCAAGATCCTCTCCCAAAAAGGCAGCTCTGGAAGGCAGAGGGGTGAGGTCTATTCCCAGTGAAACAGGGAACCCCCCAACCCCCTCCCTGCTGAGGAGCTCAGACAAACCAATCAACTACTCTTTCATATGGTGAAACTGGAATGATATCCACTGAGGCAAGACCCAGAGATACTAAGCCTGGCACTTAG
This sequence comes from Callorhinus ursinus, assembly GCF_003265705.2. Classification (NCBI taxonomy): domain Eukaryota; kingdom Metazoa; phylum Chordata; class Mammalia; order Carnivora; family Otariidae; genus Callorhinus; species Callorhinus ursinus. Next base: position 6,290,555 of record NW_027397107.1, read on the forward strand.
TAGGCTTTTAATTAACCACAGTAGCCATGACGATGATGATGTGCGCTTCTTAGGCCTGAAAATGGCCAATGGCAGAGTTTCTGGGATGTTTTTCTCCTGCAACATCACCAACCATCCTCTTGGAGCTCTTACCCTAAGTTGGTTAATAGAAGTTAAGCCCATTATATTAAATAGCGTCTTTATATTTTTCAACGAAAGTATTCCACGAGCATGGAAAGAACATTTAACAGTACAGAAGGAATCCGTCCATCCCCACTCCCCAGAGACAGCCTTCCAATACATATTTCCAGAAACTCTTCGGACATAAGCATACTTAGGACTTTCAAATACACATAAATAAGATCATCCTCTATTGCCTGTTCTGCAATTTATTCTCTTTATGCAACAGTATATACTGGCCAACCTTCCATATCAGCTTATAGAGAGATCTACCACAGTGATTTTTGCAGCTGCATAATATTTCACCGTATGAATGGACCATAGCTTCATTTCCATGTTCTTACATTCTTAAAAAGAAAATGCTCTGACAAACATCCTTGTACATACTTCTTTGGAAATTTTTACATATATAACCATAGAGTAAATTCCTAGCAGTGTAGTTTGTCACTAAGTACGTCTTTTACATTCTGATACAGCCACATTACAGAACATACTGTATGATTTACATTCTCCAGCCAACAGTGTTTGAGAGTGTCTTAAAATAGACACATGATGGTAGAGAAAGGCACCAAAATAGCCAGTTGTGTGAGATCCAGGCTATGAAGGCAACTAAGGAGCCCTGTGAGAATGGGCCTGTTGTCCCGAGGGCAGTGGCCAGTGGCTTCGTCCTGTCTGGGCTTGTGCGTGCTGGTGGCCCGGGGTAACCCTGAGTCAGAGGGGAGTGGGGCCCACAAGGGTGCTGGGAGCAGAGGGCGGGCCAGCATGGCTAGAGTCCCGCCTGAATGGTTTCCTGTGGCCATTGTCTCTGCCCTGCCTGGTCTCCTTGGGGGGAGTTTATTTAGGGGCTTCTGGAGAGGGGGTTGGGCAGAGGAGGGTGTACTCCTCACCAAAGGCACCCAGGAATGTGTCACAGGAGGGAAAGAGGAAGGGGGGGGCGGAATCCCATCCCTGGGAGAGACGGGACGTCAAGAACCCCTGACTAATGAATAGTGAGTTTGCCCTTGAACCTCACTGGGCTTCGCCATTCTCAGGCACAGAACAAGAGCCGAGACACATCTGAGCCCAGCTGCACGGGGACGGCGGCGGTTCATCTCAGACACTTTGACAGGCTGGGCCTTTTCCCTGCATAGCTCAGATCTGCCTCCCGGCTCCCGTGGCAACAGCACAGCGGCATGGCTCCCAGGTCCAGGCCCTGCCTGCTGTGAGCAGGAGGAGGGAGGAAGAGGAGCACCAAGGGGAGGACAGCTGGGGAAAGGGAGTCGTTAACTCCTAGAAGGCTGGAGCCCCTTGCTTTGGCAACCTCCCAGCATGCTGCCCTCACTCCTCCGGGGTGGAAATATGGATGGCAGAGTGGCTGTTTGCTGGAGACCCGGCCAGAGGCCCTCAGACCTGGTGTGCCAAGGGTAGAAATGGGAGCCCACAGGCCAAAGGCCAAGGCCCCTCCCTGCGGGATGGTCGTGGTAGGTCTCCCCAGGTCCTTCGCCAAGTCCCAGATGGGCAGGGACGGGAGCGGAGCTTGAGCCTCTGCCCACGGCCGCCTCCTCCATCCGGGCCCCTGACCACTGCAGCCTCAGGACAGTGGCTCCTGCATCTTCCCTTTCTGCTCTGCTTTTCCCCGGCTGATGACTTCCCGTGTCCTGGAGTGGCGTGGCTCTGGATTCCAATCCTGTGACCTCAGCAAAACCCACCGTTCCTGTCTCCATCTTCAGAGAAGCTGAAAAGAGGCTGTCCCATCACACTTCCCAGGACAATCTAAAGATAAGAGAACAACATGTGAGAAGGAGCTTTGCGCTCTGGGGAGGAAGGTGTCCTATAAATCTCATTCAGGTATTATTAGGGCTGAAAGTAGGTATTTCTGCTCCCTGGGGCTAGGGGGAGGAACTCCCCCGAGATTGTTCCAGAACGTCCCCAGCACAGCAGGCCTGAAACTCAAAGGCAAGAGGTCAGGAAAGAACGGTTTATGTCTGTGGCCTCTGGAACCCGCGGGTTTAGCTGGCACTGGGAGCTGAAAGAGAGTAACCGTATAATTTCAAGGTGTTTTACCTGTATTATCTCTAGGCCTCACTACAACGTGATGAAAAGGGTGTGGTTATTCTCATTGTAGAAATAAGAAAACAGGCTCAGGAGAGGTAAAGGGCTGGCCCCAGGTCACACTGGCCATAAAAGGCCTTGAGCCCACATCCACCTGACTCCACGGCCCACATTTATGCCCACACCACGGCACAGCCACCTGGCCCGGGGTGCTGGGGAGAGGGGCCGGGCTCTGAGAAGTAGCCTTTCCCCCAGGCTTTGCTTCTGGGGGCTTAGAGTCTAAAGGCCCTGGCCTGAGGAAGTAGGGTGGGGCGAGCCCCAGGGGGAACACTGCAAGGCCAGCCTGAGGGCCAGCCGGTGGCAAACAGAGCCACCAGGGTAAACACTCATCAGAGAAAAGAGAAACAGCAGAGAAGGCTCCAGATCAGAGGCTGGGAGCAAACTCGGCTAAGATGTGCTCTCCCGCCTAGGTCTTGCTCCAGGGCAGGTCACCGCCCAGCTTCATGTCACTTGCCTGCACTGAGCTGGGTTTTCATGTTTGTAGCCTCTGGGTGAAGGTGCCTCCCTGCATCCCAGGGCAACCTGAAGGGAGCTACGGGGGCTGGGTTTCCTGAGAGCCGGGGCCTGGGAGTACAGACCGACCCTTGGCAGGTAACAGAGGAGAGAAAGCAGGAACAACTTCCAGATTATAAAACGTTACAGCTGAGGCACATTCAATGCCATTCAATCCAATGCTCCTTTTCCAGGTCCAGCACGGGAGCTGGTTCACCCAAGGCTATTCATATTCAGCAGGAAGATGGGCTGGGGTCCAAGTCTCTGACTTTCAGGTGAGTAGGGCTGTGTCTTCTTAGGCCCTTGTCACTCTACCAGGCCACCCTGGGCCCTCAAAGGCAAGGATTTCACCCAGTGAGGCAAGGGCCCGAAGCTGGGAAGGACCTCAGCTCACTGCCCTGTGTTGCTGGGTCCTCTGCCAGGTGGGGCACGGGACCCCATGCCAGGCCGACCTGAGCTGCTCAGAATGCAAAAGAGATCCAGGGACCCCACATCCTCCAACCTTGTCAGGAACTGCCCTTGAGGGAAGTCTGCATGCTTGCTGATGAACAGACAGACAGACATGTGTCGGGACAGAAAAACACAAAGACGCACTTATTCCCGCCCAGCTGTGCCCTCCTCCCTGGGCTGATGATTTGGGCCAGATGCCATTGTGACTGGCCAGTGCCCATGGTTAAATATTCTGTATCTCCTCGCTGTCTCCCTCTCTCAAATCCCAGCTGTATAAACTGACCTTGAGAAGCTCAACGCCTTCATACCTGCCCCATACCTAACGGGGAAGTGGAAGAAAGAAAATGAACCCTATTTGATGTTCCCCATGTACTTAACACTCCCCAGAGCAGCTCAGAGCTAGGGATTAGTCTGCCCATTTTGCAGATGAGGGTTGAGAGACACCGAGAGTCAGGGGGGAGCTGCTGCACAGGGAGGCCAGAAGCAGAGCTCCGATCTGGATCTCGTCCCCCAGCAGCTCCTCCCGTCTCTCCTCTCCAGCTCAAGTCCCCGGCTGGGGCCACCCCGGCCTGGTACGCCAGAAGCCTCCAAACCACGTGGGTTTGTGCTCAGCATCCCTGCCTCAATTTCCTATCTCCCCGGGGTTCTCTCAGGGCTGTTCGGTCAAAGCTGGTGAGCAGAGGAGGCACGCTGCCCAGCCTACTTCATTAGTTCCAGAACAAATCCCTCTCTTCTGACCAGCCCCGACAGGTTGTCAGAGGAAGGAATCCCCACCAGTCACAGATGTCCATTTCTACCTGGAAAGGGGAGCTGGAGGACTTGGGAGGCTGGGGTAAGGGTGGGGACAGCTACCGAACAATAAAACCCTAGCCAAGCAGACATGGCCGGAGAGCCTCAGTCTTGGGAGTTTTCTTCCTGAGGAACAAAGAAGGTGACACTGGCTGCATGCAGGGCCTGTGCCCGGCCCTCCACTGGGCACCGCTCATGCTGGGTCCAGCCTCAGGAGGGGGAGCCGCGCTTGGAATGTGATTCCCTGGCTTTGCGTGCCGCTCGGTTAGCGGAGTGCGACGCCCGAGATCCCCTGTCACCTCCTAAAGCCTCTGCCAGCCCACCCCCCACACACACACTGATCACCAGATTAAGGGGCTCAGGGCTAGAGCTGAGGCAGCTAAAACCCAGAGGGGAGGGGAGGGGAGGGGCGGGGAGGGCAGCGGGCAGCCTCCCAAGGCCCTGCCTGCCCTCTCTCCCCCACTCCTACTGTGGGCCCTATTCTCTGTTCCTGTCATGAGCTCTAATCTCTGTACCCTTCCTCACTGAGCTCCTGCGTACCCCCGCCCCCCAGAGATACCCAGCTGGAGCTCGGAGCAGCCCAGGAGACTGGCAGAGGGGAGGGACCAGAGAGGTGGAGGGAACAGCAGTGACAGTGAGGGTACAGGGTGGTGGGGGCTGGCTGGAGCCTCGCACGAGGGAAGGATGGGGAACGCCGGAGGGCAGGCCCAGGGCCTCCCTGCCTGGACGGGCCCCACCAAGGGTAATCCCCGAGGCTCCCTGTTAGACCCTCTGGCCAGCTGCCGGACTCCAGAGTGAGGCACCTCCAACGCCCCACACAGCGGAGGAGAAAGGCGGAGGGAGTGCCAGAGACGGGGGAGGCTGGCAAAGGACAACAGAAGGAATTAATTTGGACATGCAAAGCTTTTCCCTAAGACCCCAGCATTTCCTGAACCAAAGTCTTCCCAAGTCATTTGAATCACAAACACAGGAAAAGTTCCCTTCTGTATGCATGCTGTCACCAGATCTGTAAGAAATGAGGTAGGATGGGTCCATCCATGGTAAGGACCCCACAGGAAGGAACTGGAGGTTTTGGCACAGGGCTTTCTAGACTGTGAGCACCCAGGCTTGCCCTTTCCATTACCGGGAAGCAGTGGTGAGAGGGTTGGGCCAGTGGGCTGAGTGGGGGAAAGGCCAGGGAGGGCCTGAGAGCCAGGCCCCCTGGTCACTGGATCCTAAGACCCGTGCCACCTGGACAAGAGGGGCCATGCCCCATGTTCCCCTCCACTTCTCGACGCTACTGGGAGGAGCCGTGACGCCTTGGACATTCTGAAGGCAGGATCCAGAAAGTTGTCTGAAGGCTCAGTTCAGCAGGCATTCAGCCCCTTCTCAGCCCTGTCCCCCATGCCAGGGCCTGCAGGGGGCGAGCAGGACGTGCCCAGGGCCCTGACCAGCAGCTGTTCTCACTCCAGCTTCTCCTTTGCTGCCACTGCCAAGCTCCCTTCTGCTGGGTGGGGGCAGGAGGAGAAGGGCTTGGGCTGCTAACAGGGGTGTCTGTGAGGCCTGGGCAGAGACGCTCTGTCAGCTCCTGATCCCCCACCCGCTCCACAAACGGCCTCCACAAGAGGCCCGCACTCCAGTGTCAAGGGAAATGAAATCCTTGCCACTGTACCCTTCTTCACCCCTGGCCAGAATCCACCAGTCCCGTTCTCGCCCTTGTGCTAAACCAGGGAGTGCGACATCAACACAGCTTTGCAGCGACCACGGTCACAGACTTTCTGAGCTAGAAGGTTCCCAAGTTCACCTCGCTCGTTTTGCCAGTGAGAACACTGAGACTCGGGGTGTGGGGGGGAACGGGCCCGCCCGGGGTCACACGGGAAGAT
>NW_027397107.1:6296407-6333725 GCF_003265705.2 Callorhinus ursinus
GGGGGGGAACGGGCCCGCCCGAGGTCACACGGGAAGCCGGGGCAAGGACATGCCTCGTGCCTGTCTACCAGACCCTTCTCCTGCTCAGCGCCTGAAAGAGGGCTTCTCCACCATATCCCAAATAAGATCCTGGCCCAAATGTGGGCGGTGGGGGTCTGGGGCCAAGGGAGGCCATAATGCGATAAGCAGACTGGCCATCTGGCTCGGGGACGGAGGAGAGCCCAGACTGGCCGCTTCTGCTGCCCATCCCGGGGGGCCCTGTGTCACGAGAGACAGACTGCCAGATGGACAGGCACTGGCCTGGGTCTGGGTGGAAGCCAGTGAGTTCCCTGTAGCCAGAGCTAACCAACTTTCCGACGTGGTGGGGGAAGAAGGGAGGGGGCACAGGGAGCAAAGCCAGCCACCCCCCAAGGGCAGAGAGAAGAGCAGGATGCGGAAGCCGGGACTCCCACCCAGGCTCTGAGCCTGGCTCCCTCGGTAGGCCCAGCCTCCCTCAGCTCCACAGCCACAAACAGGTCCCCCTCCCGGGGAAAGGCAAACACATCTCCCCTGGCACCTTCTCAGACATGCATGCAAAACTAATTAACATGGGGAGACATGCGAGCAGCCGGCGAGCTCCACACCCTCGAGTCCACGCAAACAAGGCGAGCCCTTGTCCGGGGGACGTGCACAAAGCTTTGTTGCTAATTTAGGCATCTGTCTCTGTCTGGCCTGGTCCTCCTGCCTGCGCTGGGGTTTTTCCCAGCCCCTCGGACAATGCTGGGAACGGGCCCGCCGATCCCTTATTCAAATCACACCCAGGACAATGAGCTCATTGTGCAAGCCACAGAAAAGGGGATGCTGGGGTGGGGGGGTGGGGGGGTGTAAAGGGGCATTGGGAGAGGAGAAGGGTGGGGGGGTGAAGAAAATGGGAACCCAGGAAAGTGTTTACTAACACAGCCCCTGCAGCTGCTTGGGCCCCTCTCCCCTCCCCCCACCTGGCTGGCAGCTGGGGAGAAGTCCCGGGACTCCGAGGTGGGGGCCCCAGAGTGGATGAGGGGCCAGCAGTCAGCCAAGTCGGGCTCGAACCTCCACCTTCGGCAGTCTGCAGCTACCCCTGCAGACTGTCCATGGCCAGACACTTTTTTTTATAGACTGGTTTGGGGGTTTTCATTTCTGACTGCAGACTGAGCAGTGTAACGCACAGATCCTCACTGCAGAGGCCGAGGCAGGGCTGGGGGGAGAGGTGCTGGCGGCTGTGCAGGGTGGGACCTGCTGTCTCGGCCATTGTCTTCAGGCAACGTTTCATTTTCTCCTCCTTCCTAGCTAATAAATTAGAGAGGAGACGGTGAGCTGCGAAGGGACAGGCTCCCCACGGACGGCGGGCAAGTCTGTGAGCTCACGCAGCTGGGGCTCACCCAGCCCAGCCGCTGCTCACACCACACCTGGTCAGACACTCACATGCAGCCTCACACAATGAGCACCATTAAGAAACGCCCTCCCCCTACACACAAACACACATGCGACATATACATGCACACACGCGTGTGTGTACATACATACACACATCTATATAAATCTCCCGAGATCCCCGAGGGGTAGATCTGGGGCTTTGAAATGCCCTCCCTCCTACCAACACCCCCCAGCTCCTTGTCGCACTGAGCGGCCCAGACAGGCCGATGTAAACAGACACACACAGGCTGACACTGACACGCAGACACAAAAAGAAACACACACACCCAGAGGCAGCCCCAGACACACACACTGACAATAGCGTAATGAATGCAGGACTGGAGCGCATTCAGTCTCAAGCCCACAGTGCTGCTCGCCCAGCACCAGGGTGGCTGCAAGGTTGTGGAGAGGCTGCAAGCTAGCTTCTGCCCACCTCCTCCCTCGCTCCGTCCCCCAGGACCATGGGCTACATGGGGGCCCGCGGGCTACGCGGGAGGTGGAGTAAAACGCCATTCCAAGCATCCAGGTGGAAGCAGATGCCTCTTGAGACAGAAAAGTTTGGAATTGGTCTCAGCTCTTAGTCAGGGTTGTCTGAACTGCCCTGAAGAATTATTTTCTTTGATACTATTTAAAGTCATTATTAATTACCCTGCATTTCAAGATGGTGTGTTTTCAAGCCAGGGGAACAGGGAAGCCTGGCTGGTGTCCTTTTCCCTTGCAGCAGAATCCACAGGTTGGGGTGATTTCTTCCTTCAGTTAAAGTAGTGAGCAGGGGATATAGGTTAAGAGGAACACAAACGGTTTACATCTCAGAGACCCTTTAAAACGTGCTTCTAAGGATAAAGGAGAAGCAGGGATGCCCTCTCCACTGGCCCAGAGGCGTGGAAATGGATTAGGTCGAACCATACAAAATTACCAGTATTTGATGGATTTAGATCTATAAAAAAGAAATTTCATATAGGTCAACCTCATAGGCAGCTGGTTCCAAGAACCATCAGGGGTGTTTTCCCTTTTTATTTCCTCCCCAAACTGGGTTATTTTATTCCTGAAGAAGAAAAAAACAGTAGTAACCCAAGACCCAAATCAACCTCGGACCAACCGCCAACAGCCACATAACTACCTCGTGTATAGACTCTGGGGCAGCCACTGGAATGAACTGGGGACCCGAGGGCGCGCACAGCCTGCAGCCTGTGTCAGACCAGGACCCACCTTCCAACTCTTCCTCCAGGGCTCCTGCTTCTCCTTTCCCTGCCTTCAGATTCTGGAATGTGTCCTGGAGGGGACAGAAGGAACATGAAAGGAAACGGGACCACTGTGTTCCTGGCTTCCCCTCTAGAGCAGTGTCAAGGGCTAGCATGGGAGTCCACGCACGCACTCTGTCCTGGAGGAAAGGTCAACCTGGAAGCTTCATCACTAAACACTTGCGGTCAGCTGGCTACCAAATAGAAACCCAAGGCCAAAAAAAAAAAAAGAAGAAAGAAAGCAAGCAAGAAACCCAAGGCCAGTCTCTGTGCATATGACATTCATTCAGACTACCGCAAAGAGCCACATAAGGGAAGCCAGGAGGGCACGGAGGCCGCCCAGCGTAGAGAAGGCCCACTCCTTGCCAGCATCTGGATAACCATGTCTGGTGGCTCAGTGCATCTTCCTGGGAAATTACCCTCTCGAACTTCTCTCGGTTCCCAAGAGAGGAAAGGTGGACGGTTTTGGAAGCAGAGTCAAGAACTGCTCTGTAGGGGCACCTGGGTGGCTCAGTTGTTAGGCGTCTGCCTTCGGCTCAGGTCATGGTCCCGGGCTCCTGGGATCGAGCCTCGCATCGGGCTCCCTGCTCCGCGGCAAGCCTGCTTCTCCCTCTCCCACTCCCCCTGCTTGTGTTCCCTCTCTCGCTGTGTCTCTCTCTGTCAAATAAATAAAATCTTTAAAAAAAGAGAAAAGAACGGCTCTGTATCTCACCACCTGCTTCTTACTTGCCCACCAAGGAAAGCCGGCTTCACGTATGCTCGTCGTGTCCTCCAGCAGCAGTCGGCTGGTCCGTACAGAAGCTGAGCGAAGATACTTCCACAGACAGCCTTCTAGTGGCCAAGGACCTGGGGCTCCATTTGAAGACCTGGAATGACCTTCCATGAAGACAGTCCCTCCTACATCTCTGACAAGTACTTTAACCAAAAATACCACGTAAGTTCTAGAGTTTTATCTTTTTAAACACACACTGACTTCAACAAGAAAACCACTAAAGTGATAGTAATAATAAAATACAATCTGTTTAGCCTTCCTGCTCCTGGGGGCAAGAGCCTGGAACGGCAGAGCCTGCTGTCTGGGCTTTAGGACTCGGCAGATTCATTTGCAGGGCGGGCCCCAGCCTAGGGGCTACATGAATGACTCTTCCAAACTCCAGATGTGTTGAGAGGAGGCAGCTGGGTGCCCACTGTTGCCATATGCAGGCTTACCTGCCAACCACTCTACTCAGGATCCAGTCTGAGCAGAACCAGGAGAGGATTCTGGCTTGGATGCCCCAACAGGATCTGATTTCTTCCAAGGAGGAGAAACCTTCTGTATGTGAATTCACCCAGATGTAATTTATTATTTGATTGCATTTAAGATGTTCCTTACCAATCTCACATGGAAATCTCAATAGGTTACTGCTATACTGATTCCTAAGATCAAAGTTGTTTCTTCAGTGAAGAAAAGGCAATGGAGATCTCATCACAGTTTCTATACAGAACCAATGGAATCTGGAAAATTAAAGCTCTAGCCCAGGCTAAATGGCAACCTAAGGTCACCATAGGCAATGCATGAAATGGCCTCTGACCCTGCTCTCCCAGGCTCTTGGAGCCACGGAGAAGGGCAGAGAGGCCAGGAAGCTGCCAACTGGTGAGAACTGTCATACCTCCAGGGCCCATTTATCCAGCACCCCTTCCCCCGGCCTAGCCTTCCCATCCTGGACAGATGGATGAAGTTCTGTATTACACAAGTTTGAAGTGCCGAGCGAGGGGCTGTGATTTGCTTCTCTGTATCCCCAAGGCATTGCCCAGAGCCTGGCACATAGTGCTTGGTCAATAAATGTTGAATGGATAAATGAAGGCAATGGATAAATGAAGGCAATGGAAAAAATACAGTCCGGCCCAGGAAGACTTCCAATTCCTGAGCTCCATGGCTCCCTTGCAAACTGACTTATGGATTCATGGCATAGTCCTGGAGGTGCTAAAGTCCAGGCCAAGAGCCATCAGAGGTGAGAAAGGCCAGGGCAGGTGTACCTGCTCAGCTCAGGCTAGCCTGGCAGCCCTCCCACACTGACCTTGCACACGGTGATGAGACCAGCTCCCTTAGTCTGCCCTCCACATCTGACCTGATTTCTGGTCCAGTCCTGCAGAAGTCTACCCTGCTGCTCCATCCCCACCTCCAAACTTTCGTGGGGGAGTCTCCCTGCCCCACTCAGCCCAGGAGACCTGTTTGGGTCCAGTGAGCCTTCTCTGATGACTCCACTCCAAATGAATTCCTCCTCTCTTAACTCCCAAAGTCTGAGTCAAGCTACCACCTCTTGAATGTGTGCCTTATTAGGCTGGCTTTTGCTCTGAGGGGTCAGGGAGCAGGTCAGGGGTTCTCCTGGGGATCTCTCGGTACCGGAGCTTACGCATGGTCGGCAATCGCCCTGACTTATTCTAGCGACTGACCGAGAGCTGAGCCCGATCCCTCGCTGGCTGCTTTCCCTGTGCCTCCACTCGTCACTGATGTGCAGCCCACCAATTAGACGGTCACACACGTCACAGCCTTGCTGGCTCACGCATGCTCAGCCCACCCTTGCCCCCCAGTGCATGCACACCCATCCTATAACAGCAGCAGATGGGGGATGCAAACTGACATTTCTCGAGCGCCACAAGTTCAGTATTACTATCCCCGATTTTATAGATGAGAAAACTGGCTCAGAGAGAAGGGAAACCATGTGCCCAAAAGGGTCTGAACTAGATCAGACAGACCCCTGATGCCCACTGGGCTGCATGCTCTGCTTCCCACCACCGTGGTGTTGAAGTCTGCAATCTGATAACAGAAGAGAGAACAATGGGCTAGAAACAGCTAAAAATGGGGTAAAGGAGGCTGCAGGCCCAACAGGAAGGGGTGGCTGTAAACCTGAGTGCTTCTTCTCCTTACTGCACCTCTCCCTAGCGCTCCCCAGGGAAATGACATGCCCTTGGAGGCATCTCCCACCTCTCCCAGCTCGTGACACCAAACTCGGGGAATAGGAAGATCTAGCATTCTCTGTTTAAGGACAAGAGGAGACTGGACAGAGGATGGGGATCCCCTTCCCTCCTCCAGAAGACTCCATACTACCTCAGGGGGATGTAACATTCTCGAAAGCAGAGGCTCAACCTTGCCCGGGGGTGGGTACAATCCTTGGCAACATGGGCAGACTGGCAGACTTTGGCCAACCCCTGACTTTCCAGACTGAGGCACAGCCAGGCTACAGTTCACACTGACAAAAGCCAGGACTGGGTGGGACACTTCTCACCCCGCGCAGTGCCTCACCAAGGCTCCCGGGGGCCCAGCACTGAGCCTTCCTACCTGCTACCTGCTTCCTGCCTCTCCGGGTGCACTGTCAGCCCAAAGCAGGAGACACTACAGAGCCACCCTCTAGCCACCGAAATAAGCTCAGGCTGCTCCCCAAAGCCCAGGCAGACTCCTTGGGAGATGAGGACCCATGGGGGCCTCAGACTACCACCGACTCAAGGGTTGCAGCTTCTGAGACATGCCCCATGCAATCAGCCCATGACATCTGGCTTAGAGAAGAAGGGCAGACCCTAGATTACCTTCACCACTCTTGCTGCTCCCCAAGAGACAGGCCTTAAAGAAGACAAAGTACACAGAGCGTTAGCACAGAACTTGGCACAGCATAAGTGCTCAATAAATGGTTCCTGTCACCATTATCATGACTCATTATGATTTCCTGGCTGCCCATTCCTCACCTCCCAGGCTCACGTGAGGAGCTGTCTTTTCATAAACTCAAGGCTTACCGAGGGCTGGGAGACCATTAATGGAGTCCCAGGTTTCCGGGGCAGGCAACTGGAGTTCCTGAGAAGGGAAGGGGGCTGGAAGCAAGGCTGGACCCACAGCCAGGAGTCCTCTGAGGTGAGCGGGCCCCTCTGCCCTCTGACAGCAGGGTGAGCCCAGCACCTCCCCAGAAAATCTCTCTGAAGACCCAAGGCTTGGCAGGATGCCAGGGCAGGAGGCCTCTCGAAGACGACGCTGGCTCTGAGCCAAGGTGCATCCCAGAAGCTTCAGCTCCCAGAGAGCAGCACAGGCTGAGGGGAGGAGGGGCAGCAAGGAAATGGGCAACGAAGAGCCCTGGGGCCAAAGGAAACCTGCTTAAAGCGGGTTTGGCATGAACTTGGGATGCACAGTTGCCTTCCCATGCCCTGTGGTTTCCACACACCTGGGAGACTATGAAATCACTGCAAGGACAGGGATAGGGGCCTGGGGAGGTGGTCCACCCCCAGGACAACCCTCCTGCCACCTACATCTATGCCCATAGAAACTCCATGGGGCACTGCTAAACCTCCATCCAAAGATTCCTGGGGTTACCCGTTGGTTCTCTTCCCCCGGCCCTAGACTCTGAAAAACAATGCTGCCTCTAGATTCAGACCTTTTGCCTCCAAGGACTGTGGGGTAACTTAAGGGGCTATACTAGATACCCCTAAAAGCTCCATAACACCTAGCCTCTCCAGTGGCCTCCAGCCTGGCATTTCCATGGCCTTCTATACACAGAGCTCTCTGTGGCCAGGGACCTTCCAGGGATAGACCAGGATTAGTTACTGAACATTAGGGCTGGAAGAGATCTTAATTCTTTAGTCCAGGCCAATAAAATAGGAGTGGCACCTATCATTTCAAATTTCCTAGAAGCCACATTAAAAAGTAAGAAGAAACAGGTACAACTAATTTTAATACTATATTCTATTTAACCCAGTATCATCATTTCAGCATGCTGCGCTCACCGCATCTCATGAGATCAGTAGTGGTTAGCATCCTGGACAGCGCAGCTCTTGACTCCAGCAACTTCCCTGGCTTTAGGATGAGGAGGGGGCCCAAGGATCTCTAAGGAGTGGGCGGCCCGGTAGGAAGGGAAGCCTCAAACTCAATCCCTACAGCTGCGCCCATCAGCCCGTCCTTTCGGCCTCCCAATTCACACTTGCCTATGAGATAGATGAGTTTACCATAAATCCAGTTCAGGGGGACTGTGACATAAACCTGTTTGAAACAGACAACCTGGAGGGGAGAAGACATGGGTGTACTTGACATCACAGGCTCGGGAACAAAGACCAACAGAAAGGCACAGGAGGGAGGTTCTGCATGACCTCTGCACTGGAGGCAGGTCTGGATGAGGCCGTCTGGGTGTGCCACCCCGCCCCCCATCAGGGCCACCCGGGCTTCTTCGGGTTGCAAATACCCACGCTCCAGCCCTGGGGCTGGTGAATTTTCTACCACGTCTCCCTGGAGGAACTACCCACAAAAGCTCCTCTCTGCTTTAGAAGGCAAGAACAAGTCGTGCATTTACCCCGTGCTTCTAGTCTTCTTACTCTGAGTCGCCATGCCAACACACAGTCATAATTACCGAGGAACGCGCCGATCGTGGCAGCATTGACAAAGACACTATATCAGGGCCTGTGAGCTAAGCAAGGTCAGGCTCCTCGCGGCCCCCCAGCTTCCTGCCCACTGCCTTTATTCCGCTCTGATCCATCTCTTTCCCTTCATTCTTTCTCTCCCACCCAGATGGTCTCTTATTATATTTTCTCTCCAAAGAAAGGCACTACGGCTTAGTGTATAAAACACTTTTATAGCAATTAGGAGACAGGTTCTCCTTTGAGTCCCGATTTTAACTTGTGGGAAAAGTCACTTTAACATCCAGGCCTCAGTTATTTTGCCGTGAATGGGGAGAGTATTTTGGACAGTGCCTATTCAGCAAGTGGGCGCCTACATTTCATTCACCTACTAAATTCAGGGGCTGCTGTGTAGCTAGTGGACTCTAAGATCGTCTTTATGAGCAGCACCAGAGGTACCAGAAGCTCAGGGAAACAAAAGAAGGTTCAGATCAGAGAAGGAGTTGGTTCTAATGCCCTGAGAACAGCAGGGCCTCTGTCTCCCCCCAGGAAGGGTGCAAATCTCAGAAAGGGGGCTGGGAGCAGCTGAAGGGTAGGCTCTATCAGATTATAAAAAGATGAACGGGATGGATGAGAACTATCAGGCTAAGTGACAAGCATCCTGAGGCCCCCAGTGGGAATGAGGACATACACCCATTTAAAATGAGAGGTCAAGAAAAGAAAGCAGACAGCCACCACCCGAGCCCTACACAAGAGCGCCCCAATTTCAGAACACCCAGTGCACCAACATCTGAACTTACAAAGGAGATAAATTGGAGGCTGATGATTAGCATCACAAAATGATTATTCCCTTTGTAAAAGGCTTCACTGCAGGACTGCTTTAAATAGTGCATTTAAAACATGATCTGATTTGCTAAATTCGATTTATACACATCTACTGCCTAAGCTTGCGTGTGGCTGTATTTACATGTCTTCCCTTGGCACAGAGGAGGGGAGAGGCCAGCCATTATTTGGGGCCTTTAATCCTTGTAGACAGTAACTAATCTGGGGAGCTGAACCCTGGTTTTCTTCCACAGCTGGGGCTTTTGCTATAAACTGGCCTCAGCTCTCCACTCCACTTTGCCTATCAAGAGCCAGCCCAAAGATGATGGTCAGGATTTGGCCAGGATTTGTTGTGGCGTTTCGGCCAATAGGGACTCCTCACCAAGAAGGAGACCCCTTCCCCCCCACGCCCAAGGATGACAACTTTCTGGTACACATTTCCAGAGAATCTGTCTGTGGGAGGCTCACTAAATTTATTTAGTGCCTACAGTTATCATACCAGGGTTCAAAGGCTACCTTTTGGGAGCCATGGAAATTGACTAATCTGTGTAAATTCTGGGGATCTGATGAGCTACATTCTGCTATTTGTATGTAAGCCACAGGAACCATTCTGCTATTTGCACGTGGCCCAGAAAGGCTGGCTCTCCACCCCAAGACAAAAGAATGGGTCTACCACGTCTCATGGTGACTGTGCCAGTGTCATCAGGAAACCCTCCTAGTTCCCCTAAAGGGACCTGCATGCCTCATTGATAGCATAGTCCTTCAAGAGAGAAATGACTCCTTTCCACAAGACCCAACAGCGTGATAGGGCAGTTAGGAGCCAGACCACTGCCAAAAGGGGAAGTGCCCAGCTCACACCATTTGCTAAAAGAAAGAGGTCTAAGGAATTTATGGGCTCAGAAATGCAACATTCAAAAAAACCAAGTCCTTTAAAAAAAAAACTCAAGTTAGAACCTCTCCCTCCACCACCACGCCATATCCAAGAACCAGAGGCTTAGCCTTTGAGAACCACACATTCATTTATGGAATATTTGCAGATATCCACAGTGACGAGCTCAGCCCAGCACTGGGAACTGAGGGCTAAAAAAGGAACAAGACAGCACTCAGGTCTGAAGAGTTTATAGTAGAGGATGGAGGGGGTCACCAAACAGAACTAAACTATTTCACTGTTGAGAAACCCACTAAAACCTGCTCATGAGAGGATGGGAAATTGATTAGGAATCAATTGGACTGGATCCCAGTTCTTGTTCTTCTAGCCGACTTTATGACCTTGGGGAAAATCACTTAACTTCTCTGGGCCTGGTTCCTCATCTGTGACATGAGCAGCTGACCTACATAATAAGCAAGCTTTAAATTTTCTATAAATCTTACAGAGGAAGAAATGTTCATATCTCTAAAAACCCTGATGAGCTTTTCTTCTTTCTTTCTTTCTTTTTCTTTCTTTCTTTCTCTTTCTTTCTTTTCTCTTTCTTTCTTGAACAAGGTTATAAATTGTTCCATTTTCTTCGTCTTGGCTGCCAGGGGGCTCAGAACAACCACAATATTAAAAACAACATTTATTTTAGGCCAGGGCTTTAGGCCAGGAGATTGGGGGGAAGCAGAGTATGATAGGAGAGCTCTCATATGTGAGGTGGTGGCAGACAACCCTGACTCCACATCCTGACTCTGCCACATCCTAGCTACAGCCAAAGTCAGGAAGAGGGAATCACCACCACCCTACCTGTCAAGCTGAGGCCCAAATGCCCGAGAAGTGCTTAGTACCGGGCTAGGTACAAAGCGAGACTCAATAAACACAAACGAACAAAACTGGAGTTTCTTAGTCACTCTGCACAAATGCATATGCGTGGGACCTGCCTTAGGGCAGCGGTCGATCAACTGGGGCAGTTACAAAAAAACAAAACAAAACAAAACAAAACACAACGGCAAATGCGCTTAAATTATTCACCCGGGGGAAAGGGGGCAGCTGGAGAGCCACTGCTCTGACCTAGGGCCGCGGCCTGGTGGGGGCACGAGCTCCGAGCTCCGAGGTGCTGCGCCCGCGGGGGGGGGGGGGGGGTGCGAACGGAGCCTCCGGGCCGTCCTGTGGGGAGCGCTGCGGCCGCTGAGGCCGTCCGCGAGCCCCGGGCCACACCAGGTCCCGGGCAGGGCAGCCTGGGCCTGCTCGCCACTCGGACCTCGCGGTGTCGGGGGGGAAAAAAGCGGGCGTCGGCCATGCGCCTGACATTCCGCGGAAAGAAAGAAAGAGCGCGAGGCACGCGTGGTTCCAGACTCCGACCCCGCGCCACCGCTCGGCCCCAGCCCGGAGCGCGCGGCCGGGCGAGGAGGCGACGGGCCGCACGCGTCTTTCTCCGCGGCTCCGGCGGGAGCGCACGCAGCGGCCCGCGGCGCAGCCGCCGCGACGGAGGACCCGGCGGCCGTTCGCGGGCCCGGCCGGCCGCCGACATTAGCGCCCGCAGCGCGGCGGCGGAGATGGGCGGGAGGGCGCGCTCGACGCGCGTTCCGCTTCTGTGGGCCGCGCCGCGACCTACCTCGTGCCCACGCAGCCATCTTGCAGCGGCTCCTCGCGTTCTCAAAATGGCCTCCCGGCCCCGCGGCGCCTTACCCGCCTCCGCGCCGGGCCCCGGGGTCCGGTGTGCGCGGCCACGCCCCGCCCCCGCGCCCGCGCTCCGTGGCCGGCGGCACCGAGGGTCCCGAAGGCCGCGGGGCCCAGGCGGCGTCCCGGCGTACGCGAGGCGCGAGTGCGGCCCCCTGTCCGCGCGGGTCAGCCCACTCTCTGCAGCCGGGAGAGTGCGGTTGCGGCCCGGCCGCTGCGGGGCAGGAGGGAGGCCACCGCTCCACCCTAGGTAGAGGGGTCAGGCTCCCGGCCTGAGCTTACTCGGACTCCCGCGGAACGCCGACGGGGAGAGCCCGGGTGTCCAGGAGGCCGCGTCGGAGACCGGAGTCAGGGCCGCCCGTGCCGGGCGCCCACGGGGAGCCCCACGCCGTGCTCCGCCGAACTGTATCACAGAGCCCAGCGTGCCCGTAGCTGTGTGGTTAACGCCAGTTTCCACATCCCCCGGGGAAGGGACACGGAGGGGGATGACACCGGATCCGGGCCTAGGAAGGAGGGGTTGCCTTTTTGGTGACCCAGGTAAAAACACAGACGCTCCACCACCGACCTGATCGTGGAATCTCCCAACCTCCGGATTGCCGGCCCTCGAGCCCGCTCTGCACCCCGGGCGGAGGGAGGGTGCCGGCAGACAGCTCCTCCTCCCACGCCGGGGCTCTGGCCACTCACCTTTCCACCCGCACGCCCTCCGAGTCCGTGCCTGAGAAGAGGGCGCCCGAGGAGGGAGGCGCCTGCAGGGGAGTAGCTGTAAAACAGAAAGGAGACATCAGGCGCCCCCCACGCCCGCCTAGAAGAGCGCTGCGGTCCCCTCGAAGGTGGGAGTAGGGCACACGCGTCCTCCAGGTCACGACCACAGCCCGGGGCGGCTGCTGGGCGCACTCCGTGCCTCAGACTCGCTCGCCCGGGGCGCGGGAGGGAAACCCGGTACTGGCTAAGGGAGGGTCCGCCCCGGCCCTGAGCTCCTTACCCTCCAGCGGGCCAGGCAGCCAGCCACCCGAGAGGTGGGACACCTCCGTGCACCTTAAGGCCAAGCACATCGCGGAGAGCCCGCCAGCCACCGCCCCAGGACAACCCTGGCTTCCCGGACAGCGTTGCTCGTGAGTCCTGACTCTCGGAACCTGCCCGAACCAGGACCCCGGGCCGTTTTCCGGAAGCCCAACTGTTAGAAATCCGGAACCCGAGTTACGGTGGACCTCCTGGCGGTGCCCTCTTGGCCTCGCAAGTTAATCTGTATCCCGCTCCTTTCAAGTCTCTTAAGGACACTTGCAGGTGCGCCTCCCCAGCCAGCGAAGCAGGGAACTTTACATCCGCCCGACCCTCCCACCCAACGGGGTGCTCTTTGGTGTCCTAATTTGTCTCCCAGTTCCAGGCCTGGTGGGTATGGCAGAAAGAAGGCAGCTGGTCAATTCTTCCGTAAACTCTGGCCATTTACTGGTGCTTTCACTCTCTCCAGCGGGTGGAGATTTTAACCTGGTATCCAGACATCCCTATGCACCCCTTGCCCCAGCATGGAGAAAGAGCTACCATTTGCTCAGCACCCACTGTATGCCAGGCACTTTATTTGTATATTTTACTCAATTCCCACAGGATCCCTGGAGGTGTAGTTACTTATGTTACCTCCATTTCACAGATGGGGGGGGGGGACACAAGTCTAGAGAGGTGATGTGACTTGTCAAGGATACACCGAGTTGCAATGGCAAAATGCATGCCCAAAAAAAAACCCCTGCCTCTCAAGTGTGGGCATCCTCCCCCACCCCCCAGCTGCTGCCCTTCTGGAATTTGGATTGCTGGTTTATTAACCCAGTCTAGGATTGTCCCAGGTCTTCCCACTCTAGTGCTTCAGCTCAGGAATTGTCCCCCCTAGGGACACAAAAAGGCCACAGGCCAGTCCCCCTGCTTTCCCCATGACCAATGAAAGAGGAATTCCTGCAGCCTCTCTGGGCACCCCAGCGGCATTTCCATCCCTCTTTAGCCTGGATCCAGAACCTTGGGGGGAATCTGGCAAAGCCTCATGCTGGCCAATAATCCACTCCTGATTTTTAAAATCCCAGTCTACACAGTCAAAGAAGTGGGTGACCTGCATTATTACAAGGATAATTCACGCAGGAGAAAATGAGATGAAGGGGCAGGTGGGGCATGATATTTTTACACACAACCCCAATGGAGACCTGAGGGGATTCAGGAGCTAAAGAGAGGATCATTGCAAGGAAATGCCCCTCTCTCTGGTTTCCTGCAAAGGAGTTCATCCCGACTGATAATCAGGCAGAAAGCCGTGTAACTCCCCCAACCTCCAAAGCTGAGAGGCGCTTTTTCTTTAAATGACGTTAATGTGACGTTAATGTTTCTTTTTTTTTTTCAATGAAACCTCCATAAGAGACATCCTCCATTAAAAAAAATTATGTCCACTGGGCCTGATGTGAAATAAATTTTAAGAAAACACAAGTTTGGGCTTTTTCAGAAGAGAGCCAAGGAAACAGCCCCACCCCCAGGCTGCCTGAGGTGGCAAAGATGGCAGCTGAAGGTTGAACCCCGGGGCGGGGGGGTGGTGGCGGGAGGAGGTTACAACAAGACTTGGGAGGTGCCAGGAACAGAGGTAACAGAGGGCACAAGGGTCTGCAGCCATACTCTCCAAAGGGCAGAGGAGGAGAGGTCCCTTTCAAAATAAACCCAAATTGATGGTGTGAGACCAGCCTAGCCAGAAGGATGGCCGTGGTGCCCAAGTCCCTGCCCAACTTGTCGAGCATCTCCACCCTAACAAGACAGCGAAGACTCAGGAAATGCCACCCTGCACATTCCTGCGACACACAAAGCCCCAGGATTTGGCCAGAGACGGAGGAGAGCAGTTCCACTCACAGCACCCCCTAATTCATGGGGGGGTGAAAACTAGGTTGTAAGCTGATGGGGGGGCGGGTGAGGCTGACCACTGAGGGGTTGGAGTGCCTGTACAGATGGAAGCTGAAAGGAAGTTCTAATTAGCACAAAGCCGGCACCTTCCATTAATAGCTCTCCATAGACTCCTGGATGCCACTGAAGAGAGGCAAGTTGGAATGTGTGAGGCTCACCTGTCCCCAGCTCATTAACAGACCTTGGGTGAGAACAGGGCTGTCCTGGCAGAAGACCAGCCCAAATCAGCTCCACCCCCCAAAAAAAAATTTAATTACATGTCTGACTTCTGGGCCTATCCGAGGGCAAAGTGTTGTGCCCAAGTCCAATGTGACCCTAAACACAAAATCTCCTGGACACTCCCTCAGTCAGGCCTCTGAGGACAGTGCTCCCTCCAGACTTGAAATAAAGCCTTAAGAAAAAAAAAAGTCCTAGCATACATTTCCATGCGTGGGAAACTCTAGATAGGTCAAACTAATCCACAGAGACCTCAGAAGGGAGGTGAGCAGGGATTGCTTGAGAAGAGGCAGGAGGGGTGCCTGGGTGGCTCAGTTGGTTAAGCGGCTGCCTTCGGCTCAGGTCATGATCCTGGAGTCCCGGGGTCGAGTCCCGCATCGGGCTCCCTGCTCGGCAGGGAGTCTGCTTCTCCCTCTGACCTTCTTCCCTCTCGTGCTCTCTCTCTACCATTCTCTCTCTCTCTCTCAATAAATAAATAAAAATCTTTAAAAAAAAAAAAAGAGAAGAGGCAGGAGGGAAGCTTTTGGGAAATGCTGTCCGTCTTGAGGGTTGGCTACATGGGTGTAAATGCACTTGTCAGAACCCATACAACTGTACACCTATGGTCTGTTTCTATGTGTAAATTATACTTCTAATAATATAGATGCAGGTGTATTGTGTATGTGGCTCATATCACACACATATACATACAAAGGTCTTGGCCCTTCACCGATTTATCCATAGCTTGTGATCTCCCCGATGTGAAGGTTCACACCCTTTTCAAGGGTCACAGTGGAGAAAGGGCCCAGAGCAGATGGGGAAATGGGGCTGTGCACATCTCACAAACACATGGCCTTAGCTGGCCGGGTAGGGAGGAGGAATGTCTGAATTGAATCAATTAGCTGCAGAAAACTTCAGAAAAGAAGTAAGGCCCTTCATAAAAACAAAGCCCACTCCTTAATCCCCAAAGGCAATCCTCTCCCCCATTCCCATGGCCATTCCTCAGTAAACAAAGAAATCCCTCCTTCCACATCCACACCTCAATATTCATTATGAGCTGACGTTAGAGGCTGCATTCCAGCCTCCCAGAGCGCCCTAATGACTGGAAACCTAAGGGCAGACAACTTACAGCGCTTTTCCTCCGTTTCTCCCTCTCCTCTCCCCTTCCCATGGCAGTCTGTTCTTCCTTCCCTCCTCTCTCTCCCTCTTTCTCTCTTCTTTTCTCTAAATTAGCAAATAAGCACACCAAGGCAAGCAAATCAAGGCAGAGACATCACTAACTCTTACTTTGTTCATTTATTTTGACAAGTGCAGTTTAATTTTAATTATTTATGATAATACTTCATAGTAGACGAGTAAATGTGCTGGGGTATATTTGGTAACATTAATGAAGTCTGCCTAATAGGAACCTTCACTCCAGCACCCCGCCTGGAGAGCTTCCTGCTGGAGAAGTGGGGTGAGGCCACTGGTCTGTGGTAGGGTTTGCAATTTTTTTGTGGGGGCGGGGGTGGGGAACTTAATGGGTTTGAGGATTAGCAAAGGGAAAATTAACCTGATTCTAGAGAAGAGGCAAATACGAAAGCCCGTAATCGTGTGTCGATGTGGATTGTGTGTATTTAAACACCGAGAGAGCACACTTTGTGATAAGGAAGCCCAGGCGTGCACACATGCCACATGCATATTTACACATGAATCTCAAATGTGCAAATCAGCAGAGGCCCAAAGAAATTAGGCTCTGGGCAATTAAAAAATTGAAATAAAAATGGAAAATGTGATACACAGAGTTCTATATCTCTTCAAAGTACCTTTCTCCCATTTATCATATGCCTCAAGTGGGCAAACATGGTGGAAAATGTGGAGGATAATAAAAAGGTAGGGGGTTTCTTTAGCTGGTGATCACTTAGAAATGCTCCCTTCAACACACAATGAACCATGAAAAACGGGTCTCAGTCAATGCAACGTCATTTTAAATGGGACTGATTTTTTTTTATAGCTCCCCCCTCAACCCTGCCACCGTCCTTAATATAACTGATGGTCGTATAAGTGTGTGATTTGCTATGCAGACCTTATATATACAAGAATAGGTAGATTATATACAGCAATGTGCAACCATTTGGTCCAAACACACGGATATTTGGCATACCTCAAGGTATATGCTCCAAAGTATTTACACGAATATTATCTACAGTAATGATAGGATTTGTCATAATACAATTAGTGCTAAATTTCTAAATGTAAAGGAAGAGTTGACCCTTGCTTTTAAAATAAATAAATAAAAAGTACCTTGAGGTCCCCTATTTCTCATCTCTGCCTTGTTGCCAATGCCCAGGGTGGTTTGGGAACATTTCGAGAGATAGAAGTGGGCTACCTTGAGACCAACTGCACTGTCCACCTCAGGATAGAGTCTAGGATTCTTCCAGAGTCTAAAAGCCCAGGTTTGGTCCAGCTCCCGGGACAAGAATAATTAGCTAGACGATTACTGGATGATTCCAGTGGGGGAAAAGCGAGGCCACTCCACAACTAGGGTGTGCCAAAGGCTCAGAGAAGAGGCACCACCACACCTGTGTGTGTGTGTGTGTGTGTGTGTGAGAGAGAGAGAGAGAGAGAGAGAGAGAGAGTTAGTAGAACCTGCCTGCACCCATGAAATGCCTTGTAACAACTCCGCACCCTCCAAGCAGAGGAATGTCCTGGCCCTTAGGAAGCCATCATCAGCTGGAGGCACCTGGCTCCCAGCTTTCTCGCCTGGCCCCAAGCTCCTCAAGCCCTTCTCCTCAAAGCCGTGGCCTGGCTCTGGCGTGGGAAAGGCAGTTTGGAGCTTTTCACAAATCCAGTATCCCCTTGAACCAAAACCAATTAGCCTGGCCCAAGGTCCTGTCATTGAGGCCCTGGCCCTCTTTTCAAACCCCTGCGGCTCAATTGCGGTGAGGGGCCGGCCAGTGAATGCCGGGACCACTTAAAGTGGTGCTTAAGCCGGACCGGCCTGGAAGGAAGGAGCCAGCGCTATAGGAGCTGCAGCGGCCCATTCTCAGAGCCACTGACCAAGGTTTTGTTCCAGCCAGAGCCCCCACCCTGGCTCTATTTTTAAACACCCTCCCCTTTTCTCGATTCCCAGCTGTCTGGAGGAGAGATGAAAAGCTGGCTCCAGGAAGCCATGAGACACCCAAACTTGGCTGACCCCAGACAGAAAGGACATCTCCAAGTTCTGAGTTCTGCCCTTAATAGTCTTGCCCTCGCTGCTTAGGGAGAAGGGGCCCTAACCTTGATAGAGCACCCACTGGGCACTAGATGCTTTCCATGATGAGCCTGCACACCAGCCCACCTCATGGAGGAGAATACTAAGACTCAGAGAGAAGTGACTTGCCCCATGGCACTCAAGGGCAAGGCAATTTGGGGGAAAGCTATGAGAGCTCCTGAACACCACTGTCTTAAGAGAGACATAGAAGAGGTTGAGAGATGAACCAAGATGGGCCTTTGGGCCAAGAGGAGAAAGACGGAGGGGAAGACGACCTCGGGGTAATGGGAAAACTCCTGGAAGCGGCACTCCGGAACAAGCCCGGGGCTCTCCGAAGGCCCTGCCCGCATCCTCCATTCTCCCCCTGCCCGACCCGAACTGAACTGACCCTAGGCAGAATGCGGTGGGCGTGGGGAGGTGCCACGGCCTTCCTCCACCGGTCTCCTCCTCTCCTTCCCACCCGTCCAGGCGTAGGGAAGACTCGCCCTGTGCGCTGGGCGGCACTGCCAGGGCGCCCCGGCCGTCGCCATGGTGACGCGCATCCCACCCTAGGCCGGAGCTGATTGGTCACTCCATCCAGGCTGACGGGGGTGGGGAGTGGGCCAGGGGGCTAAAGTCAAGGCGGGATGGGGGACAGAGACACCCCCGACACACACGCCCGCGCGAGGGATGCCAAAGGGGAAACGAAGGCTGTTAAAATGGCGCCGCGGCCTCCAAGGGGTCGCTGCCGTGGGAGCGCAGAGCCGGGTTGGAGCAATCCGGGCGGCTCTCCGGACCGCGCCGCGTCGCCAGGGTCCCGGAAGGCGCGCGGATCCCGCCGGGGCTGCCCCCTCCCCGCCTCTCCCGGCCCCTGGCTGGGCCCGCCCCGCGGCACGTTCGGGCCGGGCGAGCGCGGCCCGGCGGATTAGCCCCGAGCCCGCGGCCCGAGGGCGCGGGGCGGGCGCGATCCGGGGTGTGAGGGCGGGGCGGGGCGGCGGCCGCGCGTCTAATCCCCGCGCTGCGTGTGGGAGCGGCCGGATCAGGGAATTAGCGCTGTAACTTCGGATTAGTAACGCTCGCTAAATGAGCGCCTAATTCCGACCCTTCATGCTTTTCAGCGTCGCGGCTGGGCCCTGGGAGGCCTCCTGGCCTCGCTCCCTCCGCGCTCTGGTCCCATTTCCCGGGAGGTCAGACCGCGGCCGCGGAGAGCTCCCTGGCCGGCCTGCATCAGGCCTCTGGGTCGCGCCGCAGCCTGACTTTCTGCGGCGCCCGGTGATGCCAGCTCTCCATTCGCCGGGCCTCTACAGTCAGGCGTTCAGGGTTGGGAGTTCGTGGACCAGTGAGAAGGAAGCCCCTGATGCCTCACTCACCACGGTGGCTGTCCCGATCTCCACCCCACCAGTGGCTTGCTGTGCGACCTTGGGCGAGCCACGGGGCCTTATTGAGCTCGGTATTTCTAGCTGTCAAATGAAAAGGGTTGGGTGACGAGCATCTCTGAGATCCCAACCAATTCTGGCTTTCAAGCTGAAGCTTCAATTTTCAGGTTCCCCAAAGCCTTTTTGGATTGAGGCAGGGTGGGGAGGGAGTAGTGCAGATTTGCGGCAAGAGCGAAGCCCAAACATGGGGAGCCGAGCGGCCACAGAAGGGGGGGGGGGGCTTCCCTTGGGAAAGGGGAACAAGGGCTGAGATGGCCCAAGACCCAGCCGGCTCCTTCAGGCCCCGGCAGGTCAGAAGGGGTTTGATGGGGGCGAGGCACCGATTTTGACCCTGTTGCTGGGACTTCAAGTGTCCGGAGGGGATTTGAACATGGCTCTTTAGGGGAAGGCACTCATACCCGGAGGCCGAAATCGGGAGGGTTGGCCTCTCTCTGAAGGCCGGTTCTGGTGGGTGTAGGGCGGGTCCGGGAGACTAAGATTCCAGCGCACTCTGCCCGCTGAAGCCCCGTCGCCGCGATCCTTCCCCTGATCTGGGAGGTTTGCATCAACGGATTTTCGTAGAAAACGGAAAGAAAACCGCATTCTCCCCTGCGTAGACGCCTCCTCCCCCGGACCCAGATTTCAGGACTGCCCAGACGGTTTGGGACCTTGCTGTTTAAAAATAAAAACAGAAAACTCATTTGAACTGCATAGACACAGCTGTGAGGCTGCAAAGCCATGGGCTACTACAAGACTCGTTCTTGCAAAATAGCAAAGGGATGGGCATGGTGGGAAAGGAAGATCGAAGCCCTGGGGCCCAGGGCCAGCTGGCCAGCAAGGCAGGCAGGGAGCAGAGGGCGAAAGGGTGGCAAGAGCTGCTCTGGTTTCTTCCGAAATGAGGTCAGGTTCGGAGCATAGGCTCCCAGGTGCGCCTGGAAAGGAGGGGCAGCCCTGGGTGTGCAGCCAGTGGCCTGGTGGATCCTGAATCACGCTCACCACCCTTCCCAGCCTCTCGGCAGGAAAAAGGGAGACTGGCTTTTAAAAGTGGGGGGTGGGGTGGGACACACAGGATCCATGAAAACCTTCTACCTGGTGATTTTCTCTGGGGACGAGAACTGGGGACCAAGGAGAGCAACTGACTTTCCTGTCTGTTCTTTTGTTTTCTTATTTCATTCTTATTTTCAAATGCTAACACATCCACATGGTTCAAAATTCAAAAGGTGGTACAGTGGACAGTCCCCCTCCACCATCCACCTCAGCCCCGAAGCTCCTCCTCCCAGGACCAGTGGATTTCCCTTTCATGTTATTTGAATTTTCCCCTTTTACACATTTAACCTATTTTCAAAATAATTGTGTTATGCAAAGGCCATAAAAAGGCAGGGGGTGAGCCTTGAAGGAATGAGAGTGGGAAAAGATTTCTATTATTACGAGGGGACTTGGGTAGGTTCTGGGAACATGGGCCTGATAAATGAGGAAGAGGCTCTGGGAAATGAAGTGGGCCAAGATGGGGAGTAAAGTGACCTGGGCCCAGCTCTGCACTTCTGATCTCTGTGATTCTGGAGGAGTCATTGCAGGCTTCCACACAATTCCTGGTATATATACAGACAAGGGGATGGGAGGTCATGTCTGGGTGGTACCTCAAGTCCCCTCCAACCTGCCTATCACAGCACTCACACACCTACATACCTAGAAAGTCCTCCACACCATGAGGGAGGCTGAACCTACATTGGATCCTTTCTTCCCTGAAGCAAGGTAGGATCCAGGGCTGGCTCCACAGCCACTCATCCCCAGGAGCCGAGGTGGTTCCCCAAGCTTCCAGGAGCCCTGAGCTTCAGGACAAGCTGAGGTATCAGCGAAGACAGTAATCTGGAGGTAGGTAAGAACCTCAAGAGGGACCCCAGCACTATTCTGCTATGTGGAACCTAGATCACCATGCAGTGATCAGGGGCAGCCCCACTCCCCACACCCAGCTAAGAGGGGCTGGGAGCCTGAGTGGCCGGGTGTGCTGCATTGGGTTGCCATGGGAACGGAATGCAGATTTCCCCCAATTGCTTTTTTATTTGCTAGACATTGTAATACATCTTATGGGGGGGGGGGCGGGCTGGGAGGGAGTGACACCGGGAGCTGCCAGCACCTTAACTACTCAGGGAAGTTGGGGAGGCGCAGGCGGGAGTGGCCTGGCCAGGGCTGGTGCAGAGGTGGCGCGGGGTTGGGCACGGTCCCTCCCGCCCAGCCGCCGGCGCTTGGTTTGTATGCAGGGCAGGGTCGGCCCGTCCGGGAGGGAGGCCCCCGCCCCGGCCCCTAGCCATTGAGCGTACTCCTCGCCAGTTCTGCTCCGCTTCACGCTGCACACAGACCCCCCAACTGCACACAAAGGCAGCTGCCAGAGCCCGTGAAAAGTGATCAAATTATCAAGAACTTGACCTCACTGAGGGGCGAAGCTCCGGCAACCCCCAAGCCGTATGCTAATGATGCTCAGGAGCTGACTCGTCGAATAATTCGATAAAGGCCGCTTTGTTAGCGGCGGGGCAGCCCCCTGCCCACCCCCTCAATCCCCCCACCCCCACCCCCTACCGGCCGCTGTCTCTCTCCCACCGCATTTGCATCCCAAAATCCCCGTCCGCAGCTCCGGGAGAGGATTGTTCCAGCCTGATTTATGGGGTGAAGGCGAAGGCTGGTGACTTCCCCGCCAGCGACCCCTCTGCAACCCCAACCCCCTCCCTTCCCCCGGTCTTCTCCACTTTGGGGTTCCAGCTTCGGCGCTGGGGGATGGAGTGGGGGCGGGGAAGGAGGAGGAGTAGGGGAAAAGCTGGCAAGTTCCTCCAGGGTACGGAAAGTGTCCCTGGAGAGAGAGCCGAGGTCAGGTACCTGGTCCGGGCGCGGCCGCTCCGCCGGGCTGGAGTCCGCTGGGCCGGCACTGGGCTCCTCTGGGTTCCTCTGGCTCGTGCGGGCCGGGGCGGCCAGCGGGGCGGGCGCTCGCACACAGAAGTTGTGAGAGTCATTTCTACTTTCGGTTATCTAGCTTTATGACGGCTCTGTGGCACTCATACAGCTAGATAACCAAAGAGAGAAACGGGCCTCCCTTCGCCACCGCCGCCGCCGCGCCGTGGGCCCCACGTGCCGCTGCCCTCTCGGCGCGGGAACCGGAGCGGGCACCGCTCCGGGAGCCCCAGGCGCACGCGGAGAGCCAGAGGGGACCGACAGACACACAGACACACTGACTCCCACAGCTGAGGCCGGCAACCCCCGCCCAGTTCCCTCCCTCCCTCCCTCCCTCCCTCCCTCCCTCCTTCGCCCTCCTAGCGCGTTCCTCCCCGGCTCCCCGTTCTGCGCGTCCGGGCACCGGCGCCGGCAGCCCGCTCCGACGGCGTCCCGGGACGCACTGAGGACACCCGCGCGCTGCGCTTGGGCAGCCTCGGGCGCCGCGGCCGCCCCCAGCGCACTGGACCGCCAGCCCTCCTCTCGCACGCTAATCGCCCCGCGGGGAAGTGACGTCAGTCCAGGGAGCGGCCAATCACAGGCTCTCATTCAAATCCCAGCCCCCTTCCCGCGCTCCGCACCACCCAGCCTTACAATGGCCTCGGCGTTCACGGCTTTCCTTCCCCGAGGCCGAGAGAGCGCCTACACTGCCGTCAAAAGCGTTAGGGCTGCGCTCCTGGGTGCGCACCGTCTGGCCTTTCTCCCAAACTCCTCTGCCTTCCCCAAGTCCCAGGGAGCCTGGCAGCCACCGCGAACCGTCAGAGTTAGGGAGCTCCGGTGATGAGGTCTGGGGACACACGTGGTGGGGCGTGGTAAAGGTCTCTCCCGGGCGGCCAAGTGCGCACTTGGGAGGCCTAGAGCCGAGGGTAGGTGCCGGTTCACCTTTAACTTTCCTCTTCTTCTCCCCACGCCCAGCACCTTCCAGCACGGAAACTGAGAGTGGAGGGAGGAACTAAGCGCGGGGGTCGGTGTCCCACCCATAGTGTTCCAGAGCTATGCTACAATCGGGCCTGACCCTGGTGCCCAGTACCAGGCTGCTGGGTCCCTCCTCTCTTGAAGCGTCTAGGAATGTACAACCGATTGTGTCCCGCCGCTTGGAGAGGTCCTAGGCCCGAACTAGGCTGCTGATTAAATTCATGTTCCACCAAAAAATGAAAACACAAAGCCGTGCCTCAGCTCTCCTCCTAGGGCTCTCAGCACACACCTGACCTACTCACAGCAAGTGGGTCAACAGGGAAAAGGGACTGCCACGCTGGATCTCCCGAATCACCCCCAACTGAGCCTGACAGCAGACCTGGAGGCCCCATTGCAGCCTTCCAGAGGTGAGTGGCCCATGTGTGCAGCTGCTTCTTGCTCACCCCGGCCATCACCCGCTTCCTCCTTAATGCTGTGGCTACCCTTCAGCCTTGGGTGCTGGGATTCACCTTCCCCTGCCAGTCATCCTCAGGATGCACAAGATTAAATACGAAAAAAATGTGATTCTTTGCTCTCATATGCCCCCAGAAAAATATTCAGTCCAAGACATGATGGAGAGCTTCGGAAGCAAAACAGGCAGGTGAATTTCCAGCTTTGGGTGGTCCAATACACATGGGTTTTTTCCGCCCAGGGACTCCTACTGCTGACGTCCGTGAGGACCACCATAAGGTTGGGCAGAGGTACCTATAAGGGTACATTTTAGGAGGGCCTGGGGCACTGAACCACTCTGAGCCAGGCAAATTCCTGAAGAATGGGTTCCAAAGAAGAGAGCAAAAAGAGGATGGTCTGGAAAGGATTTCATGATTTTTCTAAATATCCTTTTCTCTCCTATTTTCCCCTAAAAATGACACATCTCCATTTTGTCAATTTCCTGATTTTGCCAAGTTCCCACTGCCCTACCGCGTATCTCAGGTTTGTTCTATTTTCATCCTGACCCTAAATCCAAGGCAGCCGGCATCCCACTCCCATCCCAGAGAGCTTATGCCAGACCAGACCTGGCATTTACATATCTCCCTCCAAATCCCATTTTGCATACACATCCCTTTTTCCGGGAGGCAAACAAGAGCCAGAGAGAGCCTCAACAGTGGAGAAACAGAGAGGCTGGCGGCAGCCCTGGGAAAGGAACCACCCGAATTTGGGCCCGAGACAGTTAATTCCAAAGGATTACCATAATTGGGAGGCGCCCCTTGCTTCCCCTCCTCCTGCAGCTCCAGGAACCCGCACTGTCTCCCCTTCTTGGTGTGTGCGGGGGCGGCCTCCAGAGCCCTAGTCCTTCTGGGCCACCCGGGGTGGGAAGGGTGGGGCTGCGGAGGCGGGAAGGGGCGGAGAAGCAAGGTTCACCTGCGGGAGAGGGAAAGGAGAGAGGGAGCAAGAGGGGAGAGAGAGCGAGGAAGGAGCCCCTCGGAGTGTGATTTAAGCAGGATGCTGCACAAAATGGCTCCTCAGCGAGGCTCACGGTAACACAGCGGCGCCGGAGGCCCGACTGGCAAGCTGAGGGCGGGTGGGGGCTCTGGGAGAAAGAATTAAAAGACCGATTTGGATTCAATTCAAATGCGGGAGGCCACCGTCATCAGGGCCACATGTCTGCTACCCTTTTTTGGGAAACTGAGTCCCTTGGTGGGGAGAGGGTGAGGCTGGCTGGGGACTTCTGTGCTCTGCTTGAGTGGGACTGTCGTGGAATCCCTCCACCTCCACCTCCAGCACCTGGCCATCACAGCAGCACTCTTAAGAAGGCCACGGTGAGATCTGGCCTTGAGGATGTAGGCGGCAGGGAGGATGCTGCTCTGGTGGGTCAGGACTGGCTGCAGTCTCTGTGGCCTGCTGTCTTGCCTCCACAGCTTAGCATAACCTAGGCAGGGGCCAGGAAATGGTCCAGGTTGATGCCATGTGGAGGCACACCTCATCTGGCGCCACTAGATGAAGGTGGCAGGATGCTGGGCAGGCCCATTCCAAACCAGAGTGGAGAGAACCCCATCAGAACTGGCCCCATCACCCTCTCATCTGCATGTTCTATGCACTTTGTCCCACACCAAGCCCCTGGCCTTGGCCTATAGGCTGCAGCACAGGCCTTAAGATCAAGGGAAAGCAGACACTGGGTCTGCCTGAGTTCCTGGGTGCTGACTCTAATGGAGGGTGGCCGGGCCCTGGCCACAGTGCTGAGAGCCACCTACCGGACCTCTCTCTCCACAGTGCCATTTGCCTCAAACTTCCTCATCATCTCCCCAAACCTGAGCTCCAGGGACACCAGCGGCTACCAGGAAAAAGTAACAGCAACCAGGGAGAGAGAGCCCCAGTGGCAGGTGTCTCCTCAAGAGGAGGCTTCCCTCCTAGGCATGTCTATCAAGGGCCAGAGACTCCATTTTTCATATTCAAACCCCCATCAAAGGGCAGAAAGGATCCTGGCCCCCCACCTCCATACCGGTATCTATAGAAATGCCCATTCCTGCTGCAGCCACATGTGTGCCCTGTAACCCCTCAGATTCATACACATGCACCCCCCACACACACACACTTGGCCCAAATACCCATCTAGCAGCCAACCTAAGGCAGGTGGCAGACAGCTTGCCCGTGCACACATGCGTGTATATAAGCACTCTTGTACCCACTGTGACCTCAGCTGCTTGGGGTCCAAGCTGGCTTTGGCCCAAGTTCCTATTTCCTGTTAGTGGTTACACAAGTCAGTGCAGGGTCCATGATGACCCACGGAAGTGTGCTTTCCCCCTTTCAGGACACAGTGAATTAAGGGGCAAAACGGAAGGAGAGTGGGCAAGTCTGACTCTAGCCAACAGCCTTGTGCAGGCACCCAGTATCCTGTGACTAGATTTGCCCTGATCCAGAGGCTGGGAGCCTGAGACCAATGGAGCTCCCCAAGCTCCAGTAGAGACCTGACATTTGCCACATTTGTTTGGAACTAGCCCTCCTTTCCCTGAACCCCTATGGGCCTTAATTAGAAGACGGCATCACCAGTCACAACCTAGGCTAGGTCCAGAGTGCCCTAGCCCCACTCTCCCCTCCCTCCCTTGCTCCTCCCTCAGGCCCAAGCTTTGGCTAAGCTGGTCTCCCTGTTGTGTGGATCCTGAAGTCCAGCACTGAACCAGCTCAGATGAATCCAGCTTCCTGCACCCAGGGTCCCCGGGGACTCCCCACCCACTTTCATATTCATATGGTCCGCTGGGCTGTAGTGTCCTCTCTGGCTCCCATATCTGGTCTCCCTTTTCTCAGAAGCTGAGGCTCAGGCGTGCAGGGTGTGGGCTCTGGGGAGGCCCAGGCTGGGCAGAAACACAGGAACACCCCTCCCGAAAAGCCCTGGGCAAAACAGCACCCCTCCGCTGGGGTCTGCAGAGGCTGGTATTGCTAATGGCAGCTCCTGCAGCTGAACATTGCATGTCACCTCCCCCGCCCCCCAGTGCCCTCCTAGCCTAACCCTCTGGCCTCTGTCCCTTAATTAAAAGCCAGACCCTCAAACTCCATTCTCTCCCTCTCTACAGCTAAAGAATCCACCTCTTCCGGGAGATAGTGGGCTCAAAAAGGGGTTCCCTTTCAGCCCCAGCACCTGAATTTGTCCCCAGTCACAAGAACTCGTACCGTGTATTTCTCTGAATGCATGCACTACTCCCATGATCTGACCTCACAGTCTCTCCCAGCTTCCGCTACTTCCCTGCTTTTGCTGGGGGCCAGTCTGGACTGTCCCCCACCGCCTTCTCCCAGATAGCCCCTCACCACAGCCTCAACCTTCACTGCTGCCCTCATTCTTCCCAAGCTCACTGGAGCCTGGGCTGGAGGAGGCTGCCGAGACACCCTCAAACAGATCCGAGAGGCCTGTTCTCAGGCACGGGGTGCGGGGGGCGGGGAGGGGAGGCGATGGAGGGAGTAGGGGGTGGGGGTGGGGAGGAGCAGAGCAGAAAGGCTTTCCCAACAACTTCCCATTACAGAGGGGGGAAAACGTACCATAAATCTTGTCTAGCGTGGGTGCTGTGTGTTGCATTATTTCTTAAAATATTTTTTTTTTGGAAGTCACTTTCTGAGTTATTATTTTTTGTTAGGGAGTGGATAAGAAGAAAGAAAGGCGTCAGGGGCAGAGGTGAGGAAGGGGGCGGTCCGGAGACTCCCGGGAACCTCACTTCGGAAACATTCTTTCCTTTCTGGTAAACCTGTCTGCAGTCCCACAACTTCCATCGGGCCCCGCGCCCCTCCCCTTTCTACACACCCAAAGTCCTCACCTCTGGACGCTTCCCACTGCCCCACGACCCTTGACCTTGGCCTTGACGATTTACTGGGGTTGTTAGGTCAGGCCTCAGAGACTGAGCCCCGCCTCCCACCCGCAGTCAGAGCGCACCCCTTACCTCGCCCGGCAGCGACGGGAAGCCCCGAGCCGCCCGAGCCGCCCAAGGGGGCCGAGCAGGGATGCCCCAGCCCCCTCTCCCAGTCCAGACCAGCTCCCTGACGCTGCCCTAGCCGAGGCTACCGCCCTCGCGCCCTAGCCCCCGCTCCCCAGCCTCACTGAGACACAGCAGGCAGCGGCACTTACGGACCGGGAAGGGGGCCGGGGGCCCGCGAGGCAGCGGCGGGGGTGGGGCGGCTGCGGGGACAGCGGCTCCGCGGCCCCTGATGAGGCGCGGTCGCGGGCTCAGGCCCGGCTCCGGCCGCTCTCCAGGAGCCCCTGCCTCGGCGGGCGCACGGCCGAAAGCCGCGGGAGGCGGGCACGGCAGCGGTGGTGCGGGGGCTCCTGGCGGCGCGCGGCTTCTCGGGGCTCTGAGCGGCTCCCAGCGCCGCCTTCTCGGGCGGGCACGGCCCGCAGTGACGTCAGCGCGGCTCCCCCCGCCCCCCTCCCCTCACCCCGACCAGTGCGGAATGGAGGGGGCGGAGGCAAGCTGCGAGGGG
The DNA here is from genome assembly GCF_003265705.2 of Callorhinus ursinus. NCBI lineage: Eukaryota > Metazoa > Chordata > Mammalia > Carnivora > Otariidae > Callorhinus > Callorhinus ursinus. The sequence continues at coordinate 6,324,416 of NW_027397107.1, forward strand.
CGCCCAGCCTCGCGCCCCGGCGCTTCCTTCCACCACCACCGCCCCCCCCCCCGCCCTGCGTGCCTCCCAGCTTTGCCCGGGGAGTCGCGGCGCCATTCAAGCCTTCCGTTTCCCCCCACCACCACCCCCGCGCGTTGCCAGGCTCGTCCAGAGCCACCAACAACCTGGGAGGTGGTGGCGAGCAGCGTGTTGGAAGCCTCGCAGGCAGCTCTGAGCTCAGGGATCCAGCCTGCTTTGGGGAGAATGGAGAGCTGAGGAGATGGGGGCGTCTACTCCCTGGGCTGAAAGGGGGCCTATTTTTTGCTCTAAGCAAGTGTTGGTTAGGCTGAGGATATCCACGCCGAATTGACCGGTCCCTGGGACCCCATATAGGCTCGGAAGGAATATTTTAGCTAGGGGAAAGGTGTCCCTTTCGGAGCCGAGGGTACCCTCCAGGCTTGGTCCTGCTTCTCCAAGACCCAGTGCTGCCTTCCCCCTCCCCCACCCGCCCTAGGCTGTGCACCTGCAAACTCTAAGCGCTGGGCGGACTGCGCCCCGGAGCCGCTGTCCAAATGCTGAACTCGGCCTCCTGAGAGGCTGGCTCCCGACGCCCGGCTCCCCACCGCTCCGCGTTACCCGCAGGGGAGGGCAGGGGCTTGCGGGACTTACAGCGCGAAGCTCCGGGAAACTTTGGTGCTCCAGGATGGTATAGGAAAGCTCCAGGGGAGGAGGCGAGCGGTCAAGGGGATGCGGGAGCCTAGAGGGCAGGCAGAGCAGCGCGCCTTGTCTGTAGCCCTGCCACGCCAAACCACTGTCTTCCCCCGCGCGTCCCGGCCGCTCGCCCCGGGTCCCCTCCGCCTACGTGTTTCTCCCGCCGCCACAGCAGGGGAGGTCCCTCTGGCTGAACTTGTCAGCGGGTCTCACCATCCATCACGAGCCAGCCAGACAGGCCAAGTTCACGAGCAACGCTGTTAACCCCTTGCAAACCGAGCGCCTCCCACCGGAGGGAGCCGCCTAGCTGGGGCGCGCTCTCTCCGATTCCAGAGGCATCGCTTCCCAAAAGCAGTGGCCCCTACGGCTGTTTTCTTCTTCCCTACTTCCTTCTTTTCTGAGCAACTTGAGGAAAGGGCTAGAAGAGGGAAAGAGGATTTGTCTCCCCCTCAATACACACCCCCCACCTCAATGCATTTCCTGACCATTTTTCCTGTCATTTTACTTATACTCTTTTGGTCTCCGTAATCTCTCCAGATTCTCCTCTTCTAAATTAGTTGGATGTCAGTGTAACTCACTGCTTTTCTAAATGTCTTCCCCTTCTCCCATTTTGTGACTGTGCTCATTGTGGAAAAATTGGAAAGTTCAGAAAAATATAAGAGATAATATTTGGCCTTAATTTCTACACTTAGAGGCCTGACTTGAAAAGAAAAAAAAAAAGAATATTCTCGTTAGAAAAATCTAGATTGCTGCTTGTATGGGGTGGGGCAAGGAGAGGGGCAGGGGGTACCCAGCTTTTCTAAACTGGATGGGGAAGGAAAAACAAAAACAAATTCTGAGAAAGGGATCAGAAAGGGAGAACTGTCCAGAGAGATAGATGATGACAGAGGGGCCTCGCAGAAACCCAGTGTTAGCCCCAGAGAGACTGCATTTACAGTCTCTGCTGGGGAACCAGGGCAGGGCCCACACACTCCCTTCCCCTTCTCCACCTATTGACCCCTAGTCTAGCCTCCAAAGCCCAGAGAAGCTTCTCCCAGGTTTCCTGGACAGTACAGCTCCTGAGCCTGGTCCAGAATGGAAGGTGGGGGGGGGGATTGGGGAGGCTGGGGAACCCCAGTCATCTCCGGGAGAACTTTCTCAGCCTCTCCCTGTGGTCAGGCAGACTTGGGCCACTCTCCCCCCTCCCCCCATGTCCTATTGAATTCCTGGCGTCTGGTAGCTGGCGGCAACTAGGGCGACCTACCAACTTTTCCCCTGGGCATTTTCTCACCCCCCCTCACCCCCCAGTGCTTTCTTTTCTTTTCCCCTCGCTCTCTTTGAAAGGAGGCACCCAGGCCCAGAACGTGTTCTGCAGTTTAACTACTTCCAAATTCTTTGTTCAGGTCACCCCGGGACTCCATTGTCCGCTATTGAGAGCGGGAGCGGGCGGGCGGGTGCGCCTCTGCCCGGCAGGGCCTGAATCCATTAGGCCGCTGCTCTGGCCCCTGCGGCCCATTGAGGCGCCCGCCAAACCGGGCGCCGGCAGCCCCCTCCCATCGTCCCCACTCCCGCCCTCAGCTGCCTTTTTTGGATGCCGCAGCAGAGACACAGAATGCTGCTGGTCCACGAGATGGTTATCTGGGTCTCACCCTGGCTGGAGAGCCTGGGCCACAAGTGCAGGCCTAGTATGATTTTTGGCTGACTCTGTCCCAGCCTGCACACCCTCATTAGGGTCCTGTCCAAATCCTGTTGTTTGCCCCTTGGCACTTGGACCTGCTGAGCCGCTTTTGAGGAGGCAGTAGCCCTGACCTCAAGGATGGAGGTTGAGGGAACAGTCACACCTCCTTTCGACTTCTCCAGCCTCCCAGCTGCGCTCCTACAGCCTGGATTTCCCCTTCCTCTTTCCTCTGGGCCCAGACCCCAGCTTCCAGTTGGTGCGAGCCTTCCCTGAGTTCGGGGAGTGAAAGGAGGCAGTCCAGTTTTAGGGGTAAAGCACAGCAGGGAGTGCCAGCCCCATGTTGTCCTCAAGGGCCAGTCTCCCCAGCATGGCGACTCTTCCCCAGCTCACTGTGCAAAGGACAAAAGGATCTCAGGGTGCCAGGGCTGGTGCCAAGGCTGTCTGTCTCCAACACCTCCCTGCCCCGCACCCGCTCCTGCCTCGGGGAGACAGCGACTGTGTGAGTGCCCCAGGGAACGTAGCCCCTTGCTGCTCACCTGGGGATGGAGCTCCAACACTGTGCCCCATGGTGCGCCTCTGCGAGTGTCCCCCGGGGGGTGTATGCCCTCTGAGCCCGTGGAAGGCCTGGGCTTTTCACGCCCAGAAGAGACTGGGCGTTCAGCTTGAACCTATTTAAGATCGAGGTTCAGAGGGGCCAGCATGCACAGAAGGAGTGCGCAGGAAAGGGTCGGTTGCTGCGAATGCATCTTTTCTTGGCACCTGAAGGTTCCTTCGCGCCGCCCTCATCCCCTCCCTCCTACTCCGGAATTACGGGGTCACTGAGTCCAGGGCGAACATCGATGCCCAGCCCTAGAGGGCACTCAGGCCTGTGGTCAGGCCCGCCCTGTCCAGTTCGAGAATCCGCCGTGCCTTTCCCGGAGCTAAGCTCCAGGGGCGAGCCGCGGAGGAGCGCAGGGGCGGGGGCGGGGCCCCTCGCCGGAGAAAGGCCGCTGATGGGGGCACGGGGCGCAAGGGAAGAAGAACGCTGGCCAGGGAGGGAGGGTGGCCCCCGCTGCCTCGTTCCCGCTTCCGAGTCCCCATGACTCGGACCCCCAGGTCAGGACCGCAGAGCACTAGCGGTGGGGGGGGGGGACTTCGTGGACCCGGCCGCGGCCTAGATGGGTAGCGGAGAAAGCCCGGCTAGCGTCCCCTGACGTCTCTCCTGTAGCTCGCTCCATGTCTCCCAGCCAACCCCTTCCCACCGGGTTCCAGAACTGAAGCTGGGGAGGCTGAGGCCCGCGCACCCCCACGGCCTGGTCGGACTACGCTAAGGCAGGACACAGGAACCCCCGAGGGTCGGCCAGGCTTCCACCCCATGTCCTCCTCCTTCCGTCCGCCCCGCGCGTCTCGGGTCCTCTCTCTCCTCCGCAGTCCTGACCTCGCCGCTCCCCGGCCCCAGAGCGCAGCTCTGCGCGCTGTCCAACAGCGCCCTCTGGCGGTATTTCCCGGGAGATGCAGGTGCGCACGGCTCAGGCTGCCGAGGCCGGGCGGAATGGACTCCCGCCCCGCTCCGGGGAGCTCTGTCCTGGCGCGTACCTGAAGGTTTGAGGTCTGGGTAGAGGGGACAGGGATGCAGTAGCCTAAAGACGTCTGGGCGGCTCTTTACGCCCCGGCTCCTCTTTGCCTCTCAAACTCCACGCCGAGCGCCTGCTACTGCGCGCAGGGCCCCCCCACCTATCAGGAGGAACCAGGCACTCGTGGAAGTAGGGACAGCAGGGAGTGAGGCAGCCGAACGCCAGGCCTAGAGTCATCTTCTCTCCTACCTGAGACTGGGACTCTGCTATCCTGACCCCCTTCGGGAAGGTCCCATGGAGACTGAGGTGGATGGGGCAGGCTCTGGACCTTCCCCGGGGTTCTTGCAGCTGGGCAAACTGTGCACCCTGTCCCCCACGGCAGTGACAGTCTACTTCCAGCCTCACCATCCCCAGCTGTGGCTTTCCTTTCAGCCAGGGTCGCTCTCATTTTTTCAAGACCTCAGAAAATTAAGAAATAAACGCCCCTTCTCATCACGCCCCGAGGATTTCCGGTTCCAAGGGCGAGTGGGAGATGAGCAAGAGGAAATGACAGGATGTGCAAGCAGGGTCAGGGATTTGGGAGCCTGGAGATTTCCCCCAGGCTCTTGCCTCCAGCGGCAGGAGCATTCCTGCCGGCCCAGGTATGGTGATCTGCTCTCAATCTGGTCATAAGTTTTGATGGGTTCTTGACATTCATTCATTCCATAAATGCATGCTGAGCTCCTTCCTTCTGAAGGCAAAACTCAGAGTAAGTAACTTGCTCAAAGTCACACACCTAGACACTCCTAGAGCCAGGTTTCATCCTCCGGTGTGCGCCACCCTACCCCCATTTCTCCTCTTTCATCTGACTGATTTCAGAGGTATCTTAACCAGGGCTCCACCCCAGAATTCAATATGTCATCCACACCACTGGGCATAGAACCTTCTAACATGTCAGTTTGGGGGCACCCAGAGGGCTCAGTCGGCTCAGGTCATGATCTCAGGGTCGGGAGATTGAGCCTCCAGTCGGGCTCTGCACTGGGTGTGGAGCCCGCCCAAGATTCTCTGCCCCTCGCTCTGCCCCTCCCCCTGCTCACACGTGCCCACTCTCGCTCTCTCTCTGTAAAATAAGTAAGTAAGTAAATAAGTAAATAAATAAAATCCTTGAAATGTCAGTCTGATGATGTCTCCTCTGTGTCTGAAATCCTTCAGTGGGATTCCACTAGTTTCAGGATAAAGGCCCAAGTTCCCCAGGGGCAAACAAGCCCCCCCCCACCACCCCAGGACCCGACCCGTCTGTGAACCCAATACTCCTGCCATCCCGGGTGTCTTCCATTTCCCCAAGGCCCAGATTCTGGTACCACGCCCTCCCTGCCTTTGTGAGCACTGACAGGCCCTCTACCTGTAATACTCCACTCTCTTGAATGTATTTATGATTCTGGGCGAAAGTCACCCATGAAACCTCTGACCTAGACCTATCTGCTATTACTCCCTCCTTCAGCTAAAGACCTGGTGGGCCCGAGTGGTCACGTTTGTGTATCCTCCCCTCCCCCTGACCACTACTGACCACTGGCCCACCCAGGCTAATTTCTGGCCCAGTTTGAGCCCACCGGAGTCTGTCCTGAGCATCCAAATGAGACCCGGGTGGAGAGGGTCTTCAGCGGGGCTGATGGAGGTGGTACCGTGGTCAGCCTAGGTGACAAGGGAGCAGAGAAGCTCCTTTGAGAATGGAGCAGATGGGTAGAGAGGCCGGCAGAAAAAAGGCCATAGGGTTCCCGAGAGTCCCTGAGACTTTCCCAGATGCCTTCTGCCCCTTCACTGGCAGGAAAGTCTTGCAATAAGCCCCTTTCCATTGGCCTGCTTTGAGTGGGATTCTGTTCTGTGCCACTGCCAGCTCCCTGACCCAAACCCCCTCCTCCCAAGCGTGGCTCTCCTCCCCTGTGCGGCCCCCCATCCCGGCAGGGGGCGGGGGCCCCTCTCATGGAAGCGACCCTCCTGAGGAACTGGCCTAATAATACAAGCGTTTCTGTTGAGCCGGCAGCAGGGGCGCCACCGTGTGGCAATTATAACAAGCGCACTTTACTGTCCCTGGGCCGCCAGCTTGGAATGTGTTTATTGATTGACGTTAAAATGTCTTAGGATTTATGTTTTTCACATTTACTCACAGAGTGAGAATTTGCTAGCAGTTAACACTCACTAGGTGGATATATTTTACTAAACACCACTCATTCTAAGCACTTTGTTATTAATCTTCACAACTGCCTTATGCCACAGATGCTCTTCCTCTCATTCAACAGATGGGGAAACCGAGGCACAGGGACGTTAAGTAATTTGCCCCAAGTCACGGCTGGTCAGTGGCTAAGCCAGGGTGAGAACCCAGAGTCCAAGTTCTTTACCACTGTGTTACACTGCCTCTTATTTTTTTAAAGATTTTATTTATTTATTTGACAGAGAGAGACACAGCGAGGGAGGGAGCACAAGCAGGGGGAGAGGGAGAGGGAGAAGCAGGCTTCCCGCGGAGCAGGGAGCCCGATGTGGGGCTCGATCCCAGGACCCTGGGATCACGACCTGAGCCAAAGGCAGACGCCTAATGACGGAGCCACCCAGGCGCCCCAAAGATTTTATTTTTAAGTCATCTCTACACCCAACATGGGGCTAGAACTCACAACCCCGAGTCTGAATGTTCCACCGGGTGTCCCCACTGCCTCTTAGTGATAGTTTTCTATTGTCCCATTTCCCGTTCAAATAATCCAAATGTCCATAAAACCAACCAGCCAGTACTCATCAGACTCATAGTAAGTCTCTTTCAACTTGTCTCCTCCCCTCACGTGACTGCAAGCCGAGTGAGGGAAGGAATCCACATTACTCATCATGTTCTCAGCTCCTAACACAGAAGACACAGTCAACATTTGATGCCCCCTTTCTAGAGATAAGAAGCTGCGGACATACTGTCCAAGTTTCTGTTTATTTTCATTACTCCCATGGCAAATTCTGGCACTTCTCTTCCGGAGACTGCAACAAAAGTCTTTGAATTATTGCACATAAACATCCCACACAGTGTACTCTGGGGCAGGTTTTGGAGGAAAAAAAAAATGGGATTCCTTGCGACCACAAGCTTATCACAAGCCAACAATTTGATGGCAAGGATGTGAACCAAGCTCATAAAATACCACACGCTACTGCACAAACTGGAAAGCTAAAGCTCCCTCATCCAGACTCCCTTGGAGCTGGTATTCTGGACAGGAATTAGAATGCACTAATGAGAAGCAACTTGGAAGGGGGGAAGTGAGGTGGGGACCATGTTCTAGTTCCTTTGAGCAATGTTGTGAAGATGTGGGGCTTTTTCCCCCCAAGATGTTCCAGTGCTCAGTCTTCAGCTGCCTGAGCATCTATAAGCATGTTCACAGTTGATGGTGGTGACTTTCTGATTCCTGGATCACAACACAGCAGTGTGTTCTTGAAGCCAACAGTTCCATGGACCACCTCTCTCTCTCTCTCTGTCTCTCTCTTTTTAAAGATTTTATTTATGGTATGCCTGGATGGCTCAGTCAGTTAAGCATCTGGCTTTGGCTCAGATCATGATCCTGGGGTTCTGGGATCGAATCCTGCATCGGGCTCCTTGCTCAGCGGGGAGCCTGCTTTTTCCTCTGCCTACCACTCCGCCTCCTTGTGCTCTAGTTCTCTCTCTGACAAATAAATAAAAAATTAAAATATAAAAAAAAAAAAAAGAACCCTGGAGTGCAAAAGGTTAACGTTTAAAAAAAAATAAGGATTTTATTTATTTATTAGAGAGAGAGCACAGAAGGATGCTTAATCAACGGAGCCCCCCAGGTGCCCCTGGCTGGCTAGTTTTGTAGCATCCTGAGAGTCAGTCATGCAGCTCCCATCCACAACTGCTTCTCCAGTCCTTCCCACAGTTTTGTAATTGCCGGATTCCCTGAATTAAATTCTATTAAATTCCTTTCTGTTTAAACTATGCAGGCAGCGCCCTGGGTGCTCATGCCAGTGAAATGGTAGGGAAACAGCTCCTGCCCTCCCAGAGCCTCAGCCTCCTGCTAGTCTCCCAAACTGTGTGATGCTACCATACCGGAGCATCGTGTTCAGGTGAGTCCTGGGGCGGACACCGTGGGTTCTCCACCCGGATTCCCTCCCATCCCTCCTCCTCGATCTGTCCTTCCAGCTCCCAGCACCTGCAATCTCCTTAGGAGGACTGGAGCTTTGTCAGCTACCTGAGTGGAGAGCTGATTTTCTGCCTCCACTCCAGCTCCAGAGCAGCCCATCACCAATGATGTGCTGAGCAGGAGTGTGAAAGCTCATTTCCCTCAAGGACAAACTCTGCGGTGTAACTTACACTCTAGGGTCCTCTATAGGAATAGGCTGAGACTGAGATCTTGCTGGAAATCCCATTTTTGCTTGGCTTCTTGCCTCTTCCCTGACCTGCTTTCCCCTACCCCCTTCCCAGTTCTCCTGGAGCACTTCATGGGCATGGAGAGCCTTGCCCTGAGGTCTGCTTTGGCAGAAGCTGACCAAAGACAGCACCATCATTTAGAGGGGCATTGACTGACAGAATAAACTGGCCAGCGGGGACTTCAGTCATCAGGCTGTGTGAATACATGAGGCCTGGAAAGAGACAACCAAGGAGATGATTGTCCATTGTTCTGGAACATCTGAAGGGCAGGCTTGTGAAAGGGCAGGCAGAACAGCAGGAGGTGCCTCCAGAAGCCAGAACTGCCCTGTGGTGGTTAATTTTATGTGTCTACTTGGCTGGGCCATCGCGACCAATGACTTAGTCAAACATCAGTCTAGGGGCGCCTGGGTAGCTCAGTCGTTAAGCGTCTGCCTTCGGCTCAGGTCATGATCTCAGGGTCCTGGGATCGAGCCCCACATCGGGCTCCCTGCTCCACGGGAAGCCTGCTTCTCCCTCCCCCCCTCCCCCTGCTTGTGTTCCCTCGCTCTGTCAAATAAATAAGTAAAAAAAAAAAAAGTTCAAACGTCAGTCTAGACGTTGCTGTGAAGGTATTTTTAAAGATGCGATTAACGTTTAAATTGGTGGACTTGGGGGCGCCTGGGTGGCTCAGTTGGTTACGGGACTGCCTTCGGCTCAGGTCATGATCCTGGAGTCCCGGGATCGAGTCCCGCATCGGGCTCCCTGCTCGGCAGGGAGGCTGCTTCTCCCTCTGACCTTCTTCCCTCTCGTGCTCTCCATCTCTCATTCTCTCTCTCTCAGATAAATAAAAATCTTTAAAATAAATAAATAAATAAATAAATAAATAAATAAATAAATAAATAAATTGGTGGACTTGGGGGAAAGCAGGTGATCCTCCATGATTTGGGTGGGTCTCGTCCAACCAGTTGAAGGTCTAAGGCCTCTTAAGAGAAAGAGACTGGGGCACCTGGGTGGCTCAGTCGGTTGAGCGACTGCCTTCGGCTC
>NW_027397107.1:6333825-6340585 GCF_003265705.2 Callorhinus ursinus
AAAAAAAAAAAAAGAGAGAAAGAGACTGATGTTCCCTGAAGAGGAAGAATTCTACCTCTGGATTGCCTTTGGGCTCAAGGCTGCAGCATCGACTCTGCCCTGGGCTCCAGCCTGACAGTCTGCCCTGCAGATTTTAGACCTGTCAGTCCCCATGTCTCTATCTCTAGATCTCTAGATCTAACATTCTCTCTCTCTCTCTGGCTTTGGCTTTGGCTCTCTCTCTCTCTCTCTCTGTACACCAACCCCCCCAACACATGTGAGTACACACACACACACACACACACATAACATGGGGGTTAGGGACACTGACCTCTGTGCTGCTGTCAAAAAAACACATATAACTTTTAACTCTCTGGGGCACCTGGGTGGATCGAGCCCTGCTTCTCCCTCTCCCTCTGCCTGCTGCTCTCCCTGCTTGTGCTCTCTCACTCACTCTCTCTGTAAATAAATAAATAAATAAAATCTTTAACAAAAAAAACAAAAACACTTTTGACTCCTCAAGATCTTAACTACTAATAGCCTGCTGTTGACTTGAAGCCTTACCAAAAGAGAAGAAAAAAGAAAATATTATCAAGAAAATCATAAGGAAGAAAAAATACATTTATACTACTGGACTGTGTTTATCAGGGAAAAAGCCACATATAAGTCAACCCATGCAGTCCAAATCCATGTTGTTCAAGGGTCAATGGTACTATATGGCACCATGGCAGGGTCCTGGACAGGAGGCCAGACAAACCAGGGCAGTGCAGGTCCTGGGTGGTGGTGGGGGGGGAGCGGAGAACCAGAACCCCAAGGACATGCAGGTCAATGGCAGGAACAAATCCCAAAGATCCATTAAGGACAGGCCTGCCACCCCACATCCCAGCTGGGCAGCTCAGCAGAAGCCACAGGGCAGTGGACAGTAGGGCCAACTCCAGAGCCTTTCCTGCTGTCATCAGGGAGGTGTGCCTTGATCCGTTGGGCACCTGCCAGCAAGGAGGCTGGGGCTCCCCAACCGCACCACTGAGGAGGACCCTGAGCCTGAGGCCAATGTTCTCACGATCATGACTCACATCTCTACCCACCATTTATTTGCTGTGCGACTTTTGCTGTGAGATCTTTTATGTACTTGAATCTTCAGATCTGTACAATGGGGCTGCTCATGGAGCCCCCTCCTCATGGGGGTTATTGAAAGGATCAAATGGGATCATTGTTAGAAAGCGTTGAGAATAAGGCCCAAATGCCAGTGACCAGTCCACCTCAGCCACTGGCTTTTACCACAGCAGTGGCCCCCTCTCCTCTGTGGTGTGGTCTGAGAGGCTCCGTTGTGTAAGTGACAGGTTTTCAATAACTTGATCTGCCCAAACAGGAAATGGGCTGCCTGCTGAGGTCGTGAGCCTCCTGTTACTGGAGGTGTGCCAGCAGAGTCAAGAGAATGGGTGAGCCAGACAAGGATGCTTTCAGGCCACAGTTCATGTGGGGCTCCAGGAACCATGTCAAAACCCCGTGTGTTGTGCGCCTGGCTGCACACCTTCCCCTCCCGATTCTAGCCTTTAATGGGTTGTTGGTCTCCATCTTCTTGCCTTTGGGACTGAATTTTCTGTCTCTGCCAAGCCCTTATGGCTTGGCTGCCTCCCCATACCTTCCGGTGGTTGAAGTCACCCTTCCAGCTAAGGCCACCGGATGCTAGCCAGGGCCTGGGTACCTCCCTGAGGCCTGAAACAAGGAGTCTTCAGGTCCCTGCTCTGGCTTCAGAAGGAGCTTGGCAGGGGCTCTGTCTCCCTGTCTGCGGACTGTCAGTCTTGGTGACTGCAGCGCGCACTGATGGTCCAGCTTTGACAGATGTGGAATGGCCATGTTTAGCTGAGACAACCATGGCCCCCATGGACGGCTGTATAGGTTGGGGTACTATATAACTTCAGGGGTGCCATTCATATGGGCCCTGGTCCTTCCTCCCAGAGGTGCATATTGCAGAGGGAAGGGAAGTGGGGGGAGGTGCATATCAGAACACATAGGGGAGGAAGAATGCCATTAAAAAAAAAAATGGATGCTTCAGTCGGTTGAGCGTCCAACTCTTGATCTCGGCTTAGGCCACGATCTCATAGTCATAAGTTCAAGCCCCACGCTGGGCTCTGCCCTGGGCGTGGAGCCTACTAAAAAAATAAAATAAAAATAAAAAACATTTAATATTGGTATAAATTAATATTACATTGTACATGAACTGGAATTTTTTGGGGAAGATTTTATTTATTTATTTATTTGACAGAGAGAAAGAACACAAGCAGGGGGAGTGGGAGAGGGAGAAGCAGGCTCCCAGCCGAGCAGGGAGCCTGATGTGGGGCTCGATCCCAGGACCCTGGGATCATGACCTGAGCCGAAGGCAGACACTTAACCGACTGAGCCACCCAGGTGCCCCAAAATAACTGGAATTTAAAGAAAAACTGAAAATATGTATATTGGTATATAATTGGCATTTTGGAAAAATGAACCTTGCATTGTTCATGCAATCTAACTATAGAAAGTAGAGGTGGATGAAATCTTTTCTTCTAATGGGGACTATGGAGAAGATCTTGATTCTCAACCGTGTGCACGGCTGTCCTGAGAAAGCAGGATATGTTTGTGTCTGTTCGAGTGATCAGGAGCCCTTGGGCGGCTCAGTGGGTTGAGGTCCGACTCTTGGTTTCCACTCAGGTCATGATCTCATGGGTCATGAGATGAAGCCAGGAGTCAGGCTCCTGCTCAGCAAGGAAATCTGCTTGGGATTCTTTTCCTCTTCCTCTCTCTCCCCCTCTGTCCTTACCCCCCTCACTCATCATCAAGAGGCACATGTCAGGGTTGTTAAGTTTGAGCCCCATGTTGGGTGTAGAGATTACTTTAAAATAAAATCTTTAAGGGGGCGCCTGGGTGGCTCAGCCGTTAAGCGTCTGCCTTCGGCTCAGGTCATGATCTTGGTCCTGGGATCGAGCCCTGCATCTGGCTCCCTGCTCCGCGGGAAGCCTGCTTCTCCCTCTCCCACTCCCCCTGCTTGTGTTCCCTCTCTCGCTGTCTCTCTGTCAAATAAATAAAATCTTTAAAAAAAAAAAAGTGATCAAAGAAAAAAATTGAGAAACCTGGTGGTCCCAAAGAGTAGGTGAGCTACCTGTGAGGGTCCAGCAGGGGGCCAATGCACAGGGGAGGGCACCGGACCAGGTGAGGAATGAGGGGGGTAAAAAGGCAGGGGGCCCAGCCATTCAGTGCCAGTTAGGCCCCCCATGACCTCCAGCAGTTTTCTCTAGTCACCCAAAGATTAGCAGTGATTGGGATCATAAGCAAAGAAGAGAAGGAAGACTAAATGGTCAAGTACTTTCTGCTACCGGAGTCATCTGAACGGACACTCTAAGAACAAACAGTGTGTCCCCTGGCAGGGACCACATCGGTGTATTCACGTTGTATCCTCCATGCTTGGCTTGGCACAGTTCTGGGCACGTAGTGGCCATTCCCTTCTGCCAGGGTCAGCACTCCACATGCTGGAAGAGATGGTTTGCCTCGGCTGCCATAACAAAGTCCCACAGACTCGGTGGCATCGACAACAGAAACTTATTTTCCCTCAGTTCTCATGGTGTGACCGGTTGGTTCCTTCTGAGACCACCCTCCTTGGCTTGTCAATGGCCATCTCTGTGGCCGGGGCGCAGGGGTGCATCAGCACCTGGCTTCAGGGCTCCCAGACGGACCAGGTGCACCCACTCACCACGGACAGAATCCCAAAGCAGAGAGATGAGTTGCGGTGAACCAGGAAAGGAGTTTATTTCAGGGAAATCAACACCGGGAGTACGCCGAACCAGCGTCTCAAAGACTGTCTCCAAAGCAGATACTCTGTCCAGGTTTGTATAAGGAGAATGCGGGATGAAGGTGGGAGGTGAAGGTCAAATCTCAGAGGCAATCTCAGGCAGGGTCTCGCTGGCTCAGGGCAGTTCTTGTTGCCTGAGGGGGTAGTTTGCCTTCCCATCAAGGTGCTTTGCCCTCAGGGTCTTCTGCCTCAGTGAATCGACCAGCTGGAAAGAAGAGCCCAACTAGCAAGTTCAAGGTCAAAATGGAGGCAGCTGCTGTCTTGTTTCCTCTCCTTCCCGTGTCTCCTCATGGTCTTCCCTCTGTTTGTGTCTGTGTCCTAATCACCTCCTCTTCTTTCTTCTCCTCCTTCTTCTTTTTAAGAAAAAAAACCTTGAACTTACAACCTTCTTCTTGTTAAGGAAAAAAACTTGAACTTACAAGAGTCACCTGCTCCACCAACTGAGCCAGCCGGGCGTCCCCCCTAATATCCTCTTAAAAGGGCACCAGTCAGATCGGATGAGGGCCCACCCTAATGACTCCATTTTGACTTAATTATTTCTTTAAAGATCCTTTCTCCAAATACAACCACAGTCTGAGGTACCGGGGGTTAGGACTTCAACATATGAATTTTGGGTGGACACAGTTCAGCCCCAGCAGATGGGCTACATCCCAACCCCATTTCCCATCTTGACTGGTGGACTCCAGCCTGTCGGGGCTGGTGTGGATTTGGGGCTCAGGGATTATCATAATGCAGAGATCATCCGCTCCACGTCCCAAGGGGTATGGTCTTACCTGGCCACTGGGTCACCAGGCTTTTCTTGATCCCCGCTCTCTCCTCCCCCAGTTTCCACCACCACCCTTCCCTGAAGTCTGATGTGGCCCCTTGCTCCATGGTGGACCGACGGTCCTGTGCTGATCCATACATGCTTGTCCCCACCCCACACACGCTCCAGAATCTGCCATTGGCTTCTTGTAGACCATCGAGTCCTATGCTCACCCTGGACACTGGGACCGCTCCAGGCCGACACTGGCCCCAATTACAGCCTGGTTGCGGAGGGAAGCTCTGTTCTTTTGCATTTCTCCTGTACTGCCCCTGCTCTGAGGCCAACAGTGGACACCATCTCATGCCAAGCTAGAGTGGGTCATAATGCCCGTCTCCCTAAGGGTCTATTTTCACCTGTCCAAAGCCTCTTTGTTCTAGAGACAGGCTGGTTCTAGATCTTGAGGGATTTTATGGCATAAATCAGGGTCATGTTCCCAGCAGCCTGTGCAACTGGCATCTGTTCGTGTCTCAGCTAAATCGGAACATAGTGACGCCACCCTTCTGTGCCACAGGGGCGGCTCCCAGCCCTGCAAACTAACCAGTTTGTCATCACCTCAGCAAAGCCCACGGATCCACATAAACCATCTGGAGTGGGGAAGACCCCGCAAAGCAAGAAATCAGTGGAAAATGGCTGAAGTGTCTGGGGAGTCGCAAACACTGTGGCAAGGGTCATGTGTGACCTGGGAAAAATAATCCCTCTGTTGTATCAGGTGTGTGGGTGCACAACACATACTGAGAATTGTGAATATAGCAACATCGTGAAGAACACCCACCGAAATGTTAGTGACCATCTCTGGGGGATGCGTTCATGGAAGGTTTGAATTCTTTTTATCAGTGTGAGGGGTAGTGGTGAGGTCCAGCTTGGGTCTAAATGGGATTCAAGGGCGCCTGGGTGACTCAGTCGGTTAGACATCGGACGTCAGCTCAGGTCATGATCCCAGGGTCCTGGGAAAGAGCCCCGAGTTGGGCTCCTTGTTCAGCAGGGAGTCCGTTTCTCCCTCTCCCTCTCCCTCTGCTCCTCCCCCTGTTCATGCTCACACTCTCTCTCTAATAAATAAATAAAATCTTTAAAAATAAATAAATAAATGGGATTCAGACAGTCCATCTGGGCTGGCCTGGGAAACTCCTAGGATTTGCAGCCAGAAGGCTACTTTCACGTTACCTTCGGGGACTACAGTTCCATACCACTATCCTACCAACTTGGATTCGCATCACCCATTCTGATGTGTGTAGGGGTTTTTCCTCACGCCACCACCAATTCTCCAACACCAGCTGGGTCTCCTATAGTTCAACTCAATTCTGACACTGTCTACCTGGAGACAGTAACCAATCCCACAGGTTAATGGCTCCGTCCCACAAGACTGCCCCCACCTTGGACGCCAATCGGAAGTCCAGATTGTTACCTGTGCTTCTGACCATTTGGCTGTAAATCAGAGGCTCCCATGACCCCCTCCTTAGGTTCGATTAATCTGTAAGAGCAGCTCACAGTGTATTCACTAAATTGCTGGCTTATTACAAAGGATATTAAAAACTATGTATCAGGGACACTGGGTGGCTCAGACAGTTAAGCGTCTTGTCTTCAGCTCAGGTCATGGATCCCAGAGTCCTGGGATCAAGTCCCATGTCAGGCTTTCTGCTCAGCTGGGGAGTCTGCTTCTCCCTCTCCCTCTGCTGCTCCCCCGCTTGTGCTCTCTCTCTCTGTCTCTGTCTCTCTCTGACAAATAAATAAAATCTTAAAAAAAGAAAAAAAGAAAGCTATGTATCAACAGTTAGATGAAGACACATATATAGGGTGAGATCCAGAACAAAGTACCTTCTGTCCCTGGGGGGTTTGGGGCCCCACACAGTGGCACAAGGAAGAGTTCTGGTTCACCATCCTGGAAGCTCTCTGAACACCTGCCTTTTGGGTTTCTATGATTTTTTTTTAAATTTTTTAAAAAAGATTTTATTTATTTATTTGACAGAGAGTTAGCGAGAGCAGGAACACAAGCAGGGGGAGTGGGAGAGGGAGAAGCAGGCTTCCCGCCGAGCAGGGAGCCCAGTGTGGGGCTCGATCCCAGGACCCTGGGATCATGACCTGAGCGGAAGGCAGACGCTTAACCAACTGAACCACCCAGGCACCCTACGATTTGCTGTTTTTTTTTTTTTAAG
>NW_027397107.1:6340685-6595657 GCF_003265705.2 Callorhinus ursinus
TTTTTTTAAGATTTTATTTATTTATTTGACAGAGAGAGACACAGCAAAAGAGGGAACACAAGTAGGGGGTGTGGAGAGGGAGAAGCAGGCCTCCCGTGGAACAGGGAGCCCGATGCGGGGCTCGATCCCAGGACCCTGGGATCATGACCTAAGCCGAAGGCAGGTGCTTAACGACTGAGCCACCCGGGGAACCCCAACGATTTGATTTTCTTACATAAGATTCGGTACATAGGCAAGATTGATTAAATCGTTTTCCATTGGTGACTGATTCAACCTCCAATCCTCTCCCCTCTCGGGAAATCAGGGGGTGGGACAGAAAGTTCCACCCCTCTCTTTGTGGTCGGTTCCCCTGGCAACCAGCAACTCACCCATCTTAGGGGATTTCCAAAAGTCATCTCATTAGCTTAAACTCAGCTGTGGTTGAAAGGGGCTTGTTATGAATGACAAGACCCTTGGTTCACCTTTATGGTTCTGAAGTGATCTCAGGAACTGAGGACCAGAGACCAAATACTGTAACAAAAGATGTTCCCATTGCCCTTGTCGTTCAGGAAATTCCAAGGGTTTTGGACTCTGTGAGCTGAATGAAACCTGGACCAAATATATACAGTATTTCTTATAAATCTCAATATCACAGGAACCTTCTGAAAGTTTATAAATTCTGATATAACAATAATAATAGCTAACCGTTATAGGGTCCTTAACGAGGGGCCAGGTATTTGCCAAGCAGTTTGCTTTGATTTTGATGCATAGGTACCATTGGTATCCCCACCTTACAGATGAGGAAACTGAGTCCAGGAGAGCTTAAGTGAGTCATCAAAGGTCACACAGTGTTAAGAACCCAGCTTTGATTAATTAATTAATTTTTTAAAAAAATCTTTCTTTATGAAGTAATCTCTATGCCCAACGTGGGGCTTGAACTCACTGCCAGGAGATCAAGAATCACATGGTACACCGACTGAGCCAGTCAGGCGCCCCAAGAACCCAGCTTTGAACGCCTCACCATGTCCACCCTTCAAAGTTCCCCTCCATCTCTCCAGGAGAGAAGCCGGACTCTCAGGGTGCCTGCTGGAGGCCCACTGGGGCTCACACTGTGCCACTCATCCTTTAACCCAGGTGAGATGTCCCCAGGGGAATCCTGAGGGTGAGGGCTGGGGCCAGGGGCTCGAGTGAGGATCTCTACTGTCACAGTCACTCCATCTGTACCCATGGGTGGTGCCACCCAGAAAGAAAGCCTCCAGCAGGCAGCAGCTCCTGCTTATTGTTTCTGTTGGATGAAACTTCTAAAAATGAAAAAAGCGATACCTGCCTCTCATAGTAATACATGGCCATGGAGAGAGACAATACCTCGTCATCCTCCATCTCCTTGCTCACCCGGGCTCCACCCAGGGAAGCCGGGTTGCTCCCTCCCCCACTCTGTTCTCCATGATCCAACAAACCCAGAACACACACATGGAGGGCTTTAAAAAATATATATGTTTTTGCAATCGCGTGGATGGAACTAGAGGGTATGATGCTAAGTGAAGTATGTCAATCAGAGAAAGACAGTTATATGATCTCAATGATATGTGGAATTTAAGAAGCAAAACAGAGGATCATAGGGGAAGGGAGGGGAAAAATAAAAAGATGAAATTGGTGAAGGAGACAAACCATAAGAGACTTTTTTTTTTTTAAGATTTTATTTATTTGTCAGAGAGAGAGAGCACAAGCAAGGGGAGGGGCAGGCAGAGGGAGAAGCAGGCTCCTTGCAGGACTTGATCCCAGGACCCCGAGATCATGAACCGAGCCAGAGGCAGACAGTTAACATACTGAGCCACCCAGGTGTCCCAAGAGACTTTTTTTTTTTTTTAAGATTTTATTTATTTATTTGGGAGAGAGAGCATGAGGAGGGGTTGGGGGTGGGGGAGGGGAGGAGCAGAGGGAGAGGGAGAAGCAGATTACCCGCTGAGCAGGGAGCCTTGCAACACCTCTGGATCTGAGATCCCAGGACCTGAGATCATGACCTGAGCCGAAGGCAGATGCCCAACCGACTGAGCCACCCAGGCGCCCCCCAAGAGACTCTTAACTGTAGGAAACAAACAGGTTTGAGGGAGGGGAGGGGGTGGGGGATGGGGTACCTGGGTGATGGCCACTAAGGAGGACTCACGATGGAATGAGCAATGGGTGTTATATAAGACCGATGAATCACCGAACTCCACTTCTGAAACGAATAATACACTATATGTTAATTAATTGAATTTAAATTAAAAAAAGATAAATGCTCGAAATTAAATATATAGATAACTTTGCTCAATTTTTTTGGCTGGTTGGTTTTTGGTTTTGTTTTTAACAAAGGTGGGATCATCCTATACCCAGCGCTCTGCAACCTTCAGTTTTCATTGAACTGAGTATCACAGTCACCCCTCCAGACAGATGGACAGTCCATTCTCCTTATTCACGACGGTCATGCTGGAGAAAGTCACGGAGAGCCCTGAATTAGCAAATGCTGAACCGTTGCTCCTAGGACAAAACAGGGTTAGGTTCCTGTGAGCCTCTGGTCACAACAGCTTTATCATTGGATCAATACATAACTACATAAGCTCCTTTTATATGTGTTTCTACCTAATGACATCTTATTTAATGGATATTGCTGGTTCATTAACATTGAACTCTGGGTCAGCCTCATGATGACTCATGCCTGAATGAAGCTTGTCTATTCTGTATTTGCTCTGTAAGGCACATCACAGCCTTGGGCTTAGCCACACCGGATAGCACTTTGGCACAATGCTTGGGGGTCATTTTAAGCAGCAAAATCACCCACAAAAAGCATCAAGATATGAAAAACGCGGTCCCGAGTAAACTGCCAAAAGGACACTTGTTTGCGGTGTGAGAGCTGAAACAAGAAGGCAGAGCGTCACCTTATTGCCTGGTGGCCAAGCCACAGGAAAGGAGTGGATTTTCTTCTCCCTTCCAGGAGAGTCTGGCTAGAAACCTTGAGGGTGTAAGTGTCCCCAAAGAGTGGCAGAGCCTGCAGCGCAGCCAAGTGGAGGTCTTGGAAGGAAATGAGTTTGAATCCTGGCTCCACCTGTCCAAGCTATGTGACCTCAAGCAAATCATACTGGATCTCCCTGGGCCTCAGTGTCCTCATCTCTAGAATGGGAAAGTAATGGCCTCCTAGGGAGTTTGTGAGGTTTAGCCACTGTGATGTGTGCTGATTCCCTAGTCAGAGGAGGCTTTGGTTGTGTGTCCACTTCCCCTGAGCTGGCTGGCCCAGCCACGGGGCTGGTAATGTCAGGGCCAGAGAAGGTGGCCAAGTGCCTTACCTTCACTTGGCCCAACCTCCTGACTGCAGTGTTCCAAGACTGAGCTAGTCTGCCTGACATTGAGAGGAACGGTCTATATTGAGGTCCCTCTGCCCCTGGGTTGGGGCAGTCATAGCAAGGCCAGACCCAGGCTGGGTGGGGGCGGGCACGGGGTGGGGGCGGTGCAAGGGCTTTGGCACCCCCACAGACCCAACCCATCAGCCCCTTTCTTTTGCAGAAGGGAAGGGCAATCCCTTAGAATTCTTTTGGCTACAAGCACCAGAAACCTGATTCAAACCAGTTTTGGCAGACAAACGGGGAATTTATTGGCTCCTATTGTCAAACTGCAGCAAGAGAAGGGCCATTGGGAACCTGATGTCATTGGGGTCTTGTCTGGCCCCTCTCCTTCCTTTCTGCAGATCAGACCAGCTTTCTTCACACCATAGGTGCACGGCTGTCGCAGCTTTAATTACTTGAGACCTGACCCCCTTTTCTAGCTACCGTTTAAAAAAAATCCCTAGGGCCCCTGGGTGGCTCAGTCGGTTAAGCGTCTGCCTTCGGCTCAGGTCATGATCCCAGGGTCCTGGGATCGAGTCCCACACATCAGGCTCCTCGCTCAGCGTTGAGTCTGCTTCTCCTTCTGCCTCCTGGCCGGCCCCCCCCCCCCCCCCCACTCCGGTGTCTGGGCACGCGCGCTCTCTTTCTCTTAAAAATAAATAAGTAAATAAATAATCTAAAAAAAAATCCCAAGCAAACAGACTGATGGGCCCCTCGTTTGGATCACCTGCCACCCTTAGATCAGTCCTTGCAACCAGAGTGGCAGCTGTGGTTCTTTTCGGGGCCACTCATGGGAGGCGGGGGTGCATATTGGGGTGGGCGGGGAGCAGCAGGCCTGCCAGAGGAATCACAGTGACCTGAGTGCCCCCCGCCCCCTGCAAGTGTGTCAACTATATTTGGAGAAGGAAAACCACTGTTGGTTTTTTTTTTTTTAATGAAGTTTTAGCTGAATACGTTATTTTTGAACAGGGAAGAAGTTTACAAATCACAATTCAAAAGCTACAACAGAATTGAACTGAGGAATCTCTGTCTTCGCCCCCTGGAGGCATCATGGTGTCCATTTCTTGCATTTCTGGAAGGGGTGGAGCCTTGGCACTCCCCTTAGGACTTCTGGGGTGGAGGTGAGGCCAGGAGTTGGCTGAGAGCCAGTGTTAGCTGCACCCATCTGGCTTTGGGGGCGCTTGCTCCTTGCTGGACCCAGCCTCCCCTCCCCAACCCTGTGCTCCCAGTTATGCCCTGGGGGAGGCCCTGGGGACTCTCTGCCATTCCTGACCAGAGCTGGAGCGAGTCAGCAGCTACCACAAGGCCCTCCCTCCCCTTTCTGCCCCCACCCGCTGGATCTTAGATTCTCTGTCTCTCCCCCCACCCCCCAACCCCGTCTCTTCATAGCCTATCAGACCCAGGACTAGTAGAAGGCTAAAGAACCTTGACTGGGTGGGCTGGGTCTGCCCTCTGCCAGGTATGGGTTACTGAGGGGACCCAACACACGCTGACTCACTCCTGAGGCACTGAGTGAGGATGAACCAGAACAGCCAAATTCCACCAACTTCTAGTTGAGGGGTGAGGAGCCCCAGGTTGGCAGGTCAGGGAAGCCATGATGTTCTCTCTGACATAGGGACATAGTCCTCCTCGGGTCCCTGCTAGTCACACTTCAGTGGCCTTTGCTTCCATCTGGGGGCCATGAAGCCTCTCTGCAAACCCGAAGAGGGAGAGCTGACCCCTGTCTTCTCTTCCTGTGGACTCCTGCGGTAATATGCTGTTCCCAGGCCCCCCCAACACTGGGCACACCCCTTGTCTGGAGCCACCAGGCTTCACCAGCAGGGTGCCCAGCTTCCTCCCTCTGCCCGGTCCAGTCCTGATCTCCTGCAGCCCCTGCCCTCTGCTTTCCAAGATGCTGCTGGTCCTGAGCTGAGGGGGTTCCGGTCCCAGGCCCTGGTGCTCAGCAGCTCCTCCCCTTGGCCTCTTGATTCCTGGGAGTAAGGGTAAGGGGGTGGTGGTGGCTTGCTGGCAGTTTTTTTTTTTTTTTAAAGATTTTATTTATTTATTTGAGAGAGAGAGAATGAGAGATAGAGAGCATGAATGGGAAGAGGGTCAGAGGGAGAAGCAGACTCCCCGCCGAGCAGGGAGCCCGATGCGGGACTCGATCCTGGGACTCCAGGATCATGACCTGAGCCGAAGGCAGTCGCCTAACCAACTGAGCCACCCAGGCGCCCTTGCTGGCAGTTTTTAAGGGGAGGCAGGCAGCCCCTCTCCTGGATCCTAATCTCTGGGAACCCACAGAAATGGGTGGAGAACTTGTCCCAAAACATCAATGGAGCACTTGTTTTCCTCAGACGCTGTGCCTGTCTCAGGAGGTCCAAGGTGATGAAGAACCAGACCCTTCCCTCGATTCTGGGAGCCATGTGCATACTCCCAGGTCCTGGGCCAGGCAGAAGACAACACATGTCAACACATACAATGGTCCAGGTGTGTCTGCTGGAACTTGGCCTCCATCCCCATCCTTTTTTCTGTTTCCCTAAGAATTACAGGGGGTAGAAGGCTAAGAACTACATTTCCCAGATGCCCTTGCAGCTAGGGTTCTGGTTGGGATTGATATTCAGCCCCTGGATACACAGGAGAGATCTGAAAGGCCAAAGAGAGGCAGGGACTACCTTTCTGTGGTCTTGGCACAGATCAACAAGCTCTGGCTGACAAGACTGTTGTCACAGCCCAACTCGGGATGTCATCCTCCAGTCCCCGGCTTTGCTTTGTGGTGGCAGCCACGGTGGTAGCCGTGGTAACGGCAGCCTCCCTTCCTCTAGAATCAGGCTCCAGATCACAGCCGTGGTGGTGGTGTGACCTTGAAGCGAGTCACCTGCTGGTGGCCGCCCCTCCAGCCCTCCCAACCGTCCTCACCCATGTGGGTAAAGCCCTGTATCGCATCTCTTTTTGCTTTTCGAAATAACCAGACTGTTTCCTCGTTCCTGCTCTGAAATCTGAATGATATGACGGATGCGGAGGTGAAAGATTTTATTGCCACTGGGCAGGGTCACCAATTCAGGCAGTACATGTAGATTGGGCACCTCCTTTGTGCGGGTGTTGTGCTAGGTGCTGGGGTTTAAGAGACACCAGGGCGCCCTCGGCTGGTGGGGAGGAGACCTGGGATCCGTGCCACAGGGCGGTGGGAGCCCAGGGGAGGGTCCCGGCCTCCAGCAACGCGTGGTTTCAGAAAACAGAGACCTTTCCAGATACTGTGATATGAAAGAGACTCAGAACAGGACATTAGGTACCTAAAAATCTTTGGAAGGGCTGGATGGTGGGCCCTCGGCTGGGCCTCCAGAACAACTTCCAGAACTAGCCCTCTAGCAAAGCAACCACCCCTGCTAGGGTCACGGCCATGCCTGGAACTGCAGACTCTGCATCCATGTGGCGCTCCGAGCGATGTGGGGAGAGCTGGTGTGGAGGCAGCCGTGGTTCTAGTGGCCACTTGTCCTCACAGCCAGAATGGCCACTGTCCCTTCTCATGCAACATCACCGTCAGGTTTGGATCACCCCTACCGGCTGAGCCCACTTCCTTGACATCCAGTCTCTCTTAAACCTGGTTGGTCTATGGCTCCCTTAGCCCGGGTCCAGCCAGTTGTGGCTAGGGGAGCATGGCCAGGTTCCTGGGGAGCACAGTGTGGCAGGCCCTGGTGAGCCTCTTGGCAGGCCCCCATGGCTGCTGACCCCACCAGATGCCAATCTGAGCTTCGGCCCTGCTTTATGCTCAGATGCTAATTGATTATGTGGTCACCACTAAGCTCTGCCACCTGAAAGTCTTTCTGGAACAAAGCAGGAATAAATAAATAACCAGACCAATCCAAATTGAAGGGTACTTTCCAATTACCAAACCTGTTCGTCATTTCCCCTGAAGGATAAAAGGCAGAATCTTCTCTCAAAATCCTTGCAATTAAATGCCAAAGCAAGGTAGCTACTTTCTTCCAGATACAGGATGCTGGAGATGTTCCCCTCCCTACATGGAAACACCTGTTGTCGGAGTCTGGCTCTCATTTTTCCCCACGTGAGTGAATGACTTAATTCCTTAATTCTTTTTTTGTTCCTGGGATGGGGTGTAGTCTGTCCCCTTTTAACAGGAGAGCAAGAAGACCATTTCTATGAAAGTTCTTGGTGCTTAGAGGTTAGCCCAACGTACTCCTTAAAGGAGATGTCTCTGCAGAGAGAGATATACATCTCTTTTTATCCTACAGCCTATGTTTTGAGCTTAAAATCTTTTGTGATAAACAATTTGCAAGAAACCTATTTACTGAGAAGAAGAAGAAGAAGAAGAGGAAGAGGAAGAAGAAGAGGAAGAAGAAGAAGAAGAAAAGGAAGAAGAAGGAAAGAAACCTAATTACCATCTCCAACGGGCCCCCCTTGCTCATCCCACAAAGGGCATTGCTCACCAGGCTGGCACTGGCTGGGATCTAATACGTAAGGACATGGGATTTGCAGTTTTGCCCCTGGCAAAACAGGCCACAGGGCCCTGGCCAGGGCTCAGAGCCCGTGGATGTTTCATCCCTCAAGAACTGAGGGTTCTGGGGCGCCTGGGTGGCTCAGTCGTTACGTATCTGCCTTCAGCTTGGGTCATGGTCTCAGGGTCCTGGGATTGAGCCCCGCAATGGGCTCCCTGCTCAGCGGGAAGCCTGCTTCTCCCTCTCCTGCTCCTCCTGCTTGTGTTCCCTCTCTCGCTGTCTTTCTGTCAAATAAATAAATAAAATCTTTAAAAAAATAAAATCTTTAAAAACTCTTTAAAAAATCTTTAAAAAACAAAAAACTGAGGGTTCTGCCCTTCTGTCTGGAAGGACAGCCTACACTGATGACATGGCCCCCAGGATGGGTCCTCGTGGGCACGCGTCCACCTTTATGGGGACTTTTTTTCAGTAGTTTGTAGAAATGTCCATTTCGGAAATTGACACTCGTTGAGTATGTGACATATGTGTAAATATGCGAAAGCGGGTCAGAGGAGGCTGTTCAGTATCTTTTGCCTTTCTGGTGACATACACATGTGAATTGAGATTCTTGAGGCTGATTAACATCAAACTTTTAAAAAATGAAATTGTCTTATTGACCCAGAACTTTATCTGAAACTAAAAGTCATTAACTGAGTATCTCCATTCTATGTCCTGTTCACAGTTTCATTCTTCTGATGGAGGGTTATTTTCAGGTTTTCAGGCATGAATTTCTGTAAACTGCTTGAATTTCTTACTGGTATTTGTGATTTTGAAATTTTATATGTGAAGTTAAAATGTGTGATATATTCAATGTGTATTTGATATGTCAATTATGTATGATACAGTAATATGTAGTTACTCGTATGTATTAAAATCATATGTACGATGAGATAGTTTTCAATGTATGGTAGAAATATATCAAGTTGTTTTTTCTTTTTATTTATTTATTTATTTATTTTTTAAAGATTTTATTTATTTCTTTGACAGAGAGACACAGTGAGAGCAGGAACACAAGCAGGGGGAGTGGGAGAGGGAGAAGCAGGCTCCCCGCTGAGCAGGGAGCCCAACACAAGGCTCAATCCTAGGCCCCTGGGATCACAACCTGAGCTAAAGGCAGACACGCAACCAATTGAACCGCCCAGGTGCCCCTCAAGCTTTCTTTTAAAATACTTACCTGTGTCAGAGACACCTCTGGTATCATAAATAGTGGTGGGGATAAGGCAGAATCACGAAGGTTTGCAAACTGCAAACTGCAGAGCGCTTTGCAAATTAAGAATCTTCTGTATAGCCTAGTCTCCTCTCAGGGAAATTTACTTCAGTGAAATTTAGCTAAAGACATGAAAAAAAAAAAGCTCAATCATTTGTTCAGCAAATATTTAACGAGCACTTAATCAGTGAGAGCTCTTTCCATCACAAGTGACAGAAAATCCAACCCAAACTAGCTAAAGCAAAAAGAGGCTCTTGCCATTGGAAATTTCAACATTCACGGCCATTTGATGATATGAAGGAAATACTGTTCATTTTTTGGTGGAATGCCTGATTGGCTCAGCTCAGTTAATAAGCCCTGTGTCTGGCTCCGGGGGACAGAGAGCTCCTCAGCCCTTGGCCGGGAGCCAGGGAGGGACATTGGCGGTGGGGTCAACAAGCGTCTGCCTCTCCATGATCAGTTCCATGCTAGGGATGCAAAAACGGATGGGGCACAGTCTCTTCCCGTCAGGGAGCTTCTCATCCACAGAAACAATGGTTTACACTTCCATCCATTTCCTTTTTTCTGGCCCTAAACTACCCGGGTCTGACAGAACCAAGTATCCCCCTGAACTAAGAAGCATATTGTGAAAACATATATTAACTCTCATCCCGAATTTCATAGACATGCCAGTTTGCTCCCATAGGTGGTAGATGGAGACCCAGCATGGCATGAGCTGACCCCGAAGGAGCCCTCCCTTTCCCGTATGTTTCTGCTAGAAACGGCTCCGAAGAGATTGGTGCCTTCTACCTTCTGAAGCCTGGTCAGACCGGTCTGGTTATTTCAGGGACAAATGCCCCAGGGGTGCTCAGCCCCGGCACAGCTTTTATGAAGGCGCTGACACAGAATAATCCTACCTTACGATCTGTGAGCAATTACTCTCGATACTTTCCACACAGGACTCATTTGACCCTCACAGTGACTCCATGGGGTTGGTGCTCTAATTGCCCCGTTTTACAGACGAGGAACCTAATGAACTGCAGAGTGAATACTATTTAGTTAAAAGACACCCCCCCTTTTCCTCATCCTGGTCCCCTTGCTCAACTCCCTTGGGGGGGTTCCCATTGGTCAAGCATAAAGGAGGAAGTCTCATGAAAAGCATGTTGCTTTCTTTTTTTTTTTATAAAAGATTTTTTTATTTATTTGACAGAGAGAGAGAGACAGTGAGAGAGGGAACACAAGCAGGGGGAGTGGGAGAGGGAGAAGCAGGCTTCCCGCCGAGCAGGAGCCCGATGCGGGGCTCGATGCGGAGCTCGATGCGGGGCTCGATCCCAGGACCCTGGGATCATGACCCGAGCTGAAGGCAGACGCCCAACGACTGAGCCACCCAGGCGCCCTGAAAAGCATGTTGCTTTCTGACAAATACTGGAGGGGCTGCTATTCCTGTGACCTGGGGTCTTACCCCAATCACTCTGGTGTGGGATGGTGGCAAACCAAATATCAGGGGTGGCTTTCTGTCTCCCCAAACTTGCTTTTCTTGTTTAGGGGGCTTGCTGAAGTGCCTGGTGGCTTTGGAATCGTAGAGTGCTTGGATTCTGATCCAGGCCCCCTATTCACTGTGTGGTTTTTGGGTGAGTGAGTCAACTTCACACTTTTTTTTTTTAAGGTTTTATCTATTTATTTGACAGAGAGAGACACAGCGAGAGAGGGAACACAAGCAGGGGGAGTGGGAGAGGGAGAAGCAGGCTTCCCGCGGAGCAGGGAGCCCGATGCGGGGCTCGATGTGGGGCTCGATGTGGGGCTCGATCCCAGGACTCTGGGTCCATGACCTGAGCGAAAGGCAGACGCTTAACGACTGAGCCACCCAGGCGCCCCAACTTCACACTTGTTATGAAAGCCTTCCTCTTCTCCTCTGCAAAGTGGAATTAATGATAGTACCTATGTACCAGTAGTACCAATAAGGTTATCAGGGGGATTAAATGAGACGGTACCGTAGGTGTTTAGCCTGGCTCATTTGGAAGTGGTTCTGCTCTTCATAAAAAGGAAGAGATTTTTTTTTTCTCGGAGACAGAAACTGCCGAAGCTGGGCTTAGCAAACAGTACAGAAAAGGGTCACCAGGAAGTAAGCTCACTAGAGGGACCTGGAGGAGTCTCTCCCTCAGAGGGAGTCCCTCTTAGCAGTAGTGATGTAGAGTCTGCACCAACCGGCATCCCCAGCATCAGCTAGGTGCCTGGCACGCAACCTTGGAGCAGGGGTTCCCCGCTTTCAAGGTCAGCGGGTATTCACTGTATTATGCAGTTATCGAGTTCCTTCCGATAAAGCAGGTCTCCCTGGGTTCAAATCCCAGCTGTAGGGCTTTAGGCACACTACTTCACCTCCCTGTGCCTCAGATTCCCCACCACTAAAAGGGAATAATAACAGTACCTCTACCCTAGGGTCAGTGTGAGGATTAATTTAGTTGACTGTGTCAGCCTTTAGAACAGGACCTGGCATCTACTAAGTGCTGGTTGTTATTACTAAGCTCCAGCCAGGCCCTGGAATAGGACATACAAGGAGACACAAGTTGGTCTTCACGGGAATTTACAGAGGTAGTGGAAGGGGAGATTTTTCAAAAATCAGCGTTTGTTACAACTGAGGTACATGCTTTGCAAGAAAGTACAGAGTGTTTTCATTAGGAAGGGGCTTCTAATGAACTTTGTCTTTTGCTGCATGGGAAGAGAAGTCCGGGATATTGTGGGAAAATGTATCTGGTTTCTCAGGTATTACCAGCAGGATAGACTTTTCTAGAAGGATGTGAGAGAGCTCCCAAAAAAAAGGAGAGAGGGAAGGTGGAGGAACTGGGCTCAGAATCCTAGAAATGGTGCAGCTCAGCAGGAAGGGCTCATGCCTCTGGGTACCCTCCCTGGTCAGGAATCCGTGAAGACAAATTTTGTCCTTGCAGAAGATTTTAATTCTGGGGTGAGGGCACCAGACTGGCCTGAACTAGCCACGTGAGAGGGGCAGGCATCTTGATGGATATTTCTGGCACTGAACCTAAGGGGAGGGTTGTTCTCCCAGTGGATGCCAGGCAGACCCAACAAACAGTATCCCCTGGAAATGACATTTGGTTGGGCCAGGGGTCGGTTCTTAGTTTTTCTTTTTCTTTCTTTTTTTTGTGTGCCATAGACACCTTCTGAGAATAATGTTTTTAAATGCACAGAACACATAGGATTACAAAGGAAACCAAAGATAATGAAATATTAGAAAGAATGGGTACTATGTATTTCTAATTAATTAAATGACAAGATCTAGCAGTAACCCAGTGACACTGTTATTTTGAAGGACAGTTGAGTGCAAGCAATATTTTGAAAAATCTGCAGCAACTGGAATGTGTTATGAAAAGATCTGTGATTGCTATTGGGAAGAAAGTCTCAGGTACTGCTCCTAGGACTATGGCTGGTCACCTAACCTCACATTTGAAGGAGAAGCTAAATTTCACTAGGAGATTAGGAGAAATAAGGCAAGCATTTTCTGCACTCAGGGACTCCCTGATTTAAGCTGAGATCCTCTGGCATTTTGCAAAAATGTGAACAGTATCAGATTAAGTGAAAAACAACAACAACAACAACAAACAAACCCAACAACAAATAGATTATGATACAGTGGATTTTCAGTTGATTGTATATATATATGTATATATATACATATATATTATTTTTTGCCAAAAGAAAAACAAAATAAACCAAACATTTATGAGTATATTAAATACACCTAGAACAGTGTATGAAAAATATGTCATACTTAAAAATAAAGGGTAAATGTATGGAAAAATCGAGGCTCAGTGTTGCCTTCCCAAGCTTTGGCCGGGGGCTTCTCGTTGCAGGGGGGTAGGGGGCCGGCGGGGCTGCATCATCCGCCGCACCAGGAGTGTGTTTGCCTGGGTATCTCCCCACCCTACCCATGAAAAATACCAAAGTCAGTTTGTCAAGTAAGTTCAGGGTGTCCCGAACACATGCACCGGCTGGAAGGTGGTGACTGACTTTTAGCGAGGCCTGAATTTGGTCCCTAATCAGCTCTGCGAGCTCAAGTCGACCTCAAATCTCTCTTGACCTCAAAACCGCGCAGCTGGCTCTCTGAGCTCCAACCCTCAGGCTCTTGTTATTCACGTGGGCCTTATTCCGCCAGGTACTTTACAGTTTATCAACCACGGACCAAGGAGCACGGAAAACAGAGCGGCTGCGGCCCCTGGAGCAAGAGGAGGTGGATACAGAGGCGGGAGACCGCAAAGACTGGAAGGTTCCCCCGGCCGGCGGGAGCCGCAGGCGCTCGGGCGGGGGCTGGCGACCGGTGTGCAGATTCGGGTTCCACGAAAGGCAGCATGTTTACGCACCAGGATTGCCCACGATGAAGACGGGGAGCCCGGGGCTGGGGGAGGACGCGGCTGCCTTCTAGCTGCGAACCCCTGTCATTCCCACAAAGCAATCGATTGTGAACTGGGATTTCCGTAAAGGATGCCCCTCGCTCTCCATTCTCCTCCACCTGCGTGGGGGGGTACGCGCGGCTGGTGCAATTTAGGAAATGCGCCCCGCGCCTGGGACAGGTAGGCGAGTAACTTCACAGGGACGTGCTGGGCGGGAGCCGGTACTTCTGAGGATCCGGGCGTTCCCAGATCTCAGTGTGGGGTGGAAACCCGAGACAACATTTCCTACGGTCCCGACACTACCTTTTTAGGGAGGAGTAGACCAAAAATGATAAACACACTCCTTGCGACCGCGGCAGGACTCGAACCTGCAATCTTCTGATCCGAAGTCAGACGCCTTATCCATTAGGCCACGCGGCCGCTCGACATCTAACGCTCTTTGGACAATCTGAAAAGTATCACTACCGCCCACCAGCTTGCCTGGGACCAATCCACTCGTTTCTTGGGCAGGGGAGGTTGGACTTTGGCTCCCCGAGTTTCGCAGGGAGAGCCCACCCGGAAGTCTCCCTCTCCCCCCTGCGGGCGGACCGGTCCACTCGCGGCCCTCCTATTGGTCGCGCCGGGAGTCTCCCGCCTGCCTCTCGGGCAGCCGCGGGACGGAGCGGGGCGCGGACGGGAAGTTGCGGCTGCCAGCGAGGCGGACTGGTCGGGTGGAGGCCCCACGCCACCCCGAGGCTGCGTAGGCCGCGCGGAGGGAGACACCGCTCCGTCGGCCTGGGGTCCGGAGCCGCGGCCCGGGAAGCACCGGACGGACCGAGGTTTCCGGCGGGTTCGGCCCGGGGGCGGAGGGGGGGGGGGTGAGGCCGGGTCGCCGAGCGGCGGCGCGGCCCCTCCCTCTCCAGTCAGGGAGCGAGGCCCGGAGCTGGGCGGAGGCTCGTCCCAGGGCGCACCGCGGCGCCGCCGCCGGGCACGGGCACCGGCGGGCGGCCGGGCGCGCAGGGGCCGCCGCCTCCTGCAGGGCGCCCTGGGCTGGTGGGGCCACGGCCCGCGCGTGGGTGGGGGGGGGCGGCGGCCCGCCCTGCGGGTTCGAATCCGGGGGCTGGCACCTGGCGGCGCTAGGCCCTCGGGCCGCGCCGGTCGCGGTGCTGGCAGCCACCATTTGGCGAGCGTTTGCGGAGGGTCGGGTCTCGCTACTTGTTCGCCCTGAGTCACCCAAACAGCGGTCCCGTGTGACAGATAGAATCCGTAACCCCATTTTACGGAGCAGGAGATTGGGGCCTTAGGGAGCTCGTCCAAGGTCACGCATCTCTTAACAGCCAGAGCCGGGATTCAAACCCGCCGCGTCCTCCTCCGGGACCGTCGCTCTTAACCACTGCCTCCTCCTCCCCCAAGTTCACTGATGCACCTGCTTGAACCTCAGTGTCCTCAGGAGGGGTATTGGTAATTCCAGTGGTTGGTTGGGGCTTCACTGAGAAAATGTCCCTCAAAGCTCCTGGCACGCTGCCTGGGACGCAGTAAGTGCTCGAGGAGTGACGGCTCGTCACGGAACACGTAACGCACATGTAAGAAATAACGCTTGATATCGTCTGTCTCCTTCAGGATTTGTGGGTGGAAGGCAGGCATGGTCAGACCCATTTCACTGACTGGAAAACAGAGACGGGACGTGTCTCCCTCCACGTCTTTCGGCCAGTAAAAGCAGCCAAGCTGGAGCCCAAAGCCAGGTGTCCTGACTCCCAGCGGGGGGCTCCCTGCACCAACCATGAGCCGCCTGCTCTGGAAGAGGGTGGCCGGCGCCACCACCGTCGGGCCAGGGCCAGTTCCAGCTCCGGGGCGCTGGGTCTCCAGCTCCGGCCCCGCCCCCGTCCCCAGCGACGGGCAGCCGCAGCCGCCGCCGCAGCACGTGCCATCCTCGGAGGGCGGGCAGCAGCGGTACAACCCGTTGCACATCCAGATGCTCTCGAGAGGGCTTCACGAGCAAATCTTCGGGCGCGGCGGGGAGACGCCCGGCGAGGCCGCGGTGCGCCGCAGCGTCGAGCACCTGCAGAGGCACGGGCTCTGGGGGCAGCCGACCACGCCCTTGCCGGACGTGGACCTGCGCCTGCCGCCCCTCTACGGGGGCAGCCTGGACCAGCACTTCCGCCTCCTGGCCCAGAAGCAGAGCCTGCCTTACCTGGAGGCGGCCAACTCGTTATTGCAGGCCCAGCTGCCCCCCCGGCCCCCGAGCTGGGCCTGGGCGGAGGGCTGGACCCGGTACGGCCCCGCGGGGGAGGCCGTACCCGTGGCCATCCCCGAGGAGCGGGCCCTGGTGTTCGACGTGGAGGTCTGCTTGGCAGAGGGAACTTGCCCCACATTGGCGGTGGCCATATCCCCCTCGGCCTGGTAAGTAGGGGCTGGGCTCAGGGGACTTTAGCACAGGTGGGGAGCCCAGCTTAATAGTTCGGGTCAGTGAACATTTACTGAGCTCCCACTTCGTGCCTTGCGGGTGCTTTTCTAGGGACTGCGGATTCCGTGGTGAACTCAAGTAGGCTTGACCCCAGCTTTCACAGAGCTTACTTTCTGGTGGGAAGGTCCAGGCAGTAAACAAACACCCAAGCAAATGGCAGGTGGTGATAGGGGCTATGTGGAGAACAACAGTAGCTTGTACTTGGGATCCTAGGGGAGACCACTTGAGGCCACCTTGATTTGGTGCCTTTCCCTCCTCCCCTGATAGCTTCCTGAGAAGTTAATCCAAGACATTTGAACAGTGTTTCTATCTGGGGACACTGTTGGTTATCGTGGGCAGGAGAAAGCTCCCTTTTGCGGGACTGTCCCCGACGGTACAAGACATTTAGCGTCCCCAGGCACCCCCTTAAATGCCAGACCCAATATCCCTGCCATGTCGCCACACACACGCCCACCCCGAGGTAGCAGGTTGAGAGACATTGCTTCCTGCCCCCAGCCTCCCAAGCAGGCATTTTGGTCCCCGAAAGGTATATCCAAATCTCTCTCTCTCCTTTTTAAATGATTTTCTAAGTGCTACCCACGTTTCTTTTTCAAACAATGATGGCAGTCCTGTTTCTCCCCTTTTTTATTCTTCGTTCCAGGATTAAAATACTATTTACAACCCTAATGCTTTCAGGCATGGCCAGCACAAAAGTTAGCAGTTTCTTTATTCCTATTGGAAGCTACATCTTTGTAAAGAAAGCTGCGAAATGTTAAATATGCAGTTGAAAATGGTGAAAACATGGCTAAATAGATAAGGTAGGCATTAATGGCTGACAAGAGCAAAACCAGATTCCGCATTGATTTAGTTCCAGTTGAGATGAGAATCTCAGTGCTTACTATGTAACTTGATGGTCAAAATAGAGGGAGTACCGCCCACCATTGAGAAGGTACGGCAGGCTGTGGTGGCTGAAGGAAAATTAGGAAACCAGTGACGAGGAAAGACTTGTTTTTTGATCTCTCGGTCATTTTTGGCCATTTTACCTCAAGTCCCCTTTTCTCTTCTCCTCCCGCTGCCTGTCCTCCCCATCCTCATCTTCATTCCATTCCTGCCAGCGGTACTGGCGGCACTGTTCGGTTTGCGTGGTGGCAGGAGTCCCTGCCGAGGCCTGGGCGCCCCTGGGGGCCTTCCTCCCGGGAGCCTGATGGGGGCGGGGGTGCCAGATGGGGCCCTCCGAGCAGTCCCGTGGCTGTGTAACCTCACGCGTTCCAGGCCAGCCTGCCAGCCTGAAATTTCGGAGCGGGGCGGGGGTGGGGTGGGGCGGGAGGTGCAGCTTAGACATTTCACAGAGCAGCTTCCCAAAGGCTGTGGCTGAGGACTGTGGTCGTCACACTAGGGGGACATCACACCGGTGCCGGCATTTGTCTGAGATTCACAGGACAAGTGTAGAGAGTTAATGGCATTGGCCTGAATCCTCTTGAAGGTACCAGACGTGTTTGCGTGTTGGCTTCTTTTTTATCACAAACGTGCAGTCAGACGGCTGTGTGCAGCTGCAGACCTGGGTCTTGACACCAGTCCGGCCTTTTTAGTGCACCTACAGTTCCTGCCGTCACCATAGCCCCAGACATTGGACATTTTCCAGCCTCTTTTTCGGTGTTGTTTGTAAGGGCTCCGAAGGGGGCGGCGGTTGCGGCCTGAGCCCCTGAGTGTATCGCCATCATTTGGAGTGTGAGTTAGACGTTAGCAGGTTTCAAACGAGGAACCGTTTTCTGCCGGGAGCCCCCTCCCCTGTGGAAACCACTGTTGTGTTTGTTGAAACTCTGGCGGCAGATCCCCCCCGCCCCCCCGGCCAGGGTTGCCTGGAAGCTCCTGCCCAGCTGACGCGGCCACATGCGGCCTCGTCACTCCGCTTGATGCTGAGTGGCTCTGACCCTTTGGCGTCATTTGCGGTTCACTGTGGGCTTTTCTTCAGTGGCTGATTCCCCGTGCTCATCCTCATGGATCTTGAGCACCCTTCAGCCTTTTTCTGGAGTCGGGGTTAGGCGCCCGCAGGCAGCGCTCTTCCTCTGCCCTCCCAGCCTGCCCCAGCCCACGGGTGGCCAGCTCTCCAGGCCCCTCCAGGCCCCTCCAGTCCCGCGCTTGCCCTCGGCTCTCCCCGGGGTGGCTCAGGCCCAGCACCTGCTCCGAGGTGCGTGATGTGCTCTTTGTCCTTCAAGAATCTTTCCAGCCGTTCGATGATTCATCCTGTACATGTGCAGCATTTGTCTTTTTCTTTTTTCTTTTTTTTTTGCCACTTTCAACCAGAAAAAAAAAATTTCCACTTTGGATTCGGTTGTAATTGTCTGTCTCCCTTACTAGCGTTTTGAACACCTGCTGTTTGGTGCTTATAGACCCGAGGGGTAGACAGTGCTCGTAAACAGCCCAGACTGAACGCTGGACCCAGCAGACACCTTGGCGCGGGGTCCAGGCCGGGTGCCCGGGTAGGACACCCAGCGCCGTGGCATTTAGCTCCGTTTTTATCTGTGGAAGGGAAAAGTAAAGGCTCTTTTATGACCTCCCTCACACGGGGCCCACCCGCTCTCTGGCTCTGTGAGGGTTGGGAGCACCCCCTGGTCCTGCTCGGTCCCAGCTGCCAGCGCGGGAGCCGGCTCGCGGCGGTAGGCGTGCGGTGGGTGTTGCGGAGCGGAAGTGTGCCGCCTCTGTGCCAAGCCCGGCTGCCTCTCGACTCCCTCAGGTATTCTTGGTGCAGCCGGCGGCTGGTGGAAGAGCGTTACTCTTGGACCAGCCGGCTGTCGCCGGCTGACCTCATTCCTCTGGAGGTTCCTGCTGCTGCCGGCGGCCCCACCCGGCGTGGTTGGCGGGAGCAGCTGGTGGTGGGGCACAACGTTTGCTTTGATCGAGCCCATATCAGGGAGCAGTACCTGATCCAGGTAAGGTTCCTGGGGCCAGGGTGGCCTCTTGCAGGGGGTGGCCTAAGAGCTCTGATCCCAGGGGCTAGGGAAGGCATTGCTTTTCCCGGTCAGCGTCGCCTTCGTCTTTGTAGCAGCTGCGGGGGCCCCCTGTTGACCAGTCCTGCCCCGCCCCTGGTCCCTGTGCCCAGCTGTTCATTCCCCAGGACTTGCCTGATACAGGACCTGAGTTGTCAAGGAGTACTCCTACCCTTTCTCTCCGTGTGCAGTTTTAGAGCTTAGCGTGGGTCTTTGGAGGCTTTGAGCCACACAGCCTGGGCTCACATCCTGCCTCAGCCAGAGACAAGCAGCGTGAGCACCTTAACGTCCCTCAGCCTCAGGTCCTTATTTGCAAAAAGGGGTAGCTAGCAGAAGCCACCTGGCAGGATTGCTGGGGAGGTTTGAACAGTGCATCCTCATAACCACCCCGGCAGAAAGGCAGGCCAGAGGAGGGCAGCCTTGTTGACCTGGACAGGGCTACAGAGCTTGAGCAGCAGGGCTGGGGTGGAGGCTGAGCCCGGGAGCTCAGGAGGCCTTGATTTGGCCCCCGTGTTCCCAAGGCAGCCCTCGGAGCTGTTGCTGGACGCTGGGAAGGACTTGTGTGTTGGGATTGAGCCGGGCCTGCCCCTTCGAGGGTGGCTAGGAGCCACCTCCTAGGTGGTGAGCCTGTCACTGCCGGAGAGCTAAGCGTGAACAAGCATGAGGAGAGTCTTTAGGGTTGGAAGGCCGTGTGATGAGAGGAGGCTGGGGTGGGGCTGGTGGGGTGACACCAGTAAAGCAGTGCCGAGTGGCCTCAGCTCCAGCCTCTCTCCTCCTCAGGGCTCCCGCATGCGCTTCCTGGACACCATGAGCATGCACATGGCCATCTCAGGGCTCAGCGGCTTCCAGCGCAGTCTGTGGATGGCAGCCAAGCAGGGCAAGCGCAAGGCCCGGCACCCCACGCAGCGAGGCCAGAAGTCCCCACACAAAGCCAGTGGCCCAGTGGTGAGAGCTCACTCTGGGAGGCTGGAGTGGGGCGCTTGGGACTGCCTTAACCAGCCTGCCTGTCCCGAGGCCGAGCTGATCTGGATCCCTTGCTGTGGCCCCCAGATCTCATCCTGGGACTGGCTGGACATCAGCAGTGTCAATAATCTGGCAGACGTGCACAGCCTCTATGTGGGGGGGCCTCCCTTAGAGAAGGAGCCTCGAGAACTGTTTGTCAAGGGTAGCATGAAGGACATCCGTGAGAACTTCCAGGTACAGTGCTGGAGAGGGGCTCTGGGGGGCTGGGCTGTGGCAGCCCCTAGCTGACCCCAGGGAGCATAGCTGGCTGACCTGACCCCGAGGCCCGGCAATGGCAGTGGGATGGCTGCCCACCCAGCGCCTTCCTGTCACCTGTGCCAGGACCTGATGCAGTACTGTGCCCAGGACGTGTGGGCCACCTATGAGGTTTTCCAGCAGCAGCTACCGCTCTTCTTGGAGAGGTGAGGGGGAGCCCCGATGGGAACCCCAGGGGATCAGCAGGGTCCTGGTACCTGGGTCCTCTGTCAAAAGGTGGTGCCAGCTCTTTCTCAGCCTGCGGACCTTAGCCTTTCTGGGTTGAAAGAATGGAGCCATTGCGTGGAGTGGTGGCCACCTGGGTCCTGGACTCTGGGTTTCTACGGAGGCCCTGGAGGGGAGAGAGGGCTGTGCTGGAGTCTCATGTGCGTGGTCCTGGGTGATTCAGCACCCTGTCTGTACCCAGATCCTGCGCCCAGGGCTTCACATCCATCTTGGTCACGTTTGCTAGTGAGTCACTCTTAAACGGTGTGGCTCTTCACAAATGTCACCTAGACTTGGTTTGCGTTGACTGTCCTACCTAACTCATTTGCTGTTGGGCAAGTCACTTGGTTTCTCTAAGCCTCAGTGTTTTTGTCTGTGAAGCATACACAAATAATACTTGAGCACCCCAGTTGTGAGGTTTGTCTGCGGTCTAGCACAGTGCTTGGCACTTAGTCGTGACTTGGGAGATGACACCTGTTTTCACTTTTACCTATAACTGCCACGTTCCCCCTGAGGACGGGATGATACTGTATCCACTTGGTAGATAAAAGGACCTGAGGCTTAAGAGAGGCGAAGCGCCTTACCCAGCGCCTCGTGGTTCCGAAGGGCCCGAGACCCTGGTCTGATGTCAGAGCTCCGCCACCTGTGTGCTTGGGTTGAGGCTTGCCAGACTGGCTCAGGGTTTGGGCCCAGGCCTTTCTGTGGCCATTTTTGACCGCCCCGGTGTTTGCCCCCCTCTCCCCCCAGGTGTCCCCACCCGGTGACCCTGGCTGGCATGCTGGAGATGGGGGTCTCCTACCTGCCCGTCAACCACAACTGGGAGCGGTACGTGGCGGAGGCGCAGAGCACGTACGCGGAGCTCCAGCGGGAGATGAAGAAGTCGCTGATGGAGCTGGCCAACGACGCCTGTCTGCTGTGCTCCGGACAGAGGCAGGCAGGCCTTGGGGGGGGGGTAGGGTCTCGGTGAGTACGGGCGGGCTTTGCCTTACCCTGCCCTGGTGGCCTGGCTCTGCAGGTACAAGGAAGACCCCTGGCTCTGGGACCTGGAGTGGGACCTGCAAGAGTTTAAGCAGAAGAAGGCAAAGAAGGTGAAGAGGAAGGAGCCACCTGCAGCCAGCAAGTTGCCCATCGAGGGGGCTGGGGCCCCTGGGGACCCCAAGGATGAGGAAGGTGGGGAGCATGGGCGGGAGGTGGGGCAGGGACGGTCCCTGGGCAGGTCCTGGGACCCAGGGGGCCACTGGAAGGGGTCGCTCTGGCCTTGCGGAGATGAGTAGGCTGTGGGCAGGTCCTCCGGAGAGACCCTTCTGGTGCTGAGGGCCCTGCCCACCCTGTGCAGACCCTGGCCCCCCCAGTGAGGAGGAGGAGGTCCAGCGAGATGGCATGGCTCGCGCCTGCTTGGAGCACCTGAAGGGGACTGCAGAGGTCCTGCCCAAACGGCCCCAGCACCTTCCTGGACACCCTGGGTGAGCCCCAGCCCCTCATGTATCCAGAGTCTCCCGTTCTGCCTTAAGA
This sequence comes from Callorhinus ursinus, assembly GCF_003265705.2. Taxonomy (NCBI): domain Eukaryota; kingdom Metazoa; phylum Chordata; class Mammalia; order Carnivora; family Otariidae; genus Callorhinus; species Callorhinus ursinus. The sequence continues at coordinate 6,362,479 of NW_027397107.1, forward strand.
CTCCCTTGTTCTGGGCCCCAGCACTGGGTGGTGTGGCGGGGGGCGCGGGGGGGGGGGGCCCTTACTGACCTGCTGCCGTTCGTTCTGTCTTCCAGTCATTTGCTCACTTGACCCCGGCACACTGGTCTCATTCAGTACAAGTGCACTGAGCACCTGCTGTGTGCTGGGTCCCCCCGCAGCCGCTTGGGGTACAGATAGGAACACAGTTTCTTTCCTAGGAGGAGCTAGGCATGAAAACCAACCCATGCAGCTGGTCTTGATGTTCAGGATGAGAAGGAAGAGTGAGCAAGATTGAGGCAGTCCCTGACTCTGCCTGCAGAAATGAGGGAGGGCTTTCTTGAGGAAGGGACTTTTAAATCGAGCCTCACGGACTGGCAGAGACGAGAAAATAGGGGCAGCCAGGGTGAATAGCAGGGTGCGGACTTGGCACTTCCAGGGCCCTGAGAGGGTGGTCTCCTTAAGTTGGGTGCTTTACTCGCTTCACCTTTGGGTCAGCTGTGGTGAACAGCATGTGAGAGATGGGGCTCTGAAGGCCCTGGTGTGTCCCTGGAGCAGCGGTGGGGCAGATCTGCTGTCTCCTCTGGCCAGTTACCCTGTACGGAATGGAGCTTGGGAAGGAGCCCAGTGCTGGGCCATGTTTGTGGGCCCTGGCTTCTGACTAGTCCGGCGGGCCTGACCTAGGATCTTCCTTTTCAGATACTTGCATTATTCTAGGGGACTTCATGGGGGTCATGGGTGTACCCCCAGAGGGAGGAGAGTGTGACTGTAGCTTGAGGTCACCAGAAAGCCTCGGGGCTTTGAAGGATGGGTGGGTGGGTGAGGTCACAGGAGAGGGAGCCTGGCTTGCTGTCACATGCTGTCCTCCCCCCACCACGGTGACACTGCTCTCCTCTGGCGGGGTGTAGGTGGTACCGGAAGCTCTGCCCCCGGCTAGATGACCCTGCATGGACCCCGGGCCCCAGCCTCCTCAGCCTGCAGATGCGGGTCACTCCAAAACTCATGGCGATGACCTGGGATGGCTTCCCCCTGCACTACTCGGAGCGGCATGGCTGGGGGTACCTGGTGCCCGGGCGGCAGGACAACCTGGCCCAGGCGCCCGCGGAAGCCGCCACGGCCTCGACTGGGGTGGCGTGCCCCTACAGGTGAGGCTCAGGCTCAGGGAAGGAAAGGGTGGGGTCTAGGGACCCCTTCCTCTTGCTGTGGAGAACCCAGGCCTGGCTCAGGCCAGTGGGACGAGCTGGGGTCTCAGAGTCTGGGTGTGAGTCCTTTTTTCCACGGCTGCCCTTTCCTTGTGGGGTGCGAGCCCGCGGGGGCTTGGAGGCCTGGGGCCCTGCCCCTGGGGCCAGTGGCATAGCTCCCTTCTTGGGAGCTTGCAGGGCGGGGGGCTGTTGGAAGGAGCAGGGGAGATGGGCCGTTTTCCATTGTTGTGTAGAGCTTATTGGGCACTGGTCCTACTCCGTGATCCGAAACCTTTTGTAGCGCTCCCTTGTTTGTTCGCAGACAGAGTGGTTGTCCGCACCGGGCAGTTGGCAAAATAAAGGTCTGGGACGGTGCTTTGACTTGTCTGAGATCCTAAACCCCGAGCTTTGGACAGGCAGGTGTTGGGGACAAGCTTGTGGCACCTGACGTGGCCCAGGTTGGGAGGCCCGGCTCCGTAGGACAGCCCGAGTCACCCTTGGGGTGACTTGGGACAAAATGGGGCACTTGGGACAAAAGTGGGGACGGCCACTCCGCTCCCAGAGCTTTTGCAGGGGAGGCGGCAGCTGCGAGCTGGCGAGGAGCTCAGGTTTGCGTCAGACCAGCCCTTGCACCCTCGCCTGCCACCGGCGTGTTGTGCTGTGCTTGCCGTTTGTCACTCCCTGTCTGAAAATCAGGGGGAGCGCTGTGGCCTTTGCCTCAGAGCGGGTGCTGAGGCCTAAGCAAAGGGACGTGCGGAGCGGGCCCCCATTAACCAGGCTGCTCTTGCTGTTCTCTGCCCAGAGCCATCGAGTCCCTGTATAGGAGGCACTGTCTTGAACAGGGGAAGCAGCAGCCGGAGCCCCAGCCCGCAGGCCTGGCAGAGGAGTTCCTGCTCGTCGACGGCGGTGCCATGTGGCAGACGGTGAGGGCGGCCCCGAACCTGGGCTCTGGAGTCCTGCTCCCTCCCAAGGACGGGCGGCATCCGGGGTGGGGGCGGCAGCGGCCCGGGTGGGGGGTGGGCAGGGGGCACTGGGTGGCTCGCCCCAGGCCGGCCCCCCCTGCTTCACTTCCTGGGCACCTGGGCCCATCCAGGTGGAAGAACTGGGCTGCCTGGAGGCCGAGGCCGAGGCGGAGGCCAGGGCGGAGTGCTGTGGAGCGGCAGTCCCCGGTCAGCCCCCGGCTCTGGTGAGCGGGGCTTCTGCTCTTGGGTTGGCTGGGTGGGTGCTCGGCGGGCGCTGGGTGGCAGGGCCCTGCTCTTGTGCCCAAGTAGCTCTGCCCCTTCCAGAGAGTTCCCAAGGCCCCCGGGGGCGGGGGTGGGGAGACGCTACCTTGCCCTTGGGTGGCCCCGTGTTTGTTGGAGGCCAAGGAGGGTACTGTTTCTCAGCACGCCCTTGGCTGCCTCAGGCCCTTTTCCCATGCCCTACCCCGTGGCCCTCGCCGAATGCAGGTGCTGGAGCAGGGCCTCATCTAGGTGTGTGGCCCCCACAGACTGCCGCTGGTGGCCCCAAAGCCAGCCAGCCAGCCTATCACCATGGCAACGGACCTTACAACGACGTGGATGTCCCCGGCTGCTGGTTCTTCAAGCTGCCTCACAAGGTGTGTGTCCTGTTGCATGCCTGTCCCGCGCAGCCCTCACGGTAGCCCGGGCCCCCAGGTCCCCGGAATGACTCAGCCCAGAAGCGCCCTTGCGCAGGAACGACACGCCCGTGGCGGGGCAGAGTGTGGTTCCAGGCAGTTCCCCGTCTCTCCCGAGTCTTTGCCCCTGAAAGTTTGGTGGCGAGGGGCGGGGTGGTGTGATTAAGTGACGGGGCCTGTCAGGTGTCTGTCACCACACGTGTTACATGACGGGTTGTGACTGATGGCATTCGGTTACCCGGGTCCACCTCAGTTCAGGAGCAGATGATCTTCCTGCTGACGCGTCCTCAGAAGGTCGCTAGTAGCCTGGGGCTTCGGCACCGTGCTTGTCGCTCACCGAGGCGTCTTAGCATCCCGTCGGCACAGGAGGGGCGGAGACCGTACATGAGATGTTTTGAGGGAGAGAAGCCGCTTTCGTGGAACTTTTATTGCAGTTTATTGTTACGTTTCAGCTTTATTAGATGTTTCTATGCGTGATAATTTCACCACCCGCTGTGCGTGATTTATGTTTTATCATAAACACGTATGTGTAGGAAAACAGAGCCCGTATGGGTCAGCACTCTGCGGTTTGAGGCATCTGCTGGGGATCTTGGAAGGTACCCCCCACAGACGGGGGGACGGCTGCCTTGTGGAGTGAGCCAGGCGTGTTTGTGTCTCCGTGCTTGTCTGTGCGCCTGCCCGCGTGTGCGTGCTGCCCTCAGGGATCTGCCCCAGACTGCTCTGCTCGAGATTCTGGGCTCAGTGGTGGGCAGAGCTGAGGTGCACAGGGCTCGATGGGTTCCCTCGTCATGGGTCTGCCGCCAGTTTCCAGCCTTTAACTTCCTCTGCCCTTTCAGGATGGTGGCAGCTGCAATGTGGGCAGCCCCTTCGCCAAGGACTTCTTGCCCAAGATGGAGGATGGCACCCTGCAGGCTGGCCCAGGAGGTGCCAGTGGGCCCCGTGCCTTGGAAATCAACAAGATGATTTCTTTCTGGAGGAATGCCCATAAACGAATCAGGTGGGCCACCGTGGGAGGGTGGGGACACGTCGTCTGGCCCTGGCCAGGTTACGGCAGTCCTGAGACCCCCTTCTGCCATCTCCCAGCCAGCGGCCCCGACACCCCCCCAGCCCCATGCTGCCCTGGAGGGCCAGCTCAGCTGCAGTCTCCGGCTCGGCTGCTGGTGGCTCTCGCGCCGTGTGACTGTGGGCGGGTCCCTTTTCCTCCCTAGCCTTGGCTTCCGTGGTTCCGTAGAAAGGGGTGTGGTAGGGCCCGGGGGGCGGAGCTGCTGGAGCCTTGGATGTGGCTGAGGGGCGTGGAGGGCAGCTGGCCCGGGTCCCGGGGCCGACGACGGCAGGGGGCTCCCCCGCTGGCCCTGGCTGCTGAGGTCTGCCCCAAGCGTGGCTGAGGCGCTCGTGGCCGAGGCCGGGCTCCTCACAGACACTCCGGGGTAGGGCAGAAGCTATCTGGGAGGCCTGGCCGGTTCTCAGATGGCGTCCGTGTGCTCCTGGGTGGTAGATTCTAGGGCCCCAGGCCTTGACCGTGTTACGGCCCACCCTGAATGAAGTCAGTGGGGAGAGGGTGAGGGCGGGGCCGGGACGGGGCGCAGTATCCCCCAAAGTTGGGCGTGGGGGTGGATTCTGCTCCTCGGGGCCGTCCTAAGCCTCAGTCCATCCGTCCGCACAGCTCCCAGATGGTGGTGTGGCTGCCCAGGTCGGCTCTGCCCCGTGCCGTGACCAGGTATGGCCTGCCAAGCGGTTATGGGGACGGGAGAGCCGGAGGGGAGGGGAGGACCTAGGACCACAGCGAGCTGCCGAGACTCCTGCTGTCCCCCGCCCCACCAGGCACCCCGACTACGACGAGGAAGGCCGCTATGGGGCCATCTTGCCTCAGGTGGTGACCGCCGGCACCATCACCCGCCGGGCTGTGGAGCCCACGTGGCTCACCGCCAGCAACGCCCGGGTATGTGCCCTCTGCACCTCGGGCCCCTGCTCCTCCTCTCCTGTGTCCCTCAGAGACCGGGGCGCAGAGGGCGTTCGGTGAGGAGCATGAAAAGGAACCTAAGGTCTGGGGCAGGCAGGACTCCGGTTCGGATCTAGCTCCGCAGCTCTTCGGTTCCTTCAGCAAACTTGACCCGAGCCCCCCCTCGTAGCCAGACACTGACGAGGCGCGATGCGCCCAGCTGTGGTGGAGTGGAGGTGGGGCCCCGGGGGTCAGGCCAGGTGTGGAGGGAGGGGTTCTTTGCCTGTCACCCCCCACTGCTGCTAGGCGGCCGTCCCGGCTACACCTGGGAGTGGAGTTACCGGCAGCGCTTGGCATTTCCCGAAAGCCGTCCCTCAGGAAGGGCCCAGCATCCTCAGCCAAGCCTGGCTGCAGGACTGGGGCGGGAGGAGTCTCACTGGGGTATCTGGGTAGGGCCTGACCTCCCTCTCCTGCAGCCTGACCGAGTAGGCAGTGAGTTGAAGGCCATGGTGCAGGCCCCGCCTGGCTACGTGCTCGTGGGTGCCGACGTGGACTCGCAGGAGCTGTGGATTGCCGCCGTGCTCGGAGACGCCCACTTCGCCGGCATGCACGGTGAGCGGGAGCCAGGCCGGGCCAGAGCCGAGGCGGCTGCGTCGCTGGCAGGACGTCTCCGAGCCACCTTTCTCATACCTGCCTCCCCCCCGCACACCCCCTCCGTTCCCACCTCCCTCCTTCCCCCCCCAGGCTGCACGGCCTTTGGCTGGATGACACTGCAGGGCAGGAAGAGCAGGGGCACCGACCTACACAGTAAGACCGCTGCGACCGTGGGCATCAGCCGGGAGCACGCCAAGATCTTCAACTACGGCCGCATCTACGGGGCGGGGCAGCCCTTCGCTGAGCGCCTGCTAATGCAGTTCAACCACCGGCTCAGCCGGCAGGAGGCAGCCGAGAAGGCCCAGCAGATGTACGCGGTCACCAAGGGCCTTCGCCGGTGAGCGGCCCTCCCCCATCCACTCACCCCCAGGGCCTTAGGCCTGCTCTGCTCCCCTTTCCCCATTACCTGAGCCCTCTTTCGGCCCCTCTCCCTCCAGACCTCTGACCTGGCTCCAGGATGGTTGGCCCTGGGGTTGGGACGTTTGCGTATTGAATAACCTTGAACGGTTTTTGTCAGAGTTAAGGCTGGACTTTTGTGTTGCTACCAAGCGGTAGCATGTCCGCAGCCGCGGTGCAACACGAACAGCGGTGCGGGGTGTGAGCTCCCACGCCTCCAGGGAGCGAGTGTGGGAAGCGGGCGGGGGCGGCGGGCTGTGGAGCCCTGGCGGCTCCAGCTTGTTTCCTCCGGCAGTACCACCTTGTGTGTGCTCAGGGCCCTCGCGGGCTCCCGGGAGGGCTCCTGAAGCAAGGGTGGGGGAGGAGAGGGGCACTTCTAACTTAAATAGGTGCACTGTACCGAGGCCATATTTAACTAGTGGGCCCCCCCCCCGGGGTAGGCTGAAGGGTAAGCAAGTGATGGTGCAGGGGTGCAGCATGTGACCGGGGGAGCTGCTGTGTGCTTGGGGGGGGGGCGGGGAGCAGAGCGGTGATGACACAGGTCGGGCCTTAGTTGAGACCTTTGAAGGCGTCCCACGGGAGTCTGGACCGAGGGCACAGGGGGTGGGGAAGCCCCAGTGCAGCTTGGAGCAGGTGAGTGACGGGCCTCCAGAGCCATTCGGGTCAGGCCTGGTGTTTGAGGCCGCACCGGAGCTGGGAGTCTTGGGGCGGTGGGAACTGAGGAGGTCAGCCTCACTTGGCTCTGTGTCGTCTTCTCCAAATGCCCTTTTCCTTTCAAAGGAGTATCCCATTTCCTCCCATCCCTCTCTTCTGGGGTCGGAGCCCTTGTGCCTCCTGAACTAAAACATGGCGCCGGGGGGGGGTCACCGGGCAGTTCTGGGTCTGTGGCATGAGGACATTAGTAACAGTGCTGGCTCCTCACTGGGCTGTCATGGCACAGAAGCCTGGGTTCCCATCTGGCTGTACCTCTTCCTGGCACGTCACTTAAGCCCCTCTCAGCCTGTCTCCCCTTCTGAGGTAGAGCCTGTGGGGGGCCACATGAGCCCCCCGGGATCCGGGGACACTAGAGCCCGGCGCTAGGCACGCAGGCACTCCCACAGAATGATGGTGGTGACACTGCCCCCAGGTATCGGCTGTCGGAGGAGGGCGAATGGCTCGTGAGGGAGTTGGACCTCCCCGTGGACAGGACTGAAGATAGCTGGGTTTCCCTGCAGGATCTGCGCAAGATCCAGAGAGAAGCTTCGAAGAAGTAAGAACCTTCCTGTGTCTTACAGATGGAGGGTCCGGGCTGGCCCCGGGAGAGCTGGGATGCTTTGTTTGTAGCTCGGAGATGCTGAAAGGCAAAGCTTGCCCCCCCCTTTTTTGTCTTGGTGCCCAGGTCACGCTGGAAGAAGTGGGAGGTGGTTGCCGAACGAGCGTGGATGGGGGGCACGGAGTCAGAAATGTTCAATAAGCTGGAGAGCATTGCCATGTCTGACACCCCGTGTACCCCGGTGCTGGGCTGCCGCATCAGCCGGGCCCTGGAGCCCTCGGCTGTCCAGGGGGAGGTAGCTCGCTGTCCTTGGAGACCGGGGAGAGGGGTCACAGGGAGGGGTGAGCCTCCCATGCCACCTCCCCCACCCATGGGGAGCTGGGGTGTGGCAGAACCCCTCTGACCTGTGGCCCCTTTCCCCCAGTTCATGACCAGCCGGGTGAACTGGGTGGTGCAGAGTTCTGCCGTGGACTATTTACACCTCATGCTCGTGGCCATGAAGTGGCTCTTTGAGGAATTTGCCATTGACGGGCGCTTCTGCATCAGCATCCACGATGAGGTCCGCTACCTGGTGCGGGAGGAGGACCGCTACCGCGCAGCCCTGGCCCTGCAGATCACCAACCTCCTGACCAGGTACGCGGGGCCCGGGGCCGCCCTGCTTCGGGCTTTCCCCGGGCTGAGCATGCTCTGTGCCCTGGCATCTCTCTAGGAATGAAGGTTTCCGTTTCTTAGCTCTAGTTGAAACAAAAAATTGTGCTAAAAAGACTGGCCTCAACTTTTAAGTGAAATCATGGAGGAAGTGAGGAGGTCAGGGAGGTGTTCCAAGAGTAGCTGCCATCGTGGACTCCTGTAGACACACACCTTTGTTTTGAAAATCAAACGACAGAAAGCTTTTCTCAGTTCATGCAAAATTAGGATGTTTTTCCTTCAGTGCCAAAAGTTTGTAATGCCTCATTCACAATGTTTTCCAGTGGTAGTCTGAAACTCAGACATGGCTTAAAAAATATTTTCTTGTAGTAAAATTTCTAGTTTATGTGGTTGAATTCAGAAATTAGAGTTCTGTGTCAGTGTGCCATTCAGAACTAGTTGGGAAGCAGATCTCTCCTAATGGGTAGATAGCGTACACGGTACTTAACACTGTTAATAACACGGCCCTAACTTCCCCTGGTGGGTTGTGCCTAGCAAAGCTAACAGAGTCCTCGTGTATTTGGATATTGAGTGGCTCAGGAAGGGCTTTTTTTTTTACATCAATGAAGCAGACTGAACTTTGGGGGGGAAAGGTGTGTTTCGAACCCCTAACTGCATGGCCGTCTGTCGGGGGGAGGGGCCGGGCCTGAGAGGAGATTGGGTCTCTTGCAGGTGCATGTTTGCCTACAAGCTGGGTCTGAATGACCTGCCCCAGTCAGTCGCCTTTTTCAGCACAGTCGATATTGACCAGTGCCTCAGGAAGGAAGTGACCATGGATTGTAAAACCCCTTCCAACCCAACTGGGATGGAAAGGAGATACGGGATTCCCCAGGGTGAGCTCCACACCTCTCTGTTCACTACGCGTAGATTGTAAGGTGGACTCGAAAGTGGTCTGGGACCACAGGAGGCTTGCGACAGCCGCTGCCTGGGTGCAGGCAGGTTCCAGTGGGTAGTGTGCCCTGGGCCCACAGTGAAGGGGGGATGTTCACAGCACATGAAGGAAGAAACCAGAACTCCTATTTCTGGTGTGGTTAAAGAGGGGAGTATTTATTTTAAGAAGAATTCTTGTATAAGGTCAAAGTGCATTCTTAGGTACAAACAACTGTGCTTTGAATACTAAACAAGCACAATGGAAAGATACATTTAAAAAGAAAAATAAGCTGAGACAAACTTATACAGAAAGACAGCAGACACTCCCAAACAGCACCTTACCATCCCTGGCAGTTGCTCTGCCTTCCTCCCCACTCCTTGCTGGCTCCTGGGCCCCGCTAACTACTCTGCACGGTCTTTCAGGTGAAGCGCTGGATATTTACCAGATAATTGAACTCACCAAAGGCTCCTTGGAACCGTGAAGCCAGCCTGGACCGTAGCTTTGCCTGCAGGCCCCGGATTTGCTCCCGTGGAGCTCGGTCGGGGCGGCGCAGGCTCCCACACTCAGGCTCGCAGCTGTGCTTTCTGCAAAAGGGCTCGCGGGAGGCCAGCCCTCTTCAGTAGCAGGACCTGCCAAGAACGACGGCCTCCGAGGGAAGGTGCAGTGGAGTTCAGCGGGTTCAGAGCCAAGATGCCAACAGTGGTGCAGGCTGTAGGACAGGGGGGCACTGTTGCTTGTTGGGTAAAAAGAAAGCAGAAGCCCCAAAGTTCACATTAACTCAGGCATTTCATTTCTTTTTTCCTTTTCTTCTTGGCTGGTTCTTTGTTCTGTCCCTCGTGCTCTGATGCAGTGCCCTGGCGGGGGGGAGAAGTAATGCTCCAATGTGATAAGCCTGCTCAGAGGCAGTGGAAATAAAAACAAAAATCCTTTATCTTCTCATCAAAGCCTGTGGTAGTCCTGCTTTCTCCTCCTTCCCACTCCTAGGAGGTGGTTCTGTCTGTGGAAGAAAAGGGAAGCCTCCCAAGGGGCTGAACAGCCAGCGCTGAGGCCCTTCCTTGGGGCAAAGGCAGGGGGTGAGAGGACAGGCGCCTCTGTGCCCTCTGCGAGCCCCCTGCCGGATCGGTGATGGGACCGGGCACGGGGCAGCCTAGAATGGGAGCTTCACACTTTGGAGAAGCCAGAAATGAGGGTGTCTTTGTAAACTTCCGTCTTGGACACAGCTGAGCTGCTGAAGCATCTGGGAGCTCCCTGGGGTGTGCTCTCTGACTGCACAACTACAGGGCACAGGAGGCCGGGGAGGAGGGGGGGGGGGGAGGGGACACACCGGAGGAAGCTGCACGGAGAGCCTTCACCAATTTTCTAATGGTTTAAAAAGGTCACGGGAAAGACCCAAACTAAGAACTTGTGTCCTCACCCCCTTTCTGGAAAGGTCTACCCCACATGGCACCCATGTGGGTAATCGTGTGCTCCGAAATCTAGAGGCCTTAGTCTCAGCCGTGCCCGACTCCTGGCCTGACCGCCTTAGCTCTTCCCCGTACTCCCCGGTGCTGCTCCCAGCGAGGCTGCCCCCCACCCGCGCTCTGGTCGGAAGCCGGCGCTGACCTCTTCGTGGTCGTCGTCCTCATCCTCTCGAAGAACCATGTCCAGGATGTTTCCTTTGATCTTAAAGTCTCGTGAGGTGCTGAGCTTCATGTGCTGCATCAGGTTCACCTACGACAGAACCATAGGCGTGGGCACATTCTCTGGCTAGAAAAGGTCCCACCAGGGACAGCCTCAACTGCTTTTAACAGACCCTTCGGTTCCTTAAAGCACGCACACCCACTTGGCCTGTTTTTCCATAGTTCCTACATGATGTCTGAACTCAGGCCGTCAGATCACAAAGAGCGAAAAGGGTTCTAGTTTCTTCCCCACGGCCCAGTGCTGCTTCAGTGTGCCATGGCCCCTCCCAGGTAAACAAATGGTAGAAAAGAACAGCGTGTGTTTACCTTGGACTTCTTCGAAAGGTGGATGAGGAATTTTTCATACTGTTCAATGGCGAAGATGAGATTAGGGATTGGCTTGGTTTCTCGAAGAACTCTGGCCTACAGGGCAAAGAAGAGAAGACCTCAATTCCAGGTTCAGAGGTTTTTGAAGTTGTCCTCCAAAGCAGTCAGTAGCCGAACTGCTCTGGGCTTGGCAGGAAAAAGCTAGTCTGTCTGCCAATCAAATGCAGGGTTCCTTATGTTCTGGTAATCTAAGATTGCTGGCAGTTAAGTCTCATCAAAGGATGGTACAGAGTACCGAATCCTCCCGTCAATAATTCCTCGATATTTACTGTTCTGCAGACTGGCTGAAAGAAGGGCTACTTGTAGAAATCCGGCTGCCGCCCTAACCTGACTGACACTCGAACACTGGAAGCTCACTCTGCACCAGCTCTGTCTCCCCTTTCTGGTCTATGTGGCCTTCATTGTTGGGATTCTCTTTCTCCCAATCGGACTCATAATTCGTAAGTCCTCCCAAACAAACTATATACAATCTTTTTTTTTTTTTAATGCCACAAACGAGGATGTGGAAAAAAAAAAAGATGGGAACATTCTATATCTGAACATTTACCTTTGTATTTTTCTCATGCCTGTGTCCTACGATATAATGCACTATAAAACCCATTTAGCCAGTCCACTGGATGGGCATCTTGGTTTTTCCAATACTTCGCTTTTACAAACATTGCTTAGGACCGTCCTGTACGCGGCAGGCCTTTAGTCTCCACTCCAGGCAAACAACTGCTGGAAAGCACAGGAGTGCGGAACTCCTGAAATTCAGCGGTTACGGCCCAACTGCCCCCTGTTGCGGCAGACAGGCACCTTCGCCAGCAGTGCCCTAGAGCGCTCTCGTCCCTGCACCCACCCCTTATGTGTCCTTTAGGGAGCATCTTCTGGGCTCATTAACTTTTCCTAAAACAATTCCTTCCCAATGAGAATCCTTAGCCATTGCCATTTTTTAAAGACAGAACTTAAGATTTTCAGGTGCTTCCTAAATGTGTGGTCCTCTGAACAATCTGTGAGCTGAGAAACACACACACACACACACACACACACACACACACACACACACACACACACGTTTTTGTAAGCGTTAATGAGCTACAATGCACACAGCCCACAGATGACCCATCTACACTGCACCGTCCAGTGCTCGGTACATGGAGACTTGTGCAACCACCTTCACGGTGAAATTCAGGGCATTTCCATCCCCTGCAGGAATCGCGTACCCCCATTTCAAGAGGCACCCCCAGCTTTGGACAATCACTCATCTACATTCTTTCTAGACCTGCCTGTCCTGGACCTGTCCTATACATGGAATGCCTCCTCGCGTGGGCTCCTGGTGACTGGCTTCTGTCACCGTTATGTCGTCACAGTTCCCCAGCACGGCTGTGTACGCGGTCGGCGGCTGCTTACCACGGCTGTGGCAACGGCAGCGGCTTTCCCCTTCTTCTCTCCTGCACATTTCAGGCTCTGACTCTTCTTGTTCTAAAGACACAGAAACAAATTCTCTCATTTCTGAAGACGCTGGTGGGAATTCTCTAAGAAGGTGATTACAGCAGACTATGGGGGGCTCGTAAGGGGACCAAGTCTGGGCGGAGAGAGAACCAGTGGCAGATGCTGGAAGATGGGGAACATTTTGTGACACTTAGTGATCCTCAAGATATTCTGGAGGTTCTGTTGTTGGGAGGCTTACAATTTTGCTCTTACAACTAGCCCATGGAAGTGAGGGCAGGACCGACTGTTCCTGCACCAGGCCAGAGGATGATGACAATGGGGGCTGTCAGGATGACTGGAGGAATAGGGATTTCCCAACTGAGCAGTTGGTTCAAAGGGTTTCCATGAAGGAGAGGAAGCTGGAGAGGCTGCTCCCAGGGCCTTCTGTCTTGCCACTTAGAGGCAGACCCCAGCCATGTCTGTGTGCCATGTGGTTACATGCTTGAGAAGGGCTTAAAGGGCAGAGGAACACTTCCTTATGTTTTCAATGTCACAGAATAAAGAGCTCCTGGAGAAAGAATAAGGGAACCAAGGATAAGACAGAAGAGAGTCAAGACCTGCGCCACATGTGAGCTACACAAAACATAGACACTTTTACCTGAAGGGGTGTCTGTGTCTGCTAGGAATGAACACCCCTGCCCCATGGGACAAGTTAAGAGAATGAAAAACAGAGACCTGAAAATGGGGAGAGCCGTACCACTGGAACCATATGAGAGGCAGGAGGCTTAGTCCACGTGGCACATTCTGGAAACAGAAATGGCAGGGATTCCAGAGGGGCTGGTGTGAAGAAGTCTACCTTTAGCCCTGGAACACAGGGTAGAGGGTGAGGCCCTTTTAAGAGATGGGCAGGGAGGCAGCTGTAGACAACTCGTGACCAAGTGGGAAGCGAGGTGTCTCCAGAGGTGAGACCCAAGATGGGACCCTGTTGAAACTCCTTAAATCAATCCCTGTCCATTGCCCGTTCCTGCTGATTCAGGATGACTAAAATCCTAGCCAGAAGAGGCATCTTTTATTTATTTTTTTTAAGATTTTATTTATTTATTTGATAGCGAGGGAAAGAGAGCACAAGCAGAGGGAAAAGGCAGAGGCAGAGGGAGAAGCAGGCTTCCCGCAGAGCAGGGAGCCCGATGCGGGGCTCCATCCCAGGACTCTGGGATCATGACCTGAGCCGAAGGCAGACGCCTAACGACTGAGCCACCCAAGCATCCCAAGAGGCATCTTTTAAAGGTGCACAGCTCTGAGCACAATGCTAAGGGTTTTGGGAATATTGGTTTTCATTGCTTGCTTCCCACTGAGAGCCAAGGCTGTAGGGGAAAAAAAGAAGGGGCTGTAAGAGAATCAAAAGCTCCCTGAAAGATGTGGGAAATGCAATCCTGGTTTCTAGATAAGAATTGGAATTAACGGAACCATAGGCTTTTTGCCCAGGGTCGCTCACGAAGCACATCTCACAGTCAGAGAAAAATGTCTGCCTGTGGATCAGCTGACTTGTCAGTACAGTTTTAAGTCAAATGTAGAGGCGGAAGGGGGAAGAGCGGCCTGAGAACACACAAATTGGTTTTTGTGAATGTGGTGGGGGCGGGGGGGGGGGGGGAAAGAGTCTGGGAGATGCCTGGTAACTCACATAAGACAATGCTTGAGAATGGGGGTCAGAAACACAAACTCAAACCCCTCCAATAGCCTAACAGTAGCTGTGATTCTAGAGCGGGGCTTGGCAAACCACAGCCACTGCTTCTTCCCCCAAGCAGTCTCGTCAGAGCGGTTGCACGCAGTTGCACACGGTCTCTGTGCGATGGGAGAGGTGGACAGTGCGACTGCCCACGGCCTGCGACGCTTACTCTCCGGCCTTCTAGAGGAAAAGTTTGCTGACCCCTGTTGTCGGGTCAAACTACCCAGGTTCAAGTCTTTGCCTCTGAGCTAGCTCTCTGTTCTCTGCATTCGCCTTCTCCTTTCCCCTCGCTTCCATGGGGCAACTACCGATCACGAGGGGTGGTGAGGAGGAATGAGGGGCTGAGTGAGAAGAGCCTGACATGACACCAGGCCAGGGTCGTAGAGAGCCAGGTGAGGGTTCTCTGCATGTCCGCTGCTCTGGTGAGATGAAGATGGTTCCCAGGCTGTACGCTTTGGACCGCTATTCTGCCAAACAGCACTTGTTCTTAAAAAAGAAAAGTTCTTGAACAGATTTGAAAACCACTACTGAACATATTTAATTATTGTTGGACCTCTCGGCAACTTTACTATGTTCAGGGGTACCATGAATCTCTAAGATGAGAAATATGTACAAGCACTTCTCACAGAATCCTTTTTTATGAGGACCGTCTCGGTCTATACAGTGCACTCTGTGAAATGGGGCCTTAGTGGAGATGGCGAACTCCAAACCTGACCTGAGGAATAGAGGGATACATCCTCTATTAGACAAGAGATGTGTCTGACAGGATGGCACCTTTGTGAATGTTTTGAGCAAGCACGCAGGTGGGGTTAAAGGAGAGGGCCAGAAGCAACAGCTTGGTGAGAGTAGGCCATACCCTGTGGCCAGAAAGGAGGCCTGACCCAGATCACAAACCTGGTACAAAGGCAAGGTGACAGAACCTCAACTATCAGCACATGACTCCGAATTCCTCTGGCCAAACCCAGATGACCGGCCACTTGGTCACAGATTCACCAGGGGAGAGGAGGAAGCACCCTTCATGCACAGGATGAAGGAGTTACCGACCGGAAGATGTGCCTGTGCACAACACAGAGGCAGAGAGCAAATGGGGCATCCCTACAAAAGTGGTTCCAACTCACTGCTGTAACAACTGGTTCTGGGGTTGGGGCTTTGGCTGGGGTTGACGGATTAGTGCGTATCTGCTTGGTTCTCTGAAGATTAGTAACCGCCCTGCAATACTCTTCTCGTCTGACGTGTGACTAGACTAAGTGGCCTTGGGAGACCATGGGTCTTCATGTTTTTAAGCCAGAGGTTCTCAACTGGGGATGATTCTGCCCTTTTGAGACATTTGGCAATTTCTAGAGACATTTTCCGTTGTCACAACTGGAGGGCTGTTACTGGCATCTGGTAGGTAGAGGCCAGGGATGCTGCTAAATAACCCAGAATGCATGGAAGAGACCCCACATCAAGGAATTATCTGGCTCAAGAGATGTCAGTAATGCAGAGGCCTAAAATCCCTGGTTTAAGTCAACAGTAACAGTCGTCAGGTATGACAAGAACCTGGTGGCGTTTGTGACTCGATGACATTTAAAATTTCCAATCCTCAAAGAGCCCATTACTTAATTAACTTAGGAAGAGAAGAAAAGGGGTCTGGGCACCTGACAAGAACAGCCCAGCTGCCCTCTGCTCCTTGAAAGGGCTGGTGCTCCCACATACACAGCACCATCTGACCTCAGCCCTTTATGTGCTCACTGCTACTCTCCTCACGCCAAAGGATGGTCCATGGCACAGACTTAGAATCACCCAGAAATGAACCAAGTCGTGGCCCCAGCATGTGTGTTCCTTCCCTGCTCCAAATGCAAGCATATCAAACACTTTCTCCAAATTAAGAAAAACTTTCTTCGTATGACTAAAAGATTTCTTTGCTGTAAATACCTCAAGCCTTGGCTTGGTCCCAAGTGGGCACCTTTGGCTTATGGTAAGTAGGGAAGAAACTGCATGGACACTGGGCTCACGGGATCAAGCAGTCCCCTGGGGACACAAGGAGTCCTTTCTTCCTGGAAGATCTATTTTGGTATTGACTCTGAATCACTTACCTGTATGTAAGAAATGAAAGAATAGCAGAGGGGGGTCAGATGAGAACCGGACAGTTTCACCTACAGCAAAAGAGAAGGAAACCAATGTAACTTGAGGAATAGAAGGCTTCCCCCATTCCTAGGAAAGGAATTTTCAACTCACCAACTTCTCCATATTTTTGGGAATTCCTCCGGAGCTCTGACACACCTGGAGATACTAACCAAAGATTCCCAGATTTAGCCCACATCCTCTATCAACGTCCCGACGGGATGGGGGGAAAAGGGAACAAGCCAGCACATTCATGGAGAACCCTAGACACCAGGCTTCCTCTGTCCCCTCCTCAAAGCTCCTGAACCTCCCAGGCAACAGACAATGAAGGGCTTCCGTGTCTGACTTGTTCAGCTTACTGCTTTAAAAGCTCTTCAGGCCGATGGCCCCTACATCTAGAAAACCAATGACTTTCCTGTTTTTCCTTTAAAAAATGCCAGTAAAGAGAAGAGGCTTTCAGTATTTCCAGTAAGGAAGTTTAGGAACCACACTGCACGGCCAGAGCTGCACCTTCTCAGAGATGGCTGCACTGGTGTTTGGGGACACCATCCGGCGGTCTACCATCTTTCTTGGGTTGTCTAGGCCCTTCTAAGTATTTAATACGGATCACTGCTAGAATCAGGACTATGTCACCCAGTGCCTACCACCTTCTGAATGTCTGCTGAGGACCAAAACTATTCCAAGTGCAAGAGAAGAGTTCCTTGTTCACAGATACTAGGGAGCATTAACTCAAACTCAGGGCAGAGTATGCCTTGTATTTAAAAATAATAAACTTTCTCCCACCCATGTACCTGACCTATAAGGCATTTAACGCCTACTTGTTAAAGGAACAAAATAAGGAATAAACAGCTCTTCAGTGCCCAGACTAGTTTGAAATTGTGTAATTTTGTGTGCAATAAGGCATCATATCGAATTCTATAGCTGTAGATTAGATTAAGTCTTAGCATTCGAAGAGGCATTTGCTCTCAATTAGATGCCACATATTCATATGCCAAAAAAAAAAAGGGGGGGACTCTAAAAGCAGATTTAGAATTATGCCACCAAATGCTTCTTTTTTCCTGACCTGTGGAGACACCTGCCACCTACCGACCAAACCAGAATCAAACCACCACCTGCACGCACAGGGGTAGGCAAGAGCTCTGCACAGGGGCACTCCAGTACGGTGAGCTGCTGCCCGGGCCGAGTCTCCAGCTGGCTGGGGCAGTGTGGCAGAAGTGACTCGGGTCATCTCTCAGATACTCACATATCTGACAAGTGCTGTGAGAATGGTGTACATTTTGCAAAGGTCCTTTAACAAGATGTCCACACAGCTGCCCGATGGCAGGGCTGTCTGCACCAGCTCGTGGAAAAAGGTAAGCAGAGTTCCCAGCTGTATGATGATGGCTTTCTCGATGGGCTGATTTGGTATGGTTGCCTGAGAAGAGGCCTCGTCTGAAGGGAAATGAAATTGCACATTCAAACCAACTGACCTTATTTTCTAGTTAAAAATGAAGGAGATTTAGAAATCCACTAGCCGCGATTAAACGGGAAGTCTGTAGGGACAACGAGCATGTAGTTCATCATGCAGAGTCAATCAACAGCCATTGCATCAGAAGCCACACTACCATCTACTTTGTCCATCACACTGGAAATCTGGCTCAAAACGACACAAATCGAGCTGCACATTTACGCAGCCGTCCAATCTGGATTTTGGTGGACTCTCTCCATTCCACCCTGAATGCATCTTACCTGATACAATTTCTTGGCTCACTTGTCCCTTAAGCTTGGTGATCAGCCAGTCCACTTCTTCTAGGACTTTCTCAGCCTGACTGAGAACAAGTAACTGTGAAAGAGAAGAATGCCTGGCATGGTTCCCTGTGCACAGCTGCTGGCTTAACAGAACCACCGTGGCCACTGGCGGGTGGGCTACAGGCCCCAGCACACGAGCCACTACAGTGTGCTCTTCACAGGGAATAAAATGGAAGGAGTGACGAGGCCACTTCCCACGGCTCAGGGGTCCACACTTACACAAACAGTAGGGGCAGCTGTTCTCAAATTCACCAACGCAAAGTGGTCTGTTTTCTCCACCTCTACATCCTGAGGAGGCAGAAACAGGGGATGCAATTGCAGGAAGGCTTGCCCCCGACCCCTCTCCCCACTCAGGGTGTCGCAGTGAAGGCTCGCTGCAGTACCTGGTCTATGTCTCCGAGATGCCCATGGATATCCTGGGACAAGTCACGCAGCAGGATGACAGGACTCTTGTACAAAACATGGAGGCTGAAGAGCAAATTCAACAAGCCCTTGCAAAACGAGGCATCCTCTAAGAGCGGGAAGGAAAGAAAATTAAAAGGTAAGTTCTAACCCGGTCAGTCTTCAGGGGACAGGGGGCCTAACCAGAAATGCAGCTTGCCACGTCCCACGTACGCTATCCCAGCGCTGGACACAGTCCATCCAAGGCAGCTCTCCCACAAAGCTACACTCCTGTCCATAGGCCCAAAGAAGGCAGAAGTTTCCTATTATTCTCCAGTCACTATCGCTGAGGAACTAGCACCCCGATCAAGAAACAGAACGCTACCCACGCCCCAGAAACCCCCTCCTACCTCACTCACCCCAGCAAGGAACCTGCCTCTCCTGACTTCTACCATCGCATCTAGCTGTGTCCGATTTTGAACTTGATCTAAATGGACTCATGCAGGAAGTACTCGTTCTGTGCCTAGCGTTTGTTCAATGGCAGGTTTGTGCAATTCCTGCATGTTGTGTGTCGGTGGTTTGCCGTCCTCACTGCTGCTCAGGGTTCGGCTGCGTGTGCGCCATTGCCACTCCTTCGACCGCCTCCACTGCTGACCGACACAGGGGTTTGTTCCTGCCTCCAGAAACAGTGCTGCTGGGAGAACCCGGCCACCTGTGGGGGCCTGGAGTGGGACTGCCAGGCCGTAACCAGACACCGCTCAACAGTCCTCCCGGGCAGCTCCTGAATTTAGCCCTCTGCTGGTGCTGGACGGGAGGGCCAACCGCTCTGCACGCTTACCAGCCATGGGCGTGGCTCTTTCATTTTGGTCACTCTGGTGACTGTATAATGAGTACCTTTCCTTTTTTAAATGCTATTTGGGAATGATGATTTTACATAAAGTCTAAAAGGAAACAAGAAAGGAAACTTACCCTGGTTATTTTCCTTGCAAATCTTCGATGTCCAGGATAACATCTGCACAAACTGGAGAGCATTAAGATATTAAAGAAACATGCCATGAGACAGATCTAGGTGTCAGACTACACAGACCTTTCCAATTCTCATCACCTGCCAAAGTATGTGCCTGGATCCAAAGTGGTAATCTACTAAAACCAGCATAAAAATAAGTCCAGAATTATAAGAAGAATTACTGATCCTCCTCTCATAATACAGTAACATATGACTCAGTTCTCAGTCTGTGCCCGCATTAAGGACAGAAGGTCCTGGCATCTGGGCTCTTGCCCCCACCCCCAACCCCGAGCTTCCTCTCCCCACTCCCACCACGGTCTAGGGGGTGATGCGTCTTTTCCCTTCCCATGCCACACACTCTCCGCATCGGAGACATCTTTAAGGTCAATCAAATGGAGAGATGCAGGAGAGGAGAGTAAGATCCAGGCCGTAAAGGCGGCAGAATCAGCTTCTAGGAGCCAAAAGGCCAGAGGAGGTTAGAGGGGAGTAGGGAAAAAAAAGGAAAAAGGGGCAAACCACCAGATGGAGTTTCCTCAGGTAAGGAGAGGTGGCTTTAGGTCTTGGGATGGCAGGGTCCTGCGCTGCCAGATACACGCTTAAGCTCGCTGCTTCAGCAGTTCTTTGGAACAGGTTTTCAGCCACAAAGGCACTGAAATGCAGTGTGCTTAAGTGCAAAATGACCAGTAAAAACTCAAATTTTGATCTGTTGGGGTAAAAAATAAATTCAGAGGCTAATTCTGACAGGTCTCTGTGAATGGCTATAAAAAGGTCTCCAGAATACGGTGTTAAATGTAATAAGCAGGATGCAAACAAACTTTTGTGCGAACACGGACAGGGTTGGCAATAAGAATCTACGTTCATATTTGCTTCCGCAGGAAGAAAGGAACTCTTGAAGGATCTATCAGAAACTAAAAAAGGTTATTTACTTATTTGGGGGAAAAGAACTGAACAGGTGGAGGAGGACAGGGACAGGAGGGAGACCATTCACTGCAAATCTTATCATTTCTGGTTTTTAAATCACAGGACTTTATTATCCATCCAAAATTAATTAAAAAAAATTTTATTTTGAAAGAGATTACCTGAAGTTACAGGGATGGGTGGGTAATGAATTTTGAATGAAAATATTTTCCTGTATATATGAGCCTTTCCAAATCCATCTATTTTCCCTCAAACTTCCCCCAGCCCTACTTCCCTGTGGCTGTTTCCTTCCTAATGCTCTGTTCGCTGCAGCGGCAGGAAACAATGAAGCAGAAAGTGAAGCGGGGAGGAGCGGCTTGGCACTAGGATGATGCGGGTAGCTAGCAAGAGGGACTTTCTCTGGGTTCCCAAGAACAAGAACCGGAAGCTCAGGCTCACTTTTCAGCACTCTGACACCACCATGCTCCTGGGCTACAGTCTCCTAAGGACTAGCTCTTCCTGAGGCAAGGGCTCACGTGAGGAGCCGGTCTTGCTCACACATCAGGAAGCAGATGCGGTAGCACAAACCCTAGGCATCAAGGACACTCTTGGTCACCCTATAGGGAAATCACTCCTGAACGGAACAGACCCACAAAATGTGGCCCTTCTCTTCCGTGTGTGTGAATGCTCATGTGGTACACATTTCTCTGGATGTGTGCATACCTACATGCTTATACACACAACCCATCTCACAGAGTTCTTTCTGCTTTGGGACTGTAGTCTCGCTTTCTGACTTCATAACCTTTTGTTGAATTTCTCCCAAACTTCGTACCAGCTAACCTTGCTGAGAAAGTCAAGTGCTCAATGTCAGCTACCTTCATGATAATTAATATACTTTCATATTAGAAAAGAGCAAACACCAAGAGTGAGTAAAAACACAAACTAAGAATGTTGAAGGCACCAAAGATAAACAAGACTTTTTTCTATAGTGCTTTCTGATGACAAGGGTCAGGGCAGTGGCCAAACAAAAAGCAGTATGTTCTTGCCCTCCACAGCTGCACGTAATTACGTCATGGTGGAAGCATCATGTGAGGAAGGGTACATTTTCCAGATCTTCTATTACTTAAAGATAAGATTTAAAGAGGACCTTCAGGTATATACAGTTCATCCTTGAAAACTAGTTAGGGGCGCTGACCCCTGCACAGTCAAAACTCCATGTAGAACTTCTGACTCCCCAGAACTGTAACTACTAATAGCCTACTGCTGACCAGAAGCCTTACCAATCATATCAACAGTTGATTAGCGCTTATTCTGTATGCTATGTGTTATTACATACTGTATTCTTACAATAAGGTTGGCTAGAGAAAAGAAAAGGTTATTGAGAAAATCATAAGGAGAAAATATATTTACAGTACTGTACTGATCACAAAAAATCCATGTATAAGGGGACCCACACAGTTCAAGCCTGTGTTACTCAAGAGTCAACTGTACTTTGAAGATGCAATACTCCTGGCCTTCCGAGGGCTGCCCCGTGGGACTGAAGAAGTGGTGCTTCTACCTGAGGGGAGGACGGCTCCAGCAGCCTGGACAAGTTGGAGAGAACAGTGACTAGCAGGAGGGCTTCTTTGCTGTTAAAGTCTTCCTCTTGGCTGCTAAGTAAGTTCAACAAGGACCTCTGGGAAAGGAAGGTACACACGGAAACGTCAACAGATAATGTTCCTGTCATGGAGAAGAGAATCTAGCCAGCGATTCCTAAGGTGGGGACAGAAAGGATTCCAAGCTATCAAAATTCCAGAGGACAAAATGTGAAAATAAACCTGGATTAAACAAGTAGTTTCCTACCCTGTTCCCGACCACAAATCTGAGTGTTCCTTGAAAACTATGGACTCCTCCTCCTCCAACCCCCTGCCAAATGTACGTTAGGAGTGAACAGTGCACCCAACTTTGGGTGGCTCGTCACCTCCTAAGGCCCCTCCACTGACCTCAGGCGTAGATGGGGCCCCAGCCCCAGAACCGCCCACACATTTTCCCTGTTTCCCTTGCCCCGTTCCTCTCTCACCACCTGAAATACACTCTATTTTCTGTCAGTCTCTTTCCCCACTCAGTGTAAGCTCCCCAAGGGTAGGGATTTTGTTTCTTTTGTTTCCTGCTAGATCCCCAACACCTAGAACAGTCCCTGGCACATAGTAGGAACTCTAAATTTATTCGTCAAAGAAATCCTCTGGGATAGAAGGTCCTGATAGTGTGACAACAACTGGTTAGAAACTAACAGGCTTCACTGTCCAGTCCTCATGCAATCCGACAAAGCCAAACTATATCCCACGCACACGAACCAAAGACGTACACTCCATACCTTAGTGCGCTCCTGGCTGTCTCTTATCAACTCAAACAGTGATTCTTGGAGGCAACAGTGCTACAGGCTGGGGTGGCTCAACACCCATCCTCCCTAGAATCCTTCTGGATGCATTGCCGTCCACCCAGCAGAGCTATGCCCTGTTGCTTGGAGATGACCCCGAAATCCTGTCCCAATGGCTCACCATCCTCCCGCCCCACCGACTGGCTGTGCTGACAGTCCCTCTAGGGCCTCAGGCAAGCAGGGCAGCGTGCCCAGGCTTCCTACCTGAAACTGCCGGATCTGGACCGCTGCTCTGTGACTGACACTGCTGTCCACCTCTTCTCCCTCACTATCTGTGACATCTAGGAAAGGAAAAGAATGTGACCTTTGAAATGGACTGACTCACGATGCTTTTTTGGCCTTTTAATATTAAGCTAAATTTTTAGAAAGCCAAAAGAAGTCTGCGGGCAGATTTAAATGTATTCCTAACATTCTGCAGTTTCTTAGCACTATCTTTCAATTTCTAGTCACTATTTGTGGTCACGTGTAAAAGCCAGTAAATGCCAATTCTAAATCCACTAGATGTCACTCCTTAGCAACATCAGGACTGCTCTCAGGTGTCCTCTGGTAGATTAGCAAATAGAATCAAGAGGTTTGGTTAAGAAAAAGAAACCCAGGGGCGCCTGGGTGGCTCAGTTGGTTAAGCCACTGCCTTCGGCTCGGGTCATGATCCCGGGGTCCCGGGATCGAGCCCCGCATCAGGTTCCCTGCTCAGCGGGAAGCCTGCTTCTCCCTCTCCCACTCCCCCTGCTTGTGTTCCCTCTCTCGCTGTGTCTCTGTCAAATAAATAAATAAAATCTTAAAAAAAAAAAGAAAGAAAGAAAGAGAAACCCAGACAAGCCAATTTATCAAAGCTGAAATGCTCACCCAGAGCCCTGAGAAAGTGGTGAATCTTGGGCTGATAGAACTGTTGCACAGCACTGAATATCTTCTGCAAACCCTCCAAGCACAGCAGTGAGATGTTCTTTCCTCTTTCTTTCTTTCCCAAATCTTCCACTGAAGTAGGAATGGAAGTATATCTCCAAAGTAAGACCCTGAAAAGAAAAGTAATTATTTATTAAAAGATTTTATTTTTAAGTAATCTCTGTACCCAACGTGGGGCTGGAACTCATGACCCCGAGATCCAGAGTCACACACTCTACTGACTGAGCCCGCCGGGCGTCCCAGAAAAGTGATTTTATTAATGTCGGGTTCACGGAGGTTCAATTTTATATGTTGTAAAATTCACACCCTGTACATGTATATTTCAATGAATCTGGACAACCTTGTACAGTTGTATAATCACCCCCACAATCAAGATATTTCTGTCATCCCAAAAGTTCCCTTATGCTGTACTATATTTTCTCCCCCCAATTTTCCGAACAATCACTGATCTGATCCCTCTCCCTATGGTTTTACTATTTACAAAATAGCATATAAAAATGCTAGCATTCGGTATGTAGCCCTTCTGAGTCTAGCTCTGTTAATTTAGCATACGCTTCTGAGATTCACCTATGTTGCTGCATGTATGGGTAGTTTATCCCATTTTATTGCTAAGTAGCATTCCATTGTATAGATGTTACCAGTTTCTCTATTCAATGGATACGGATGTTTGGGTTGTTTCCAAATTCTATTACAGATAAAGTTGCAAATCACAAACCTTCATACGGATATATGCTTTCACTTCTTTTGGGTAAATACCTAAGAGTGAAATGTGTAGATCATATGGTAGGTGTGTGTTTAACTTTTGAATACCAAAATGTTTTCTCAAGTGGTTGTTCCTTTTTACATTCCCATCAACAGTGTATAAGAGTTCAAATTCCTCCACAACCATGACATTTTGGTATTGTCAGTCTTTTTATTATTTTTTAAAGTTTGTGGACTAATTATGTTGCCCATCCTTTTGTGTCCTTATTTGCCATCTATAGGTCTTCTTTGGTCAAGTATCTGTTCTAATATTTTGCCCATTTTTATTTTTTTTTTATTTTTATTTTAATTTTTTTTTAAGATTTTATTTATTTATTCATGAGAGACAGGGGGAGAGAGAGAGAGAGAGAGAGAGAGAGAGAGAGAGGCGGAGGGAGAAGCAGGCTCCCAAGGAGCAGGGAGTCCAATGCGGGACTCAATCCCAGGACCCTGGGATCATGACCTGAGCCGAAGGCAGACGCTTAACCATCTGAGCCACCCAGGCACCCTATTTTGCCCATTTTTAAATTTGGTTGTTTGCTGTTTTAAACTTAATTAAACTTGAGAGTTCTTTATATACTCTGGTTACCAGTCCTTCATCAGCCATGTGCTTTGCAAATATTTCCTCATCTGTGACTTGTCTTTTAATCTCCTTAAGAGATAAAGAGCAGAGTTAAATTTCTTTTTTTTAAATATAGCTTGCGCTTCTGGTGTTCTAAGAAATCTTTACTGAAAACAAGATCACAAAGATTTTTCTGTTTTCCACTAGATGTTTTACAAGTTTTGGTTTTACGTCTTTGACCCATTTGAAGCTAATTTTTTAAGACATGTGGAATGAATAAAGGTTCATTTTTTTAAAAAATGAATGTCCAACTGTTCTAAAACCATTTGTTGAAAGAATTTTCTTTCTCCATTAAATTACCTCAACACCTTTGTCAAAAATCAAATGACCATATTTGTGGGATCTATTTCTGATCTATTCTGCTCCAACAATTCTGCCAATACCACACTATCTTAAATAAAGTACCTTGATATGACTTGATACCAGGTAGTGAGTCCTCTAACTTGGTTCTTTTATTTCAAACCTGTTTTAGTTATTTTAGGTCCTTTACGTTTTCACATAAATTCTAGAATCATCTTGTCAATTACTAAAATAAAGCTCGATAGGATTGTGATTAAAACTGTGTTGCATCTATGGGTCAATCTGCGAAGAATTAACACCGTGACGATACTGAACCTTCGAATCTGTGGACACTGCGTATCTTTACATTTACTTGGGTCTTCTTTGATTGCTCAAATGTTTTAGAGGTTTCATCACATAAATCTTACATGTTAGATTTATCGCCAAGAAGTTCATATTTTGTGATGCTGTTTTGTTTTGTTTTTTTTAAAGATTTTATTTATTTGACAGAGACACAGCAAGAGAGGGAACATAAGCAGGGGGAGAGGGAGAAGCAGGCTTCCCATGGAGCAGGGAGCCTGATGCGGGGCTCGATCCCAGGACCCTAGGATCACCACCTGAGCCGAAGGCAGATGCTTAACGACTGAGCCACCCAGGCGCCCCAAGTGGTTCTGTTTTTAAACTTCAATTTCCAAATGTTCACTGCTAGCATGTAAATAAAAATACAATTTAAAAAATACTGCCTTTGTTTCCTGCAACCTTGCTAAATTGCTTCTTTAATATATCTTTTAAAAGCTTTGAAAAGCTTTTAAAAAATGTCTTTGGAATTTTTTATGTAGACAATTACAATATCCCTGAAGACACTATTATTTCTTCCTTCCCAATCTGGATGCCTTTTATTTCTTTTTCCTGTCTCACTGCACTGGCTATGCCTCCAGTATAATGTTGAATAGCAATGGTGAGAGCACAGGGGGAAAAGCATGCAGTCCATTGAATCAGTAAGTATGGTGCTGACATATTCCCTTTATTGGATTGATAAAGTTCTCTTTTATTCCTAGTGTCCTGAGAGATTTGATCACGGATTTATGTCAAATTTTCTGCACCTATTGAGATGATAGGGTGTTTTCCTTTAGTCTGTTGATATGATGAATTATGACTGATTTATAAATTTTGAGCCAACTTTGCATTCCTGAGAAAATATTCCACATAATTATATCATCCTTCTTACAAACTGTTGGGCTTGTTTGCTAATATTTTTTACATCTATATTCATAAAGGAAGTTGGTCAATAGTTTTATCAGGTCTTTGGGTTTGGCATTACAGTAATGCTGGCGTCATAAAATGAGTCAGGACACGTTCCTTCCTATTCTATTTTCTGGAAGAATTGCATAAATTGGTATTCTTTCTCTCTCTCTCTTTCTTTTTTTTAGTCGGGGGGAGAGGGAGAATCTTAAGCAGGCTACACATTTAGCGCACAGCCTGATGCAGGGCTTGATCCCATGACCCTGAGACCATGACCTGAGCCGAAGAGTCAGATGCTTAACTGACTGAGCCACCCAGGTACAGGTACCCTGTATTATTTCTTCCTTAAATGTTTGGCAAAATTCACCAATTAGACATATAGGTATGGAGTTTTCTTTGAGGGAAAATTTTGAACCACAAATTCAATTTTTTTTTTAAGATTTTAATTTTTTTGGTAAAGATTTTATTTGATGGGGGGGGGAGAGAGCGAGAGAGAGAGAGAGCACACGCACACACAAGCATGGGGAGTGCTAGAGGGAGAAGCAGGCTCCCCGCTGAGCAAGGAGCCCAATGTGGGACTCGATACCAGGACCCTGGAATTATGACCTGAGCCAAAGGCAGATGCTTAACCGACTGAGCCACCCAGGCGTCCTAAAATATTTTGATTTTAAGCAATCTCTACACCCAATATGGGGCTTGAACTTACAAACCCCAAGATCAAGAGTCACATGCTCCACTGACTAGCCAGCCAGGCGCCTCTCAATTTCTTTTAAGCAGGCACAGGATTATTCAGCTTACCTGTTTCTTCCTGAGTTTCAAAAAATTTGTCCATTTAATCCAGTTTATTGGCGTAAAGTTGTTAGCATTCTATTATTATCAATGTTTGCAGTCTGTAGAATTAGTAGTGATTATTGCCTCTTCCTCATATCTGCTATTTGTAATTTGTGTCTTCTCTCTTTTCCTCATCAGTCTGGTTACAATTTATTGCATTTACTGATCTCAAAGAATCAGCTTCTGGTTTCATTCCTTTTTCTCTGTTCTTTTTTCAATGATTCTATTTTGTCTTTATTACTTCCTTCCTTCTATTTACTTTCATTTTAATCTTTTCTTTTCTTAATGTGTAAGCTGAGAGATTTCATATTTTTCTTCTAATATAACCACTGACGGTAACAAATTTCTACCTAAGCACTGCTTTAGCTGAATCATACAAATTTTGAAATGTAGTGTGTTCATTTTCATTCTGTTCAAAGTATTTTCTGATTTCTGACTTCCTCTTTGACTATGAGTTATTTAGAAATGCATTTAATTTCCAAACACACAAGGATAATCCAGTTGTTAAAAAAAAAAAAAAAATTAGGGGCGCCTGGGTGGCTCAGTCGTTAAGCCGCTGCCTTCGGCTCAGGTCATGATCTCAGGGTCCTGGGATCGAGTCCCGCATCGGGCTCCCTGCTCTGTGGGAAGCCTGCTTCTCCCTCTCCCACTCCCCATTTGTGTTCCCTTTCTCATTGTGTCTCTCTCTCTCTCAAATAATAAAATCTTTATTAAAATAAATAAATATTAAAAATTAAAAATATTTTTGTTACCACTTTCTTGTTTTAATTCCGTTGTGTTCAGAGAACATACTGATTTCTATTTTAAAAATGTGTTTAGTTTGTTTTTATGGTCCAAAATATGGTCCATTTTGATGAATACACCATGTGCACATAAAAAATGTGCATTCTGAAACACTGTTAAATATTGTATAAATACCCATTAAGTTAAGCTGGATGACAAGTGTGGCTCAAGTCTTCTATGTCCTTCCTGATAGTCTACCTACCAATTCTCTAGTGATTTCTGAGAGGGGATGAATTGTTTATTTCTCCTTCAGTTCTATCAATTTTTACATCAAGTATTTTGGTGCTTTGTTGTTAGGTGCGTATGCAGTTAAAGTTATGTCTACCAGCTGATGAATTAGTCGTTATGTAATATCGCTCTTTATTCCTGGTAACAGAATAACATTTTCTATCTACCTAACATCCCACATCAAAGCAGGACGAGAAAAAAAGACTCGATATTAATGAGTGCACTTTTACTCTTAAGGCATGCCCAACTTCAAACTGCCTCCCTCCCCACGCCCAGCTTCCCCTCTTGGAGATTCCACAGCAAGTGGAACAGGTTTCTGAGGGTGAGAGTGACTTACCGAGTTATATCACAGAGATTCTGAAAGACCTTCTCTGGGTTTTGGCCATCAGGACCACTCACATGCCCTGTTTCCTTGAGCTGCTGTACCTTCTGCAGAGCTACACTCACTGTGTGGCGCATGAACTCATTGCTGGACCTCAGAACAGAAAGGCTCTCTTCGTGACTCTGGGTACTGTCCCTAGGGAGACAGAGGGGGGGAGAGAGAGAGGAGAGTCCACTACTGCTCCTGGGATCTGGAATTAGATTTTCTGGGGACTGTTTAGAAGAGCAGGACCTAGTAAGCTCTTAACGACAGCCCCCAGGCAGCCCCTGTCACTGCCTCAGCTCCCTTTTACAGCCCTCATTCTCAGTGTGATCTCCTTTTCTCCCCTCCCCAGTCCCTTTACTTTGATAAGATTTAAATGTCAGTCTTAGTTTCCTATGTTTTTTTGTTGCTGTTATTCCTACTTTTTCAATTCAGGTTTTTCTTTCTTCCCTTTTTATCTGTTAATAGTGTTCAAGCTACTTAGGTACATTTTCCTACAATACCTTATTGCAATCCATTCTTTTCTTCAGTAGTCCATTGTTTCTGAGTTTTCTCTATTAATAATTCAAGGTAGTTCTTTAAAGTGCCTACCTAGGACTATCCAGCTTTCATGTCAAGAAACTTACAAACCTCCTGACTTACTTCTTATATATATTAAGAATTGTGAATCCAAACTAGATAATACTAGTGAACCTGTCACTATCTTTACTGCATAGATGTCTTTAAGTGCTCTGTTACAAACTTACCTGAAAAGAGCAGTGAGAAGATCAGACACAAACTTCATGGACCAAAAACTATCCATTTTGTTGGCCATTTTAGTTTTGCCTTTACCAGCTTTTTCGTTAAGGATGTCAGAGAGTTTCTTGTAACACATAAATAAGTTCAGAATCTCCTCAAACTTGTTCTTACTGTATAAAAGGAAAGAGGCCACTAAGGACAAGCATCAGAATACTGTGATTTAACTTTCACACCTAATAATAAGGACATCACAATGTTTCTTTAGGTGTTCTATTTTAAACACATTATAAATGAATGAATTTGCATTAACTTCCAGATCACTCTAATCCATCTATGTTATTTTTTTCTCTCTTATTTATACCAGTCAATGCAGAGCATGAAAGTCTAATACTACCAACCAAACAAAATTTCTCTATTAAAATCAGAACTTCTTGAGTTCAGTGTTTGGGAATCTGTTATAAATGAAAGCCTGCTACCCCTGTGATATATGTTTGGTGCTCTCTGGTAGAAAGAGCACAGTCTGGTCTTAGGCTAGATGTCTACCTAAGAGACAGCGTCACGGCCTGAGGTCTGTCCAGTGCCTAGTGCACTGTTAAAGAAACAAAAAACAAAAAAAAACACAACATAAAATGGGAGTATTCATCAAATTGCAAAGAGAGTCATAGCAATACCTTACCTAAAATTACTTATGGAGAAATTATATTCTATTAGAACCTCACAAATTCCCATCACAAGAGAAGCACAGATATTGTTTTTGATGCCAACACCAGTGCTCTGAGAAAAATCTGCTGATTTATCCTAAAAGACACAAGATAAAAATTAATGAGCTATTGGAGTGCCTGGCTGGCTCAGTCAGTGGAGCGAGCGACTCCTGATCTCAGGGTTGTGAGTCTGAGCCCCACACTGGGTGTAGAGATGACTTAAAAATGAAATCTTTAAAAAATTAATAAGCTATTAAAAACCTACATCATTCAATACAGCTGAGACCTAGCGATTACCAGTTCAAAGTCCTCTAGTTCACTCTTAATCATTCTTCTCGTAATAGACTCCAACATATCCTCTAAGTCTTGGTAGAACTCTTCCTCCTCCTCTTCCTGCTGTAGGGGCATCACTCTATCCTTATACCAGACCAAACAGTGCTGGACACAACACAGCAGATGATCCTGTAGAAGACAACAGTAAACAGTTTTGAGTGTTTAAGGACAACCTATGAGGCTGTTGATAATCAACAAATAATTCTTACCTACAAGGCTAAAATAAGTTATTCATTAGCATCACAAATTAAGTCAACCTGAATTAGCAAAACTGGAAAAAATGAATTGGACCAACAAAGGCATTCTTTCCCGACCTTTCCCCAAAACTGGCTTTGTAAGTACCAGACACCTCAGAATGCAACATCAGAATGTGCTGCTTCTGACTTAGTGGCCACACCACGGAGGTTGTGAAGTTAAATTCTGATTCCTGAGTCCCAAAGGCTGTTTTAAAGATAGGGGCTGGGGGCGCCTGGGTGGCTCAGTTGGTTAAGTGTCTGCCTTGGGCTCAGGTCATGATCCAGGGTTCTGGGATCAAGCCCTACATCGGGCTCCCTGCTCAGCAGGAAGTCTGCCTCTCCCTCAGCTCATGCTAGCTCATATGCTCTCTCTCTGGCAAAAATAAATAAATAAAATCTTAAAAAAAAAAATAAAGAGAGGCTTATGTTGAGGGTATCTATGGGAGACCAACAGAGCACCTCCGTCTCATGGCACAAGAAGGTCCGTTTATGAAGGCAGGATCTGACAACTTCAAGAGCACTTCCCTCCCCTGTCATGAGCTCTAAGTTACTTGGGATGGTGAGGTTTCAGTTTTTATCCTCTTTTTCCTGTCTTTCTGAGGCTAGAGCACAGGAATAGAAAAACAACCTGTCCCAGTTCCCCTGAAGGTTCAAGAATGCCAATTCTAGCTCAGCATAAATCACACGCTCCCCCCAGACCAATAAGGTAGGTTCCCTTAGCAGGTTCGTCTGCTACTGGGTGACCTCTCTTCCCCATTCCAAAGCATATTTTAGTATATTATATAGTCAAAGAGCCATAAACGGGAGACAAAATGCTCCTTGGGGGAGTGATGGATGCCTTGATTTAGTAAAGTGCTGACATGGAGATATCTTACCAACAGATCCACTGTGGTGATGGATCAGAAAAGGAAAGGAGGGAAGATTTAAGAGTAAAGTTTCATTGCGAGTACCAGAAGAGTGTTTTCAGGAAAGTATCTCCTCCCGAAGACTGACTCTATCAACAGGGTTGATGTTTTTACTTAACAGTAAAAATAATGGTTATAGAAGGAATAAAAGACTCACCAGTGGTTCTTGTAAAGAGATCTGATCTCCTTGGGTCAAAATACAGGCTTCTAATTTCAGAGGCGGCAGCACATCAGGTTCTGGCTCATAGAACTGTTTTAACTATATATGATAACAAAAAAAAGATACCACAGCTCATGAATGCTTTTCACTTCTTTAATTGGTCAAACTAATGGCACCTTTAATGTCTGATATCTTCTAAGACGTACTTCCCAAGTGTCCAAAGAAAAACCCAGCAAAATTTGTGTTGCTTGGGCTCGTGCACATCCTTTACCCTTGCTTCAGGCATCATGTTGAGATATTCTTTCTTACTCCATTTCTACTAACTCCCCCAAAACACGTCATACTCTCTCACACACATTCCTAAATTTGCAGAAGGAATCAGCATTTTTAGTATAGCTTGATAGTTAACTATAGGCTCCAGAGTCAGAATGGCTGAGTCTAAGTCCCAGTACGACCACCTATTAATAATTTTGATAAAGGCATCCATGCCTTGGTTCCTCATCTGTGATATGAGATTATTATTACTCTAAACAAATAAGGCTGTATAAGGATTGAATGTGCTAATACATGTAAAGTGCTAAAAAAAAACAAAAACAAAAACAAAAAACCAGACTACTTAAGGGCTCAAGAAACATTAGCTATTATTTTTCTCTTTTTTACCTTTGGAGTCTGCACAAGTTTACTGGTCTACATACTACCCTGAATTGGGAAGCACTGCTCTATGCTTTCATCACAATTTTTTATGCTTGTTAAGTGTGTGAATGTCGATGAGCTGATTATTACAGTTTGAAGGGTACACTATAGTTATCAGGTTATAAATTTTATATGGGATCAGGCTTGAGGCCCAATGGAAAGCTTTTAATAAATAGTATAGTACCTTCCAATAATTTCTACACCTCTCAAATCTTAACTTCAAATGCAGCTTCTTCAGCAGAACTATAACAAAGCAATGGCATACAAAAGTGGGGGAAAAGGGAGAGCAAAAGAACTTCCATTTTTAGCAAAGTGGGAGACAAGGGGTCTAGAGAAACCCTCCTGGTAGAGAACAATTTAAAAAATGTATTAAAAATCTTAAATAGATAGCTAAGATGATGGAAAGTAAGAGAAGTCCTCAGACATCTCATTATATTAGAAAATGTCATAAAGCGTGAATCTAGCATCTACATGAGCAAATGAACTCTGAAACTGGTGTTCATTCTGCCAGCACCTGCCAATTCTGGAGGCCAGGAACTATAGTTGTAGGGCTCATGGACCTGAAGACAAAGCTTCTAGGGCCCTCATGGGGTGAAGGCTGAATCGGAGAACCTCACACAAAGCTGGAATTCTCAAAAGGAGATATCCCTTATGGAAAAACAAAACAAAACAAAAAATAAATCTTCCGTATGGAAAAGGCAAAAAGCCTCCCCTGGGAATTTCTAACCATAAGCTAATCTCCAAATGTAGTTTGGGCTAGAATTCACACCACTTGTGTGGTCTGAAGAATCAAAAGCCAAAAATTTAAAGTTTAAAGAAACATAGTACATAGCTTCCAAGCAAGGGAAGAGAAGGAAGAAGAGAAATAACTAATTTCAAATTTCATACGAACTAGAAAAAGAGGGAACATTTCCCAATCATTTTAACTCATGTTAACAATCATTTAGCTCATATTAAAACAAGAAGTTCAGTATGAGAAATAAAAATTACAGGCCATTCTCTTATAAACATATGTAAAAATTCTAAATGAAATATTAAGTTGAATCCAATAATGTACAAAAAAGGTAATATATCGTAATCAATTTGAGTTTATCTTGGGAGGGCAACGTTGGTTTAGAAGATCAAATAATACAATTCACCACAGTGACACATTAAAGGAGAAAAATCATATGATCATTTCAATAGATACAAAAATCCATTTGCTAATATTTAAGACACATTCAAGAGTAAAACAACAGATCTGAGATGGCAATAGAAAGAATAAGTAAACTTGAAGATAGATAATGAGAAAATATCAAATATGAAGGGTAAAAAATATTGAAGAAAAATGAATCAAATCTCAAAGATCTGTGGAACAAAATCAGGCATTCCAATATATATATATAACTGAAGTCCCAGAATGAAAGGAGAGGGGGCAGAAAAAATATTTGATGTGATAATGAGTGAACATTTCTTCAATTTGATGAAAAGCATCAACTTATAGATCCCATGAAACTTAATGAACTCAAATAGAAACACACACACAAAAAAATCACATGTAAACATAAGTCAAACTCTTAAAAGCCTGAGACAAGGAGAAAAATCTTCAAAGGAGTAAGAGAAAAATGACATAGAAAATACAGAAACCAAAGACACAATAATTGGTTCACTCAGGAATCAGCTCCTTGAGAAACAATGGAAACCAGAAGACACTGGAATGATATACTCAAAGTACCGAAAGAAGAAACTGTCAACTACGAATTCTATTTCCAGTGAAACTGTGCTTCAAAAATGAAGGCAAAATGATGTATCTTTATATAGTTGAAAAATGAGAAGTCAGCAGACCTGCACAACAGAAATAATAAACAAAAGTTCCTCAGGCTGAACAGAAGTTATTGAAGATGGTAAACCTGAATCCACATGAAGAGCTTTGGCAATGGTAAAAAGTTGGTATGTATAAAAGATTGTGTCTGTACACTTTGTTTTTTCTTAATTTCTAAAGAAGACATACATATAACTGTTTAAAACAAAATATAACGCCATCTTGCTGGGATTTTAACATAGATAGATGTAACATGTATGACAATACCATAAAGGCAGGAGGACGGATCAAAGTTCCTATATTTTACTGGAAGTATGTCAGTATTAACCTAAATATATAGTAATAAATTAAAGGCACACACTGTAACCTCCAGAGCAAAATTAAAAATACAACAAAAGGGGGAAAAATAAATAAATAAAAATGAATTAAAATACAACAAAAGGGGCACCTGGGTAGCTCAGTGCGTTGAGCGTCTGACTCCTGGTTTCGGCTCAGGTCATGATCTCATGTGTTGTGGGTGGAGCCCCATGTTGGGCTCCGTGCTCAGCAGGGAGTCTGCTTGAAGATGCTCTCCCTCTGCCCCTCCCCCAACTTGCTTTCTCATGCACGTGCTCTCTCTAAAGTAAATAAATCTTTAAAAAAAATTAAAAAATATTTAAAATATAGGTAAAAAGCCAGTAAAAAAAATTAAATAGCAAAATAGTAGACCTAAATCCAAACATAACGATAATTACATTAAATGTGAACTGACTAGACATTCCCATCTAAAGGAGGGGTGTCATATTGGATTAAAAATGCAAGATCCCTGCTTTCACTTCTTTTGGGTATATACCCAAAGGGGAAATGCTGGATCAAATGGTAATTGTGCTTAATTTTTTTTTAAAGGACTGCCATACTTTTTTCCACAGCAGCTGTACCATTTTACCTTACCACCATTAATGCACAAGGGTTCCAATTTCTGTATATACATACCACCATTTTTCACTTTGATAGCAGGCATCCTAATGGGTATGAAGTGGTATCTCACTGTGGGTGTGATTTGCTTTTTCCTAATGACTAGTAATGTTGAGCATCTTTTCATGTGTTTATTGGCTATTTGTGTATATACATATTTTGGATGAATGTCTATTCAAGTCCTTTGCCCATTTTTTAATTGGGTTGTTTTTGTTGTTGTTGATTTGTAGGAATTCTTTGTATATCCTAGGTATTAGTCCCTTATTGGATATATGATTTATAAGTATTTTCTCCCACTCGGTGGATTGCCTTTTCACTCTGTAAATAGTGTTCTCTGACTGTACAAAAGTTTTTAATTTTGGTGAGGACAATTTATCTTTTTCTTTTGTTACCTGTTCTTCTGGTCAATGTCCAAGAAGTCATTAACAAATCCAATGTCATGAAGCCTTTCCCTTATATTTTAGGAGGTTTATAATTTTAGCTCTTAATGTTTTAGTCTTTGATCCATACTGTGTTAATTTTTGTATACCGTGTAAGGTAAGAATCCAAATTCATTTTCGGAATGTGAACATCCAGTTTTCACAACATCATTTAACATCATTTGCTGAAAAGATTCCCCTTGTTTTTATTTATTTATTTACTTAGCTACTTACTTATTCATTCATTCAGTTGAGAGAGAGCGAGCACGAGCAGGAGGAGGGGCAGAGGGAGAGGGAGAAGCAGACTCACCGCTGAGCAGGGAGTCTGACATGGGGCTCGATCCCAGGACCTGGAGATCACAAACTGAGCCGAAGGCAGACACTTAACCATCTGAGCCACCCAGGTGCCCCAAGATTCTCCTTGTTTTTAATCTAGTGCTTTTTACGTGAGGATTTTCATCCTTGGGCTCTTGAGCCAGGAAGACCTGAGTTCAAATCCCAGCTCTGCCACTTCCTACCTATGTGATCTTGGACAAATTACTTAACCTTTCAGAATCTAAAATGGAGATAATTTCTATTTCACAGGGTTTTGTAGGATCAAATGAGATCACCCACCTTATAGTACCTCATACACACTTGGCCCTCTCTATAATACAGTATGGTATTGTTGTTATTATTAGTACATAATTGCATCCTGAACTCTTGTTAGGGAAGTTACCAAGAAGATGTGACCACCAGTTTACCCATGAGCTGGACCTGGGGGATCAGAAGTCCTCATCCTCCCCTCCCCTGTCCTTGGAATGTGGGTTCTGCTTGCCTTCCTGCTCCCAGAGGCTGCTCCAAGGCCATAGCCTTGAGATGGTGATGATGCTGAGAATATCTACACAGTATATGTGACTAAGCTCAGTTAAGGCCTCTATTTAACCTTCTATGGATGTGGCAGGTGACTGCACAGGGATGCACTGGTCTTGCTGCTGCCCAAGACAAGCCTGACATATAAGTTCCTTTTGCTTTTTAAAGCTGCTACCTACCAACTTGGAGTAGCCTGCCTCTTTTGCTGGTCCCTCCCTGCCCTCTGAGTATAAGGTCCGGTTTCAGATTATACCCGGGAAGCTCTGTGAGGGTTACAAACCAACAAACTCTCAATATATAAAAAGATTCAAATACCATATAATAAAATATTATTGAGCCATAAAAGGGAATGAAGTACTGATAGATGCAACAACATAAACCGTGAAAACATTAAGTGAAAGACATCAGTCACAAAAGATCACATATTGTATGATTCCATTTATATGAAATGTCCACAATAAGCAAATCTATAAAGACAGAAAGCAGATTAGTGGTTGCTTAGGGTTAGGTGGCTGGGAAAAGGATGAGAAAATTACGGGGTGGTAGCTAAATGGTGTGAGGCTTTTTTCTGAGGCGATGAAATGTTCTAAAATTGATTGTGTTGATGGTTGCACAATTTTATGAATACTAAAAACCAATGAGTCGTATACTTTAAATGGGTGAATTGTATAGTATGTAAATTATTTCTCAATAAAGTAATTAAAAAAAAGATTCAAATAATGTTTAATGAATAAATGTTCAGGGTAAAAGGTCTTATTTATGCCAAATATTCTCCAGCTGAATTCTTCTCCTTGTGATCATCCTATGAAAAATTTCTTAATTTAAAAAATCTTTTTTTTAACTGAAAAGTACAGAAAATAACCAAGAGACACCCATGGATCTGTAACCCAGATTTAACATGCCCATATTTTGCTACATTTGCTTCAGATCTCTCTTTTCTTCTAGAAGTAAAACAAACAGACACAGCTGCTGATAGCCCTTATACAAATGGTTCTTTAAAATGTCCTTCTGACTTAGGGTGCACACCATTAACTGGGAGGATAACCGTTCAGATGATGGCAATACGGCGGACAGATAAGTGGTAATTAAAATAAAACATCAGGACATCATCACATACCCAGACATGTTCACA
Source organism: Callorhinus ursinus (assembly GCF_003265705.2). Classification (NCBI taxonomy): domain Eukaryota; kingdom Metazoa; phylum Chordata; class Mammalia; order Carnivora; family Otariidae; genus Callorhinus; species Callorhinus ursinus. The sequence goes on from NW_027397107.1 coordinate 6,399,781, forward strand.
ATGTACCAGGGTACTATTTGGGAATTATTTTATATTTTTAAGTTTGGGAAATGTCAATCATCTCTCCATGCCTTCTTATCTGTTCTGTATAGCCATAAAATAAAAAACATGTATTACCTGTGAAAGTAGAGTCTGCATGATTGAATTAGCCAGCTGAGAGTTCCTTCGAAGGACATCGTAGAAACCCTAAGAGGAAACAAATAGTAAGCTCTTTAACAGATATACTAGTGATTTGAACAATCATAACTTTGAAACAATACTCTTTCTTTACCCTATTCTCAATTCTTTGAAAAAGATTGAGACCATATTTGCAGAAGGAGAAACTGATTCAGGAAGTTTAGATTATTTGCCTAAAAAGAGCTAAAAAGAGATCTCTGATCACTAAGAACTGGATTAATAAACTGACCATAACTGTTATAATTTTTAAACAACAGGTCACTTCAGGCTTTGGAGTACTTTGCTCTTTTACAGTCAAGAATGTCCCAAGCTTCATTCTTTTTCTCTCATCCCTCATTAAGTCTTCTCTTCCAGGACTTTATGTCCACTTAGTTTCCAGGGCTTCAAAAGTGTCTCCTAGCCCTAAGCACCTTAATGTAAATGACTGTGATATTTCTTCCCATCCCAAATTTCCCAATCATAGTTTAAACCTACTTAAATTAAAGGACGCCTGGGTGGCTCAGTCGGTTAAGCATCTGACTCTTGACTTTGGCTCAGGTCATGATCTCAGGGTCGTGAGATCGAGCCCCATGTCAAGCTCTGTGCTGGGCATGAACCTGCTTAAGATCCTCTCTCCCTCTGCCCCCCTGCCAACCTATTTAAATTAAAATCCTGGGGAGAACTTTCTTTTTGGAACCAGGAAAAGAGACTGTACAGTTCATCTTTGAGAAAAAGCAAATGAGAATTGACCCCCTAAAATAATCTGTTAAAGAAAAGACACAAAGGAAAATTAGCCCTAATTTTTTATAAATGTATAATGATAAAAGATACTTATGGTCTTGGCACAAAAATCTACAGATGTAATCAAGGAAGAGCATATGAACAGAAACAGACTTAGTACACATAAAGAAGGCAATAATGTCTGGACAACTGGTTAACCTGGAGAAAAGTTAACTCCTTATATAGTATAGAAAGACAAATTTCAGGGTGCCTGGGTGGCTCAGTTGGTTAAGCGACTGCCTTCGGCTCAGGTCATGATCCTGGAGTCCCAGGATCGAGTCCTGCATCGGGCTCCCTGCTCAGCAGGGAGTCTGCTTCTCCCTCTGACCCTCCCCCCTTTCATGCTCTCTCTCTATCTCATTCTCTCTCCCAAATAAATAAATAAATAAATCTTAAAAAAAAAAAAAGACAAATTTCAGATGGACTAAGCAGCTAAACATAAAAAACAACATCATAAAAAACTAGAAGACAATATTAGTGAATATTCATTGGAAGGCTATGGACTCTTCACACATAAAAATAGCATATCTTAAAGGAAAGATCAAAAAAGAACCAAAAATTGGTATTTTTGTAGGTCTGAAAGTATCATCATCACCACCACCACCACCAAGCAAATGGCAATCTGGCATACACTTGCAATGAATATGACCAAAAATGTTAATATCAATATATAAGAGTTTTTACAAACTGATGATGTAACATCTTCAATGAATAAATGAACTCCAATATCCTAACAGATTAGTCTATGATCCATATCAAGTTAATTTTTAAAATTTGGAGCTAGATAAGGGCAGAGATTCTTTTTTGCACATGGATGACTACAGAAAAGAGTCAACATAGTAGGTCTGAGACTGTTATCCTCAGTAAAGGCTGCTTACAAGATTGACCCCTGGTGGGGTGGCTGGGAATCTGGCTAGGAAAGTCTCCTACACCGATACAAAGCATTCCCTAAATGATAGGTTTATTGTGCGTAAACTGTACAGTGTGATTTATGCTTAATATCTTGATTTTCTTCTGGGTGTTTGGAATTGTGGCTAACCATCACAAACTACCAATCCTAACTGCCTCAAATAAGAGTGAACTATACATTCCTTCCATTCTGACTTACCTCGTAAAGCATGAGTCGAACATCAGCCTGCTGGCCTAAGCATCTCCTCAAACTGTCCATGATCTCAAGGCAAAAAGTTTCGTTGGCAACAGAACTGTAATGGCTGTGAACATCCACATGGACCTGAAAGGAGGAGAGGCCAGTTGTTATGCATTTTACCAAATTAATTTTCATAAAGGAGGTAAAATGAACCTATGTTCTTGGTCAGAAGCTTTGACTTAGCTTTCCTCACATGCCAAAACCCAGGACTGAGGCTGACATTACAATCGTCACGAGGCTATAAGTGCCACTCTTATTCTGGTTTAGAGTAACAATTTTCAAGCATTTTAACATTAACTCTTGTCCATCCCTTAAGGTCTTCCTTGACAAAGTCAGCTGCTTAGGAAGACACACAGATGATTTCATGCCTCTAGAACCCAGGAGTCATAACATACTTGGTTTTACTTAAAGGGCCTAAAGTGCTTCCTTTAAATGTCTTCAGTAGCTAGCAGAATCTAGCTCTTTTTGCTTCCACAAAATCCTGAGAGGTTTAGAGGTGGGTAATTTTTAGTTTAGAAATGGACAAGACAAAGAATAGCCCTTGTTTGATTTATATAATAAATCCAGCAACTGTAGACCAAGACTCCTAATCATTACTACAGGCCTGTCCTCGAGGTAGGTCATACAGAGCCGTTGAATCCCCGCTCTACCTGTTGCTGCTCGTATCACTCTGGGCAAGCTATTTAACCTTCCTGGGCCTTAGTCTTCTCATACGTAAGATGGGGATGCTGATAACAATGAACTGATACCCCGTGCTCCTAATATTTACTCTGTGCCATATGTTATAAACAGAAGTTTTGTATAATTACACTAGAGCAATAAAGGATTCCTGATAAAACTGTCATATTAACTTGTTATTTACAAGTCATATAGTATGTAATTTAAGTTATAAAAACAATTTTATTGCTCCAAAGTCTGGATTACCAAAAAATTGTGAAAAGTTTTATTTTCTCAGATTACCAGGCTTGATAAAAGTTCATGTGCAAAGTAAATAAACTATTAAAAATGGGGATAATAATAGCATCTAGACTCAGACTCTCAGTCTCAGGATCACTGGTATAACCTGAACAGGAGGAGAAAAGCACAGCTTGCCCATCATCAACTCCGGCACTGATACACGCCGTGGTGCCGTGTGCGCACCGCTTACCTGGCTGACGCCGAGGGGCTGACTGCACTGAGAGGACGACAAGCTGCCCAGAACCTTAAAGTTCTTCAGGAGCAGCAAAAAGCCAGCAACCGCAGATTTTCGGGCACCAAGCTGGCTAGCTCGGGAATAGACAGAGAAGTAGTTAACAAACAGTACTAAGTTCACAGGGATAGGCTTCTGGGTCAGAAAAGTCCAGTTAGCTCTATACAGAGAAGGAATAAGCCAGGAAGCACAGAGCGAAATAAAATGAATTTAAATACTCAAAATAAAGCATCAGCTGTTCCTGGCAGTTAGTGGTAGAGGAATTCAAACGTTTCACTGTCTACTCAACCTCATGGCACTATCTATACTTTCTTCTATGTGGGGAGTGAGAACAGGAGTACTGAGAAGCTCTCCAACGGGCCAAATGTCTGAAGGAGTACTTCCCTTCCTCACAGAGGAGTCTAGTGCTTGGTGCTTTGTAAACCCTCCATTCAGAAAAATGATACACTCATCTCACTGAGGCTCTAATTCAAGGAGAGCTACAACATACAAACCTTGGCCTAGCAGACATGCTCCTGGGTAAGCAATAACAAAAAACTGTCAATTCTAGAAGAGGGATAATTACTAGTTGTTCCCCTGGATATCCACGAATGCACTATAAAAAAAAACCAATGTGATATTGAGCAACTCATATTTAAAGTACCAAATGCTTTCTACCCATTACTGGTCTCATAATACTTTTTAGGAGGTAATATCATCATCTCTAGCTTATAGACTAAGAAATAAAGGAAGAGAGGTCAGGAGGCATTGGCTAAGCCAAAAAAAATCCCTCAGACTGCTTAACAGTTTATGTGGTCTACAGTCACCAGACCACAATTCCGATCGATGTTCACTAGAGTTAAGTTTCCTGAATATTTTAATTAAGGTGTTTTCCTCTTCGAACTGTTGCCAACTGGCACTGAACCTTGTCCTGAAGATTATTCCAGGGGTGTCAGCAGTGTACCTGAGATCACACGCTCGAGTTCTAGCCCCACCAACCTCCGTTTGACTTTTGGAAAGTCTCTAAGCCAGAGTTTCCTGATTTGTATGGTGAAAACTGTAATAATTCTGTCTTTATATGGTTAATCTGAAGACGGAATGAGAGAAGGAAAGCTGCACAAGGCCTTGCTTGATGGAAGCTGTTCTGCTGGGTCAGACATCTGCATGACCACTGTGAACAGACTATACGAGGAGACGCCAGAGAGGACAGTGAGTAGTGTCAGAAGGCATTACTTGCTAGGGTCTCACGGGATGCTCCATACCTGGCAAACATGGCTTTCCGAAGGACAAGTATCAAGGAGTCTCTCACTGACATGCTGACTTTGAGAAGGGGCTGAAAGACAAAGAATAAGTGGGTAAAACAAAGAAACAAACAAAAAAACCCAAATTTATTAGCCTTAGCTCATTTCTACCCAATACTGTTACAATTAGGCTTATAGAGGGAAATCTGGTTCTGTTTTTAAATACATGTTTCAATATTTATTACACTTAGTAATAAGGGCAATAGTATCCTTTGAAATACTAAATTTAAACTAATCATTAATGCCTTTAAACCTATTGTCCTCAGTTTTCTAAGGGCTTTTCAATCACTTCACTAACTTGAAAATGAGTCAAAGGAAAGAGAATTGTGACAGGAAGAAGGTGTAAACTTGGAAACAGAGTCTAGCTCAGTGCCCCTGCCCTTTTAATACAAAACTTTATGCTTAAGAATCAAGAGATATAAAATTTCTCAGACATTTATATTTATGAAGAATCACATCAGACTTCCATTAGGCACTTCAACCTTAGTCTTGTCAAATTCCTTCGGAGTCAGAAGACTTACCTGCACTGCCTTCAGCAGCCCTTGTACAGTTTGAAGGGGCAGAAAGGATAAATAGTCAAAAGTTTCTGTGATTTTAGAAGAACAACTCTGAAGAACTAAGGGTGCATACATGATGATATTTGAAAGCAGATCTGAAAAACAGAATCTACAGTGAGTTGCCTCAAACAATAAAGATTTAACAAGTAAAAGGAAAATAAATATGGGAAATGAAATGGTAAAAATTTTTTGTTTCTTTTCCAAAGTATACTGCAAAATAAATTTCTACTGATCCTATATACTTTCTCTATGGTCAGTGTAACCAAAATACTTCAAACTTTGTTCTGTGATAATATTAAGACTATAAAAATTAATCTAAAAGGAGGGAAGAAATCCATTATACTGACAAGTAGCATACATCTTCATATTTCCAAGCTAAAGTAAATCAATAAATGAACTTTTATTATGTGTATACATAGTATAGTCTTAACCATAAAACATGGTCTCTCTTCCTTCAAGAATATTAATTTAGTTAGGAGTCAAGAAAAATACATTCTGAAAGAATGGAAGAGGTAAGTAACAGATCAACACCAAATATCTAATAATCCCAAACACAGTTTATTATTCCTAGCAAACGTAACATTCCTTAAATGTTAAAGAGAGAGTCTAAAGAGGAGCTCAAAGGAAGAGGAGACTGTCATGAGTTGGTGTGCTTTTGGAGAATAAAGAGAAGAACTTAAGCTGGATTCTGAAAGAAGGCTGACATTCAGATGCACCAAGAACCAGAAAGGCCTACTAGATGTAAAAGGAAAAGTAGGAGGCAAAATATGTAAAAGTAAATACAGGACAAATTCAGAAAACAGTGAGAAATCTGTGAAGCCAGGGTGAAGGATTCAGAAAAATAAATAAGTGAAGTGAATGTTGAAAAGGCAGGATGGATCACACTGTCAAGGACTTTAAGGGCCAGGATAAAGAGCTGATCATTTATTAAAGAAGGTATTGGTGACTTTTGAGTGACAGAGAGCTATTTTAGGAATACTTATCTGGTGGCATATGCAGGTTGAGTTGCTGCAGAGAGAAGAGAAAGCAGGGTCATCAGCTGGAAGCTGTGGTGATGGTCTAAGTGCAAGGCTGTAAGACTGCAAACCAGGCAATGGGTGGGGAAGAAGGGTACAAAAATGAAGAAAAAATGAACAGTAAGAGAAAAAAAAAAGAGAGAACTTAGGTATCAAGTATGCTGGAGAAGATAAAAAGGAATTCCAGCTTCTGGAATTTGGAAAGCCAGGCTTTAAATAATAGAAATACAAATAATTGAAAGGGGAATTTGTTTGAAGGACACTGTATTGCATTTGAAATAAAAGTAAAAAGAAAAACCTAACTAGAAATAACCAACTGGAATGGAGGCACTGAACTCAGGAAAGAAGACAGTCTTGACATAAAGATTTGGAAGCCGTGTCCACCAAAGTCCACAAAAATAACCGAAGCCATGAAAATAGGCATGACATCTATAAGAAGAGAAGGTATAAAAGCAGGAACAGACTTCTGCTTCCCACCATCATGGAATAATGGTGAATACATTTATCCTCCCAGTTTATTTGTTTATTTTTAAATTTTTATTTGTCACAGGGACAGAGAGGGCGAGTGAGCACAAGCGTGGGGAGCAGCAGCCAGAGGGAGAAGCAGATTCCCCGCTGAGCAAGGTGCCCGATGCGGGGCTCGATCCCAGGACCCTGGGATCATGACCTGAGCCAAAGGCAGATGCTTAACTGACTGAGCCCCCCAGGTGCTCTGTCCTCCCACTTTAAACAATAACAAGGAAAAAGGTCAAATTACACTAAACAATAATTTTCAGATACCAGACAACAAGTAGTACAGGACCATGACCCCTGAGAGAAGGGAAACACAAAGGGTGAGCCTTATGACTGTCCCATCTTACTGCCTGGAGAGTTGTGAGGCAGCAGCAGAGAGGGGAAACTCCGAGTCCAGTGGTTTTCCCAATTTAAAGAGATGGAGATGGGAATTCAGGAAAGCTAAGGTGGCAAGAATTCACGGGGCAGAGTCCTAGAAAGGAAAGACCTCTATGGGAAGAATGTTCTGGAGATGTGCAAGAAGCCCCCTTTGTAGGTCAGCTGTGCTTTGGTCGGTGTATGACTGTAAGGAAGCTACCATAAGCCAAGGAAAGACTCACCAGTAAGGAGCAGGCAGATATATTCTCAGAGGTCACAAAGAACAGGAAATAGTTCACATTCACAAGAACCACAGTGGAGACACCTCATAATATAAAAGGTCCTATGCTCAGAAAGATATAAATGTCTAAATATGAAAAATTTACTGGATGAGATCAACAGCAGAGGAAAAGATCACTGCAGAAGAAAAGATTTGGGAACTAGAAGTTACACCAATACACGCTATCTAAAATGAAACAGTAAAAAAGACTAAAAATGAAAACCTGTGAGCTATGTAACAATGTAAGGCAGCCTACTACATACGTACTGCTGTGGGGCTGGGGGTGGGGGTGGGGGAAGTGTGTGCTAGTGGGAGGGAGATGAGAGAAAAAATTTTTGAAGAAATAATCTCAAAACGTTCTAAACTCGATGAAAACCATAAACCTACAGATCCAAGAAGCTTGACAAACTCTAACCACCAGAAACATGGAGAAAGCTACACTAAAGCACATCATAATTAAATTGCTTAAAACCACTGATTAAGAGAAAATCTGAAAATAAAAAAATTATATAGAGAGGAAAAGGGTATGAATGAAAGCTAACTTTTTATTAGAAATGATGAAAACCAAAAGAACAGTAAAGTAACATTTTTAGAGCACTAAAAAAAACAAAAATCCTGTTGGGGCACCTGGGTGGCTCAGTCATTAAGCATCTACCTTCAGCTCAGGTCATGATCCCAGAGTCCTGGGATCAAGCCCCACATTGTGCTCTCTGCTCCACAGAAAGCCTGCTTCTCCCTCTCCCACTCCCCTGCTTGTGTTCCCTGTCTTGCTGTCTCTCTGTCAAATTGATAAATAAAATCTTAAAAAAAAAAAAAATCCTGTCAATCTGGAATTCTATACCAAGCAAAAATACCTTTCAAAGAACTAACACTAGAGGCTCCTGGGTGGCTTAGTCGTTAGGCGTCTGCCTTCGGCTCAGGTCATGATCCCAGGGTCCTGGGATCGAGCCCTGCATCGGGCTCCCTGCTCAGTGGGGAGCCTGCCTCTCCCTCTCCCACTCCCCCTGCTTCTGTTCCCTCTCTGTCAAATAAATAAATAAAATATTAAAAAAATTAAAACAAAAAAATCCAAAAAACTAACACTAAATGAAAACTTTTTGTGACATACAGAAGAATCCAACAATGGCAGATCAAAAGTTAAAGGCAGTCAGACAGAAAATGCTACTGGATAGAAATCTGGATCTAGGGGCACCTGGGTCGCTCAGTCGGTTAAGCATCTGCCTTCAGCTTGGATCATGATCTTGGAGTCTTGTGATCAAGGCCTGCATCAGGCTCCCTGCTCAGCAGGGAGTCTGCTTCTCCTTCTGCCCCTCACCCTGCTTGTGCTAATAAATAAATAAACTCTTAAAAAAAAGAAAGAAAGAAATCTGGATCTACACAAAGGAAAAAGCACCAGAGATAGTAAATGCATGGGTAAAAATAAAAGACATTTTCTTATTTTAAAAAATTCTTGAAAGACAACTGACTGTTTAAAGCAAACATAACCACGCAGATATAATTCAATAAATAGAGAAGTAAAATGTATGAGAATAGCACAAGTCATAAGAATAGAGGTAAGAAATGGATGTATATATACTGTTGAGGTATACCACTACTTAAAGGTAAACTATAGTAAGTTAAAGATGTACCATAAACCCTAAAGCAACCCAAAAAAAAATAAAACAGAGGTAGAAGTAATCAAATTAGCAAGATAAAATGAAATAAAAAAAAATTCAACCCAAATGAAGGCAGAAAAGGAGGAAAAAGGGAACCAAGTAAAGATAGACAGAAAACAAAGAGCCAGATAATAATCTCATTTTTAAAATCACATTAAATGTAAACAGCATGCCCCAACTTAAATTACAAGATTATAAAAAAAGATTAAAAAAGTAAGACACAATTGTACGTTTTCTACAAGAAGCCCATGTTAACTACAAAGATATATATAAGTTAAAACTAAAAAGATGAAAAAAATATACCATGCTAACACTGACCAAAATAAAACTGGAGAGGGGTGCCTGGGTGGTACAGTGGGTTAAGCATCTGACTCTTGATTTTGGCTCAGGTCGTGATCTCAGGGTTGTGAGACAGAGCCCTACATTGGGCTCTGCACTCAGTGCAGAGCCTGCTTAAGATTCTCTTTCCCTGTCCCTCTGCCCCTCCCACTCAATGCTCTCTCTAAAATAAATAAATCTTAAAAAAGAAAGAAAGAAAACTGGAGAAGTTATGTTAATATCAAAGTAGACTTCAGAACAAATAATATTCCCAGGAACAAAAAAGATCATTTCATAACAATTAATAGGTCAATTAACCAAGAGGACATAACAATCCTAAATGAGTATGTCCCTATTAACAAAGTTTTAAAATACATAAAGCAAGAACTGATAGAACTAGAAGAAGCAGATACATCTATAATTACAAAGTCAGAGGTTTCAACACTCTTAATAGTTGACAGAAGAAGTAGACAGAAAATCTGTAAGGATACAGAAGACTTCAAACATCTAATTTGAGTTATGGAAAACTGCACCTATTCTTTTCAAAAGCACACAGAACATTTTTTTTTTTCACACAGAACATTTTTCAAAATAGACCATACTGTGAGAATGAAACAAGTCTCAATGAATTTTTAAAAATTCATGTCATAGGAGCGCCTGGCTGACTCCATCACAAGAGAATGTGACTCTTAATCTTAGGGTTTTGAGTTTGGACTCCGTGCTGGGGGTAGAGATTACTTAAATAAATAAATAAACTTAAAAAAACACTCATGTCATAGATAGTATGTTTTATAACAAATTAGAAATCAACAACAGAAAAATACCTGGAAAATCTCCAAATATTCAAAAGCTGAACAACATTGTTCTAAATAACACGAAGGTCAAAGAAAAAATCACAAGGGAAATTAAAAAGAATTTGGATCTGAATGAAAATTAAAAACAAAATTTATGGGATGCAGCTAAGGCAATTTTTGATGGAAATTTATAGTTTAATGCTTGTATTAGAAAAAAAAGTCTCAAATTAATGACCTAAGCTTCTAACCAAAAAAAAAAGCACAGATTAAACCCAAAGCAAGCAGTAGAAAGGAAACAAAAGAGCAGAAATAAATGAAACTAAAAACAAAAACATAAATTCAGTGAAACCAAAAGCTGGTTTTTTAAGATTAATAAAATTGGTAAATCTTGTGCTTCAGTGGTAAAAAAAAAAAAAAAAGATGATGCACATCATGGCTCACAGGAATAAGAATGGGTACATCGATACAGAACCTAGAGACATTAAAAGGAATCTTCTCAATGACTTTATGGCAATAAATTTGATAAATCAAATGAAATGGTTAAATTCCTTGAAAGACATAAACTACCAATGTTCACCTAGAAGATTTAGATAACCTGAACAGCTCTGTTTTTATTAAACAAATGTTAGTTAAAACCCTTCACACAAACAAGAGGAAACCTGGAACATCAGGAAGAAAAAGCAATGTAAACATTCAGGTAAATATAATAGACCACAAGTTGGCACACTTTTTCTGTAAAGGGCCAGACAGTAACTATTTTAGACTTTATGGGCCACATTGTATAAATGACAACTACTCAAGTCTGCTGGTATAATGTAAAAGCAAGATAGAAAACACATAAATGATTAAGCTTGGCTATATTCCAATAATACTTTATGAACTCTGAAATCTAAATTTTTCAAATGACATGAAATATTCTTGATTTTTTTTCAACCACTTACAAGAGCAAAATAAACCCAAAGCAAGCAAAAGGTAAGAAATAAGAAGCAGAAGGGTGTTTGGGTGGCTCAGTCTGTTAAGCATCCAACTCTTGGTTTTGGCTCAAGTCATGATCTCAGGGTCATGGGATCAAGCCCTGTGTCAGGCTCTGAGCTCAGCACAGCACAGAGTCTGCTTGAGATTCTTTCCCCCTTCCTCTCCCTCTGCTCCTTCCTCTGCTTGTTTTTTCTTCTCTCTAAGTAAATAAATCGAATTAAAAAAAAAATAAGCAGAAATCAATGAAATCGCAAGCAGAAAACAATGGAGAGAATTCAAACCAGAAGCTCATTCTTTAAAAGATCAGTAAAACTCACAAGTCTCTAACCCAAATTGATAAGGAAGATGCAAATTGCTGATATCAGGAATGTTTTGATTTGCAGGTGACATGATTTGTATGTAGAAAATCCTAAGGAACTGTCAAAAAGCAATTATAACTAATAAAATGGGTTTAGCAATGTTGCAGGATATAAGATCAGTATAAAAAAACAACCATTTCTACATGCTAACAATTAACAATTAGAAATTGAAATTTTAAAAATTATCATGTACAATAGCATCAAAAAAATGAAATACTTAGGGATAAAGCTGACAAAAGACATGCAAGATCCATACTGAAGTCTACAAACATTGCTAAAAGAAATTAAAGAAGATCTAAATAAATGGAGAGATGTACTCTGTTAATGGATGGGTTAGAAGACTCAATATTGTTAAGATGCCAACTGTCTCCCAAATTGATCCATACATTCAAGGCAATCTCAATCAAAACCCAAGCAGGTCTTTTATAAAAACTGGCAAGCTAATTCTACAACTTATTTGGAAATGCAAAGCACCTAGATTAGCCAAAACTATTTTGAAAAAGAACAAAGCTGAAAGATTTACAACTTGATTTTAAGACTTATTATAAAGGTATATTAATCAAAACAATGAACAGATCATTGGAACAGAAGATTCCTAAAATAGACCCACGTATATTTGGTTGGTTGATTTCAGCAAAAAATCCATGGTAATTCCAAGATTCCATGGTAATGCCAAGACAATCTTTCTAAAAAACTGTGCTGGAGCAACTGAATAGCCAAAGGGTGGGGGGACTAGGTTACTTCACACCATATATAAAATTTAACAAAAATGGATCACAGATAAAAGTATAAAAGCTGTAACTATAAAGCTTCTACTAGAAAAGAGAGGAAAAAAAATCTTAGTGAATCTTAGTGATTTTTTGGTGTAGGCAAGGATTCTTTAACACACGACACAAAAAGCAGGAAATATAAAAAGAAACTAATAAATTGATAACTGATAAATTAAAAATACTTGCTCTTCAAACAACACTTACAAACATTAAGTCAAACCGCAGACTAGGAGAAAGTATTTGCAAAACACATTAACAAGGGTGCCTGGGTGGCTCAGTGAGTTAAGAGTCTGCCTTCGGCTCAGGTTGTGATCTTGGGGTTCTGAGGTCAAGCCCCACATTGGGCTCTCCACTCGGCGGGGAGTCTGCTTCTCCCTCTGACTCTCCCTCTGCGTTCTCTCTCTCTCTCAAATAAATAAATAATCTTAAAAAAAACCCCTCATATCTGACAGAGGACTTGTGTTTAGGATATATAAAGAACTTTTCAGGGAGTCTGCTTCTCCCTCTGACCCTCTTCCCTCTCGTGTGCTCTATCTCTCATTCTCTCTCTCAAATAAATAAATAAAATCTTTAAAAAAAAAAAAAAAAAGGCGCCTGGGTGGCTCAGTTGGTTAAGCGACTGCCTTTGGCTCAGGTCATGATTCTCGAGTCCCGGAATCGAGTCCCACATTGGGCTCCCTGCTCAGCAAGGGAGTCTGCTTCTCCTTCTGACCCTCTTCCCTCTTGTGCTATCTCTCATTCTCTCTCTCTCAAATAAATAAAATCTTTAAAAAAAATAGAATATATAAAGAACTTTTACAACTAAGAAATAAGGGGGCAAACAACTCAATTTTTAAAAATGGACAAAAGATTTCAACAGACATTTGAAAACCACAATGAGATACTATCATGCACCTATCAGAATGACTAAAATTAAAAAGACTAACCATACCAAGTATTGGTCACAATGTGGAGTGATGAGCAACACTGCTGGCAGAAATGTAAAATGGTACAACCACTTTGGAAAAGAGTCTGGCAGTTTCTTAAACTATTAAACATAGATCTACCATATGACGCACCCATTCCACTACCAGGTATTTTCCCAAGAGAAATGAAAGCATATTTCCTCAGAAAGACTTAAACATGAATGTTCATAGCAGCTTTATTCATAATAGCCCCAAAACAGAAACAACCCACATAACCTGTCCACAGGCGAATGAATAAATAAATTGAGATTATATTCTCACCAGGTATTACCACTAATAATAAAAAGGGACCAACTACTGATCCCACGCAAAAACCATGGAAAAATTATGCTAAGTGAAAGAAGCCAGACAAAAAAAGGAGTGCATACAGGATTCCATTTACATAAAATTCAAAAAATGGCATTTAATTTATAGACAGAAAGCAGACTCAACGGGAGACAGGAGGTGGGGCGCAAGAGTGGGATGGAGGAAAGAATTACAAAGAGGCACCAGGAGACATCTGTGGGTGATAGTTCATCTTCATTGTGGAGATGGTTTCACAGCTGTACACATGTCAAAAGTCATCAAACTCTTAGACTTTAAATATGTAGAGATTACTGTACTTCAATTATACTTCAATAAAGCTGTAAAGAAGGAAAAAAGTAGAATAGAGTGTCAAGTACTGAACTTTGCAGAATATTGATGCTTAAGGTTAGAAGAAAAGGAACCACTAAAGGAGGAAGAGAAGAACTGATCACACACAGGATACGAAGCAAACTGTTAGTTACCAGAGAACCTATCCAAGAAAGTTCCAGGGGAATTGTAAACGGTGTTGAATGATACAGAAATTAGGAAAGTCGGTGGCTAAGAAAAGACCAGGGGATTTGGCATTAGAAGATCTGTATTAAAATACAAAGAGTGGAGTACTGAAGCTAGAACGTCAAGGGTTAAGGAGATGGATGGTCAATGAGTTGCAGCATAAGAACAACACTCACTAGAGAAATAGTAAAACAGAAGAGAGAGAGCTGATGCAAGATAGAAGTTTTACTCATTAGTTATATATGCTCCTTTCCTTGACGGCCACAATGTAAATGGACTTATGTCTCACTGACATCATTAAAGTACTGTATCATTAAATTTTTTTTTTCCAGGACCAGGGCGCCTGGGTGGCTCAGTCAGTTAAGAGTCTGACTCTTGATCTCAACCTAGGTCTTGATCTCAGCATCGTGAGTTCAAGTGCCACATTGGGCTCCATGCTGGGCATGGAGCCTATTAAAAAAAAAAAAAAAAAAAATTCCAGGACCAAAACAGTATGATATTTACATGAAAATATTCCTTAGAACTTTCACACATTTTCACCCTTTCACAGTTCAATACCTAAGAAATGACTGATGGGAGAGGATGCTCTGGTAACAACCCTGTTGAGTACTTGCTCCAGAATTTCTTGTCTGATCACCTCATGGATCTAAAAAGAACAGAACAGTCAATAAAATATTCCATGGTGACCTTCAGCTTACAACTGCATCAATTCATGTTAGGCAGAATGAGGAACAGTTTGGATATGGGTAAAACTTGACTGTTTATTTCAAAGACAAATATACTGTGAATCGTCTAGAAAGACAGAATCACTCAATTCTATCCTTATTCTGTGCTCAGAAGATTCATTAGCAGGGCAAACTACCATGTTTATTAGCCTACAAGAGAGTTCACATGAAAGTACTACTATGTGTTAGGTTCAGCATCAAACAGGAATAATTCTACTTAGGTATCCATTACATGCCAAAACCCTTATTTCTGACAGTATGCTATGTATGACTTTCCTCTTAAAATTTGAAAAGCCCATGAATATTTGGGCTTGGAAATCTGAAAAATCTTCACCAAACCCTTCCTCAGTTTCTAGAAGCACAGTAGTCACCTAAGGAAAAAAAAAAAAAGGCCTATTTTGAATTTTCACTCAAATTTTCATTAAAATTCTTACCTCAACTTGATTACTTTAAGGTACAGACTAATTTCTTTCAGACCTCAGACTAACACTAGATTAGTAGTCAATTATATGCCTTATAGATGCCTTGACAAAGACATCTTTGTGAAACCAAAGAGAACCTCACTAGTTTTAAAAAAGCATTAATCTTAAAACAAAAAATATTAAAATCTCTTACTCTTTTAATCAGATTACTATTAAAAAGGCTCATTTATATCATCTAACAGACAACTCTCAAGGACTATTATAGGGGCGCCTGGGTGGCTCAGTAGTCAAGCATCTGCCTTTGGCTCAGGTCATGATCCCAGGGTCCTGGGATGGAGCCCCGTATCGGGCTCCCTGCTCTGTGGGAAGCCTGCTTCTCCCTCTCCCACTCCCCCTGCTTGTGCTCCCTCTCTCACTGTGTCTCTCTCTGTCAAATAAATAAATTAAAAAAAAAAAAGGACTATTATACACATTCACTTGATAGTTCTGGATCAGAACACTAGATTTACATTCAAATTAGCCTCCAAATAACATTTTCAGCAGACACTTTTGGCATGTAGCTACATTAATTCAATGTCAAGAAAATGACATAGAGGAATCATTAGCAAAGTTGTTTAGCCTCAGACATAACCTAGCTTTTGTTTTAATTGAAAGGAAATGCATTTTTGAAAGCTGTTTCAGAAATTAAGATTGAGATGACAGTCGTTATATGGTAATGAATTTAAAAATTTAAGAACTATTTTGGTTTCTTCAAAAACAATGAACCGATAAGCATGATTCTTCAAGCTTGATGTTCTACAGTGACCTCAAAGATTATTTTTTGTATAATAGCATCCAAAAGCATGGCCCAAAACAGAAAATGATCAAAAATTATTTACTACCAGAGGAAGAAGAGTAAATCATAAAAAGCTAATTTATATTCAAACTTCTAAGAAAGAGAAAAAGGAGAAATTAAAATAAATGAAAACCTCATATAAATGAAGGATGAAAAAGCAAATATTCCATCAATTACTTGTTGTAGTAGTTTCAATTACTATCCCAACCTCTGTGCCTGGAAACTGCTGCATATTCAAATTGCCTTGTCCTCCAAGCTCCCAAGCAAATGTCATGCCCTGTTTATAATACAATTTTACAGAATTAGGGAATGGTTGCCAAACTAGAGACTCACCTTAAAAGTTTCCAACAGGATATTAGCACCCAGCTTACATGCATGCTGGTTTGGTATTTTTGAAAGACCTGAGCTGGTTTCAATAGTTTTTCCATCAAGAATCTTCTTTGGTCCATATGAATCCATTAAAATGAAGCCAAGTTCCACCAGACCCTGAGTAACATGATCCCAACTATGAACACTGCAAGAAAACAAAGCTTAGTTAAAAAGAAAAACTTAGGAAGATATCTTACCTTTATACTCACTGTCATGTTCACACATTTCCCAAATTTGACCTGGATCACCAACATTCTTCACATGAACCTTTTCTTTTCATGCATCCTTATCTGTCAGAATTCTGAATTCCTGTCAGTATTTCCACTGACAGAACACTGGGAAAAATCCAGAAACTACAGAATATTCAAAAACATACAGATGAAACTGGATTATCTCAATGTACTGACCATTACACATTTCCGTTCAAGATTTCATGACTGGAAGCTAATTGTTGCTTCTTTTATTTCCCCCATGACACTAACAACACTTATAATCTATACACACAAGTTTGCCTCACTCCCCAGAATGAATTTCTCCATGGTAGAGACCATCTTGTAGTCATATTTTTACTCATACAGCCTTACATACGACTAACATTTAGAAGGCTCGCAATAAATGTTTATAGCAGGAATATTTATATTCAAATTTATATATCCACATATTTATATCATATTCACATTTATAGTATGAATCAATGCATGATCTGGTTTCAAAAGCATGAACCAAACCTACAAATAACCTCTTGCACAGCAGCAGAATCCTTGATTTTATTTTACTTTTTTAAAAGATTTTATTTATTTATTTGAGAGAAAGAATGAGAGACAGAGAGCACGAGAGGGAAGAGGGTCAGAGGGAGAAGCAGACCCCCTGCTGAGCAGGGAGCCCGATGTGGGACTCGATCCTGGGACCCCAGGATCATGACCTGAGCTGAAGGCAGTCGCTTAACCAACTGAGCCACCCAGGCGCCCAATCCTTGGTGATTTTATACTATTTAATGTTACCCACAATAGAGGAAATGATATGCTTATAATAACCTCTGTATCCTTATTTCTACCTGCTAAAGAGCAACAAATTATAATACAGAATTAAAGAATAAAGGAGATAGTTGTGAACAGATTCTCAAAACATTTCAACAGATTTTAGTAATATTCATACTTTGGAGATCTGGGATCAAGATAATAGACTGAGCACGTGCTCTATTCTTCTCATCCCCCAAACCTACAAATGATGGAAAAGATACACACATCTGTATGTGTACGCCTATATACGGTGCACTTATACAATCCATGATAATGTGGAAAAATAAGAGATGTTTTTGACTGAATAGAAATTATAAAGAATCCTTAAAAAGTGAAAGAAATGTAACACAAGAATGAAAAATGAAGCCACAGACCACAGAGTGCAAAATGAAGGGGTGGCTCCAAAAGCAGATACCAAGGGCAGATAAGCTGGGAACTGGAAGGGACTCTGGGGCCACCTGTGTGATTAACTGGCTGGAATTCCCCAGCATGAACAGTTAGGTGCACAGCATCCTTCTCTATCTTCTTCTCCAATAGCCCATTGCACCCCCAGTTTATGGGAAGAAGTGAGTAACAATGAGGCTGTCCTTAGGTGGGATCTGTGAGTAGAGGAGCTTGGGCCTCAGACGCAAAGAAGCACTCTGAGTATGGCAACATGCTGGACAATTACAGAGGTCAGCCCTTGGCATATCCTATTCACATCAGAGGCAAACTGTATTCAACAATATGGAACTCTCAGAGTAACGGGGAACACCAGCAATAACAAGGAGACAACCAATAATCGCCAAATATAAGAAAAAAAGACCACCTTGAAAGAGAAGCAACAAAACTCAATGAAGAGAATACCTGAGGAAAAAGGTTAATGGAACACAAAGAAGTAGACTTAAAAAGTCTAATAAATATCCTTAAATGAGAATATTACAGCATGAAACAAAAAACAGACTGCTATGAAAAAAGAACCAACTAGAATTTTAGAAATGAAAAACATGATTCCTGGAGTGTGAAACTCAATAGGTAAACCTAAGAGTAAAATAAACAGGGCTGAAGAGCAAATTAATGAAGTAAAGGAACTAAGGGTTTTTTGTAGAATTTCACATAAAAAGACAAAAGTATGGAAAGCTTGAAAGAAAAATTAAGAGACACGGGATACAAAGACATTCCAACAGCTAACAGGAGAGAATGGAGATAAAAAAGGAAGGGATTAATTAAAGAAAATAAGGAGAAAAACAGAGTTTAGAAAGATGCGAATCCTTACCAACTGAAAAGGCACACCAGGTATCAAGCAGGAATGAATTAAAAAGGAACTTATATAAATTGTGTTAAATTTCAGAACATCAAAAATAGAAATGAAGTCTTAGAAGTTCCCATGAAGAAAATAACAGATTATCTACAACAGTACAAAGAATCAGATAATCATCGGCCTTTTCACCAGTAATTCTAGATGCAAAGACCATGGAAAATGATTATAAACTTAAAATTTTTACCTGGTCAAACTACTGTTCAGAGGGAGGGCAAATCAAGACATTTCCAGATATGACAAGACTCAAAGTTTACTATCCATAAACCATATCAGAAAAGATTATAGTAAAAATTATATACTAATGGCATATTTCCAAATTCAAAAGATAAACAAAGAAACCAGTAAAATTTACTACAAAATCTAAATAACTGTTAATAACAATCTTAGCAAGAAGGAAGTGGAGAAATAATATGTGTACTAAGGTTCTAATCTTGCAGAAAGGAGACAGTCCATTTGCTAGAAAATGTCTATCTGTAACAGTTACAGGAAAGAGCTCAGACATGACTGTTAACTGGGGGAGTAAATATAACCTGGAAGTTGAACTGGTTCACAACTGATTTTTTCCTAGCACATTTAATGTTTTGTACCTCGAAGTATCTGCAGGTAAACACAAAGTATATGAACAGAACTGAACACAGCAAACCAAAGAGGAATATAATACTATGATCATGATGCCCTTTATAGCCTATTTTGTTTTTTTTTAAGATTTTATTTATTTATTTGAGAACGAGTACACAAGCCAGGGGAGGGGCAGAGGGAGAAGGAGAAGCAGACTCCCTGCTGAGCAGGGAGCCTGAGGCGGGGCTCAATCCCAGGACCCCGGGATCATGACCCAAGCTGAAGGCAGATGCTTAACTGAGTGAGCCACCCAGGCACCCCAGCCTATTTTCTTCCTTTTGGCTTAGGCCACATGCAAACTGATATCTTTGAAGTGTTTATTGTGTGGTTCTCCCCAATATTCATGCATTTGGTTCTAGTCTCCATAATTCAGCTTCAATACTCCTGTACTGTGTCTTTCCAGGTTACCACAACTTGTTTAAGGTAAAGTCCCATATTTACTGTAGCAGAACTTTTATGTTAAGAATATATGGGAGGGGCACCTGGGTGGCTCAGTCAGTTAAGCTTCTAGCTCTTGGTTTTGGCTTAGGTTGTAATGTTAAGCCCCGAGTTGGGCTCCACCCTCACTGTGGAGTTTTCTTAAGGCTTTCTGTCCCTCAAAGCAAAACAGAACAACAACAAAAAAGACTTTCTCTCTCTCTCCCCCTCACGTGCTCTCTAAAATAAATAAATCTTAAAAAAAAAGAATATATGCAAAAAGAATATATCAATTGTTCTTTTTTATGGCTGATATTTTAGTGTATGTGTCATATCTTCTTTATCCATTCATCTATTGATGGACACTTGGGTTGCTTTCATATCTTGGCTATGGAGAAATCGATAAAGGAGATTAAGAGGAAATTCCAGTTATAAAATAAGTAAGTCACAGAGATGAAAAGAATAGTACAGGGAATAGTCTATAAATAATAATAACGTTGTATGGTGACAGATGGTGAATATACTTATGGTGAGCACTGAGCAAAGTACATAACTGTCAAATCAATATGCCGTACACCTGAAACTAATATAACATTGCATGCTGATTATACTTAAAAAAAAACAAACTGGATATTAACTAGACTTACTGTGGTGATCAGTTTATGATACAAACATTGAATCATTATGTTGTACACCTAAAACTAATATAATGCTATACGTCAGATATATCTCAATTAAAAATAATCTCAGTGCTCTGGTTACAATGTCAAATATATTATAAGTCTTCTCGGCCCTATCTTCCCCACAAATAACGTCATTTTTAGAGTGTTGATTTAAAAAAACAGAAGGTTTTTCAGGAATATACTGTGTTACAGCAGAAATGCGAAAAATCAACGCTACTAAATTAACTCTACACACTAACAGGCAAGTCTAAGTCTAAATACAATAAAATACCATTAAAATGTGATAAGTGGGGTCCAAAAATTTAATCACATACAACATAAAATTATTTAGAGGTTAACTGACTAGGGAAAGCATGTATAACTAACCAGCTGGTTATTTTAGGGAGTCTAGTAATATTCTCCAAATCCCCCCCTGCTGAGGTTTGGCCCTACCTGGTGTTAACAGCCCACTCCACCCTAATTACAGACGGAGATAGGACTCCAGGTCCTTTGGCTGACTGGGACTTCCAGAAGCGCCGCTTTCCATGAATTTCCTGGCTAGCTAATATGCCTGTATCTTTAGTCCAAACTGAAGAGACTGGGTTGAAAAAATACAGGAGATACAACTACAAACCTCAGGAAAAAGAATAACCAGATACAGAGGAGATAAAGGAGCTTTAAAGCCTATCAATGGGTAAACCACTCAGAAACAAAGGATTCTAGTCTGAAATTTGTCTTATGTGTCAACCTCATGTAAATTCAATCTAAATCAGAATTCCAGGACGTGGAATGAGATTTACATCAAATTATGGCTTAAATTATAAAACTTTAAAACATTTAATCCACAAAGCAAACATGACACAGTAAAGACGGTTACAACAGCTAATGTGTAACTTGAAATTAAAATAAAAACCAGTGTGGTTACACCAGTCTTTTCAATTTGGTTTAAAATGGGTTTTTCTAGGGGCGCCTGGGTGGCTCAGTCAGTTGAGCATCTGCCTTCGGCTCAGGTCATGATCTCAGAGTCCTGGGATCAAGCCCTGCATCAGGCTCCCTGCTTGGCATGAAATCTGCTTCTCCTCCTCTGCCATTCTCCCCCACTTGTGCTCTCTCTCAAATAAGTAAATATTTTAAAAATTAAAAATAAATAAATATAATGGGTTTGTCTAAAACTGCTGATTCAATTTTATCCATCAGCCCCAAACTTCAACAGTTAAAAGTAAATAAAACTTTTAATGTTTTTTTACTCACCTAAAAAGTCAATGAAGACTCAGGCCAAGAAAGGTGTAATATCATGACAGGATCAAAGGCACCCGCTTTAGTTTTGTACTCTTGCTATCAAGGTGGCCAAGAAATCAAGCCTTGGGATTTAAGGACTTTTCAATATAGGAAAAGCTCGCATGACCAATTTCAAGGGATTAAACAGTGATATGTGAAGTCAACAGCCATAGTCATTAATTTTCTGATGAGCCCCAAGTATGGCATCACACTGCATTTTCTAACACTAAATAATTTATGAACCTACTGGGGTTTTGTTCATGAACTCACCTATTCTTTTTTTTTTTTTTTTACAAACTCACCTATTCTTTACGACTTCCAAGATCATGGTTGAAACACAAGACCTATGAGGGACTAGATTCTGAAGAAACTTTGAGCCTTGGAGAAGCTGAAGATCCTTAAAGCTTTTTACAACTGAAGCTTTTAAAAGGTCAAACACCTAATATAACGAAAGAAAGAGGAAAATGAAACAAAAAATGATAGCCCATGCAATAGAATCTTAACTCTGTTAACTGTTCCTATTTGCTGCCATATACTCATATTCCTAAGATAGTTGTTTTACTAGATGAGTAATATACAAAAATTATGACTTTCAGTGGGCACTTAAGAGTTGAAGACAGGCAGGCATTCCTTAAGAGAGAAAAAGGGCAGGAGTGCCTGGGTGGCTCAGTTGGTTAAGTGTCCATCTCTTGATTTTGGCTCAGGTCATGATCTCAGGGTTGTGAGACCGAGCCCCACATCGGGCTCCACACCCAGCGTGGAGTCAGCTTAAGATTCTCTCGCTCTGTGGCACCTGGGTGGCTCAGTCAGTTAAGCATCTGCCTTCGGCCCAGGTCATGATCCCAGGGTCCTGGGATCGAGCCCCACATTGGGCTCCCTGCTCAGCGGGGAGTCTGCTTCTCCCTCTCCTGCCGCCCCTCTTCCTACTTGTGCTTTTTCTCACTCTTGCTCTCTCTCAAATAAATAAAATCTTAAAAAAAAGATCTCTCACTCTCCCTCTCCCTCCCCCCTCATTCTCGCTCTAAAAAAAAAGGAAAAAAAAAAGAGCAAGAAGGGCTAACATCAATGTTAATATTACCCACAATCAGGGAACACATATGAGAAAAAACGGTAAAGGATTTTATATTTCCAACCTTACAACTACACTGCTCTCATTAATTTCAACTCAATCAGGGATAATTTCTTAGAAAACTGCAACATAATAAAACTGCTGGTGAATTCCCAGCTAAACTTCCCATTCTTGCCACCTGGACTGTGTGGTATGTTTCTATCCTTCTTCCCACTCACCACCTGGCTTACCACACCATAGGAAGTAAAGACATAAATGAAGTACCTGAACAAGTCTCCAGGCAGCCCCCAGAAAACAGCGTGGGCCTACATGCCTTACAGAGGAATTTCCTGCTAGCAGAATGGGATAAAAAAGGGCTCTTGTGCTCTTTATCAACTACAGAACCAAAAAGTCCAATAAATACCTGTTCCTCAAATCTTTGTATTCTTGTTACAGAGAGCAGGAGGGCAATGCTGAAGGGACATATGTTATTACTGAAATCTCCTTGCTGTCCTGCCTACAGAGAAACCAAAAAAGAGTCATTATTTACATCTTAAAAGTAGAACATAATCTACTGAAAACAGGTCCTTAAATGGATCAAAACTTAAACTTAAGACCTAAAACTATAAAACTTAAACATAAAACATATTGGAAAATCTTTAAAACCTTGGACTGGGCAAAGATTACTCAGATATAATACCAAAACCATAATTTATACAAGAAAAAATTGATAAATTGGACCGCATAAAAATTCAAACATTTGTGCTTCAAAAGACACCATTCAGAAGATAGAAAGATGAGCCACAGACTGGAAGAAATACTTGCTAATTATATACACGATAAAGGACTTATACTCAGAATATATAAGGAATTCCTAAAACTCAGTAAGACATGCAATCAAAAAGAGGGCAAAAGATTTAGAGACATTTCCCCAGAGAAGATATCAGAACGGCTAATCAGCACATGAAAAAGTGTTCAATTATCAATCATTAAGGGACTGCAAAGCAAAACCTCAGTGAGATACTGTTTCATACACACTGAAACAGCTATGATAAAAAAGACGGACAAGAACAAATGTTGGCGAGGATGTAGAGAAACGAACCCTCACACAGTGCTGGTGGGAATGTAAAATGATGTAGCCACTTTGGTAGTTTCTTAAAAATGTAAATATACATTTATCACATAACCCAGAAATTCCACTTGTAGGTATCTATCCAAGAGAAGTGAAACATATGTCCACACAAAGACCTGCATGTGAATGTTCATAACAGTATTATTCATAATAATAAATTCATAATTTATTATTCATAAAGCCCAGAAGTGGAAACAATTCAAATGTCCATCAACTGGTGAGCAGCTAAACCAACTGATAGACCCACACAGTGGAATACTATTAAACAAGAAAAAAGAATGAAATACTGACATGGGCTACAACACATGGATAACTTTGAAAACATCATGCTAAATGAAAGAAGCCATACACAAAAGATCATATATTGTATAATTCCATTTATATGAACTGTCTAGCAAAGGTAAATCTTATAGAGACAGTAGATGAGTGGTGGCCTGGGCCTGGGAATGTGAATTTACTATAAATGGGCATGAGGGATTTTACAGGGTGATGAAAATGTTCTAAACCTGGATTATGGTGATGGTTGCACAACGAGGTAAACTTACGAAAAATCACTGAATTGTAAACTTAAAAATGGATGAATTTTATGTTATGTAAATTATATCTCAGAGAAGGACAAATACCGTATGATTTCACTCATGTGGAATTTAAGAAACAAAACAGATGAACATAAGGGAAGGGAAGGAAAAATAAGATGAAAACAGAGAGGGAGGCAAACTATGAGACTTTTTTTTTTTTTTTTTTAAAGATTTTACTTATTTATTTGACAGAGAAAGACACAGTGAGAGAGGGAACATAAGCAGGGGGAGTGTGAGAGGGAGAAGTAGGCTTCCTGCTGAGCAGGGAGCCTGATGTGGGTATCGATCCCAGGACCCTGGGATCATGACCTGAGCCGAAGGCAGATGCTTAACGACTGAGCCACCCTGGCACCCCACCATAAGAGACTCTTAACTCTAGGAAACAAACGGTGCTGGAGGGGAAGTGGGTGGGGGGATGGGGTAACTGGGTGATGGGCATTAAGGAGGGCAGTTGATGTAATGAGCACTGGGTGTCATATGCAACTGATGAATCACTAAATTCTACCTCTGAAACTAATAATACATTATATGTTAACTAAATTGAATTTAAATAAAAAAATATATCTCAATAAAGTTTAAAAAATAGGTCTCTGAGGCCTAAAAGAAATGATACCAAAAGACAATAAATAAATAATAAATTAAAAAAAAAAACCAACAAACAAAAATAATACAGTGGAATAGACCAAGATATACAAAACTGGGGGTACCTGGGTGGCTCAGTTGTTAAGCATCTGCCTTCGGCTCAGGTCATGATCCCGGGGTCCTGGGATCGAGCCCCGCATCGGGCTCCCTGCTCTGCAGGAAGCCTTCTAATCTCTCTCCCACTCCCCCTGCTTGTGTTCCCTCTCTCATTGTGTCTCTGTCAAATAAATAAATAAAATCTTTAAAGAAATACTAAACTGGTGGGGCGCCTGGGTGGCTCAGTCGTTAAGCATCTGCCTTCAGCTCAGGTCATGATCCCAGGGTCCTGGGATCGAGCCCACATCAGGCTCTCTGCTCAGTGGGGAGTTGGCTTCTCTGCCCCCCCGCCCCATGCTTTCGTGCACGTGGGATCTCTCTCTCTGAAATAAACAAATAAAATCTTAAAAAAAAAACAAAACTGGTTCTTTGGAAAGATCAATAATGTAGTTACTATAAACCTAAATAAAAAGAAGAGTGAACAGATACAGAGGAGATCAAGAAGCCTTAAAGTCGAGCTCCACATCATGGTCTTTAAATATCCTTTCCTACAAAAGGGACCCAGGGCTCCTTGAAGAAATGTTATCCATATGGGGCAAACCAAGTACAAGGAGAGCCTTGGATAGCAGTGTTCAAAGGGTCATGTCAGAAGGACACAGAAGCCAACTCGAAGGATCCAACTGGGACATTTGGAGTAATGAATAATGAATATAAGGAATTAAAAAAGGTTAGTTGGTGCATAACAATATTCAAAAAAATAGGAGGGGGAGGCTTTTTTTTAATGGAAGAAAGCCAGCTAATAATGTAGAAGGACTAACAGACTTAGAAAATTTTTTATTTTAGTTCTACCATTTTGCAACTCCCAGTATAATTACTGATTAAGGCTAAGCATAGTCAGTAGATGGGAAAATGAAAACCACTGTGTGAAAGGTTACTGAGGAAAAGGATTTTCACGTGATCTAAATTATGAGCCCATGGATTACTTTCTAATTACAAAAGGAAACATAGATCTTTGCAAATGAAGAAAAATGATGGTCACTGTCTTAACCAAAAGAAAAAACAGTCCTTTATCTGTACACTACTGTTCTTTAAAAAAGCTCAAAACATTTCTAATTTTAATCTTACTACTTCACAAATATTTAATGATGCATGACTTAGTTTCACAAAACTCTGTAATATACTACTAGAGATAGGCACTATGCCAATTCTTAAATGGAGAAACAGAGGTCAGAAACAGATGATGGGAGTTATGATTTAATGTTAAGTTTCCTGCTGAACAGTCCTCTTTTTTTTCTTTTTAAACACCCAAACATTTAAGCATGGTTTTAGAATGGAACTTGCTTAAGAATGTGGTGACATATATTTTCTACTTTCAAAATAAAAGGCATCCTCTAGATCTAGGGCCACTGTACAAAGCTTCCCCTCCGTCTCCTGTCATTAACGAGCATCAAAGAGGCCTGAGTTGAAACACCCGTTTCATAAAGAGCTCCTGGGTCACCGTAGGAGTCCGGGGCTACCTTTAGGTGTTTCAGGAGTTCTCTGCCTAGTTCACAGTCCAGTTTGATGGCAAACACGATGTGTAGAATAATGGTGCCTTCCACATGACGCAGTTCACCTGATGGCACAGTAACAAGATCCAACAGCCTACAAGATTCAACAGAAAGGTATGAGCTACAGTTTGAGCAAGAGACAAGGGTGCAGATACTCAGATGAACTCAAGCTGAACTCATACCATCACTGGAGGCAGGACGTGTAAATTCTACTGCCTCATTCCTTGCTTCTTTGTAACAAAACTTCCTGAAAGCATGAATTGTCTATTATCATTAATTCCCCTTCTTTACATGTTCTCAGTTTAATCCAATTCAACCAAGCTTCTGTCTCCTCCCTACCCACTCCCCTCAATGCCATTTGACTCTTCTTGCAAGGGTTACAAATGACCTCTATGTTGCCAAAACCAATAATTGAGTCCCACCTTAATGAATACCCCAACAGATATGACACAACTGACCACTTCCTTCTTGAAACACTTTTTTCTCTTCTGAGGCACTGTCACTGAATTCTTCTCCAATTTTTCTTTCTTTTTTTGGGGGGGGGGCTCATCCTCCCTTTAAATGGTGGAATCCTCTGAGCTCAGTCTTGGGTTTCTTTTTCTTCACCATTTCCCTAGGATTCCCTAACCAGTCCCATGGTTTTAGTTCTTTCCAATCTCTTATCTCCAGTCCTGACCTCTCCCTCTAGCTCTAGACTGTCTGCTTAACACCTCCATATGGGATGCTAATGTACCTCTCAAACTTATCATGGTTAAAACTGAGCTTATTTTGTCCTACACCTGCTTTTCTATCAGTCTTTCCTAATTCAGTATATAAGACCACCTACTAGTCAATTGCTCAAGCCACGTAACAAAAAGCTACCCTACAGTAGAAGTGGTGGGCTGCAATCAGATTAACAGCATGAGCTCTGCAGCCAAGCTGCCCTGATTGAAATCTCAGCTCCGCTGCTATATAACCTTGGGATATTCCTTAATTTCTCTGTGCCTCAATTCCCACATGCATAGAGGCAAAATAGGGTAGTTGTGAGGTTTACGTGCTTAGAACAGCACCTGGCACAGGTAAACACTCTACACATTATTTGCTTTAGGAAAAATCTTTTTCAGACATGCCAAGCTATGTCCTGCATTCGTACTAACTATTCCACTAACTGAGAATGTTCTTTTCCCTGATCTGCATATAGTAGTTCTTACCATTCAGGCTTTAAAGTAGACCCTCTCTAAGAGGTTTTCCTTGACCACCCACTCTAAAGTAGTTACACTGTCAGTATTATGTCATTTGAGTTATCTGCATAGCACTTTCTAATATTTTTCTTATTTATTTTCTGTTCTCATCAGTATTTAAACTCTGAGAGCAGGGACCTTGTCTGACTGGTTCATCACTAGAGTCCCAGGGCCAAACAGTTCCTGGCACAGAGTAGACACTTCATAAACAGCTCATAAACTCACACCTTACACAACAATTATGGCTATTCTCCTGGAGAGCTACACATGAGGGAGGTGAAGAGGATGCTTTAGTACTGAGCAGCTCAGAGAGGACTAGGGAAGTTCTGTGCTAAGGTGAAGGCAGGGACTGAAAGGTTAATTAACAAGGAAATAAAACACACATAAGAAGATGCATCTGTCAAAATGATTTTATTTCTGTACTGTATTACTCACTCATCACCACTCTGTTCCTCATTGTGATGCTTATCTAGCTCATTGAAGAAAGTTATGATTCCTTCCAAAGCTCTCCTTCTGTTTCCCTGAAAAAATACAAAATAGGTAAGGTCTCCCCATAAAGATCAAGATCACCAAGTTGAACTTAAAGTACTTTTCAGCTTAGAGGATTCTCAAATAGGAACCTAAACAGGTAAATTACAACCTAAAATCACACTAAGCATTTACAGAACACTTTTTCATGTTGAGATTGGGTTTGAAATGCATCTTAGTGTCAGACTTAAGTTAAGGGGCTGATAGTCCACCCTTTTGTGAGATCTTTATCCCTTCTGCTTCCCCCCCACACACACACAGACTGTGGGAGTACAAGAGTCATGTATGCTTTCCTTGGCTGAGGAGTATGACCCTTTTATCCATCATATCATCAGACATGAAATGAAAGCATCTATGCCCTAGTATGTAAATCAAGAGTATGAATAAGCTAAATGGCCCTAACTGATCATTCGACTGAAGTTTAAAGTGTGTGTGTGTGTGTGTGTGTGTGTGTGTGTGTGTGTGTGTATTTATTTATTTATTTATACCTTTGAGGAGAGAACCAGAAGCTGATAGACCAGAGGTGGTATTTCTTGAAGATTCAACTTGGAGAACATCCTCAACACTTTTTCCACCACAAATTCCACCTCTTCCGCAGTGAGAGGGACATCCCTGTGGATCAAAGACTCTCAAGGCCAGAGCTATGGACTAATTCGGGAGATATTAGAATATTATAACTGCCTCTTTGGTTTTTATCTAACAGAGAACCTTAAAGGGGGCCAAAGCCTTACATAAGCAAAGTCATATTGGAAAAAAATCATAGTTTATATAGTCATAGTTTAAATAATACAGTTTAAATATAGTTCATAGTTATAGTTTAAATAAGCAATTAAAGTAAAAAGGAGGGGAGAAAATCCTATAACAAAGAAGAGAGGCACCAATACTCTTACTTGGAGGACAGTAGTGTCTGAGCTTGCTAAATTTCAATTTCTAGCAGGCACGTTCACACAGCAGGGTAAAACAAGGGAAGGGAACAATGATGCTTACTTGAACATGGAGGTGAGTTGGATTACATATTGCCGATCCCATCTGATTAAAGAAAAGGACAAAGAATATCTCAATTTAACTTATTTGCATATTACTTTATAAAATTAATGAGGGAAAAAATTAGGTCATTTCAAGTTTGATTTGGTACCACTGGAAAACAAGATCAAAGAATCAATGAAATAACAGCTCTTAACCTATAAAACTGCAAAAATCAAAGTCTGATGTTATTCAATGCTGGGAATTTTGGGAAACAAATGCTCTCCACATACTATTTTAGAGAGTATACTGGTATAAACCTTCTGGAAAGACAAGCTGGCAATACTTATCAAGTTTAAAAATGCACATAACCACAGACCCCCCCTAATTTCTATAGTATTAGAAATATATCCCAAGTCCATGCTTATAAAAAGTCACCTAGATACATAAGGATGTTCATTGCAACACTTTTTATGATAGCAAAAAACCAAATAACCATATATTATTTATTGGGAAAAAAAACCACTCTTAACTGGAGATTAGCCATTTATAACAGAACAGTACGGAACTATTGAAAAGAATGATGTAGAGTTGTGTATACTGACATGAACAGATGTGTTAAATGAAAAATGCAAGGTATATTACAATGTGTATGGAATAAACTCTTCAGTGTATTAAAAACAAATGAAGGTTGCCTGGCTAGCTCAGTTGGAGGAGCATACGATTTGTGATCTCAGGGCTGAGTGTGACCCCCATATTGGGTATAGAGATTACTTAAAAATAAAATCTTTAAAAATTTTTTTTTAATTTAAAAACAAATGAATAGATAAGCACATGTGAGCTGATACATATTTAAAGTTATGTATGTTGGGCGCCTGGGTGGCTCAGTTGGTTAAGTGACTGCCTTCGGCTCAGGTCATGATCCTGGAGTCCCGAGATCAAGTCCCACATCGGGCTCCCTGCTCAGCAGGGAGTCTGCTTCTCCCTCTGACCCTCTTCCCTCTTGTGCTATCTCTCATTCTCTCTCTCTCAAATAAATAAAATCTTTAAAAAAAAAATAAAGTTATGTATGTTAAGGATCGTATGTAAAGAACCATAAAAACTGTTATTTCTGATTTAGGTAATCCTGGGTGCTCCCTTCTGTTTCTTTTTAATGTACCCAAATGTAATCATTGTATTACACAACTTAGTATTCTCTTTATTTCACTGACTATAGTAAGGATTTTTCATCTTTGATGGTTTTATATATTTCACTTTTAATGGGTTTAAATTTCATGGAGTAGCTCTACCTTAATTTACATAGGTTACATACCCTAACTTACATTTCTCTATTATTGTACATATAAAGTGGGTCACAATTTTCTGGGTTGAACATGCTCATGTATGAGGATTTTCTTATTATGCTGGAGTCTTTCCTTAAGGTAGATTCCCATATTTCTGGCTTAAAGATATAACCATTACTTATATATCCTACTCATTTAAAAAAAATATAAGGGGTGCCTGGGTGGCTCAGTTGGTTAAGCAACTGCTTTCAGCTCAGGTCATGATCCTGGAGTCCCAGGATTGAGTCCCACATCGGGCTCTGCTCAGCAGGAAGTCTGCTTCTCCCTCTGACCCTCCCCCATCTCATGTGCTCTCTCTTTCTCATTCTCTCTCTCTCAAATAAATCTTTAAAAAAATAAATAAAATAAAAATAAAAAATATAAAAGATATAGCAGCAGGATGACTTCTCAGCCTTAAGGACCTTGGGACTCCAAATTAATGGTAGAGGACGAAACTGTGTTAAGATGAACAGTCAAGTAAGGAGCTTTTGTTCCCTGCAAGCTCTGGTACAGCTTTGGAGGACCAGGGTGAAAATGGTGGCCTCCCAATCTCCACTCGGAGGAGCTGAGAACTCGGGGCCCCGCTCCTCAGTGTGCTCCCAGAGAAAAGCAGTCACTCCCGTCTCCCTGGTCTCCAGCTGCACTGCGTGCTCACCCGGCCTGTGACCCAGCGTTTCTATCTCTGGCACCCGACCCTGTGTGGAGTCTCCAAACCCAGCAGATCCCTGTGCTCCATCACTTGCCAGAAGCGACCGACGGAGGCCCCCTCCCCTGCCATCTATCCTCCCGAATATCGCCTCGGATTCACTTCTCCGCACGTCCTACCTTCCAACAGATTTAAATTGGCATCTCACTTTGAAAGACAGTATGCAGGGGATGCACAGATAAACTACACTTGGACAGGATTGGAGTGAAATAACTCTTTCCAGTCTCCTTTGGTGGTAAGAAAAGTAATCTAGCCTGTGCCAGATGGCCATTTGCTGTACCAGGCAGTCATGCCTCCCTATGGCAGCAATCTGCAAGATGCCCGCTCTCTAGGCTGCCAGTCTTTTTGAATCCTGTAACGTGGAAATTATAGGCTAGGTCTTTGTGAAGCATATGCAGGCAATAGGATGATCGATCCTGTCACAGAACATGGGCTAGTCTGAATGACTGACTTACTGCATTTTTGTAATTTATTGTGATGTGTAAAACTAAAATAATTCATTTGATTTATTGTTTGGTAATGCTTTTTATTTTGTGACAAATCAGTTTTGTATCAACAAACTAAAAGATAAGAAAACCTCATGTTAATGAAAAAAAAATGCTGAATTTCTGCTAATCAAGAATATTAATAGATGTGTAACTTGCAGAGAAGGTTGACAAATAACACTCACCAAAGAGGCCATGGTGATGTGGACCACATAAAACTAGGAAGGACTGTGTAATATAGCAGTCTTGAAAAGTTAATGGTTATTTCAGAAGACTGCTCAAAGACAGCAACTTCTTGCAACTTCAGAAGGTATGCTTACACATCATTCTGTGAAGCATGACTTTTCATTCACATCAAATGAACATTTTCTAATTTAACATTACTCCTTTAAGATTTTCAAATATGTATCATCAAATTATAACACTTAGTGTGTTAACTTTACTACCAGAAATTGAACTTTGAAGAGTTAAACAGTCCAAGTTTTTATGTTAGTGTCATTATGCCCTTATTTTGAAAAGCATTTAGCTAATTCTGAGAATTCATTTTTTTTCAATTTTGAAATCAAAAGAAATGCTTTGAAAGTTTATTTCACTGAAGGTGAAAGATCTTATGCTAGTGTGAACAGTATAGATTAAGTTTAGAAATTCTCCATTGAAGATCTTTTTTTTGCTCTGATCACAGGAATATAGTCATGGTAAAAATAATATTCTCACCAAATTGAGAAAGTAGGAACTAAAATGTAGTTGAAAGTGGTTGTGTTCACAAATAATATGTGTGTGTGTGTGTGTGTGTGTGTGTGTGTGTGTATAGAAGCTCCAGTATTTAAAAATAAAGTCTGTAGAGTAGTTAGCATATATTGCACGCACATGCATAGACAGACGTATATGTAGATAAATTACATTTTGTGATGGGGTGATAATAAATGTAAACAATATATTAAGCAAAGCTGGGGTGCCTGGGTGGCTCAGTTGGTTGAATGTCTGACTCTTGATTTCAGCTAGGGTCGTGATCTGGGGGTCCTGGGATCAGGCCCCGTGTCGGGCTCCATGTTCAGTGCAGAGTCTGCTTGTTCCTCTCTCTCCCCTTGCTTGCTCTGTCTCTCTTTCTCTCTCAAAAAAATATAAATAAATAAATAAAATCTTAAATATAAAAAAAAAGATGAACAGTCAAGTAAATAGAAATTATAGGTAGTCTTAGAACAGAAAATATAGTAAGTAATCTCTCAAAAATTCATCGCGGACTACATAAATGGTTTTACAGTTGTACATTATAACCAAAAAAAAAAAAAAAATACTAAAGACTTAGTGATATAAATTCCTGAAATAAACTGTAATCCTTTTTTTGGCCACTTGTACAACTGAGAAAGTGCTACACATTAATAAGACTTACCTGCTAGAACACAGGGTGTTAATCAACTGCTTCTTACATTCTTCCCCACTCAGTTCACCTAGAAATGCAAAATACACTGAGAAATGAACTTGATTAAGTAACGAGCAAAAAAGCCACTAAAATTGGAAGAAAATTACCTTTTTCATAATCCAGATTTTCCTTGTTGGCAACAAGGGCAGTGAGAATGATGGGTAATAACTCCAAAGACTTTCCATTGGTTAAGCTGCCCTCTTTGATAGCTCCAATAAACTCCTTGGCTAATTCAAGCAGTAATGATCCTGGAAAATTGTGAGCCTAAAAATTCATGGGATAAAGAAAATGTTAAGCAGAATAGATGTTTGGTAACTCTTTCCACAAAAGTGTCTCTTGCTGAATTAATAGAACTGGCACCGAAACCCTGAACTGGTCCTGTAAGGGATCCTGCTCTGGTACAAACTTGTAATTGTAAAAGATTTCAAAGGTCAGAATCCTCCAACAGTTCTCCAATGTTTTCAAATACTCTTCAAAGATATCAGATGTCCACAGTATCAGAAATTAACATAAACATGGGTTTATGGCCCATCCATCATCTATTCTGTTTTTTTAACAGTTCTTATTCATAAGTAGGAACTATGCTAGGTTTGGCACATTTAAGTTTACCCTCCCTCAACAAATTACAACCCCGCCCCCAAATCTACCCAAAACCAAAAAAGTTTTTCTTTTCCAACTTACCTCTAGCATTAGTAATCCTATGATCTCAGATGCTACTTCTTTCTGCAAATCCCCTGATTCCACTAAGTGGATACAACAAATGTATATCTTAAGTCTCCTAAGAGCTCCAGCTTCCTCAGAGCAGGGGGAACCTTATTGTTTTAAACAAGTGGTACAGAAACAAAGAAAGAATAAAGGAAGAAATCTTAAAAAGTTGAAGGGCAAACAGGAAAAACAAACAGCTTTATAGTTTAATATAGAAGTAGAATTATCAAACTACTGATGACCAGAATGTTTAGAATAGCAATATTTAGGAGCTTTACAAAAGTACTTAAATTAGGCAGATGAGAAATGTCATCTTTTCTTCTTCCACTTACATCATTAATTTTTAAAACAAGTTCATAGTACAAAAGGAGAAATAACCTTTTTTTAAAAAAAAAGATTATTTATTTATTTGACAGAGCACAAAAGCAGGCGGAGTTGCAGGCAGAGGGCGAGGGAGAAGCAGGCTCCCTGCTGAGCAAGGAGCCCGATGCAAGGCTCCATCCCAGGACCCTGGGATCACGACCTGAGCTGAAGGCAGTTGCTTAACCAACTGAGCCACCCAGGCACCCCGGAGAAATACCTTCGAGCCTTTTTGGGTCCAGTAACCCAAATTAAATGTCTTTAACATATTCCACTTCAAAACATAACTGAGTAATGTCAGCAGGAATGGCAGAATAATAATGACCTCAGAAAATCCTCTCCTCCATAAAAGCAGTAAGAAAACTGACAAAATAATGAAAACCATCAACAACAATCCTGGGAGAGGAAAATGGTATCTGATGTCCAGAGTTCCCACAAAATATCATTTAAAATGTCCCAAAAGTATGGGCCATATACAAGAAAAAAGAGAACGAGAAACTGTCCCTGACAGAGACTAGATGTTAGATTACTAGACAAAGATTTTAAATCAGCTATTTTCAGTATGTTCAAAGATGGAAACGATGCCTAAAGAACTAAAGGAAATGTCTCCTAAATAGAGACTATCAACAAAGAGAAATTGTAAATAAGCAGGGGTGCCACTGTGGCTCAGTTGGTTGAGCATCTGACTCTTGATTTCAGCTCAGGTCATGATCTCAGGGTCATGAGACTGAGCCCCTTATCAGGCTCTGCACTCAGCATGGAGTCTGCTTGAGGATTCTTTCCTTCTGCCCACTCCCCCCACCCCCGCTCATGTGTGCTCACACTCTCTCTCAAATAAATATGAAAAAAAGAAATTGTAAATAAGTAAATAAAAAATTCTGAAATTAGAAGTACAATAATTGAGCTGAAAAAATCACAACAAGGTCTCAACAGGAGATCTGATCTGGGGAAGAAAGAAACAGAGAACTCAAAGATAGAGCAACTGAGATTAGCCAGTCTGAGGGACAGAAAGAAAGAAAAAGAAAAATGAACAGAGCCTCAAAGACCTGTGGGATATCATCATGAGTGCTAACACAGACATAATGAGAGTTCAAAAAGACAGAAAGGGGCAAAAGAGGAAATGGCCAAAAACTTCCCAATTTTAATGAACGCTAATTTTCACATTTAAGAAACTCAATAAAGTCCAATGATAAACACAAGAGAAGTACACCTAGACATATTAGCAAACAGTTAAAATCAAAGACACCTCATAACAAAGGCCATATGTGAAAAACCCATAACATCATACCCAATTATTAAAGATTGAAAGCATTTCCATAAAACATGAAAGATACAAGGATGTCCACTTTTACCACTTCTATTCAACATAGTATTGGAATTCTAGACAGAGCAATTATTGTATTTAGGGCCACTGAACTGTACACTTAAAAAAAAAGTCAAAGACAAAGAAAGAACCTTAAAAGCAATAAGAGAGGAGCAAGTCATCTGGGAAACAGATATTCAATATAATTAACAGCTGTTATCTCATTAAAAAAAACAACAAAAACAAACAAACAAAAAACCCCCCACAACATTGAAAGGCAGAAGGAGATGGGATAACATAGTCAAACTGCTGAAAAGAAGGACTGTCAACCAAGAATTCCACAACCAGAAAAACTATCCTTCAAAAATGAAGGGGGGGGGGCCTGGGTGGCTCAGTCGTTAAACATCTGCCTTCGGCTCAGGTCATGATCCCAGGGTCCTGGGATCAAGCCCCGCATCGGGTTCCCTGCTCAGCAGGAGGCCTGCTTCTCCCTCTCCCACTCCCCCTGCTTGTGATCCCTCTCTTGCTATGTCTCTGTCAAATAAATAAATAAAATCTTTAAAAAAAAAAAAAAACGAAGGAGGGAACCTGGGTGGCTCAGTCGTTAAGCGTCTGCTTTCAGCTCAGGTTATGGTCCCAGGGTCCTGGGATTGAGTCCCACATCGGGCTCCCTGCTCAGCGGGAAGCCTGCTTCTCCCTCTCCCATTCCCCCTGCTTGTGTTCCCTCTCTCACTCTCTCTCTGTTGAAAAATAAATAAATCTTTAAAAAAACAAAACAAGGGCGCCTGGGTGGCTCAGATGGTTAAGCGTCTGCCTTCGGCTCAGGTCATGATCCCAGGGTCCTGGGATCGAGTCCCACATCAGGCTCCCTGGTCCTTGGGAGCCTGCTTCTCCCTCTGCCTCTCTGTCTCTCTCTCTCTCTGTCTCTCATGAATAAATAAATAAAATCTTTAAAAAAAAATAATAAAAAAATAAAAAAATAAAAAAACAAAACAAAAATGAAGGAGAGGGGCGCCTGGGTGGCTCAGTTGGTTAAACATCTGCCTTCAGCTCAGGTCATGGTCCCTGGGTTCTGGGATGAGCCCCACGTCTCCTGCTTCTCCCTCTGCACCGCCCCCCCACCAGCTCATGCTCTCTCTGATGAATAACATCTTAAAAAAAAAAAAGAAAAAAAGAAATAAAAGGCATCTAGTTTGAAAAACAAGTAAAATTATCCCTATTCAAAAATGACATAATCTTGTTTATAGAAAACCCTAAGGTATCCACAAAAAATAAATTATTAGAGGGTGGTACCTGACTGGCTCAATCGGTGGAGCACTGGACTCTTGATCTGGGGTTGTGAGTTTGAGTCCCATGTTAAGTGTAGAGATTATCTTTTTTTTTTTTTTAGACTTTATTTATTTATTTGACAAAGAGAGAGAGAGCACAGGCAGGGGGAGCAGCAGGCAGAGGGAAAGGGAGAAGCAGACTCCCAATGAGCAAGGAGCCTGATGCAGGGAGCCTGATTCAGGGCTCGATCTCAGGGTCCCAGGATCCCAGGATCGTACCTGAACCAAAGGCAGACACTTAACTGACTGAGCCACCCAGGTGCTCCTTTTGAGAGTACTTAAAATAAAATCTTATCCCAGGGTCCTGAGATTGAGCCCTGCATCGGGCTCTGTGCTAAATACGGAACCTGCTTGAGATTCTCACTCTCTCCTTCTGCCCCTCCCCCCACCTGCTCGTTCTCTCTCTCTCCAAATAAATAAATTTAAAAATAAAATCCAAAAAAAAAAGTCTACTGCATTTCTTTTTTTTAAGGTTTCTATTTATTTGACAGAGAGATAGAGAGCATAAGTAGGCCAAACAGCAGGAAGAGGGAGAGGGAGAAGCAGGCTCTCCACTGAGCAGGAAGCCCGATGTGGGGCTCGATCCCAGGACCCTGAGATCATGACCTGAGCCAAGGGCAGCCACTTAACCGACTGAGCCACCCAGTTGCCCCATGCATTTCTATATACTAACAATGAACAATTAGATGACTAAATTAAGAAAATTCCATTTATAATAGCATCAAAAGAAAATAGAATACTTAGAAATAAATTTAAGATGGGCGCCTGGGTGGCGCAGTTGGTTAAGCGACTGCCTTTGGCTCAGGTCATGATCCTGGAGTCCCAGGATGGAGTCCCGCATTGGGCTCCCTGCTCAGCAGGGAGTCTGCTTCTCCCTCTGACCTTCCTCCCTCTCATGCTCTCTCTCTACCATTCTCTCTCTCAATAAATAAATTTAAAAAATCTAAAAAAAAATAAATTTAAGAAAAGTATGTACAAGACTTGTATTCTGAAGACTATAAAATATCACTGAAAGAAATAAAGAGAACCTAAGTAAATGGAAAGACATCCCATGTTCATGTAACTGAAGACTTATGCTAAGATAGCAGTACTTCTCAAATTCATATACAGATTCAACACAATCCCTACTAAAACCCGTTTCCTTTTTTTCAGAAACTGACAAGCTGATCTTAAAATTCATATGGAAACACGAGGGACCCAGAATATCCAAAATAATCCTGAAGAAGAAAAACAAAGTTGGAGGACTCAAAGTTCCTAATTTTATAACTTACTACAACATTATAGTAATCAAGACAGTGTGGTGCCGACATAAGGAGACACATAGATTAAGAGACTAGAACTGTGAGTCTAGATATAAACCCTCACATTTATGGGTGATTGATTTTCAGTAAGGATGCTACTGAAAACAAGAAAAGATGATGTTGGACCCCGACCTCACACCATATACAAAAATAAATTCAAATTGATCAAAGATCTAAATGTAAAAGCTAAGGCTATAAAACTTTGAAAAGAAAACAGATTTAAATCTTCATGACTTTGGACTAAGCAACGGTTTCTTAGATAAAACACTCAAAGCACAAGCTGTAAGAAAATAAAATGGACATCAAAAAACTTTATGCTTCAAAGCATATTATCGAAAAAGTGAAAAACAACTCCGAATGGAAGAAAATTTTTGCAAACCATATATTTAATAAGGGACATGTATCTAGAACATATAAAGAGCTATTACAACTCAATAATAAAAAGACAAATAACCCAATTTTTTAAAGTGCAAATGATCTGATAGACAGTTCTCTAAAGAAGATACAGAAATGGCCAGTAAGCACATGAAAGGATGCTCAACATCATCAGCCACCAGGGAAATGCTTATCAAAACAATAGTGAGGGCGCCTGGGTGGCTCAGTTGGTTAAGCGACTGCCTTCGGCTCAGGTCATGATCCTGGAGTCCCGGGATTGAGTCCCACATCGGGCTCCCTGCTCAGCAAGAAGCCTGCTTCTCCCTCTAACCCTCCCCCCTCTCATGTACTCTCTCTCTCTCTCTCTCATTCTCAGTCTCTCAAAATAAATAAATAAATCTTTAAAAAAAAAAAAAAACAATAGTGAGATACCACTTCACACTCCCTAGTATGGCTACAGTGAAAAAGACAGACAGTAACAAAGGTTGACAAGGATATGGAAAAATCATCATCCTCACTCAGTGCTGGTGGTAATGTAATATAGAAATCAAAAGAGGTATTCCAGGTCATTAAACCCCAGAGCTCCTTTGACCCTTGTTAAGCACAGGTTAAGTAGTAAACATTGCTGTTCTCTTCTCCACAATTTTAAAAGCACAAGTAAACCAAAGTGCATTTTATGAAATGCATCCTTTATAGGCCCCAAACCAGCGATACAATCTCAAGTACCCGCTTCAATTCCCTTAAGTAAAATTATTTGAGTCCCTAAGAAAGGAGACTGCTGCTTTAGTTGATTTTGTAAAAACCCCTAAACACAGAAAGTCTCAGTGTGGCTTCAAAAGTAAGAAAAGCAGCAATATGTGCCCAAAGTAAACAAATCTAATGAACCCAGGCAGGTAGAAGTGGCATTAATTATTACCTTTGAAAATGGCTCGCAGGAGTGCTCCAGCAGCTTTTCCTTTCACTGCCTGATTCTGAAGGAGATTAGCCAACTGCAATCAAAGAAAGAAAAAGCTACAAGTCTCTGGCAACAATTTCTCTACCCCAATGACCGAAATTCCCAATATGAATCATCTGTCAGGTTCATACCCTTCAGAGACTTCAGGTATCACAAATATCACTGATTTAGATAGAGCAGCATAGAACTTAACATGATACAGGGCTGTCAAGACTGAAATTTATTCATATCTTCACTCTACAATTGTCTAAGTACAACAGAACTTACTAAAGAGAAAAGAGCATAGTGATAGGATACTTTTTTTTTTTTTTTAATCACTCTTGCTCCTTATATAGAGAATGGCTTGTGGGAGGCTTAAGAGTGAAATAGGGATATGTTAGGAGACTGCTATAGTGTTCAAAAGTGAGATATGATAGTGGTCTAGACCAAATAGCAGGGGAGATATTACTGGTTGAACTTTTAAAGTCCCCCCGCCCCATCACTACCATTCATGTTGGAGTTCTAACCCCTAGGACCTCAGAATGTGCCTTATTTGAAAATAGGGCTTTTGCAAATGTAGTTAGTTAAGTTGAGGTCATTACAGTTGGTGTGAATATGACTATCCTTATAAGGGGAATCTTGGACACAGAGACATATGCACAACAAGTGTGCCATGTGAAAATGAAGGCAGAGAGCAGGGTGATAGAAGCTAAGGAACACCAAAAATTGTCAGC
This sequence comes from Callorhinus ursinus, assembly GCF_003265705.2. Taxonomy (NCBI): domain Eukaryota; kingdom Metazoa; phylum Chordata; class Mammalia; order Carnivora; family Otariidae; genus Callorhinus; species Callorhinus ursinus. The sequence goes on from NW_027397107.1 coordinate 6,440,005, forward strand.
AAACCACCGGAAGCTAGGTGAGATTCTCACAGCCTCAAAGAAACTAACACTGCCAGCACTGTGATCTTGGACTTCGAATCTCCAGAACTATAAAAATAAATTTTTATTGTTTAAGCTACTCAGTTTGTGGTACTTTTATAATCAGCAGCCCTGACAAACTAATGAAGATGAAGAAAAGTAGACTGAAGATATATTTGAGGGCTCGAATTAACAGGACTTTGCTGTGGTCTGAATGTTTATGTCCTCCCCTAAATGCACATGTTGGAATCCTAATGCCCAATGTGACAGTATTTGGAGGTGGGCCCTTTGTAGATAATTAGGTCATGAGGGTAGAACTCTCATGAATGGGATTAGTCCCCTTAGGAGAGATCCCACAGAGCTCTCTAGCCCCTTCCACCATGTGAGGATACAACATGAAGCCTGCAACCCAGACAGAAGAGTGCCTTCATCTGACCATACTGGCATCTCCGACTTCTAGCCTCAGAACCATGAGAAATAAATGTTCCTCGTTTATAAGCCACCCAGTCTGTCATATTTTCTTTTCTTTAAAAGATTTTATTTATTCATGAGAGAGAGAGAGAGAACACACAAGCAGGGGGAGAGGGAGAGGGAGAAGCAGACTCCCTGCCGAGCTGGGAGCCCGACGTGGGGCTTGATCCCAGGACCTGGAGATCAAGACCTGAGTTGAAGGCAGACGCTTAACCATCTGAGCCAGCCAGGCGCCCCTGCCATATTTTCTTATAGCAGCCTGAATGGACTAAGACAGACCTCCACATGGTTTAGAAGTGAAAAGGGGGTGGTGCTGAAGAAAAAGAAATCAAGAACTCTTACACTTCTGGCTTAAGCAACTAACTGGACAGATGCTGGCACTAGCCATTGACATGGTGAAAATCTGGTATTAAGCATCTAAATCACCCAGAGGGCTTGTTAAAACAAATTGCAAGGCCCCAGTTTTTGATTTAGCAAATCTGACATGGGACTCAGAACTACTACTCTTAAGATATCCAAGTAGAAATGCCAAGCAGTCAACTGGATATACCAAAATGGAGCCTGGGAAGAGCTCGATGGGAACACAGGAGATCATTCAGGAAGAGACGTAAAGAGAGGAGAAACACCAACATTCAAGGATTAAAAAGAGAAGCAGAAGCCAGCAAAGACGGAGAAGGTGACAATACCCAGAGAAATGAATGTCACAGAAGCCAAGACAAATAAAACTGAATTTGTTCTCTTCCGCAACTACACGGGCCTGGTCTTTCTGACTGGAGTCTGTATTATCTCCCTTCTTAAATAGGCAATAAGGAAGTACCTGACTGCTCCACCTGGAACTGCCAGCAGAATACTCAGCCCTTGACATAGCCCTCAGAGAAGGGTAGTTCTCAACCAGCGCTAAATTTGTTCCTCCTCCCACCCCCCAGAGTATACTGGGCAATGCTTGGAGACATTTTCAGTTGTCATAACTGGAAGGGTATTACGATCATCTAACGGATAGGACTAGGGATGCTCCAAAAACACCCTATAAGGCACAGGACAACACCCCTTGACAAAGAATTACCCAGTCCAAAACGTGAACAGTGCAAAGGCTGAGAAACCTGACTCTACCCTTTTTTTTTAAATTTTTATCCTTTTATTTTAATTCATTTTTAACTTTATTTTTTTAAATAAAATACACCACAAATTTCTAATTCGTATTTGGCCTTTCAAAAGAAAACAGAAAAAAATCCTGTAGGTTTTCCAATGGCATTTCTAAAATTTTTTTTTCCATTTTTTTTATTTAAATTCAATTAATTAACATACATTATCGGTTTCAAAGGTAGAGGTCAGTGATTCATTAGTCTAATATAATACCCAGTGCTCATTACATCACTTGTCCTCCTTAATGTCCAGCACCCAGTTACCCCATTCCCCTACCCCTTCCCCCTCCAGCCACCCTCAGTTTTTTCCTATGGTTAAGAGTCTCTTATGGTTTGTTTCCCTCTCTGATTTCGTCTTTTTCCGCCCCCCTCTTCCCCTATGATCCTGTTTTCTTAAATTCCACATGAGTGAGATCATATAATTGTCTTTTCCTGATTGACTTATTTCTCTTAGCATAATACTCTCTAGTTCCATCCACATCGTTGCAAATGGCAAGATTTCTTCTCTTTTCCTTTTTTTTTGATGGCTTAGTATTCCATTGAGTATATATATCATATTTTCTTTATTCATTCATTTGTCGATGGGCATCTGGGCTCTTTCCATAGTTTGGCTATTGTGGACATTGCTGCTATAAACATTGAAACCCTGACTCTTCTTGAAACAATTTCAGTTTCATTAGAAGGCAGTATGGCATGGGGAGAAAAAAAACGGACCTACAATCAGATGATGAATCCTGGCCATGCCATTTACTGGCTTCATAATCTCCGTCAAGTTATTTCACTGTATGTGTGTCCATTTCCCTACCTCCGAGGACAGGAGGATTCAGTTGGATGACAGGTAGAAAATTAACGCACAGGTGCTCAACGAATAGTTCCCTCCTGCTCCCTCTGTCCTCCGCTCTCCTTCCTCCCTCCACTTACATGATCTTTCCCTTCCTTTTTGACTTTATGCTTTTTACTGCATTTTAAAACACAAAAGTAAACGAAGTAAGATTACATAGCCTTGTTATTTTGGAAGGCTTTAACATTTTTCTTTTAATTTGTAGACTGAAACTATCAAGTTAATGGCACAGTCCAGATATAGACTTTTTTTTTTTTAATAGAACAGCCCTCATTTTGCAACATCTGATGTTTCCTCACGATTACACTGAGTTTATGCATTCTCTGTCAGAACACAGGTGATACTGTGTCCTTCTCATAGTATCACACCTGGAGGCATGTGATGTCCATCTATCCCTCACGGGTAATATTAATTCTGGTTGCTCAGTCAAATGTTTTGCTTGATTTTCCCACTTTATAATTACAGCCAGTGAGCAGTTTGTAGGGAGACACTTTGACCATGCACATATCCTGCTCCTCATCTAGTTTTCCCCTTGTATAATGGAAAAGCCCAGCAACAATTACCATTACCAGGTTATCAAAGTCAATACCACCAGGAATGACACAGACATCATGAGCCCAGTGATACAATACACTTGAAAAAGGCAAGGCGCCATCTCTGGGGTCCTTCTACCAGGGATGAATGACCTCAGTCCAATCATGAGACACAAAAAGACAGGCACCAACTGAGGGACATTCAGCAAAATAACGGATCAATACTCCTCAGGGTTATCAAGATCATGAGGAACTGTTGCAAACTGCAAGAATCAGGGAAAAATAACAAGTGCAATGTAGTATGCTGAGTGGGATTCTTGGGGAAAAAAATGACATCAGTGGAAAAACTACCATATAGAGTCTGAAGAGGGTCTTTAGGTTTGCTAATGGTATTGTACCCATGTTAATTCCTTGATTCTTAAAATTCTGACTAAGGTTACGTAAGATGCTATGGGAGGGATACACACTTTTCTGTAAGTCTAAAAGTAGCTCAAAATAAAAGGCAGGGCGCCTGGGTGGCTCAGTTGGTTAAGCCACTGCCTTCGGCTCAGGTCATGATCCTGGAGTCCCAGGATCGAGTCCCGCATCGGGCTCCCTGCTCGGCAGGGAGTCTGCTTCTCCCTCTGACCCTCTCCCCTCTCATGTGCTCTCTCTCTCTCTCTCATTCTTTCTCTCAAATAAATAAATAAAAAAAAAAATCAAGAAAAAAAAAAAAAAGGCAAAAAAAAAAGAAAGAAAAAGAAAATTCTCCCTGGATTTAGCAACCACTGGTTTCTTGCCTGATCCAATCTTCATCATGACAGCTGCAAAATGATGATTTTCTAACGCTAGCACAGTAAGCAAGAGACCTTCCTTCTCCCTAAAATTTATTTTTTTATTACCAGTACGGAGTCACAAATTTATTTTTCAAAGTCTTATAATTCATAACTGAACTTTATTATTTTGATGTTCTAATACCCTCAGATCTAGGTGACAGAACCCCTCTGAGTTAGATCATATGTCCTTGTGACATGCCCTCATCATTTTTTCTGAGCACTTTACTTTCTAGCTTAGCAAGATGTTCCAGGCTCATCTTGTATCTATCATGCCCACTCTTGAAAGCAGCCATTTCTCTGAAAAGCCCTGGTTCCCTTTAGTAGGGAATGATTATTAGAGACCAAAGATCTAAGTCACGGCTGTGCTTGTTAATACCATGCCATCTTTGTTGCCACATCTTGGGTCTTTCAGTGAACAGAGCTAAAAAAAAAAATATATATATATATATATATATATATATATATATGCATGTATATGCAAATACATACAAATATACGTGTGTGTAGATATGCATGTAAGTACACATATGTGAGAAGTCATTAAGTTCATATCAACACTTCCATTTCTAATTTATCCCCACAGGGTTCTCTCTAGCCTTCCTATATCCTATATTTGTCCCTTCTACCACAGTAAAAATGCTGACTTCCCAACGTCAACACATTTACTCATTTGCTGAACCCTGTAATACATCTAAAATCATTTCAGAATTGCTTTGTGCATATCACTACATTAAATAATCCTATTTAAAAAGTTCATGGTTTATTTGTATTTCTCCCTTCAATCCTCTGCCCAAGAGGGTATATGGTCAAATACTTGGATTAGTTCTTTTTTTCTACCTCCTCACCTTCAGTATGGTTATGGAATTCTTCCTGAGTTTCTTTTTTGTAAGGATACACAGATACATGTATGCTTTATTTCCCTTCTTTCTTATAGAAAAGGTAGAATAATACACATTTTTCATTTTGCCTTTTTAACTTAATATCTCCTGGAAATCATTATCAGTCCATAGTGAACTTCATTCTTTTTTACAGATTCAAGAACATAGTGCATAATATGATTTCATATTGTTGGAGGTACATCTTTAGGTATTCCTAGAAGTAGGATGAGTGGGTTGAGGGGAAATACATTTAAGTAGTTTTGTTAGATAGCATCAAATTCTTACCATTTTTGCATTCCTACCAGCAATGTATGAGTGACTGTTTCCCCAATCTGACCAAGAGTGTATAGACAAGGTGTTCATTTTTTTCCTACTCTGACAGATAATAGTAGCTGCTTCATTTTAATTAGTATTTCTCTTATGAGTAAAGCATCTTTTGTTTACAGCCATTTTTATGTCTTTTTGTGATTATCCTCTTCATTCCTTTTGCTCTTTTTCTATGGGATTTTTGGCCTCACTCCCTCAATTATTATTAATTATTTATGAATTAGGGATATTAATCCTTTATCTGTGGTACATTGCAAATATCTTCTCCCAATTTGTCATCTGTGTTTTGATGCTGCGTATTGTGTTTTTGGTCATGTAAATTTTACTTATATGTAGATAAATTTATCAATCTTTTAGTGTATCTAGATTTTGAATCCTAGAAAAGCCTTCTCTGCACTGAAATTAAAGAGGAATCTCAACCGTTTTCTTCTAATATTTAGATTTAAGATTTTGAGAGAGTGCACGCACAAGGGGGAAGGGACAAGCAGACTCCCCACTGAGCACAGAGCCTGGGAAGGAGGGGGCGGGGCTTGATCCTAGGACCCTTAAATCATGACCTGAGGTGAAATCAGACACTTAACCGACTGGGCCACGCAGGTACCCTAGATTTTTTTTTTTCCATTTAGACCTGATTCATGTGGAGCTTATTCTCGAACAGTATATGAAGAATAAATCTAATTTTATCTATTTTTTTCCTAAATGGCTATCTAGTTGTCCCAACACCATTTATTAAATACAATCTTTGCCCCAATTATTTGGAATACCACTTTATCATATATACTAAATTTTATATGTAGTTGGATCTATTTTGAGACTTTGTTATTCCATTATCTGTTCTTCTCTTCATGCACCAATACCACACTGAATTAGGATTTTTGGTGCATTTAGTATCTTGTAGGGCTGGTCCTTCCTCAGAGATCTTCCATTTCAGTGTTTTCCTAGCTATTCTTGCCTATTTTTCTTTATGAACTTCATTTCTGCTGTGTGTATGAAATGCTATTTTTACATAATTTTATATTCTGCTACCTTGCTGACTTCTTGTTCAAGATGGTTTGATCAGATTCTTCAGGGTTTTCCAGGTACACTAGTATGACATCTGCAAAGACAGATGGTTTTATATCTTTTTTTCCTATTCTTGTGCCTTTCATTGTTTTCTCTAGTTTAATTGCATTGGCTAACAGACCAGGACAACGTTAAATTGCAGTGGAAAGAGTAGGCTGCCTGGTTCCTGGTCTCAACGGTCTCATTACCATGCCCCTAGGGTCTCCCATTAAGATGCTGACTTTAGGATTTACACATACATTTTATTATGTTAAGGAAATAGGCCCCTACTCCCATTTTCTCAAAGAGTTTTTACCAGGAATGGGTGAATTTTATCAAAGGCTTTCTATAACTTATGAAGATAATCATAGGGTCTTTGGAGTAATATACTTTCTAACATTGAACCAACTTTGTATTTCTGGCATAAATTCCACTTAGTCATGACATATTTTCTTTTCATGTGGTATTGGAATCCGTTCCCTAGTATTTAAGATTTTTGCATCAATGTTCATAAGTGAAAATACCCTTTAATTTTCTATTTTTTTCTAAGATTTTATTTATTTGTCAGAGAGAGAGCGAGCAAGTGTGCGGCAGGCAGAGGGAGAAGCAAGCTCCCCGCTGAGCAAGGAGCCCGAAGCGGGACTCGATCCAAGGATCCCGGGATCATGACCTGAGCTGAAGGCAGATGCCCAACCGACTGAGCCACCCAGGCATCCCGTATGCTTTTTTTTTTTTTTAAGATTTTATTTATTTATTTGATAGGGAGAGACACAGCCACCCAGGCTCCCCTCCTGTATGCTATCTTTATTGGGTTTAGGGTATCAAGGTTATGCTTTATAAAAGCATCTAGACGTTTTCCCTATATATGTACATTTTTTTCTGTGTTATATATGCTGTCAAAAAATTCTGTAGCATTGAGACTATCTCTAATCTCTGATTTCTAAGAGTTTGGTAGAAGTCTCCTGTGAAATTATCTGAGCCTGGTGTTTCTTGTGAATTAATTGCTTAACTCTTTTTCTTCCATGTAAGTTGGTCTGGTTAAGCTTTCCATCTCAAATTGGGTCAATTTTATTAACCTCTATGTTCTTAATTATCCATTTCCTCTAGATTTTCAAATTTATTTGCATAAATGTGTACAAGGTAGTCTCTTAGTATTTTTGACATTTTCTCTTTATTAATAGTTATTTCAGGGGCGCCTGGTTGGCTCGATCAGTTAAGCATCCGACTTTAGCTCAGGTCATGATCTTGGGGTCCTGGGATCAAGCCCCGCCTTGGGCTCCAGGAGTCTGTTTGTCCCTCTCCCTCTGCCCCTCCCCTTGCTCTCAAATGAATAAAAATCTTTTTTTTTTTTTTAAAGATCTTATTTTTTTTTTAAAGATTTATCTATTTGAGAGAGCGAGAATGAGAGAGAGAGAGTACATGAGAGGGGGGAGGGCCAGAGGGAGAAGCAGGCTCCTTGCTGAGCAGGGAGCCTGATGTGGGACTCGATCCCGGGACTCCGGGATCATGACCTGAGCCGAAGGCAGTCGCTTAACCAACTGAGCCACCCAGGCGCCCTAATAAAAATCTTTTAAAAAAAGGTTTTTCCCCCTTCTCATTTCTTATTTTGTACGTTTGTGTTTAGTACATCACTTTCTTGATTAGATAATGGTTTTGTCCATTTTTTTCAAAGAATCAGGATTTTGATGTATTAATTTGATCTACTGGTTTTCTGTTCTCTACTTGATTAGTTTCCACTTTCATTTTAGTAGTTTCTTCTTTGTGTCTTTCTTTTGTTTACTGCTCTTTCAATAATTTAATTCATTTATTTTATTTCAATAATTTAATTCATTTATTTTATTTAATTGATTTAGGTGATTTTTAAAAGTATTCCACAGACTGATATGTAGTGTTCTCATTATTTTTTAGAAGTCCTGTAATTTCTGTTGGTATATTCCTTTTTTTTTTTTTATTTATTTTTATTTTTTTTTAAAGATTTTATTTATTTATTTGACAGAGAGAGACACAGCGAGAGAGGGAACACAGGCAGGGGGAATGGGAGAGGGAGAAGCAGGCCTCCCGCCAAGCAGGGAGCCCGATGCGGGGCTCGATCCCAGGACCCTGGGATCATGACCTGAGCCGAAGGCAGATGCTTAACGACTGAGCCACCCAGGCGCCCCTCTGTTGGTATATTCCTTTTTATCAAAAAGTTGTTTAGAAGGTATTTTATTTCAGGGTAGAAAACCTTTTTGGGGTCCCTAGGTGGCTCAGTCAGTTAAGTGCCAGCTCTTGATTTTGGCTCAGGTCATGATCTCAGGATTGGGGATCAAGCCCAGCATCAGGCTCCACGCTCAGTGGGGAGCCTACTTAAGATTCTTTCTCTCTCTCCCTCTGCCCCTCCTCTCTCAAACAAAACAAAACAAACCACCTTTTTACTTTTTATTTCATTTCTCATTTCTAGTTTTTACTGAATTGTGATCAAAGAGGGTGGTTTATATATTTCTACCTTATGGGACCTATCAATGTTTTCTTTGTGCTCTAGTATATGACACAATGATCATTTTTTGTGAACATTTTACATGTTTAAGATATATATATATATATATTTCTTTAAAGATCTATTTTTTTAAGTAAGCTCTACACTCAATGTGGGGGTCAAACTCAATCCCAAGATCAAGAGTTGCATGCTCTACTGACTGAGCCAGCCAGGCGTCCTGAAGATATATTCTCTTATTAAAGTATTCCCACATATTTTAAGTACTCTTCATATTTACCATCTCTTTACAATCTTTGCTTTGTTTAGGTATCCCAAGGTCTGTATTCCACTGTCACTAATTTCCTCTTTAGCAGTGTTTAGTCTACTGTTAACTATCAAGGTTTTCATTTCTAGAAGTTTTCTGATTGTTTTCCAAATCTATCCCTTATTTTATGGATTCTACTTCTTCATTGATATATTTGAAAATGTTAAAAATCACATTAAGGGGTGCCTGGGTGGCTCAGTTGGTTAAGTGACTGCCTTTGGCTCAGGTCATGATCCTGGAGTCCCGGGATCGAGTCCCACATCAGGCTCCCTGCTCGGCAGGGAGTCTACTTCTCCCTCTGATCCTCTTCCCTCTCGTGCTCTCTATCTCTCATTCTCTCTCTCTCAAATAAATAAATAAAATCTTTTAAAAAAAATCACATTAAGATTTGTGTGAAATATAAAGTCCCTTTTAGATTCCTCTAGTCTCTCTAAATCTTCGAATGTGAATTTTCCTACTGCTGGATATGTCAGTCTGTCTTGCCATGGACTTCTTTATGTGTTTTATACTTTTTTATTTTAAGCACATCTTCTTTAGACATTTTATTAAATAAAGTGAAGCATATACTGCTGGAATACTTAACAATTTGTAGAAGATATAAAAAAATGACTAATACACTGGTCAACAGAATCAGATCCAAAAAGATCTTGATGGAGTGAAATGAAATTAATTTAAAAAGATAATTAACAGATATAAACATAAAATCTTGTATGTGGGTTCTAAAAACTAACTATAGAAATTCAGAGATGAAGGAACTAGCCTAGTATCAACACGTGCAAAAATGAGTTGGGGTTTTTAGTTGCTTGTAAGAGCAATGAGACAACAGTATGATATTGTGGCCAACAAGTTGATTCTGCATTAATGGAGAAATAAGAGAAACATTAGTCCATTCTACTTTAGTGGCAGAAAACACGTGAAGTCCTGTGTTCAATTTAAGGTATAAAACTTTTAATGGAAATGTTAACAGAAATGTTCAGAAGACTGTGTCCATATTGGTGAAGGAACTTTGCTAACATTTCCTCAGTATCTGTTAGATATTAGATGGTTTACGTGCATTAACTCATTTCATCTTTACCAAAACCAAGAGCTAGGGATCCTTCCTAGGGATAAGCAAGAATGGGAGAAGTAATTCACAGCATCTATTTATATCATGAATTTTGTTCTAGTTCTTAGTTTTACTTAAAATGTTAAAGCCTCTTCAAACTCCTTTTGGAAGCAAAAAAACACAAATTCTAAATCAATACATTAATTAAAAGCTAGTTTTAACCAAATCTTCAATGTCTACAGAATGATCCAAGTTGAAACTCATGCAATGGATTGTCTCAAAAAGGTGCTACAAAAGCAATCCTGTGTAACAACAACAACAAAAATACCCAACCAACCAAAAACAGCCTGAGCCCATCCCTGCATCAATTCCCAATTTGTGTCACATATTAACAGAGATTACAAGCTAAATTATACCTAGCTTCAATGACCACAACACAAGCATGCAAAAATTCCTTTAAAAACATGACACTCAAAGTCTTAACTTGTTCAGACATGTATATTAATGTTTAGAGTTAATGTTAAGCAGGGATTCCTTTCCATGCAGGAATCTGAATAAGCTGAGAACACTTACTATGGAAAAAGGGAAGCCTACCAGGAGAGTAAGAAGATTCAAATAATAACTTAAAAATATTTTACTGCTTATAAATTTATCTTCTTTAAAGGAAAATATTAATAAAGGAATGTCAATAGGCAAAATGTCTCACACGTAACTATAGTCTGGATAGTCTCTTCAAATAGGATTGTTCTAAGAACCTTGAAAGTACACTAATTTGTTTATATACATACAATTGCATAAATGTTTAAGTGTTATATAGTTGTAGACGAATGTTGTCTACTTCTCTTCCTTATTTCTTTACATCTGAGTTGTTATCAAATAAATCCTTGTCTCCTAAGGACAGTGGAGATAGATGAAGTGGCAGAATAATTTTTCTAACATGTCCTTTGAATTTGTCATCATGTTTGACATTTGGTTTTAGGAGAACAGGCTTCCTAATACTTACGTAATCTTCTTTCAGGGTCCGAAGAAATTCCTGCAGTCTATCTGCTGTTTTTTCTGATGCTAGAGATATTATTTTTTGGTCCATTGTTGCACATATCAGGGAACTGTAAGGGAAAGTATCAGAGGTGGATGAAACTTCCAGAAGTAAACAACCTTGATTATTTTCTTTCCTGTTAACTATTTCATACATATTATATATGTAACAGTGGGTACTCATTAGTATGAGTAGGTGATACTTATCCAAGCCAAAATAATCTGGAGAATTCCCTGGAATTTCCATATTAGAAACTTGTATTCTAATCAAGTAGTTTCATAATTTTTGCCCATTTTTATATTTTTTTAGCATCTACCTAGCACACTGACTAGAACAAAGCTGCCACATAACAGTATATCAAATAATTATAAACATATACACAAGAATATGTATTATAAGCTTAAAGTAATATTTGATAAATGAATAAATCAACAACACTGTAAATGCAAAGTGCCAATTAAATGGTATAAAAACAGGGTGCCTGGATAAGCATCTGCCTTTGGCTCAGGTCATGATCCCAGGGTCCTAAGATCAAGTCCTGCATCACGCTCCCTGCTCAGAGGGGAGTCTGCTTCTCCTTCTGCCCCTCCCCTCGCTTGTGCACACTCTCTTGCTCTCTCTAAAAAAATAAACTAAAAAAAAATAAATGGTATAAAAACAAATGAGAAGTTAACAAGACTAATGAAATAAATGTGTGCCTAGAGGTCAAGAAGGCTTCCCAGCAGAGAGCTTGAACTGGAACTTAGAAACTAAATTTAGATAGTCAAGATAACCAGATGGTATGCTTTATACACTACTAAGAAGGAGAATGTCATGAACAAAGGACTTCTTCATAGGAGAATCTGAAAAACCTATTTAGGGAAAATGAGGGACAGAGGTACGAAGTTCAAGTAGGGGAGCAATGAGTATGAAGGCTAGAAAGACAGGCTGAGAATAAACTGTACAAGATCTTTTTTTTTTTTCAAGATTTTATTTTTAAGTATTCTCTGCACCAAACATGGGGCTCGAACTCACAACCCCAAGAGTCACATGCTCTACCAACTGAGCCAGCCTGGTGCCCCTAAATTGTGCAAGATCTTAAATGACAGATTAAGGGATTTAGATTTTATTCTGTAAATGATAACAACCAAAATTTTTGGAGCAAAAGAAAATCTGCCTGATTCAGATTCTCCCTGTTTCAGACTGAACAAGTGTTTGAGCAAACAATCTGGCATCAACACATAGATTAAAGTGGGGAGAGAGTAAGGACAAAGAGCAGAGACTAAGAAGTTGTGGGGGGCTATTTTAGTGATAGACACAAAGGCCTGTATTAGGGTGGTGACTCTGGGGCGTGGAAAGGAAGAGATGAAATGGAAGCCTATTGGGAGGCAGGATTTAGTGCGCAGCTATGGGAATATAATGGGAAGGGGGAAATGCAAACTTGTGCGAAGAAGACCTGTTCCCCTCCTGTATTTCTTCTTGTTTCCCATCCCCATAAAATGTACCATCCTCCATGAAGCTACTGAAACCAGACGCCTGGACATCCTTTTTTTTTTCTTTCCCCCGGACAACATTCTTCACAATTTCACCTTCATCCTTCATATCCACTGACAAGTCCTGGCAATGTCAGCCCCTAAACATCTCTCAAATCTACTTCTCAGATCCACTACTGCCGTATCACTCCACAGCCACCACCATCTCTCACCTGACCTACTACAAAAGCTTTTAACTTGTCCCCCACACAGCAACTGAAGTAATCGTTTTGAAACACAAACCAGATTACGTGGCTTACACTCCTTCCACCTCCAGCCTCACCTTAAAACTCTTCGGAGCCTTTCCACTGCTCTCCTATCAGTCCAATATCCAGAAGTCAGTTTAAAAAGTCCTGCAGGGTCTGGCCCGCACCTAACTCCCCCCCTTCATCACTATACACTCCTTCGAACCCCCAAGTTCTCCTGCCACAGGCCCTTACAACTTAACTTTCAGGCTGGAACTTCTATACATACCCCTCCTTTCATCCCCTGCCCCCCAGTCTTTTAATTCCTACAAATCCTTCAGATCTCAGCTCAATCTACACTTCCCAAGAAGCTAAGTCTAGGTTAAACGCTCCCCCCCCCTTTTTTTTAGATTTATTTAGAGAGAAAGAGAGGGAGCGAGTAGGGGGAGAGGGAGAGAGAATCTCAAGCTGACTCCCCACTCAGCCCTACCCAGGATCTGGAGATCACGACCTGAGCAGAAACTGACTGAGCCACCCAGGCACCCCTAAATACTCCCTTATTATACCTTTTCAAGGCAAGAGTAGTTTCTCTTACCCTCACTACACCTTTAAGGTGACATTTGTAATGACTAGATTAGGACTGCATCTCCCACTTACTATAAACTCCATGGTGGGGGGAGGGGGCGGCATGTCTGGTCTTGTTTACCACCGAACCTCCCGCACTTAATCACAGTACCTCCCTTGTTTTGTTTTTTAAAGATTTTGTCAGAGAGAGAGAGAAAGAGCACACAAGCTGGGGTAATGGCAGGCAGAGGGAGAAGCAGACTACCCTCCGAACAAGGAGCCCCACTTGGGACTCCCTCCCACGACCCTGGGATCATGACCCCAGCGGAAGGCAGACTCCCAACCGACTGAGCCACCCAGGCGTCCCCAGCACCTCCCTTGTAATAGGTGCCCAATAAATATTTGCTGAACAAATGAATTACTGAACTCCCTAGGCCCTGGGCCCAGCCCTTTACATTCACTCATTTGATCCTCATACCAACCCCATGAAGTAGGTGTTACTAGTTCCAATTTAGATGAAGATCTTTCGGGATTTGGAGAGATTACATAATTGTCCCAAGGGTTAGAAGGCCAGTAGTAGCAGAGGCAGAAATGAAACCCAGGCCTGTTCAGCTCCAGACCCCAAGATCCCATGCTCTTAATTACCGCCCCCGCCCCCGTCAGGGCCTAGGCGGGTGGGGGAGCGGGGAGGGCCGAGAAAATGCAGAAAGGGCATACCGACCAAGAGAGACTTGCAGCCAGAGGGGGAACACGCTGAAATCTATCTCAGCGGGTGCATTTGCTAAATTCGGCCGAAAACCAGAGATGAACTACCAAGCGACTGCGAAGCGCGCAGCACCTCTTGTCCAGAGACCAGCGCGGCTCAGGGACGCGAAACGCGCGGGTTTTCCGGCCGGGGCTCCCCCGAGAGCAACACGTAAACACAAACTTGGAAGCAAAGCGGCTGGCGAAGCGGGCCGTGACCGGGCCACAGAAGTGAAACGGGGTGAGATGTCTCAGACGCAGGAGCTGAACCCTGACGGAGAGAAGACTCTAACAGGAAGGCGAAGAGTGTGGCCCGGCCGGGAGGAGGGAGCCGCGGAAACCGAGGGATGCGGCGGGAGACAGGCCAGAGGAAACACCAGAACGCCAGCTCGCAACAGCAGTCCTCCAGTCCTCACAGACCCGCTCCCTCCCTAAGGCGCTGAGTCCCTACGCCCGGGCAGCGAGCGAAGCCCCCCGTACGGTTACCTCGGCCTCACCGCCACAACAAACTTCCAAAAACCCCGCTCAACCGCACGCCGCCGCACTTCCGTCACGGCACACTACAGGCCCCGCCCCCCCGCGCCTTAGTTCCGCTGCCCGGGCGCACGCGCGTGGGATGTACCATTAAGGCAGAAGGGGTCGGGAGTCCTCGGACGTTCCCACTCCCAGTTGCGGGGAGGCGCAGCAGGTGAACGCGCATTCAGGACCGCAGAGAGCATGCGCAGTGTGGCCTGAACGTACCTGGAGCGTGGTGTTGACCGGTTAACACCTCTTGGTTACTGTTAGGGAAAGAGGGAGTGCGAGATGGGCCGAATCAAGGGACCTACAGGTCTTTGCATTGGAAGCACCTGGAAGGCAGATGAAGGTGTCGCGCTCCTTGCATTAGGGGAGGTACCAGTAACCCCCAAGATGTAAGCCCCAAGTGGCCAGGCGGCTTTTTGTTCTTACCCCCGCAAAACCTTAGCATTTAGCGCATAGTCTGGCAAAGCAGTAAATGCTCAGTAAATATTTATTAATTGAACAACCGACAGTAGAGCAAAGAGCAATGGAGGGGCAGATCTAGAATCTATTTTAGGTTGAAGGAGCAGCTTGGGCAAAGGGCCTGAGAGCAACAAGCAAGCAAGCCCCTGACTAGGTGAAGGTGCTTGGGGTGGGGGTGAGAAAGCAGGGGCTTGGAAGTCCTTTTCACATCAGAGGTAGTGTGGAAAAACAGCAGAAGTGGAAGGACGTGACTGTATTCACACTGTAGAAGAATCTCTCTGGTAGGTGAGTGCCGCAGAGACTTAAAAAGAGATGATGAGGGGCGGGGAGGACTGAAGGCAGGACACTTTAGGTAAATTGCCCTGGAAATAGGTAGTTGCAGTGGAGACAGGCGGAAAGGAGTCGACTGCATGTGAAAGAGATTAGGAAGTAGCGTGCACCGGCTTGGGGGAGAGGTGGGAGGAGCTGAGGAATATTCAGGCTTGAGTGATAGGTGGGGGTGGGTTGATAATGCCAGGGAACTGACACAGGGAGCACAGGGAAAACTGCAGGTTTGGGGACAGGGTGATGAGGAGGCCTTCAGATTTGGACTTGCCAAATGGCATGTGAAGGAATGCTAAAATCAGAGGTATTCCGTGTGGAGCCTGACCCCCCCCCCCCACCCCCCCCCCCCACTCCGTCCGCAGGGGTGGGATGGGTCTACTTGGCCAGTACTGGGAGAAACAACCCCTGGAAGAGAAGGATGCCTCTCAGCTGTCCAGGCCTGCTCCTTGCTTATGACCCTTCTGAAGCAACTTTTACTTCTATCACGTTTCTGGCCCAATACTGAGCTGTAATATATGGCTGAAACACAGCAGCTGAGTTGGAAGATGATTCCTGAAAGGAATCCTTTAGCTTGCCGAGGATACAGATGACTTTACCTCATCTTCTCCCCACAAAGCCTCCCTTTTCAGCTGTTTATGGGACTGAGCCATACAGCCACAAAAATATGTGGTTGTGTCATCCAGCGGGCTCATTTGCCTTTTTGAGCCTCCAGTTGTGCATCCCAGCAGCACTTACTGAACTGCCTGTGTGAGTGTCTACCCAGGGCATTGACAGTTCAGTGTCTTTTCTCCCTCTTGTTACACATGCAAAGGAAAAGACCGGACTCAAATGAATAACAGTCTTTCCCCACCTGGTGCAAGCTTCCTTACTAAGCAACAAATCATATTCATCTGCTTCAACCAACTAGATTCCTACACTGGGCAGCTGGTGATAACATTGACTTTAGAAGAAACAGCCAATTAAAAACGGGTTTACAATAGTGGAACTAAATGTTCTTCAAACCTTATCAGCAGTTCTCATTTGTGTGGTAACATTATAACTACTGATATTTGCAGGAGTCTAGAGAGAAAGGACAAATGGAGGCCTCCTTTCATTCAGGATACTGGGTCTTGCAGTGTGAGGGGCTTCAAAGGACAAATGGAGGCCTCCTTTCATTCAGGATACTGGGTCTTGCAGTGTGAGGGGCTTCATATGTTTGCATGAAGATCTACCCCATGCCTCCCTCCTAGAGCTGCTGTTGGCTACCCTTTGGGTCTACAGTTGTGCACACCAGCAGGCCTACCCTGGAGAGGGTGGACTGAGGAAGGGGACTGTATAGGCCAAGGAAGCGACTTTGGGGATGTTTTGGAAGGTACTCAGAGCGTGGTCCGAAGGAAGGCATGTGGGTTTTGGTGGTTACACTCTCTAGGTTTCTTGATCTCATCATCTGGGAAGGGGGCTAATAAGGCAGCCACCCGGACCAAGAGCTCTAGTTGTCTGGGTTTAAGGGTGACTTGATTAAGAGAATAATCAAGGTAGCACGTATCAAAAGCCTAACATTTAGAAACCCTTCATACCGTTAGTTCCCTCCAGCAGTCCCACATTTGGGTCTAAATATGGAAGAATTGGACTCAGGGTCTCCAACACATATTTGTACACCCATGTTCACAGCAGCATTGTTCACAAAAGCTAAAAGGTAGAAACAACCCAAGTCTTCATGGACATTGAATGGATAAATAGAATGTGATATATCCATACAAAGGAATAATCTTCAGCCTTAAAAAAGGGAAGAAATGCTATCTGTCACTTACTACAACGGGGATGAACCCAAAGGACATTATGCTAAGTGAAATCAGCCCGTCACAAAAAAGACAAGTACTCTATGATTCCACTCATAAGAGGTATCAAAAGGAGTGAAATTCATAGAAACACAAAGTAGGATGATGCTTGACCAGGGTCTGGGGAGGAGGGAGAAATAAGGAATTATTGCTTAATAGATACGAAGTTTCAGTTTTGCAAGATGAAAAAGTTCTGATCTGTTTCACAATAATATGAATACTTCACACTACTAAAGTGTACATTTGAAAATGGTGAAGATCATTAGCCAAAAAAAAAGGACAATACTATCTGGGCAGCTCATAGGATTGTTAAGGAGAACCAGCTGAGTCTACCCTGAAGAAATTCCAACTTGGTAGGATTTGAGGTAGAGGTTTAACAGCTTACTATGCGTATCCCCAGTGTCTAGAAAACTGACACACAGGGTACCTCATAAATATTTATTAAATGGGTACAGAATTATGAACTCATCCTTAGAAAAATACGGTTTTAAATTATCTCAATGAAGTGTTGACAGTTCAAACCCAAAATTTTGACTTAATATATTACTACTTTTAAAACTTCTTGTGAATTTGAAATCATTTGAAGATTAAAAGTCCAAAACTGGGGCACCAGGGGCGGTGCAACTTGTTGAGTGTCCGACTGTTGGTTTTGGCTCAGGTCCTGATCTCAGGTCAGGAGATCGAGCCCCGCGACGGGCTCCATGTTTGGGGGGTGGGGGAGAATCTGCTTGGGACTCTCTCTCTCTTTCTCTCTGCCCCTCCTTCTCTCTCTCAAATAAATGAATAAACCTTAAAAAAAAGAAAGAAAAAAGTTCAGAACAACCACAACAAACAAAAATGTTAGCTCCCTTCCCCTACTCGGTCTCTTTTTTCTCAGAGGCCTGAAAGACAGGACGGGGGGGGGGGGGCACGTAATCCTTAAAAACTGGCCTTTTGCAATTGGTGACATTTGATTAAGGCTTGTAGATTATCCCAATACACTGTATGCTAACTAACTGGAATTTAAGTAAAGGTTTGTAGATTATCCAATTGTATTACATCAACGTTCATTTTGTGATTTTGGTCATTATACTGCGGTTCATTATGAGAATGTCCCTGTTTTTTTTTGGAAATACACGCTGTTTGTTTTTCCTCATATTGTTAAACCTTACCTCACCAAAAAATAACCTTTGAACAAGCATACCGATAGATTTTATTTATCCTCATTGCTTTCATCCCTGGCACTGCGCACTTCCCCACGGCCACAGGGCAGACCCTTCTTTGGGGAATGAGCATGGCTCTGGGAGACCTGCAGCTTTTTAGCTCTGTGGGACAGCCCATGCTAGTCAAGGCACCCTCATTCCCACTGTGTAACTGTAAGGAGGGTGCAGAATATCCCTCGAGCTGGGTTTTCCCATTTTCCGAAGGAGGGGTTGAGCCCAGGACAATTATTACTGGCCAAAAGGGAATGGCAGTGACCAGATTCTTGCCCCCAGGAAAGTGAGGTGATGTCACCTTCCCCAGAAGCCAGGGGGCAGGTGTGACTTTCCTGAGCAGTCACACTGGTGTCATTCTCACTTCTGGAGGAGGTAGCGCAGCCTGCGTGTTGCACGGTAAAGGGGCTTTCGAATGACCAGGACCCCACTCCCCACCGACTGTGCGGCTTTGGGCAGGGCCTCCCATCTCTCCGACTCTCAGCTCCCTATTCTGTAAAAAAGGGGAAGATCCTCTCTCCCTCACATCTAGAAGGACTGAATGCGATACCGCAGGTAAGGCACCTGTCGCAGTACAGAATGGGGGCACAGCCAATCCGAGCCCCCTCCCTGCCTGCCTCCAGCCTGGGAGAGCGAGCCAGGGAGCCTGAGGTTGTCTGCCAACATGGCCAGCACAGGTGTCTGGGCCAGTGAGGGCAGTGTCCCCCCTCACACAAGGGAACTATTGTTCTAGCACAGGAGCTAGACATGAACGTGACTCTTGGGGGCGGGGGAAGGGGAGAGGGCAGAGGCAGGACTGTGAGCAGAAAATAATGTTACAGGAAGCTCTGCTCCCTAAAAAGGGCCTCGTGGCCTGCTAGCATCCTGAAAAGCTCTTGTTTGGGTCTTTAACCCGCAAGTGTTCTTGGTGCACAGGAGTGTTCCTCGCGAGGCACTCTATCAGCTGGCTTTGACTGAGGCTATGCTGGGCCTTCTGTCCTTCTTTCCTCTGGCGCTCTCGCCCACCCTCCCTTATCTCCCACGAAGCTCACGCTCTTGGAAGCACCGGAGGACAAGTCCCGAGTCACACCTGTTAGTTTGCTAAAGCTGCCGTATCAGAGTACTACAGACTTAGTGACTTACACAACAGAAATGTATTTTCTCACAATTCTGGAGGTTAGGCATCCAAGATCAAGGCGTTGGCAGGACTGGTTTCTCCCCAGGCCTCTCTCCTTGGCGTATAGATAGCTGTCTTCTCCCTCTGTCGTCACATCGTCTTCCCTCTGTAACTCTCTGTGTCCAAATTTCCTCTTCATATAAGGACACCATTTTACAGGTGTCTAGCACACCCCTGAGAGCAATCGTGGCCTGGAATTAGGTTAGGATTCCCCCCCCCCTTTCTCTGCTTCCTGCACCGCCACCCACCTCACCATTGGCCAGCCCCAAAGAGGAAGAGGTTGGTGGGAAGGATAATCCTCAATCTACTTCCCACCAATCCTCAGAGCCGATGGGGCATGAGAGGTCAGGCAAGGTAGTGTGCTGGGCACAGGCAGGAGGGGGAGAGGGCCAGATACTCTAGGGCAGCGCTTTTCAAACTTTTCTGTGCATAGGAATCACTGGGGGGCGGGGGGGTGGTCCTTGTTAACCTGCAGATTCTGAGTTAGCTTGTCTGGGGAAGAGCCTGAGACTCTGCATTTCTAACAAGCTCCCAGATGATGTTGATGCTCTTGGTCTACAGGCCACACTCCAAGGAATAGTAAGGATTAGACCAGCACTGTCCATTAGGAATACAATGGGAGGGCGCCTGGGTGGCTCAGTCGTTAAGTGTCTGCCTTGGGCTCAGGTCATGATCCCAGGGTCCTGGGATCGAGCCCCACATCGGGCTCCCTGCTCCGCGGGAAGCCTGCTTCTCCCTCTCCCACTCCCCCTGCTTGTGTTCCTGCTCTCGCTGTCTCTCTCTGTCAAATAAATAAATAAAATCTTTAAAAAAAATTGGCAAAAAAAAAAGAGAAATACAATGGGAGCCATTAAAATTAGAAAACTTTAAATTTTCTAATAACCACATCAAAAAAAAGGAGAAAAAAAGGAGTGAAATTAACTCATATATTTTCTTTCTTTTTTTTTTTTAAAGATTTATTTATTTATTTATTTGAGAGAGAGAGAATGAGAGAGAGAGAGAGAGCACATGAGATGGGGGAGGGTCAGAGGGAGAAGCAGACTCCCTGCTGAGCAGGGAGCCCTATGTGGGACTCGATCCCGGGACTCCAGGATCATGACCTGAGCTGAAGGCAGTCGCTTAACCAACTGAGACACCCAGGCACCCTAACTCATATATTTTCAACCCGATATAATCCAAAGCACTACCACTTCAGAATATTAAGTCATGTAAAAATCCTTAATAAGAAATTTTATGCTGGGGCGCCTAGGTGGCTGAGTCAGTTAAGCATCTGACTCTTGATTTTGCCTCAGGTCATGATCTCACGGTGGTCTTGAGATCAAGCCCCTTGTTGGGCTCTGTGCTCAGCAGCAGGTCTGCTTGAGAGTCTCCCTCTCCCTTTGCCCCTCCCCCCACTTGTGCACGCGTGCTCTCTCTCTCTAAAATAAAAAAAAATACAAATCCTTAATTTAAAAAAAAAAGAAATGTTATGCTCTTTTTTGTGCTCAGTCTTCAAAATCCAGTAGGTATCTTATATTAACAGCACATCTCACATTGGACTCTAAATACTTGATCACAGAATTTACAGTTGAGAAAGTAGAAGCACACACCTAAGTTATTCTAAACATACTTCACAGTTTTCCAATAACTGGATCTAGTACCAACCTATTTAAATTTAAGTTCATTAAAGTTACAATTCTTTGGTGCCATTATCCGATTTCATGTGCTAAAAAGCTACAGCTGGCTAGTGGACAGTACAGGACTAGACCCTCAGGGAGCAGAAAGATAGAAATGAGGGGTTCTGCAGCTCCAGGGAGGACTCGGGAGGAAACAAAGTCAGACGGCAGCCTGAGCAGGAGCCCAGGAAAGGGGCTGTCAGAAGAAAAGAGATTAAGTTTACTTAGCTGCAGCCCAAGATCCAAGCCCAGGCATTGCAGTCTGCTCTAGAGGAAGGGGTCTAGAGAGACAAGTGGGGGTCAGGTGCTGCTCCTAGGGACTGCCCCTCCGTGACACTCTCATAAGCCCCAGGATGTCTGGAGACAGCATAAGAGGGTGAAGGGATCCCAAACCTACCCAAGTAGGAATCGGTTGAAAACCAAGAACTATTTTGGGGCAAACCAAAAAGCATTTCTGGGGATGGATCCTGGAGAATGTCCCGTGCACAGGATCTTGACCCTGTCCCAGACACCCTCGGGAGGCAAAATTAGGACCGAGGGTGACATTACAGAAGGCTGCTTGGGGGTCAGACCAAGGATGAGTTTTAAAACAAGGAGGAACATCCAGTAGTAAAAACAGGGAGCTCCCTGCCCTTGGAATCCCAGAGAAAGAATACTCTAGAGAAATCATCCCGTGCCCACCCTCCACCACACCCCCAGCAGTGAAATATCAAAGCGGAGACTGGGAAGCCACCTGCTGAGGGGAGGCAGCAGAGGGGTTTCTTATCTTCCGGAGGGTTGGATAATGTGGGTCCCTCCACCCAGATGCATATTAATTGCGCATTTGGGGTAACCGTCAGCATTCACTGCGCATTTACATTTACTAAGTGTCAGGCACTGAGCTAAGCGCTTTCATCCTCACTAAAGCCCCGAGCCTGTCCTCCAATCATCCCAGCTTCTCAGAGGAGGACGCCGAGTCAGAGTGGTGAAGTTAATTCCACAGCTAGAAGGTGCTGGAGTTGGGATTTAAAAGTGGGCAGCCCGATTCCGAAGCAGGCTCCTATCACTCCGCCGTACTGCCTCGAAGGCGGCTCAGCCTGTCTTGCCCTTTTATTTATTTATTTGAGAGAGAGAGAGAGAGAGGGGAGGTCAGAGGGAGAAGCAGACTCCCCGCTGATCACGGAGCCCGACGCGGGACTCGATCCCGTGACTCCAGGATCGTGACTTGAGCCGAAGGCAGTGGCCTAACCAACTGAGCCACCCAGGTGCCCCCACAATCACATTTAAAATTTCCCTCCATCTCTTGCATGTCTTACCCTGCGATGTGCTTTCTCAGACCCCCCCCCCCCCCCCCCCCCCCACGAGAGGGGGGGCAAGGGGGGGGGAATGGGGCCGGCCCAGATCCCACCCCCGCTGCCCAGCTTCCACATGGCTGAGCAGGAACTCAGGAGCCGAAGCACACAAAAGAGGGCTTTGCGGTGGCTGCAGCCAGGCCCAGGCCAATCCCCCCACCCCCCTGGTGCTTCACTTGCCCCGATCTGGGCCTCCCTGTAAGCCTGATTTAACGGCGAAACCGTGGGCCTTGAGAAGTTCCTTGTGACACACTAATCCCAGCCTGCTGACTGGCCCGCGCCCCCAGCGGAGGCAACCTCCAGGCTCCCCAGGAGGACGGCGGACGCAGGCACCAGGAAGCCCTAAGGAGAGCTCGTAGGTAAGTCAGTAGCAGGGGTCTGGCCGGGCCAGGGAGCCCAGGACTGCAATGAGGAGTCGGCGGGTGGGGGTGGGGAGACCACATCCCAAGCTGCCTGTAAAACTGAAACCAACTGGCCATGCTCCAAGCACTACTAGATCAACCTGATGGCAGATTTAGCAAATAAAAATACAGGGCACCCAGTTAAATGTGAATTTCAGATGAACAACAAAGACTTTTCTAGTGTAAGTATGTCCCCAATATTGCATGGGACATACTTATGCTTCAAAACTCTTTGTTGTTCATCTGGAATGGACCCGGGATTGGGCATTCTGTATTTGATCTGGCAACCCTGGGTGGCAGGGAACAGCCTCACCACGGAATGGGGGTGAATGTGTTTTCGTTGCATATAGTTCATAAATCAGTATTTTAAAAACTCAAAATTAACTGGATTGGGCATATTTTTATTTATTTTTATTTTTTATTTTTTATATTTTTTTAAAGATTTTATTTATTTATTTGACAGAGCGAGAGAGCACAAGTGGAGGGAATGGAAGAGGGAGAGGGAGAGGGAGAAGCAGGCTCCGCGCCAAGCAGGGAGCCCGATGTGGGGCTCCATCCCAGGACCCTGGGATCACGACCTGAGCTGAAGGCAGACGCTTAACCATCTGAGCCACCCGGGTGCCCCTGGATTGGGCATATTTTTAAAAGAGCTTCTGTACTGACTTTCACCCTCTAATTTGAGGTTCTAGGATCTTGTCCTAATGATCTGCTTAACTGGCTGGGGGTGTCCAGCCCCTATCTCTACTGCCGAAGCTTAATTCTCTCAGCCTCTCCATTCCTGTTCCAGCAAAACCCAAGCGAGGGAGGCCACACCAGTACTTCAGTCTGTCTCTGTGTCCACACAGTTGGAAGTCTCCCTGCCAGAGAGAAGGCTTAGATTTGATTCCAGTTGGTGGGTTCCCTGCCCTGGCTGGGGCTGGGGAGTGGGAGAGGCAGGGAATTAGGAGATCCTCAGATATTCCCTGGGATCCGGGATCCTCCCAGTCTCTCTGGGCACACCAGGGCAGTGATCAGTCTGATGCTAAGAAAGGGAAGGGAAATCATGCTCTAGGGCAAAACACTGTGCTAGGTACCTTACAGAAATGATAGGCACTTCATTACAACTCTATTTGGTAGGTACAGTTATTATCCCTAATTTGAAGATGGGGAAACTGAGGCTCAGAACGGTTCAGTAACTTGCCTAACGTCATGTGGGTGGTAAATGACAACTCTTGGTTCCAACCCAGGTTTCTCTGACCCTAAAGGGTTTTCTGTAACACCCATTCTCCTAGGGGGCTTGCCTGGAGAGGCCTTGGCCTTGGCTGTCAAAGCAGTGGTTCAAGTCTCACCTTTGTCACTTTCCAATAATGAGCAGGTGACAGAACTGACAAGTGCGAACCTGGTCAGAGACAGGAGCAGGGTGGTGATGGCTCCTTTAAAGGCGATGGGGATGTTTAGGGGGGAGAGGAAAAAACCTGGCCACAGGAGAGCTGTCTCCAAAAATACTCACTGGGTTGAGCAGGTTGTCATGTGGGCAATGGATGAGATTTGCTCTGGTGGCCAAGCACTCCCTCTCTGCACATTATTTAACTGAACCTTTATTACCCTCCTTCCACCTCCCTTTTCCAGGGGACAACCAATACTCAGGTTAAATTACAGAGCTTGCAAGTGGAAGAGACAGATTTTGAACCCAGGCCCAACTTTTGCCCCAAGAGGCTGCGTCTTGGTGCTCATGGGAAGTCACAGCTTGGGCTCTGGGCCTGATCCCTGGCTGTTTCTGGTTGTGCGACAGTGGACAAGTCGCTTACTCTCCCCGGGGTCTGCTCCTTCCCATGTAAGATGGGGAAAATAATGCCGGCTCTGGCTCTGAGATACTGATCTGAAATTACTTAGTGCATCACAGAGCACAGAACACACACCCAGTATTCTGGTTACCTAACTAGTCATCACCCCTCCTGAGAATGAATGCACCGGAGAAGGGGCCATCCACTAGGCTGGGAAGTTTCCGAGATCCCCCTTTGGGCTGGAGAAGGAGGGCCACAGAGAGGAGGAGGGATTGCCTTATTCTGCAGTGATCATGTAACTTCCGAATGGAGGCCAAAACTAGGTTCTCCCTGGCTGCACCAGCTCATCTTAAGAACTAAGGTTTGAGGTATTTGTGTGTATTCCTTCTCAAAGGAGTGTTTCCCAAAGTGTAGCCCAAGGATCATTTTCTTCAGGGCCATGGTGGTGGGGGTGGGGGTGCTGCTTTAAAATGCAGATTCCTGGCCCCAGTTCAGACCTCCTGAGTCAGAATCACAGGGTGCAGGGCCCAGGCACCTGCATTTCGACTAGATTCCTCCGGTGATTCTTATGCACTCAAAAGTTTGAGATCTACTGTTCTGATTTTTTTTTCTTTTTTTTTTTTTTTAAAGATTTTATTTATTTATTTGAGAGAGAGAGAATGAGAGATAGAGAGCACGAGAGGGGGGAGGGTCAGAGGGAGAAGCAGACTCCCCCCTGAGCAGGGAGCCTGATGCGGGACTCGATCCCAGGACTCCAGGATCGAGACCTGAGCCGAAGGCAGTCGCCTAACCAGCTGAGCCACCCAGGCGCCCCGAGATCTGTTCTGAGACAATCAGAGAATGGTCTGTCCAGACTACTGCCCCCCTTGACTTCCTGCCCTAGGGAGGAGGCCGCCTGGAGAGGCCAGCACAGAAGTGAGGCCCTTATTTTTCTGAGGACTCTGAGTCTTCCAGAGAGGCAGCATGTCAGAGGGCGTGAGTACCCCTGTGCTCTGGTCTCCCCTCCATCTGCCTTCCCTCCTCCCTTTCTCCCTCCCCATTTCTCTATTGTTTGGTCTGCTCAGGTCCCTTATGGGCACTCACCCGTACAATCCCTCTGTGGTCCGTGACCCCACCCAAAGGGAGAAGGCTTAACAGTGACCTTTGACAAAAGTACTAGTTTAGGGTCTGAGCAGGCCCATTGCCCTGGCCTGCTCAAGCTGATGGGGGTGGGGGGGCTCTCCCTGCTTTTTCCCGACTTCTCTCTGCCTAGGTGGGCACGTTCCGAGTGGTCCCTGAAGAGGAACAGGAGCTCCGTGCCCAGCTGGAGCGGCTTACAACCAAGGACCATGGACCTGTCTTTGGCCCGTGCAGCCAGCTCCCCCGCCACACATTACAGAAGGTGAGGTGGTCCTGGGTGCAGGGAGGGGTGGGCTGGGGTGGGCGAACAAGGGGGAATGTTGACAGCATCCTCTCTCCTGTAGGACGGGTCCAGGCCCAGCTCTCCAGGCTATCCTGGAGCTAATGGACTGGACTGTTCTAGGGGCCATTCTGGAGGTCAGGGCCATGGCAGCAACACTGGGCTGACCAGCATCCAGGCCAGCCCAATACAAGACTATAGCACCAACAGATATCAATGCCAGGACCTAGGGCCCCTGGGTGACTAGAGTCAGATATGAGGAACCCTGGTTTGCAAGTGGCCCAGGGGCACAGGAATCCAACTGCTGCCCCCACTGGATAGGCAAGAAGCCTGAGTTCTAGAATCAGAACCTAACCTTCAACTTGCTGTGTGACCTTGAGCAAGTAGCTTTCCCTCTCTGGGTCTTGCCCTTTGTACCTCTGAAAGAAGGCTGTTGGACCAGCTCAGAGAGGATCAGACTGTGCTCTGCGGAAAGTGGCAGAGCTGTCCTGGCCTGAGCTGAGCCTGGGCTCCTAGCTTGCATCTCTGTTGCCAAGGGAAAGGCGCTCTGGGTTCCCCCAGACCTGAGTCCCCCTCCTTTGCCTTCACCCCCAACTCCTGCTGTCCAAGGAGAGAGCTGCCTGAGGCATGCACAAGAGTTCTGCAGACCCAGCCAAGGGGAGGAATAAGAGGCTCTGGGGCAGGGGGCAGGCTGTGGTCTGCGGGGTATCTTTGTTTTTGAAAAGATCAGAATCAAGCCTGGGAGGCTGCAGAGAGAAGGGACTGAAAGTCCAGCCTGAGTGTGAGCCCCAGCTCCGCCCCTTCCTGCCTGGGTCACCTTCACGTCTAGCAGCCTCAGTCCGCTCATCCTGAGAAATGGGATGTGGCTACTTACTTTATGGCGGTGGGTTTCGGCCTTTGGTATTTCAAGGCCTTAGCAGAGTGCTACGTAAGGGCTCCAGGAGGGGGAAGCTGCTGTCCTTAGAAACGGTGACCCCTTTGGCGGTCTCCTGCCAACAAACCCAGGATGCGCAGTTTGACCCAATGTTCTGCGGAAGTAACTGGCAGTCTCAGGGGCTGCCAGTGCAGATGCTGCTCTTGGGGGCAGAGGAGCCATGGCCCCAGCGGTAACCCCTCGGCCCCTCGGCCGGGCTGGCACTGGCAGGGGCCTCCTCGCCTGGGCGTCCTGCTCCGCACCCGCGTGCGCGCGCCTGTCTGGGCCTCGCTGCCTCCACCCCACCCCGTTCCAGGCCAAGGACGAGCTGAACGAGCGGGAGGAGACCCGGGAGGAGGTGGTGCGAGAGCTGCAGGAGCTGGTGCAGGCCGAGGCGGCCTCCGGGCACGAGCTGGCCCGGGCGGTGGCCGAGCGCGTGCGGGGAAGGGACAGCGCCTTCTTCTTGCGCTTCATCCGCGCGCGGAAGTTCCACGTGGGGCGCGCCTACGACCTGCTCAGAGGTGAGACCCGCGCCCCGAGGCACCGCCTCCCGAAGGCTGGGGCGCCCAGGTGGTGAGGGTGGCGTTGACTCTCACCCAGGCACGGAGGAGGCTGTCCCCTCCACTCCCCACTCGTTCCCTGCCCTGTGAGAGTCCTTATCCTTACCCGGAGCCTCCTTCTCCTTACCTGGAAAATGGGGTGTGAACTCAACAGCCTCCGCATTCCTAGAGGTCTGGCTCCCCTCCCCTTTCTCCCAGTCCTGGAGAGCGTTCCCGTCACCCCCACCGCAGCCTAGGCTTTGGCTGACCATGGCTGCAGGAAAGGGGGTGCGCGTGCCCGTCGCCCTGCAGGTACCTAAGCCTCATGCAGAGTGGGGCTGGAGATGGTGCCCGCCCTGGGAAGGAGCCCTAAAGACAGAACTGCCTAGGCCTGCTGGCTGGCTCAATACAGGTTTCCTAAGGAAATCCAATCCTTAGTTGGAGGGGGGCGGGGGGAGAAGGGGGTGTCCGAGCAGGCCCTCTGCAGGCTAACGATTCTCCTTTTTTACTTCTTCCTTCCTTCCTTCCTTCCTTCCTTCCTTCCTTCCTTCCTTCCTTCCCCAAAAGTGAATTCACAGCCACGCTGTGCCAACCACTCTTTTAGGCCAAAGGATGCAGCAGAGAACAAAGCAGACAGGAACTGCCTTCATGGACTTCGTATGCTAACTGCGGAATAATAAACCAGAGAAATAAAATAAAATTACCTAGACTGTTTGGTAGTAAGAAAGGATAATGAGGAAAAAATAAAGGAGGTGGATGCAAAGACCTGAGGGGTTGGAGTTTTAGGTAAAGTGGCCAGGAAGGCTCCAGGGCAAAGGGAACTTCTGAAGAAAAATGCAAAGGAAATGAGATACCTTGAGGGAAGAGCAATAGGGCAGTGGGAACTGCAGGGGGGTGGGGGTATACCTGGAGGGTGGTAGGAGGTGAGGAGGTCAGTGGCATTCCCTAGGCAAATGCTCCCCCAGAACCTCTCCTGGGCCTGGGCTCTCTAGGGTTCGGTGGTCGAGAGGCGGGGACTTGTTCAGGACAGGTAAGGGTGGGGTTTGTGGGTGGGAGAAGTGCTTCTGGAATCAGGAAGGGCCTTTGGGTTCTGTGTGGGGTTGAGGTTCGATCTTGGGGTCTTTTCTACTCAGCTAACCCTGTGCCCAACTGGGAAGCCTGTATCTCTGCCCGTGGGCAAGAGAATATAACAAGTAATAATCGTCCTCAGGTTCAGAATTACACCTCATGTTGGCACGGTTTACAAGTTCATACCTAGAATCGCATTTGATTACTGCAGCAGTTTGGTGAGATAGGCCAATAGTATCCTCCCGTGTTTTGGAGAGGAGACAAGGGGCTCAGAAAGGTTGCTTGTGCCCTGCTTGGTCACACACAGGATGCTTGTGGAAGAGCCAGGCAGGAGTCCGGGTCTCTGGAATCTTGCTGTGTGCCATTCCCTGAGGGGCTGGCTCCCTGAGGGGCTCCTCTACTCTCCCTCCGCCAGGCTACGTGAACTTCCGGCTGCAGTACCCCGAGCTCTTCGACAGCCTGTCCCTGGAGGCGGTCCGCTGCACCGTGGAGGCCGGCTACCCTGGTGTCCTTTCCACTCGGGACAAGTATGGCCGGGTGGTCATGCTCTTCAACATCGAGAACTGGGACTCTGAAGAAATCACCTTCGATGAGGTCAGTGGGGGCTGACCTTCCCGGGCAGGGGAGAATTTGCAGGCAGAGCCCTCTGGGCCCATACATGGCTCCTCCCTGGTACCCCTGCCCAGTGGCAGTGGCAGCCGTGGGTCAGCCCTGCCAAATGCTGAAAGCTGAGAGTGACACAGAGAACGGGGATTAATGGACTGTGGGTTGGGAGAGATTCTGGAAAGCCCAACTTTCAACCTATTAAGCAGCCTGAGTTCTCTGCGTGTATTTATTTACTTGACCATATGACTTGAAGGGTATTCGTTTTATTTCTTTTTTATCATGTGATTTTATTTTTTTCTTCATGATAAGGGTACTCTGTAATCCCCATCACCTATTTACCCCTCCCCCCACCCACCTCCCCTCTGGTGACCATCAGTTTGTTCTCTAGAGTTAAGAGTCTGTTTCTTGGTTTGCCTCTCTCTTTTTTCCTTTTTGTTCGTTTGTTTCTTAAATTCCACATATGAGTGAAATCATATGGTGTTTGTCTTTCTCTGATGGACTTATTTCACTTAGCATTATACTCTCTAGCTCCTTCCATGTCATTGGAAATGGCAAGATTTCATTCCTTTCTATGGCCGAGTAATTTGTCCATTGTACATGTGTACCACATCTTCATCCATTCGTCTCTCGATGGACACTTGGGCGGCTTCCATAATTTGGCTATCGTAGATAGTGCTGCAATAAACATAATGGTGCATGTATCCCTTTGAATTAGTGTTTTTGTATTTTTTGGTCTCTGCATTTATATATGTGTGTGTGATTTTGCTTGTCAGGCCCTTAAGAGAGCTACCCTAAGTGGGGGGAATTAGGGTTTGTCTCAGGAGAACTTTGGCATGTGCCTCCAAGTCTTAAAAAAAAAAAAAATGTACAGACCCACTTTCGAAGATGCTGTCTTGTTGTCTCAGCATGATTTATTGAGCAGTCCATCTTTTTTCCCCAGTGACTTGAGATGCCATCTTTATCACAGTCTCTATTTTCATATACATTTGGATGTATATGAAATGTACATTTGGATGATTTCTGGACTTGTATTCTGTGCCGTCAGTCTCTGTCTATTCACACTCCAATGCACACAGTTTTAATTACAGAGATCGTGTAGAACGTTTAATATGTTAAGGTTAGTTCTGTGCTATGACTCCTCTTTTTCAGGGATTTTCTAGCTATTCTTTTATGTCTACCTTTTCCTATAGACTTTAGAATTAACTTGTCTAGTTCCAGGAGGAATGTATTTTTATTGCGAACAAACTTGGGGGAAATTAGCATCTTTATGAATGCAACATCATGTCCTGCCATACCACCCACGAATGAGGGGTGCCTCACCGTCCCTTTTACATGCCTACTTTTGAACTTTATTTTTATTACTTTTTATGTTTTTAATTTATATTTATTTATTTATTCAATTATTTATTTTTAAGATTTTATTTATTTATTTGACAGAGAGAGACACAGCGAGAGAGGGAACACAAGCAGGGGGAGTGGGAGAGGGAGAAGCAGGCTTCCCGCGGAGCAGGGAGCCCAATGCGGGGCTCGATCCCAGGACCCCGGGACCATGACCCGAGCTGAAGGCAGACGCTTAACGACTGAGTCACTCAGGCGCCCCTCTACTTATGCATTTTTTTTTTTTTAAACTTGGTTGCATTGGCTAACACCTCCAACAGAGGGTTAAATGGGGTAGACCTAGCGAACATCCTTATCTTGTTCCTGATATTAGGAGCAGGCATGGTGTCTTAGACTAACTAAGATACTGGCTTTAGGACTGAGGGGCGTGTATGTGTTTGTGGGAGAGATTTAAAAATATTTTTTCTTGGGGTACTGGCTGTCTCAGTCAGAAGAGCATGCACCTCTTGATCGTGGGTTTGTGAATTCGAGCCCCACATTGGGTGTAGAGATTACTTAAAAATAAATCTTTAGGGGTGCCTGGGTGGCTCAGTCAGTTAAGCATCTGGCTCTTGGTTTTGGCTCAGGTCATGATCTCAGGGTCATGGGATCGAACCCCGTGTCGGGCTCTGTACTCAGTGCGGAGCCTGCTTCAGATTCTCTCTCCTTCCTGCTCATTCTTCTCTCTTTCTCAAATAAATAAAATCTTTAAAAAAATAAAATAAAATAAATTTTTTTTAAAAGTAGGCATGGAGTCCAATGGAGGGCTTGAACTCATAACCCTGAGATCAAGACCCGAGCTGAGATCAAGAGTCAGATGCCTAACTGACTGAGCCACCCCCCAAATAAAATCTTTTACAAAAAAGACTATTTAAAAATACTTTTTCTTATTACATAAGTGATATCTACTTATTAGAAAACGCAAAAAAATAATAAATTAAAAATCATCCACAATTCTGCCACCCAGAAATTTCTACCATTGACATCCTTCCAATCCACTTTCTTTTTTTTTTAAGATTTTATTTATTTATTTGAGAGATGGGGAGAGCACAGAGGGAGAGTAAGAGAGAGAAGCAGACTCCGCGCTGAGCAGGGAGCCTCTCATGGGACTTGATCCCAGGACCCCGAGATATGACCCAAGCTGAAGGCAGACCCTCAACTGACTGAGCCACCCAGGCACCCCCCAATCTACTTTTTCTAGAAACATGCACACACATGCACACTACACACAATTTTTTCTTATAAAAATGGGATCATACACTACAGTAATATATCATGAATGAATATTTTTTGTATCATTTCATTGTATATATATAATTTTAACTGCTCCAGAATACTCCATGGCATGAATGTACCATAATTTCACCAGTCCCTTCTTATTGGGCATTTAGATTGTTTCCAATGTTTCTACTATTAAAAGGGTACAAGGAAAAACACCCTAGCCTCTAACCATGGATATGACATTCAAGGTTATTTTCTTGGGACATATCCCCAGGAGGTGGAATGTCCCCATTTAAAGCCTGTGACAAATTTCCTCCGGTAAGGGATGTACCAGTTAGTTCTCCCCTCAGGACCTTAAGCCTTAATTATCTTTGCATGTTGGGTCTTACAGCCTGTCCACTCTGTGTCCAAGATCTTGCAGGCATATTGTTTCATCCTGGAGAAGCTACTAGAGAACGAGGAAACTCAGATTAATGGTTTCTGCATCATTGAGAACTTCAAGGGCTTTACCATGCAGCAGGCTGCCGGACTTCGGGCTTCTGATCTTAGGAAGATGGTGGACATGCTCCAGGTGAGGCCTCCGCCCTCTGTGCTGCAGGAGCCTCTCACAGGTCAGGAGGCTGGGAAGCTGGGCCCAGGTGCCCCACCTAATGGTGCTGCCCAGGACCCTAGAAGACCACCACCTAGCACCATAATGAGGAATGACAAGCACAAAGGCTTGCATGGTGATCAACAGTGTGCCAAGCATTCACATTCATTCCTTAACTCCTTGAGAGCAGACTCTTCCTCTGCTTCATTTTACAAACCTTGAAACCGAGGCTCAGAGACTTGAGTGACTTCTCAAGGTCATAAAACTCTAAAGTGGAAGAGGCCAGACTTGAACCTGCACCTTCTGACCTGGAATCCCCTTCTCTGTCCGCACATGTCACAGGGCTTCTCTTTGAAGGTGAATTTGTCCCAAGAAAGGGATGATCGTTAATGTCCCTGACAGCTCACTCCGGTACATACTGATGTGTCAGAAGTCCGTCTGAAATCTGCTTTATGTATATCTGGGAAAGGAGGGGTGGGAGATGGGGGTCGTAGGGGGCTGTGGGTAGTGTCCCTGGGGTCTCTAATAGTTTTCAGTCCACTCAGCAGGCAAGTGGGTTTGAAAAAGCTCGTCACCTAAAAACCAAGCAAGGCTACCATTTCATTTCCTCACTTCACCTAATGGCAAGGTGTTACACATCAGCAGGGACAGGGTTGGGCTGCATGGCCTCTGGGGCTTCCTCCCTGCAGTTTGGAGCCTTGGTGAAGCCAAGGCTCCCCAGTTGCTGGCCCAGGGATGGAACCTTTACTGGGCTATCCTTTGGGGCAATCATGTGATGAGGCAAGTGCGTCCTCAAGTCCTGGGGGAGGCAGTGGGGGAGGGAGTGGGAGCCTCCGAGGCCACTGGGGCCATGGGCTGGAGCACTCTCTGTCACTGCAGGATTCCTTCCCAGCCCGGTTCAAAGCCGTCCACTTCATCCACCAGCCGTGGTACTTCACTACCACCTACAACATGGTCAAGCCTTTTCTGAAGAACAAGCTGCTCCAACGGGTGAGTGCGTGGTCACACAGGGAGCGTGCTCACCACTTCTCTGGCCAGTGAGGGAATGGTGGCGGTAGCAGGAAAGAGTTCACGAGACAAGGGGGATGAGGGTGGGAGGGGGAGGGGACCCCACCTGAGCCCTCCTCAGACTCTGTGCCCTGGGCCTGAGCTGAGTGACAGCACGACACAGAGGACTGTGGAGACGGACACCCTCAGGCAGACGGGGCATGCTGTGCCTTTCTCCCCTCTGTCCCCCATCCTGAGGGCACACCCCCCCCACTCAGCTCTGTCTCCCCGGCTTCCCTGCAGGTCTATGTCCATGGAGATGACCTCTCTGGCTTCTTCCAGGAGATTGATGAGGACATCCTGCCCTCCGACTTTGGGGGCACACTGCCCAAGTATGACGGCAAGGTCGTTGCTGAGCATCTCTTTGGCCCCCGGGGCCAAGCTGAGAACACAGCCTTCTGAGGACGTCTCCTGCCATCCACCTGTAGTTAGCAACCCCCAACTCTCCTCAGCCGTCCTGGGCCCAGAAGCTTGGGAAAAGGGCTGCCTGAGGTGGCTGTGGTTCCCCTGAACCCCCTTAAGCTTGGATGAGTTCAGGTGTCACCCTCCTCCCAAGTGGGGGGGGGGCAATAAAGCAGGGGCAATTCTCTTGAACACGAAGAATTGGGGACAGTTATATTCCTACTGCCTCTGAAGCCGAGGACAGTGACTTGTGTGGGGTTGAGTTTCAAAGACTCTAAGCTTCTCGATGATTTCCTTTCTAGCAGTTCTACCTCTTAGGGTCTGTGAAAACAGGCAAGGAGGCTGATTTAAAGGTCTCTCCGCTGCCAAAGTAAAATACAATAAAAGGATAAAAGAAGAGGGATATAAAACGACCTGGCAAACACGGCAATTTTGGCGGCCTGTAGGCAAGAGAGGGCTTTTTTACATGGAATTCTGGGATGGAAGCGGTCTCGAAGTGGCTCCATCTTGTGGTGGTTTGGTCCCCTCAGTCGGGCGGGGTGGGATGTGTGCAGTGGTCAGGAGCTGGGACCCCCTTCCAGGGTGGCGGTTGTGTCCCGTCGTCTGAGGGGTCTCTCCACCCAAGGCTCTCTCCTCCAGACCCCTTGCCTTGACTGGTAGTGTTGGGTTTTTTTGTTTTTTGTTTTTTGTTTTAAGATTTTATTATTTGTTTGTCAGAGAAGAGAGAGCACGAGCAGGCGGGGCGGCAGAGGGAGAAGCAGGCTCCCCACCGAGCAGGGAGCCCGATGCGGGGCTCGATCCCAGGCCCCTGGGACCATGACCAAGGCAGACGGTTAATGACTGAGCCACCCAGGCGCCCCGTGCTTGGCGATTTTTGAGTGTGGGGTGAGACTCCCCGTTAGAGGCCTCTGTGTACTGAGCCTGCTTCTTCCCCCTGAAGCTGGCTGCTGGGCACCGGGCTTGCGGGCATTGCCAGGGGCTTCTCCCAAGATCTGCCGCTGACTTTCCCACCTGGGGGCACACTCTTGTTCCTGTAGTCAGTGTGGAGGCTGAGGGTCGGCTGGTCCGGCTGCACCTGCCCGGGTACCCCAGGACCCTAGTGATCACCGCAGGCTTTCCCACACTTGCCCCTCCTTGTGGGCGTGCAACCCCCTGGGGACTGCACCCACTTTTTGGCGCAGGACCTTCAGCGATTTCCTGGGCTGTAGGTTTAATCCGATCCCATCTGCTTTCACTCCTTCAGAAATTTTCCTGATCCACTGAGAGCCCTCGATCTTGTTTTCCAGTGTGGGTACGTGTGCGTGTGTGTACGTGTAAATGTACACATACACACGCATTTACTTCTTAGATCCTTTCTTTCATTTCT
The DNA here is from genome assembly GCF_003265705.2 of Callorhinus ursinus. NCBI lineage: Eukaryota > Metazoa > Chordata > Mammalia > Carnivora > Otariidae > Callorhinus > Callorhinus ursinus. Next base: position 6,475,084 of record NW_027397107.1, read on the forward strand.
AGGGTGTGCACGGTATGCTTATCATCCCAGTAGCTTCTGAGAGTCCATGGTCATAAATGATCCTTCCATAGGCCTCCTGAGCCGGAGGAGGAATCATAGCAGATGATATCGTGGGTGGAGGGGTGAGAGGCTTGACCAGGGAGGATTTTCCCCAAACCCTTTCTTCAAACCCTTCAAAACCCCTTCGGAGGTGAGGGTCCCCTTTTCCAAGTCAAATCTTACATGGAACTCTTGTAGTTAAGCCTAAAAGAGTGAGGGTACTCTGGTAACATCTGGAGCTAAGAAGGTATTTCGAGTATGAGGGCGTGAACCCCTGTGCAGGGGTGCCGAGGGGTCAAGTGATCAGAGAACGGAGGCTTGCATTCGCCAGGATGGGGAGCATTGGTGAACCTACGGTAGAGCTGTTGGTAGAGTGGGGGCGGGGGTGAGGCTCAGTTAAAGAAATTTTTAAAGCTTTCAGGATGTCCTTCTAGTTGTCTCGCAAGAGAGTTGTGTCCCAAATCTGAGGGAAACAGAGGCTGATCCCTCTTGAATGACTTCTATCTTTCCCTTGGTCCCGAATTGCCAGGAGCCCTTGTAAATGCAGCCCAGGCCCACCCTCTGATTGATGGGAGCCCTAATTTACAAATGGGATCAGGATGTGGAGAAAACCACAGGCAGACGCTGACCAGGAGGCTCTTAGGGCGGCTCTGGCTCTCACTCAGATCCAAACAGGACGCTGGCGTCGCCCCTACAGTCAGCAGGGCTAGCACCTCAACTCAGCGTCTGGGTCTGGTCGGGGAAGAGGCTGTGGGGTTGGGACCCGGAGAGTCAGCTCCGACTGTGGGCTGGCATCGCCCCCTGCCGGTCTTGCCCTGGTACTGCCCCTCCAGGCGCAGAGACCAGCCGGGCTCGACAGAGAGGTGGGGGGATGGGCCAGCTATCTGTCCAGAAAGAGTGGTGCCCGCTTTGGGAGAACGTGTTTGAAGACCATAAATGTTAACGTTAAAATCAGCCATGCTCAGCCTCACAAAATCCCAGCTGCCTACATGCTGGATTCCTTTATGTGACCACCACTGCCATGTTCATGAGAGAGGAAGAGGGACAATAAAATACTCTTTCGAAAGCCACCAAGTATGGGAAGGGGGACAACGAAACATGAATTTTATGACAGCCGTTTGCTGCCCAGAACGGCTTTCTTTCTGGAGACATCTGGGATGAGGCTGGGATTCTGCCACTTAGAAGTAATTTGAACAAAGTGAGGGTTTGCGAAGTCACAATGATCCATTTCTGCCGGCCTCACGTGGACTTTTGGGGAATGTTGTCAGCAGATGGAGGCAATTTGTGAAGGTGTGGGTGGAGGTCTCAGTAGGGAAACAGGCCACCAGCTTCAGAGAGCCTTGAACGAGACTGGCCACACTGCTCAGTCTCTCTTGTCTACCCTAAGGGATGCCGGAGGAGTCTAATGCTACCTGGGGGTCTGCAGAGCTTCCTGGAAGAGGGAAGGCCGGGTCTTAAGCCAGCCAGGAAAAGGGCTGAAGGGTCACCTGAGGGGTGAACTGGACCATCCTTTAATCCCACTTCCCATGGTGTGGGTGTGGCTCTGGTGTTGAGCAAACTCGGCAGTGCAGGGTCGAGAAAGCAGCTCACAGGATCCCCAGGAACCTCGCTACTAACAGTGGGTCCCAGGACGGTGGTGTCTGTCCCTCTTGGGAGCTTGCTAGCAGTGCAGAATCTTAGGCCCCACCTCAGATCTGCTAAATTCAAATCTTCAGTTTAACGAGATCCCTGTGGGCTGGAATTCCCTGGGGAGCTTTAAAACAGTGAGGCCTGGGCATCAAGAGCTTTCCAAGCTTCCCAGGTGGTCCAGATATGCACTGCTGCAAGTCCTGTGTGTTGACATATGGAGGAAGCGAGGATATGGAGGAAGCCACTCAGGCTGGTTTTATTATCTAAGGATTTAAGAGCAAACTTTGCACTTGGCTCTTTCTCCTGAGCCGAGAGGGCAGAGGAATAGGGCTGCAAAAGCCCTTGTGGGGGAGAAGGCAGCAGTCGATGCTGGCTATCTGTCCCAGAATCTTCCCTGGGGGCTGTGCCCAGAAGCTGCCCTGCCTTCAGGCAGGAAATGTGTTGGCGGGTACACTTGATTTCTGAAGGTGACCATACTAAGGAAGGAAAAGATTGGGATCGGGGTTTGATGATGCATCCGCGTGGCTGGTCAGCACTGCCAAGCCCAGGAATGTTTTTTTTTTTTTTTAGATTTTATTTGTTTGAGATAGAGATTGAGAGACAGAGAGCACATGAGAGGGGGGAGGGTCAGAGGGAGAAGCAGATTCCCCGCCGAGCAGGGAGCCCGACGCGGGACTCGATCCCGGGACTCGATCCCGGGACTCCAGGATCATGACCTGAGCCGAAGGCAGTCGCTGAACCAACGGAGCCACCCGGGCGCCCAAGCCCAGGAATGTTTTTGAGAACCATATCCGGGCCCAGCTCAGCTTTCCCCTTGGACCCAGCAGTTGAGACAGCCCAGCTGGGGCCGCACATTCTTGTCTTCTGGTTTCTACACTGTCCCCGGAAGTGATTTGAGTGGGAACCAAGCGGATGAAGCCAAAACCACTGCCCAAAATAACACTCTCACTTTGAAAAATATTCTTGTATTTGATCCTCTCAGTATTCAGAGATAGGCATTCTTCTTATAATTATTCCCATCTTACGGGTAAAAAACAACCCCGCCCCCCCAAAAAAACCCTGAGGTTAAACTTGCTCAGGATCAGAGAGCCGGGAAGCGACTAGGATGGGACCTTGACCAGCAACTCTGGCTCCAAATCCGTTTGGCCCTATCACTCCTCGTGCTTTGCATCGGATGTTTATTTCTGGGGCTAGGGGTGGTGTGGGTAGTAAGGGGGAGAGGCACAGTGAAATCAGAACTTCATTTATTCCAGTCCATTTCATCAACCATCATCAGATAAAGGAGGAAGTCACTTTAAGAGGAAACCAAACTGTCTTCGGTAGAGATACTGGGCATTTCTAAATGGGGTAGAGAGCAGGAATCAAAAGGAAGTTTCTGGGTGTGCACAGTCACAAGGAGGGGGGTTTACCTTAACCCCTTTGGGGGAGACATTCCGCAGTTCAAGGCCAAACTGCCTGTAATGTCTTCCCAACCACACAGATACAGGTAACCCCCTCAAAGGGGGACACCCGAGAGAGAAATGAGGAGAAAGGCTGTTATACATGTGCACAGCCATCCAGTTAGGTGTTTGGTCCTTACCATGGGAAAGTCCTCCGCCATAGGGCTAGAGCAGAGCGGCCTCTTGATGAAAGGTATAGTAAAATATAGCACCGCTGGGATGGCGAGTGACTGTAGGTAAATGTCATTGATCACAGATCTATAGGGTTGCCTTGGGAGAGGCTCAGCTAATGTGCTGACCACCTTGGCAAGCTGCTGGCATCAACCAACCCAAGACCCTGCACCTGAGATCTCTTCCATATGGTACTTTTCATAGGTAGGATTCTTTACAAGTTGGTTTTCTTGGATCAAAAGAATCTGGTTGTTTTGCGGGGGAAAGGAAGTAGGGGAAGCTTGCTTACTAGAATGGGATGCGCTGTGAAATTGGATAGTGGGCATTCTTAGGTCATGTTAATGCACATCCTCCAAAACCAACACTCCCTACCCCCCTCCCCCGCCAACTTGTCAGAGGTTTTGCACAGCCGAGGAGGGAAGAAAACTGAGTGCAAAGCTCTTGGGTGGGAGAGCATGGACGAGTATAACTCTCCCGGTGGGGCCAGTCCCTGGCCCTGGAAGACCCTTAGCTTGGATTCAGACAGATACGAAGGAGAAAAAAACCACCACCATCAACCCAATATATATTTTTTTCCAACCCAATATATTTTTATTATGTGCTTGAGAGAGACAGAGAACATGCGCGCGCGAGAGTGAGCACGAGTCGGGGGGAGGGACAGAGGCAGAGGGAGAAGCAGGCTCCCCGCTGAGCAGGGAGCCCAACACGGGGCTCGATCCTAGGACCCCGAGATCATGACCTGAGCCGAAGGCAGACGCTTCACCAACTAAGCCACCCAGGCGCCCACAACCCAATATAATCTTAATTTAGGTGATGTTCACTCAGTCTTTTCAAAGAACATTCTTTCAGGCATGGCAACTACCATTTCCATCTCCCCTTGCATTTCATCTACAAGGTTCACTTTGGAGAGCAGGTGATTCAACTGGTGGTATCTCACGCCCTGTCTTTCTGGCCAGGAGAGGTTAAGTCTCCTGGTCATTTCTTTGGTAATTGCTTGTAAGGCTGGGATAAAATCACTTGTGAGAAGAACTTGGTGGTTTTGCCCGCTTCCTTCAAGCTCATGTTCGGTGAAGGCACAGGAAGAATCCTTTTAGACAGAAACTCCCCCTGTACAAAGGACACACAGCCACGCCACATTTTTAGCCTTTTATTTAAGTAAAGAAATTCCATTGAATCAAAGATAACAAAATTACAGTTTTTGTTTGTAATGATCTTTGTTTACCACCACACAGAATCAAAATAGAGCCAAAAGTAATATGAGAACATAAAATGACCAAGGACACCGTTGTTTAGTATCATTTCTTAATAAAGGTAAATATCCTCATATTTAGAAAAAATTGCATTGCTAGTTGCAAATCTTATATGCCCCTGTGCTGGAGGATCCCCCAAAATCCGGCAGCATGGAGGCTTTCAGAACACAAACTCAAAAACACATGATTTTCAGGGCAGCATCGGATGTTTCAGAAAATCAAACCAAACCAAAAATTAGGAATGTGAGCGTGATGGTTCTCAAAAATCAACCTGGAGGCAGAGCTGCCAACCGAAGAACGTGGTTGAGCAAGTCCAACCAGGGAAAGGAGAGATGAAACTGGCACCCCCTGCCGCCCCCCCGCCCTGGTGTTGCTAAGGCAGCTGCAACAGCAGAAGTCAGAAGCTCAGGTACAGTGAAGGTCTTCCTGAGGCAGTGGGAGAGACCCACATCATCTCTGGAACTGGTATGGAGAGGTGACAGGACTCTACGTGGACTTGTGCTTTAGGAAAATGGAAGAGGCCAAAACAAAAGCCAGACAAAACCCAAGTCCTACCCCCAGGATGGACCAGGTCCCCGGGAACGGTCTGGGAGAGAAGCGGCCGGTGCTGGGACCGAGGGGGTCAGCAATTAGTCTCAGTGACTGGGGACTCCTCAATGTGGGTGGTCGGGAGGGAGCAGGCCTTTGAGATGAAGGGTCTCTCTGGAGGTGCTAGAAGTGGACTGTGCCCAGTTTATGGCAATAGATTTCTTGGCTAGTGGGGACCAGAATGGGGAGAAGGTAGGTTCTAGATTTCATTACTAACTGACTGGAGTCAAGGTAGAAGACTTACCCCCTGGTTCGAAACGGACTCCAGCCGGTTCATTAGAGAGGCGTTGCGGGTGGGGTGGGGGGACAAGACATTTGGCCAGTTCTGAATCATGAGTACTGTCGGGGGGTGGGGGGTGCCTGGCATAACGAGGAGCACACAGGCCACATGAAGAGATTCTCTGGCTTTGCTGTGGCTTTGCTTCAAATTGCCACAGCAAGAGAATTTGAATTCCAGTGCCACAGTATCGTTGGAACACCAGGGGACCCTCTAGGGGCAAGGTGAGGCTTTCTGGGCACAGAGAACAATGCGCTGGGTGATGACGGTGGGCATCCTATGCCAGATGATGCTGGGAGGGGGGGCGGCGTGCTGTGGTGAGAAATGCCTGGAGGACAAAGCCCTGAGTTCTTTGGACTCCATATGACGTTCCAGGGATCTTGGGCTCTAAGAATCGATGGCACAGGAAAAGAAAAGCCCCCCACATCTCAGACATCTGCTTGCCTGGCAAACACAAACAAGAACCCACACATTGTTTCTCTGGAGCTGGCAAAGGCGATCTCAAGTCACACAGTTACAAAGGGAGCCCTCATTCAGATGTCAGGCATCGGAGCTCAGCTATCCAGAAGGCTCGGCTTTAAGGAAGGCTGTGGTTTCAGAATGAAAGCCTGAGCGGGAAGGATTTCTGCCTTGGGAAACAGGACTGTGAATCTCAAAGCTCTGCCTGAGTCCCACGGAAGGTTGGGGACATTCGCCTTATTCCAATGGTCAGCACCTGTCCCGGTCACAAGACCACCCTTGGGACAGCAAGGATATTGAGATGGCAACAGAGATTCTGAAGAGAAGCCACTCAAAGACACAGGGCTTTGGGTCATATCAAGGGTCTTCACTGGCAAAGGCTTAATGCAGAAGCTCCCTCTCTCCAAGTCCCCCCTCCCCCCAAGATGAGGCTGGAGCCTTGACAGAGCCACTGCCACTTGCAAGGGCCATGGAAGGCAGGTGGGAATGCTCAGGCAAATGATGTGTAAATAGATGACTGGTCTTCAAGTGGTCTAAGGTGAGGGCACTGGGGCTCAGCAAGGTGAAGTGACTGCCCTCAATCCAACGTGAATTAGAGACAGTTGGGATGAGAACCCAGGTCTCTTGGACCCTGGCTCCCTAACACCGGGTCAAGAAAGGAAGGCTCCTCTTTCAAGGCATATTTCCCCTCTTAGGGTATGTCACAGGGTTCCCTGCAAGTGCATAATGCTGCAGAGAGGTTAAAAGAATCTAGTGACACCAAACAACTCCCTGCTTTCATTCTGCTCTGGAATCACAGCAGGGAAGAGAAGGGCTTTTCCTGAAGTCTATTAAACTTCCTCCTAACAAAATGTATCAAGGGGACGTGACATCATTTTCTAGATAATCTTAATTTGGCCAGGATCCGTTACTCATTAGTGGTCTTCAAATTGTTTGAGAGGCAGGGAGTATGGCCAGAAGAAATGTGGGTGCTTTTCCTCCTTGGTTTTTAATGTGTTACCCCTGCGACAGGATTGTCTAGATCCATGCAACTTCTATCTTTATTCTGATTTTTAAAATATTCGAACACTTTTGAAAATTCGGCCCTGTGTTAGGCCAAAGAGGACCTTCATAGCAAGAAGAGCGCTCCCATTATCATCAGGAATGAATGACTTCAGGAAGAAAAGCAAAGAAAGCTGGAGGAAGGAAAAAGCTGACCTACATATAAAGTGCCGCTCCCTTGTTTATTAGGCAGGTTTGCATCTCTGTAAATTCAATGCTCTGTGCTCTCACTCACGGACAAACAAGAATTTTCCTGTAAGACCGCCACGGTCACATTCTCATTTCCATGCCTGAGAGCCTGAAGCCCGAACAAAGGACTTCAGTTAATTTCATGTGAGCCAAAACGGAATGTGAGTGCCATTCAGAGTCACACACTAGAAAGATTTCAGCTGGGAAGCGGCCCCCACAGTCCTGTGGGGTAAATTCCGGTCGTGTGGTGACAAAGGCCAGGCCCCAGGCCCTGCCTCTCCTTCACCAGGCCCCAGGGACTTCTGGTCCCTGGCCAAGACGCCAAGCCCCCAAGCCCCCAAGCCCCCCGGGGTGCGACAACAGGACTTTTTCTCTTCCTGAATGGAGCTGGTACCTGGCCACTACTCTGTCAAAACAGATCAAGAGATGTGACCTAAGGCAAAGGCAAAGGCACCTCTCGCTTCCTGGGATGGTGTTTCCGCCCCATTCAGTTACTGCTTTGTTTACCTACTTTCACAAAGGGTCTGTAGGAAACAGGACTATGAATCTTCTAGATCAGAGCTGGAGGGGGGAAAAGCAATGGAGGGGAGGGGACCAGCTTCCAAATGGAGGGGGTAGATGATAAAGTGCCAATTTGTGCTAAAAGAACATGGAAAGGAAATGTACCAGAAAAACAACAGTTGGGGGGCGGGGCGGGGGGAGTCACAATGACGAATTTGGTGTGTGTAAGTGATTACAACAAAGCAATCGTGGGGACCACGGAAGTCTCAATCTTTTGAGACACTGGCAGTTCTCGATGGTATTGATTAGGATGATCTGGTGATTGTCAGAAAACAACTTCAGGTTGCAGACCGTCATAGTCACTTGGACCGACACCCAAACCACATCCACCTGCACCCGTGAGGGACACATCCAGGCCCTCGGGTGGCTCCCTTTAGCCCTGAAACATCCACACAGACCCACTATTTATAATCCTATCTGTCCTGGAGCAAAGGAGATGAAGCAAGGACACTAAAAAAAAAAAAAAAAAAAAAAAAAAAAAGTGTATCCAGGCAATTTCACTCATAGTTCCATTTAGTTCCAGATAGCAACTGCTGATTTTTCAAAGTGCAGGGTTTTTAGATATTCAAGTACCACAGGACTAGAGAAAAGGAGTACTTGAAACCTCGAATAACATTTTCATTTGAAAAGACACATTTTGGAAAAATCTATCCAACAGACTATAAATATAGGCCATTAAATTAAAAATCTGGTTTCAAAATAACACCCTTTTCGGTTGGAAAGATCTTTCTCCAAACTCAGATCCAGCTTTCGAATTGTTTGGTTATCAAAAGCCAGAGCTAGAAAGACTTGGGTTAAAAAAGTAAAATTACCATTGAATGTCTAAAAAAACCCCCAAAACCCCAAACACCTCTTTCTATGAAAATGAGGGACAGGAAAAAAAGGCAAATGATGACATCCACAGGTGTAGACGAGGAGAGTAACTCCCAGGCTTCCCTGGAGGGGTGCTCTCTCAAACCTCAGCAAGCTGAGTTTGTCACGGATCGTTCGAACTGGCAGCGGTCTCGGCCATCCGCCTGGTCCAAGTTCCCCGTTTTATCGGTGAAGAAACGGAAGTTCAGAGGGACTTGTCCAGGGTCATACAGCCAGGGAAAGGCAGAGTCCGGTGTCACCGAGACCCTTCCCTCCCCACCAGGCCCTCTCCCGAGACATCACACTGTGGCCATGCCAGGGCAGCTGGACATGACAGGGGCTGCTGCTTCGGAGACCCCTGGGAGCTAAGGGACACGTCTACCCATACGTTTCCATAAAATGAGCTACCGAGATGTTTCTCATTGAAAGGCCCTGCAGTAGAACAGTGTTTCCCAAATTTGCCCTGTGATGAGGATCACCGGGGGCACTTGTCAAAAATTAAAATCTCCAGACCCCTTCCCAGACCCACTGTATTGGCCTCTCCCAGGGGAGGGACCTGGGAGGCTGAATTTTTAACAAGTGCCCCAGGTAACTCTCATCGTTGGCAAAGGTGTGGGGAGACTGTCTTAGGAGACTGTAAGGGAGGAACCTGGCTCGTGACTCCAGGTAACTTTCTTGGCCACGTGAGGAGCCACACGGCAGCGTGGGAGGCCCAGGTGCTTCACTCCCAAGCTGACCTGCCTCTTCAGCATCGGCCTAGATGGGCGAGGGCTCACCAGGGTCTCCGTAAGGACACACACGACCACAACAGAATAGCATACATCCTTCACTGCTCTTGGGGACAAGCCTTTTTGATTGGCAAAGCAAAACTGCTGTTCAGACACATTTTTAATAGGGAAACTAGATGTAATTGGCTTAAAAGCAATCAAACGCTGAAAGTGGACAGGAGGGTGAGAGCCCTGTCGCTTGTCACCATGGATAACAATGCAATGGAGAAAACCAGTAACTAAGCACAAAAAATAGCCTGGAGCTCCCAGGGACGGAGGCCTACTCCGGCACAGGTATGCCTGGTGGGTTGTCCCCGCTGATGGCATGAGGTCAGATCCAGGTCACCGAGGGAGATGGGGGACCTGAAACAGCCAGTGGGGGACGCGGGTTCCAGGGGAGGTGGCTGGGCCGCGCCAGAGTCCGGGAGGCCTCACTCCAGCTCGGCCTCCACCTGCTCAGTGTCAGAGCACTGGGACTTGTTACGTTCCCACTGGCAAATGGCGTTGGCGTACTCCACCACCAGCTTATCCATCCACGTCAGCGGCTCGGGGAACAGCACGGAACCCTCAAAGAAGCCCAGGTGGCCCCCGTGCAGAGGCAGCACAAACATGACGTTCTCCCGTTTCTCTGCGGGGGGGAAGGCAGCGGAGTGAGTCAGTGACCGGTTAGCTCCAGGGCCGGGGTGGCCCAGGCTTTCCCCACAGGTGCAGGTCAGCAAGAGGGCATCTGACTCCTACCCACTCGGCCTCGTTCACCAGAGCGGGAGGGAGATTAGGTGGGCTGGGCAGGGTGGTGGGATCTAGCAAGTATGGGAGCAGCAGCTTGGCTCTGGCACAGAATGGGCACCAGCTTAAGAAACACTTCGAAATCTAAGTGGTTCTCAAACTTGGACGTAGATTATAGAGACAGCACGTGAGTGAGCCCAGGCACTGGTATTGCTAAAGCTGACCAGGTGATTTCAGTGATATAGCCAGATGTTTCCCAAATTTCACCGTGCCTCCAAATCGCTGGGATAGCACCTTAAAATGCAGATTCTGCTTTAATAGGCCCGGAGGAGGAGCTGAGATTTTGCATTTCTAACAAGCTCCCAGATGATGCCCATGTTAGGTGCTATGGGTGGGGGCCAGGCTTTGAGAAGGGATTCCTAGCTTTTATGCTATTATTTACTAGAGAACCAGGTCAACTCAGTGGAGTCCATGTTTCTTCCTTATACTTATCTTTTAAGACTAAACCAGAACTTAAAGCTGCACGTTGTATCGAAGATGCTCGCCATATACAAACTGGCCATGCCGAGCGTGGCTACCCTGGGGCCTGACTTCAGGAGTCCACATGCGGGTTAGTCCCCCAAGCGCTAGGAAAGACCATTACTGGAGATGTGGCCAAGTGGGCAGCTGCGTGTCACTGGGGAGCGCAGGACACATCTGTCTTCCCACGGGATGGACTGACAGGGGTCAGGCTGCTCCAGGCCTTGGAGGCACCGCCTGGCACGCACGGTTCTGGCTCTGCAGGGCCCTTTTCTTGTCTGCTCCCCCTTATTCTTTATTATTTCATAAACTCTGCGTGACAGCATGAGAGCTACGGGTGTTGCTTTGGACATCAGAAGGAAACCGCGCGGCTGCTTTTTCTCACGGCCACACGCGGCTGAGCGGGTCCCTTTTGCGCAGGGAGCCTACGGTTTGCTAGCAGGTTGACGAGAGCTGGCTTTTAGCACCCAACACACCTGCATCACATGCAACACCCCCTCGGAGCAGGGCCCTGAGCTCTGCCCGTCGTATTATGTACTCCTCTAGCTTGGGGTTGGGGAGAACCCGGAGTGCCCCCTGCTCTGGTGAATGCACAGGATATTAACAAGGGAGACGTAACCACAGAGGGCTACAGAGGGCGGGGATCTGAATCACAGCGCAGGGTGTCCTTGCAGGAATTCCCAAGTGTTTCCCTCAGCTGCCCCCCTCTCGTTCCTCCCTCAGCTCCTCTCCAGCATGCAGCGAGACCCGGCCCGCCTGAAGCACAGCGACATTCCCATGAGCAACGTTCTTTACTTTCTCAGTTGCTTATATTTTTAATCCTCAAAGCAGATGGAGAGGCTGTCTGTCCGAAGAGGTAGCAGAACTGGCTTTTCTGTTTTGCGTTTCATGTCAGGTTTTAAGCCGAAATATCTAAGTCCAACTCTCAGACTTAATGGAACCCTAAGCCTGACACGATGATTTCAGAGAACACCAGGGGACTCCCCCAAATCCCTCTTGGCTGTGGATATAAATGATGGTCATCTCCGGCACCAGGATAGGACAGGAGAGGGCTCTGCCCGGGCCCCATCACAGCCGCAGGACTATAAGGCCAGGCTGAATGAGAACTCTGCCATGGGATGTCCTTCCCCATAGAAGCTGGCCTTCAGGAGGTGACAGCAGGGTGAAGGTCACAGAATTTACCAGGGCAATGTGCTGAGTGGCCGAGGGAGCAGCAGGAAGGAACACTTACCTGAAAGAGATTTTGGAATGGTTAGGAGGCTTTCGTGCACCAAGGGGTCATCAGCTGCATTAACCAGCATGAGAGGCACATAGATCTGCAACAAGAAAATAAGGCAGAAATAAACGATCGATCCCCTGTTTTAGACTCCACTGATTCAAGGCTCAAATTCACTACCAGCCACGTCTTTGAAGCAAAGGGAAGAGGGTCGCTACTCAGTTTGCCGCACGGGTGGATTGAGGGTGCCCCGTCTTCCCGGGCGGCAGCATGAATCCTAACCATGTGCTCTTGTGACTGCCTGGCAGGGGGGTGCAGGAGCAAAGCTCCTGGTGTTCTAGGTGACCCACGTGCTCTGAGGGAGTGAGGGCAGGGCTCAGTGGGGCTCCCTGGCAAAATATTTCTGATGATCCTCACAGTATCTCAGGTTAGCCTAGCTTTCAGGAAAATGACCTTACGAAGAGTTATGTACCTATTCATTCCGTTTATACTGTGGGGGAGGAAAAAGGGGAGTATGCTCCTCTCCAGACAAGGGAGACTTTCTAGAGGAATCTGAAGGTGAGAAACAGGAGGAGGCTGGTGGATATTGGGAAGCAGTCAACATCCATTTTAGTAAGACAGGCTTTTTCCTTTTAGTGCAGACAGGGTGGTGGGGGCACTCAGACGCTCCTGAACAGCGAGGCCCGGGGAGTTGTTGTGGGCCAGCGAGGCCCACAACAACAGAGGCTGGTTGTGCCGAGCCGGAGGCCTCTAACACCGGCTCTAGGCCGCTCAACGGCTGTAGTGGCTTAAAGGAAGATGCCCAAAGCCTGGGGGAGGATGCTAACTGAGGGTGGGGGGAGGGGGTGGCCAATATGGCAGATGGCAGAACTGCAATTCACAAATCACCTGCTTCCACTGGGCGAGCAGTGGGCCAAACCAGCAGGTGGACACTGACGGGGATAAACGGGAAGTCCTGTGTTTGAGTAAAAGGAGCACCTGTACAAAGAATGATGAGAGACCGGTTTGGTGGTGGTGCAGGTGAAAAACATAGGGAGTTTATGGTTGGCCACAGCCTTCACCGAATCCACTCCGAACTGGTTGCAGCTGCTGAACACTGCGTTCATATAAGCCAGTCTACCTTGTCAACAGACCTGTTTCTCCTCATTTGGATACAGAAATACATCTATTCTCCTCTGCGCTCACCAGATCATGGCAGGAATGTTGAGTTTAGTCCTAGCCACCACCCTAACAAAATGCACGGGGGCCAAAACAAGGGTCCAAGATTGCAGGAAATCTACACAGGTCTATGAGGAGCCATGGCAGGAAGGGGGCAAGATTTCATGCTAAAGGGAGACTGAGGGACAAATGGGTGTTGCGGCAATTTCCAGGGCTTTTTCACAGCCATAGGAGCAGACTGGTCCCGCTCTGCACCGAGGGGCAGCTCTGGGATTAATATACGGAGGTCACAGAGGGACAGGGTTTGGTTCAGAAACAAAACCCAAGCCAACAGCTGCAGGGGTCCGAGCCCGATTCTTCCACCGAGGGCACTGGGGAGCGTGCTCGCTGCACGTGTGCTCGCTGGAGGACGACGGGCCACTGACTGGGAGAGGCTGCTCGCTCCGAGTTCATGCTCACCCTGTGCAGGTACCGCATGCAGCTTTCCTCCTCGTAATATTCCTTCAGGGAGGTATAGCCGTGGAACTTCCTGCGACACACACACATGCAAAGGAGAAGGACAAAGCAGTACTTGTCACAAGACCGGATGCTGAGCTGACTCTGCCACCTCCAGGCTCCGTGACCTGAGGCAAACTCTTTAACCTCTCTGAGCTTCTCCCTCTGTAAAATGGAGCTAAAGGCGGTACCTTCCTGAATGGCATTAAAGTGCATGCCAGCACCGTGCCTGGCCCAGAGTCATTACTCAGAAAGTGCCATCCACAGTATTTATGAGCAGATGTTAACACCCTTCGAGTCAGGATAAAACCAGAGGTCACTGTGGACACTAGGAAACTGACATTCAAAGGCATTTATGAGAACTTTCTCAACAGAATTCTTCCTGGCAGAGGAACCCCAACCCCTGGGAACTGGAAAGAAACATGTCTCAGGTAATGGATGCGAGACAGATTCAAAGTTGCCAATTCTGCAAACCCATGGAGCAGCAGTCAGAGAGGCTTAACAGAACCTTCCCTGTTCCCGCCCTGAAGTCCAGCAGCTCGGCTCTGCCCTATGCTCTGTTCAGCCTGGAGCTCTGACACCAGCAGGCCGACTCAGCCCCAGGCCGAAGGATCTCGGGAAACCTCTTTCTGACACACCTTAGGGCCTCTGGTTTCTGACTGGTGGTTTTGTTCTATTCTGACTGGGGTCTTCACGAGACCATGCCTCCCCGGAAGCTGTGGATGTCCTTCCCAGAAGGACCCAGGGAGTGCAGGCTGCACTGTGAGGGCCCACTCGACGGGGAGTGGCCAAGGGCAGCTATCATCTCTGGGGCACCTGTCCTCATGAAAGCAGTCCCTCTGCGGTCTCAGCGGGCTGGGAAGCACGCCAGTCCTCCAGTGTTCCTGGTGACGGGCTGATGAGGAGGCTGCCCAGCCAGTCATGTTCACGGAAACTGCGACAAGCCAGCACAATTCAAAAGGGAGAGCTTTAGGGAGAGTTGAAGAACATTCTCTTTGGGGCTTACACCAATTCAGGAGATGGATGGGAGTTTAAATGTTTGGTTTCTGTCTTATTAGATACCACAATAAAGTCACACGATCCAGTGAGGTTGGGCAGAATCCATTCTCACCTTCTCAACGTACCAGCGATTTTCTCGTTTGTTTTCTTTGCCTAACTATGGGCAAATTTCAAGGTTGCCTGGTGTAAGAAAGCTACTAAAATGCCATAAGGAAGATAAGTACCCTCAGATCAATATCCGCCTATCTATTGGATGAACCCTAGCTTGCTTTAGACCACGCCTGAAGGTATCAAATGGTCACTAAGTCAAAAGAATGAGGTTGTTTTTTTTTTTTTTAAGATTTATTGATTTATTTGACAGAGAGAGGAGAGCACACAAGCAGGGGGAGCAGCAGGCAGAGGGAGAGGGAGAAGCAGGCTCCCCGCTGAGCAGGGAGCCCGATGTGGGGCTTGATCCCAGGACCCCGGGATCATGACTTGAGCCAAAGGCAGACGCTTAACTGAAGGCAGACGCTTAACTGACTGAGTCACCCAGGCGCCCCAAGGATGAGGTGTTTAAAGAGAACAGTGAGGTCAGAGATCAACAGTTGAGGTTCCAGCGAAGGCTAAGCTCAATAAGCTCAATCAGAAATTACATGTACCAGGGAAGAGGACATTGTTAGGGTCTCAGCCTCAGGTGCCTGAAGGGGGCGGACAGGTGAAGGGTAAAGGAACAAAGCGGGCGGGGTTTGCATAGGACACTCAGAGGAGAGACTTTTTGTCCCCAAAGAAAGAGACTCCGTTTTCTTGCAACAGACAGCCCTCTTGGTCTATTTTTTGTTTTGTTTTGTTTTGTTTTACTTTTGATAGAGACATGGGCAGGTACAAGAAATACTTCCCTTTCCTGCCAATGCAAATTATGTGGCAACTGATCCCTGCCCCAGGGTCAGAGCACAGCAGGTAGGGTAAGGACTATGAACAGTAGGGTGTACGCACCCCAGCTCCCCAGTTCCAGCTCAGTTATGCCACACAAGAGTGCAGAATGAGCAGTGAGATCCTCCCCTTGTTTTCTAAGAGCAACTAGAAATCTGGATTTTTCTGTGCGATCTTCAGTTTTTAAACATCAGACATTTATTCAAAGAATAAAAAAAGCCCTGGGGCCCCTGGGTGGCACAGTCGGTTAAACGACTGACTCTTGGTTTTGGCTCAGGTCATGATCTCGTGGTTCGTGGGATCAAGCCCCACGCTGGGCTCCACGCTCAGCAAGGAGTCTGCGTGAGTTTCTCTTTCCCTCTCCCTCTGCTCCTCCCCCCGTGTGCTCTCTCTCTCTCTCTCTCTCAATAAATAAATCTTTAGAAACAAAAAAAAACAAAACAAAAAACCCCTTAACACTAAAGTGGGCGAAGAAAGCCCTCGTGCTGGGCAGTGCTGGCCTGCAGCCTCCTGCCCAGCAGTCCCGTCCCCGAGCATGTGCACACCTCATCACGTTGTCATCGATCTGCATCAGGGATGTGGCTGTGTAGAGGCGGCTCAAGTCTGTGTCCTCCAGGCTCTGGGGTTTCTTAACATGGTCTCCAAAAAGAGCTTGCCTAGAATGAGACATAACAGTAGACAATAAAAAGCAGACGATAAACCAAATCATCATGTTGTACACTTGAAACATCTGACAATTTTGTCAATTATACCTCAATAAAGCTGAAAAATATTTTAAAGAACGGATGATAAACACCGACAGCAAAGCCCACTTCCTGGCCCAGAGGCAAGCCAGGAGAGTCTTTGGGAAGGCATATGGGGGCAAGTTAGAAATAGATCCCTTCAGCTTTCAGCATGTCCCAGAGGATAAGCTGGTAATGCTGACTTTTCAATAACTGCAGAAAGATGATTGTCAAGATCTTCTTTTCCTTTTCAGGGGCAGCTAGGCAGAGATCGGGTTTGAGCCTAGGTGAATACAGCTGACCCTTGAACAATATAGGGGTAGGGGCACCAACTTGTGGCACAGTCAAAAATCCATATAGAGCTTCTGACTCCCCCCAAACCTAACTACTAATATCCTACTGTTGACCTAAAGCCTTGCCCATAACATAGTCGATTAACACATATTTTGTATGTTACATGTATGATACTCTGTATTCCTACAATAAAGAAAGCTAGAGAAAAGAAAACGTTATTGAAAAAATCGTAAGGAAGAGATAATACTTTTATGGCACTGGCCTGAGAAAAATCCACGCATAGGTGGACCCACACAGTTCAAACCCGCATTGTTCAAGGGTCGACTGTATTACAAATCCTTCGCTGCAGGGGAGGTTTTAGGATGGGCTCTGTGGTGAGTGGGAGGTGGTCAGCCAAACCGTGTGGGGGCCTTCATCTACGGTTGTGGGGGCCTGTCTTTACAATGGAGCTGACACTGCCCCTTTCTCTTGAGGAGCTGTTTTTGTCACTTAACAAGGAAGACAGCAGTAAACCCATCTAGCGTTGGGGCTAGTCAATGGCTCTCCAACATGTCAGCTCAAAAGCTGATGTATACTCAGAAGAGTCGTCATTTCTCTTAAGAAAAAGATCCATCTTGAGAGGATGATAATAAGGGTAGGGATCAAAATGTGCACATTTAGACTTTTCCTTCCCTGCAAGGTCTCAGGCACACAGTTGATGGAGGACTGAGTTTGCGGCCTGGCCCTATGGTGAGAAAGGTCGTCATGGAAACTAAATGTTCTGGTATCTACTCACAACCTCTCTCAAAGAGGAACACATGCCCTTAGCATTTTTCCCCCCAAAGATTACTGGGAAGATTATATACCCAGAGTTTAGAATTCACAGTTTAAAGTGGCCCTAAAATTTCTAAATATTTGGGGCGCCTGGGTGGCTCAGTCATTAAGTGTCTGCCTTCCGCTCAGGTCATGCTCCCAGGGTCCTGGGATCGAGCCCCGCATCGGGCTCCCTGCCCCACAGGAAGTCTGCTTCTCCCTCTCCCACTCCCCCTGCTTGTGTTCCCTCTCTCGCTGTCTCTCTCTCTCTGTCAAAAAATAAATAAAAATCTTTAAAAAAAAATTTCTAAATATTTGGCTGTCTGTAGTAAATTTTAAAAATGTAAATACACCTAGAATACGTTCAGAGGACTCTCTCAGTTTGTTAAGAATTACACGTTGGACCTTCTGGACTAATTAATTAGTGGCAAGACTGGGCCCTGTAGCAAAACAAACGTTCTCTGGGAGGAAACTGCTTCCCATTCCAGAGGTGTGGAGAGGCTGACAGAGGCACTTGGTGTCAGAGGCTTGGCTTGGTCCCTTCTGGAACCTCAGCAAACCCCCAGTCCCATCTGAACCTCAGCTGAGCCACGCCTGACTCAGGGCCCAAACACCACGAGCTGAGAGAAGACAGGTTACATCCAGTCAGCCCAGGGAACAGAAGTCTCTTCCTGTCCTCCACCCACCCGTCACAAGGACCCAGCAGCTTGGCAGCCTGAGGAGCCTGCGAGCACCAGCCTTGCCCAGACTCCCCGTGAACACCGCCCACAGGAAGCCCAGTCTGGGGTGCTTGGCTGGGATGGGCAGTACCCTGTTTTCTTTCAACCACTGAAATAAAAAGAATAAGCAGCTGATCATTCAGTCAGATTGCCTTTCCCAGGATGACATCAACCCCCTACCTAAAATTGTATTGTTTGAGCGCCCATGATGTGCCAGGCTCTGGGGGAAATCAAAACCAGCCGAGGCCCTCCAGTGCTTTACAGTTTAGTTCAAGACATAGGATTCACACTGGGGAAGCGACAGAAACACAACTTGGGGGTGGGGGAGTTGGCTTCACGGAGGAGACCTGAGATGGACCTAGAGTGTGGGCAAACATGACGGGAGGGGCATTCTGGGCAAGGCCCCAGTGGTGTGGGAGGGGCCAGAGGGCATGTGAGCCTCCATGTGGCCCAGTCCAGCTCGAGGGAAGGCAGGTGCAGGGGAAGCGGGAGGGACGGTATCCATAATAACAATCATAACAATAAAACCATCGCTAATATTTACTGACTTCTCTAAGTGGTGGTCAGAAGCTACCCCACCGAAGGATTCTGAGCAGGACTGAGGCAAAACGAGCATGGGGAACATGCAGAGGTGGGAACAGGGCAGTGTGGACACTATGTGGTGCCCAGCAGCTAGACTCCTGTCCTGCAGCTGCTGGTCAGAGCCCCACGAGCCCACAGAGGATGACGATGCTTGATCCTGCAGCACAAGAGTAGCCCAAGGAGAAAGGTTCCTAAACCATGACAAGCCACCGTCAGGATTGCTCCAACCAGGGAAAGATTGGTGTAGAAGGGTTTCTCGTCTTGGATATATCGGGAAACATGAAGGCAGGACGCGATCTGGTGGATTTGGCAGCTCGGGACAAGTTTGTTTCTAAGCAAGTCACAAAGCAGCCGGCAGAGAAGCGGAAGCACCCCTGCCTTCATTATATTTTTCTGGAAAAACCAGAGTTCTGGCTTTTAGTGACTCAAAAATAAGCTCAGAAAGGAACCGTCTCCTGGGAGAACATGGGAGGCTTGGTACCTGTGTGAAAGGATGATCTTCTTCATGTTGTCAGCCATGAGGAAGTTGTAGAAGCGTCGGCACTGATCCCACTGCATGAAGGTCTCCTGGGCCCTGAAAGAACGGCAGACCAGAGTGAGAGACCACGCCGGGAGGGACACACTGGCGCCCCCACCCTGGAGAAGGTGCTCGAAGCACTTCTACCCCGGAGGCGGCGGCGCCGGCTCCCGACCCCGAAACACAGGTCTCTGCGCGTGGACTCAAACTCTCCGTAGAGAGACTGATGGAGACACCAAAACAGCCTTGCTGAACGTGAGGCCCCAGTGAGAAAGTTCTCTAGGGGCACAGCCTTTGCAGGGTGACAGTCCCGACACCCTCGTCCAGCACGGCGGCCTTCTCTTTGTCACAGAACCTGCCAGTACTGGTGTTTGAACACCTCTATTCGGCTCCCTACTCTGCAGGAAGGTTTTTCTGGCTTAATAACGGAGTGTGTAAGGGGAGGGTGGGTGTGGAGAGGTACCGTGCAGGGAAAAACCTAAAAGAACTTCTTTTGTTGCTGTTTGAGAAGCAAAGGGAAACCTGTTTTTTTTTTTTTTTTAAGATTTTTACTTATTTATTTGAAAGAGAGTAAGCGAAAGAGAGCATGAGCAGGGGGAGGGGGAGAGGCAGACTCCCCTGCTGAGCAGGGGAGCCCGAAGCGTGCGGGACTCGATCCCAGAACCCCGGGATCATGACCTGAGCCAAAGGCAGTCGCTAAACTGACTGAGCCACCCAGGCGCCCCATTTGAGCTCTCTTTTGATTAGCCTTAGAATATTCAAGGGGCAAGGAAACGGAAGAAGTAGAGCTAGTGTGTGCAGTCGGCATGACTCGGCCTACCTGACATGAGGGTCATCGCCTGACACCCCAGCAGCGGCACTAGGCAGGTAATATTCTCCCCACTCCAGATTAGGAGACTACCATGGACTCAGGGAGGTCAAGAGACTGGCTGCGGGTCACACTAGGGCAGTAAGGTGCAACCTTCTCTCTGTGCCGGCACGGCAGATTTCCTTGGCCACATGGCAGGTGAGCAAATGGCAATGTGCTACCTCCCCGCCGACCCTGGATCGGCCCTTCCCACTCAGTGTTCTCTTCCCTGCATGTGAACCCACAGGTGCCACGGAGTCCATGCTAACCCCCACTCTGCGCTGAGTCTCAAGGCCTGCTCCAGCCCTGGGAATGAATCTGGGTTTCACCATTCCCAGACATCATCCATTGGTTTCATATCCCAGACGGCCAAGGAGGGGACTGGGTGGTTCACAGCTATTTTCGAAAAATCCAGGGAGTTTATAAAGTCATTTCCCCAAGGCTGCCACATTTCAGTTTTGGAATGGCAAACATTTCCTGTAATATTGTGGTTAAAAAATAAGAGCTAATGGGATGTTAAAAGTGAAAGGGTTTGTGGCTTTCATGGTCTGTGACATGCTCCTACGCCATGGGCTAAGGCTCAAAGGGAAGACTAAGACTGCCTTCAAGGGTCAAAAGTCCATCCTATAAATGCACAAGGGGCTCCCCAAACACTGCAGAAACAGAAAGGATGGGCCAGATCACTAGAAGCAGGAGCCCGACTAAGGCAGGGATCTGGACCCTGGACTGAGCAAGGAGGGAGGAGGGAAGTCACCCGAAGTCACCCGATCCATGAACCAAAACCTGCTTCCCCTGCCAGCACCCCGTCCTCTGACCTTGGACCCAGGCTCCCCTTCCTCAGAGAGCTGACAGTCTCATTGTCTCAGCTTTCTTTGGCCCTGGGCTGTTTCTGCCTTTGCTGACTTCCTGTTTTGGTTAGTATGTCCTGCGTATGGAGGGGATGCAGAGGGAAGGAAGCAGGGGGAGGGGGGCTGGTCATACACGTAAGACATGAAAGCAGCTCCAGCACTGCAGAGGATCTTGAGATTGACGACCACCACAGGAGCCACTCCCTGAAAGGCTCTGGGGACCCCCAGTGGCTCAGGGCTCAAGGAGGCCCGGGATGAGGCTGCTGCAACCATTATCCCCGCTCAGTGCTGGCTGACACGGATTCCTAGCATCTCTGGCTTTACCACTCAGCATACGTAGGGGCTTTCACCACCTTTGGGTATAAAATTACAGAACTGAAACTTAATTTTATATTGGCTTTATAAAACCTAATCAAGAGTAATGTGTTATAAATACATTCATTCCATATATTTTTTATTTATTTTATTTTTTTAAGATTTTATTTATTTGACAGAGAGAGAGAGAGAGAGCACAAGTAGGCAGGCAGGCAGGCAGAGGCATAGGGAGAAGCAGGCTCCCCGCTGAGCAGGGAGCCCGATGTGGGGCTTGATCCCAGGACCCTGGGATCATGACCTGAGCCGAAGGCAGACGCTTAACCAACTGAGCCACCCAGGTGCCCCTCCATATATTTTTTAAAAGGCCTGATTTCTTCAAGACCACCACCACCAACAACATATGGAAGGCAATCACAGAAGGGAATCTAGAGACTCAAAGAAACCTCCAAGACAGACCAACAAATGCAATGCATAGGCATTACGTGGATCCTGATTCAAATAAGCCAACCGTTAAAAAACTTCTGTGAAACAATCAAGAAAATCTGAACCCTGAGTAGAAATGGGATATTAGGGAATCATTCATTTCTCAGTATGATAATGGTATTGTGGTTATATTTAAGAAAAAGTCCTTAGAGTCTTTTAGTGCAAACTAATGACGTACTTTCAGATGAAATGATATGATGCCTGGGATTTGCTTTAAAATAATTCAGTTTCGGGGCGCCTGGGTGGCTCAGATTGTTAAGCGTCTGCCTTTGGCTCAGGTCACGATCTCAGGGTCCTGGGATCAAGCCCTGCATCGGGAGCCTGCTTCTCCCTCTCCCTCTGCCTGCCGCTCCCCCTGCTTGTGCGCTCGCTCGCTCTCTCTGTCACCTAAATAAATAAAATCTAAAAAAAAAATAATTCAGGTTCTGGGAAAGGGGGTGTGCATGAGGTGTAAAGGGAACAGAGTGAGAATCCCAAGCAGACTCCCCACTGAGTGTGGAGCCCCACGAGGGGCTCAATCTCATGACCCTGAGATCATGACCTGAGCCGAAACCAAGAGTTGGACCCTCAACCGCCTGAGCCACCCAGGCGCCCCAGGAGATGGATTTTTAAATCATTTAGAAGAGGGTTCAAATGAAATGGGCATCTATAGTCACGTCCAGGGCAATCCACTAGGGCTGAGCCAACTGCTTCATGCCGCTGGGGGGCTGCTCAGAGAAAGCTCAACTTCCCAACTCATATTTTGCACAGTGAGTGGACCAAGCACTGACTAAAAGGAACTGAAGTCAGAAGAGAATGAGCTGGGGAAAGAATTCAAATCTCCTGACTCAAGTAAGATCTCAGAGTGCTGAGAGGCTGTGAGAGTGGCCAAACCGCTTTTCTGGAGTCTTCGAGAAGACACGGAGGGTGACAGTGGGAGAGAGTTTCTGTGAGACTAGGTGTCTCTGACTCTAAGAGTCCAGAAAGGGACGAGAAGGCAGGCATGCTGCAAATTAAGGCGGGTGATGAATTTACAGGGTGTGGATGTAGGCAATATTAAAACACACCTTGAAAGTAATATGCTAACAAAACTGCAAAATCACGGTACCTTAAGTATTTTCCTGAAATGCTACCACACCAATGTAAGAAAACTGTTTTTATTTGGGGAGGGGAGTTTCTCTTCCAGGCTTTGCCCATCTACAATCTTTTTTTCCTTTTTAATTTTTAATCATGGTGGTAAAAAACACGTAAGATTTACCTTCTTAACCATTTTTAAGTATGCAGTTCAGTAGTGTTAACTATATTCACATTGTTGTGTAACAGATCTCTGGAACTTTTCCATCTTGCAAATCTGAAGGTCTATATCCATTAAAGTAGGACTTCCCATTTCCTCCACCCTACTATCATACTTTTACATGGTTGCCTTCCTCACTACATTTTTCCCCATTTTATTATTTTATTATCATTATTTTTAAGTAGGCTTCATGCCCAGCATGGAGCCCAATGCAGGGCTTGAACTCACGACCCTGAGATCAAGACCTGAGCTGAGATCAAGAGTCAGATGCTTATCTGACTGAGCCACCCAGGCGCCCCCCTCACTACTTTTAATATATATATACATTCAGTCATGCTACATATTTTCTTGATTTTTTAAAATATAAAATCTTCCTTGTTTGCCGTTGTACTTTGTGGATCATAAGTTATAATTCTCTCTCATGCTGGACCTGTGCTGGTTATCTCTAGCTTGGCCCTACAAGAGAGTTATACCGTAGTGGGGGCAAAACCAAGACCAGCCTTGGACAGTGTGGCTTTTGGGAGGAAGGAGAGTGGAGCTTCTGGACCCGAGAGACCCAGGCTAGGGAGCTCTGGGGCAGAGAGGTCAGCTTGAGAGTGCAGGCAAAAGAAAACCATCTCTGTACTGGGGACTGGGCCCAGAATCCTTCATTGTAGCCAAGCTTTGGGGCAGGATGGGGCTTGGAGCTCAGACAAAGGTAGGGATGGCCACCCACTAACCTGCTCTCTGCCTGATAAGGATATTTTCCCTTAGGATGTACTTTTTATAGGAATGTGATTACTAAGTGAAAGGGTCTGTCACACACTCTTGTTTTTCTGATAGAAAAAAATTAGCAATAAAAACAATAAGCAAAAATCCCCAAGATGCCACAGGCAAGCCATTTGGTCAGCTTCACAACCCACTGGTGGAAAAGCCAAGCTGTGTCCTAGGCTGGAGTTCTGCCCACAGAGTTTTGTCTACACTCAGCGGATTCTCCCCCTTCGCTTGGCTCTGATACAAAATTACTGATTGCTAAAACTGTCATACAGCTCTTCCACTGTGAACAGGTTTGATGAAGGGGTAACTGGATAGAAGGACTTTATGAATGGCAGCCCTTGCCCCTTGCTCCTGTCATAAATGCATCCACAGCCTGGAGTCGCCCATTCAGAGCAAAACAAAGAATATACACACCATTTGGCCAGAAACGTGGGGCCTGGCCTTCTCTGCAGCAGGAAAGCCTGCTTAAAAACACCATGCTAAGACCCAGCGGTGCTCACACACCCACTCAGCCAGGAGAAGGACTAGACGTAGGGAGATCTGGTAACTTCTCCATTACCCTCGAAGGGCCCCCCCCTCAACCCCGCCTGGGTCCTACCCCACTGACCTCTCTACCCTCACCTCCTTCCCAAATCCCTCCCCACTGGACTGAGGACTTCCTCAGCACCATATGCCTAGCATGTAATATTTTATTTTACTTAAAGATTTTATTTATTTATTTATTAGAGAGCGAAGGGGAGTGGCAGAGGGAGAGGAAGAGGGAGAATCCCAAGTAGACTCCACACTGTGTGTGGAGCTAGATGTGGGGCTCGACCCCATGACCCTGAGATCAGGACCTGAGCTGAGATCGAGAGTCAAATGCTCAACAGACTGAGCCCCACAGGCGCCCCGCCTAGTGTGTAATCTACTAGTGACATGTACTTGGTTTGCTGCTGGGCAAACATTCTATAGTCGGGAAGTGCTGTGAGGTCCTCCGATGCAGACTATCTCCTATAGCCGGCAGATTCTGCAATGCAAGATTGTTGAGGGCTTCCTTAGGAATGAAGAATTGATTTTACCTGAAACTGGTCCAAAAAAAGCTTCCCTTCACTTTTCTTTAAGCCCCACGAGGGGCTGTGTCCCCATTACCCAGAAGGGTGTCTAGCTGAATGAACCAAATGAGTCAAGGGATGACTTATCTGCAGGTCATCTTCTGGTACCACTTCTTTTCCCTCTCACACTCCTGTCTGGTCACCACTCACTGGACGAATTTATAAGCAAGAGTCTTCATAACAAAGTTTCAAATGATGAATTCACCCAGAGCTAGACTGAGTCTGACCACACACACTTCCAGGTCTAGCGGGCAGCGGTTTGTGCTGAGGGAAGGAGGCTAAGTCTGGGGGACCTGTACCCCCCTTTCAGTGGCTCAGCACATCACAAACATGGGTTTCTCTAGCGGCAGCGAGGCTTTGCTAACTACGGCAAGCGGGCGCTGGCTTCTGGGCCTCGGGTCGGCTCTGGGGTGAGAAGCCAGCGGGAGGGGACGGGTCACTGACAAGCGGTTCCCGGGACTCAACTAGGCGAGATTTACCAGCGGCATGGACTCCCGTGCGGCCCCTGCAGAGGCAGGCGAGCCCTCCCTGCTCCGCTTCGGCGTAAACGAAGCATGGCTGCCACGTCCCAGTGCTGAAAAGGCTCATCGCCCTCAAGCCTTGGCAGGAAAAAAAGGTGACACTGGTTTAAAGTAAGGCACTGTCCTTCGGTGAGTAGGTCTGGTTACGCTGTTGAGGGCACCTGAGCCCTGGGCAGCGCCCACATACCCAGGGCCCACCCCTTCCAGTATGTCGGGCCACAGGATATTACTTCTCTGTGCTCCAGGGGACGAAGCTGCCTCTTTCTCTCCTCAGTGGATGAGGTTGATGTGACAGTAGGTAATCAGGAGTGTGAGGATCTCGGAGGTCTCAAAGAGGGGTGGTGGGGACAGCGCCTCACAGACTCTAGAATCTTGAGTTTCCCCCTCCAGAGTTCACCAAACACGCATTTCACGCGCTCTTGCCAACGGCAGGTGGCGCTCGTGCAGCAAAATGAAATGCAGCTGCTGTCACTTAAGATTTTGGGCTTTGGTGGGGTGGGGGGGAGAAAACAAACTGGTCCTGAATCCTCCTACTTATCAAATGCTGTGATCTCTGAACACAAAGTCCGTGCTCACAGTGATTTCACACCACTGGGTTTAGGAAGGGACCCGAGCGATTCCAATTTTACAGGTGATAGCAGGCTTGCTGAAAACTGGGCCATTTGTCAGGTGAGAGCAGGCAGGGTCCTCATGCCAGGCCCTGCTCCCCTGAATCCTGAGGTAGGCCCTTTACTCTCCCAGCGACTGGGTGCGGTGGGACTTCTGCTAACTCCGGTTACATAATGGCTACGAATTGGGAACTGGATATTTCTAGTCAAGCCAAGATAAAGGGCGAGTGCTTTCAGCTGGCTCTCCAGAGCGCAGAGGGGACTGAAAGGGAGGATTCCCAGCAGGAGGATGAGGGGACCAACCTCGTCCGGTGACAGCAGAGCTGGAGGGCCACTGAGGTCCCCAGGCCCACTGGCTGTTAAATGTGGCTACATAACAGAAGTGACCTGTGATGTGCATCCAAATGCAGATTCCTGGGCCCATGCCCCAGATTCTTGAGTCCGAATCTCCGGGGCTGGGGCCCAAGAAACTGAATTTATTTCTAAGATGATCCCCCAAGTGATTCTTAATGAAGCGAAACAGTCACCAGTTCCCCAGACTGGTCTTTGTGACCCACTGGCCTAACCTACACTTCTTGTCTCACAGAGACTGAGGATAAGTACCGGTTACCGACTTACTTTCTACATGCCTCTCCTGCATATGCATTCCCTGCTTGGACGCTCACCGTGGTGCTATGAGGTGGGTACTACTTAGCATTACTGTCATCCCCATCATGCAGGTGAGGACAACTGGAGCCCAAGCCTCGGCCCTTGAACTCAGGAAAGGCTCCATCGGGGATGTGTTTTAAGTCTTCTTTTGGGTACATGTAAATCCTCCCTCTGGGCCAACTTGATGCCTCACGGGCAGAGCCTGAATTCTGGGCCCGCAATTGCCCTTTGGATGTGCTGTCTTCAAATTCCAGTAATATATATTTCTGGAACTAACAGGCAGCCTCTCTCTCTCAGAAAATGCTCAAACAGGTTGAAACTAGAGAGAGAGAGAGAAGAGGTGAGGCAAAAAGGGAGGAATCACTTATTAACTATGAGGACTGTTTGGCATTGGGTTGGATCAATGAGGGAGACTTTCTTTACTTTCTTAGGCAATTCTGGATTTCTTCAAGAGATCTTTAATAACTGGTCATACCCATTTGAAATATAGAAGACATTATCGTGAAGAGGGAGTACGGGGAAAAATGTGAATGCATTTGAAGAGTCTGGAGAGGTGTGTGAATGAAGGTGTGTGTGTGTGTGTGTGTGTGTGTGTGCTTGGTGACTCTCGAGAGATCTGGGACAGCACTGTTCTCGATGAGGAGGCAGAGCAGATAATGCCCTCCTAGGGCTCATCCCGTGGGGCTCTGTTGGCAGGAGACTAAGGGGCGAGGTAAACCTTTATCCGCCAGGTCATCTCCTTTGTGGTGATGTCTGGGATGTCTATGAGAGGTGGGCACTTAAGGTGAGGGCACAGATTAAGTGGTTTCAAGAGACCCCTTCCCCATGCCATCTGAGACTCAACGCTCCTGTAGGCAGGAGGGCTCTGCGATCATAAGGCCCAGCTCTCAGACTCTGGCTCTTGAGTTCTTCCATAAACCCACGGTCCTACAAAACTTCTGGAGCATGAACAGATTAAGTCACCTCACAGAGACTCCATAGGGAAACCGCAGATGTTATGGGGGCCTTTGGCTTATTCAGTTACAGATCTGATCCCCAAATATAGCTGCAGATCGGGCTTAAGGAGTCTGGTAAGACAGCTCCAGTGTATGACGTAAAAGCAAGATAGGGTGACTCCAGGACCCACACACTTCTGCTCAGTCCGCCACCACATTCCCTCTGGTCTTCACAGATGTGTGCCGGCGTCCCGGGGCATCTCAACAAACACCCGAGGAGGGGAGAGGTGGGGGCGCGGGCGTCACTCACCTCAGAGCGCTGTAGCCCTGGCACACGCTGACGCAGCACAGGACTTTCTCTTGGTTTGCCTGAGTCTCCCCCAAGTATTTACACACGATGTTACCACCCAGGCTGAAGCCCACCACGACCAGCTGGGTCTGGGGATATGTCTTCTTGATGTAGTTGACCATGGCTCCAAATTCCCAGGTGCAACCTGTGGGCAGAGAGGTAAGACCACTCAATCATTTTAGGTGCAACAACATGATTGCCCTGGAGAGAGAGCTGGAGGGTTCCTGGGTGCCAAGATGCTAACCGAGAGAGGAGTGTGTGTGTGTGTGTGTGTGTGTGTGTGGAGAGAGAGGCAGGGAGGGAGGCATATACACAGACAGACAGAGACACTTCTCTTTGGCTACCTGGAGAGAAGTTTCCAGATGATCCTCTGTATAGAGGAGACCCAACCTTAGTGGTGCCCATGAGGGGAGGTACCATGTATCACACAGATGTGCAATGCTCTCTGAAGGTGGGTTGTGGAAAAACCTGTCTAGAGGCACATGGAAATCAAAACAGATACACAGGGTGTCGTGAGAACAGGAGTTTGCACACGGATACACACAGAAGCAACAACAAAAACCTTTGGGATCAGCTTCTTCGGCTACAAAACAGGATGCTATACCCATGTGTACAATGACTCATGGTGTCAAGAAAAGAACCAAGTGGATGTTATTTATGGGACTTTCTTGTCAGCGTGGGGGAAGGAAGGAAAGACAAACTTCAGTCCGGAGGGATGGCCAGGATGCTTTATAGGATTAAGATAAAATGTCCTTGGTGACGTAAGGACAGAGTGCCAAGGGAGGCAGGCTCACTGAGAAACACACAGAGGAGACCTCTGTGCAGGGAGGGTCTTGTTTGTCCGGGAGGCACGATCTCAGCTGGTCCCCCTGGGAAGCCTGCAGAGCCGTGTTCTCTCCGCAGCTTTGCTAAGAAGAGGAGGTTAGTGCCATCCATGGGTGAAGGGATTTGTCACATCCTTCTGAGACCCGACCCCAGCCTCCTTGGGGAGCCAACTTAAAATAAAACCTAACAGGGAAAGTTAACGGATGATGGCAAGACACGTGCATATGACAGACCGGCAATGAGGAGACTGTGGGTTTACAGTGGGAACAGGCTGTGGACCTCGGCACCTGCTCAGAGGTCTGGCCATCCCTCATGGGAGTTGAACAGCTTCTTCCCTAACCGGGAGGCCATGGGGAATGCTGCCTTTTGAGCAGCCTCTTACAGCTTCCTTTCATGGAGGGACACAGCCTCAGGCAGGCCAGCACAACCCCAGGTTGGGGGGGTGGTTCTCAAACTACAGTGGATACAGGATCACCTGGGAGGACATTGGACATGGGCAGCCCTGGGCTTCACCCCCAGACGAGCTGATTTAGTAAGATGGGGCCAGGCCCAGGAACCTATATTTTTTGAATAGGTAAAACATGCATATGGCACAAAATTCAAATAACATTAGAGATGTGGTAACCGGTAATTTCTCATATTCTTAGAAAAAATGTCAGTGGTAGCACACAGATTTAGTACCTTGTTTACTTTTTCTTTTTTTAACAATATGTCTTGAAAGCCACTGTGTAACAATACACAGAAATCTGCCCTATTCTTTTTTTTTTTTTTAAGTTATCTCTACCCTCAACATGGGGCTCGAACTCATGACCCTGAGATCAAGTATTGCACGCTCCACCGACGGAGCCGGCCAGGCGCCCCTGCCCTTTTTTATTTTTATTTGACGAGGCATAACATAACACTCAGGAAAGTGCACGATGAATTTGTACACGCTTACACCCACGTAAACACTGCCCAAACCATGTAAACCATGGTTTAAATTACTTGAAACAAGTCATTGTAGCTTAACAATCAAAAAGGCTAATCTAGGTTTCTAGATTTTTCTCCAAAGCAGTGTTCTTTGATCCGATTGCTTTGATCTGACACCCATAAAATCACCCGGGGATCTTGTAAAACACCAACACTAATGCCTGCGCCTCCCCCCCCACCCCCGCCCATTAAATCCGAAATGTCTGGGCGTGGGGCCTGGTCTTTTACCAGATCTCCAGGTGCCTCCGAAGTGCAGCCAGGCATGAGAACCACTGATGTAGGAACAGGGACCGCTCTGGCTCCGACAAATCTGGGAAAGGTGTTTCTGGAGCTACTCTCACTCTGCCTGCGGGCCATCCCTTCACAGACCTCCTTTCCTGTCCGCCTGCAGTAAGCGACCTTCCCACAGGGAGGCGCTACTCCACTTTTGGAAGTTTCCTCAGCAGGGCTGTTGGACTGGTATCTCCTCAAAGCCAGGTTTCTACACAACCAGACACCTCCTCCAGGTCCACCAAACGCCCCCCGGGAATGATTTTATTATGTACCTACACCAGTTTTTCAATAAAATTCCAGCTAGTTAAAAAACCCGGCACAAATAAAGAATAAAAAAAATATGTTTAAGTCCCTTTAGGCCAGTTTCAGCTAGGCTCCAGACACGCAGCGTGTCCCTCAGGCTGGAGAAGAGGTTTGTGCAGCTTATGATGGGAACATCATTTGCTTGCATGAGAAATGGTATCAAGGGACTTATTTTAAATTGTTACTAAAATCTTCACTTTTCCACCATTTCCTTGGGGTTCTGCCTAATTTCATTCATCCCTTGGCTATTTACAACTCTATGTTTTGTTCTAATATGGAAGGAACCTCTACTAGGTGATGTGCTCTGTACAGTAAAGACATGCTCGGTCTTGTTCCCCACTGCATCTGTGGCGCCCGGTGCTGGGTGGCCCGTGGGTCAGTACCACCTAAATGAAGGGACGAAAGCCTGGGTGCACTGTGTCCCAAGCCCTGTCCTGGGAACATAAACACAGCGGAGGAAGCAGATCCAAAGGGATGAAATGACTTGCCTGACCTCACACAGTGAGCAGGTGGGAGCGCAGGACTTTGGAACCACATCTAACCCCAAACCGAAGTCCTTTGCCTCATAACACAAACCGACACAAGTAATAGTACTGCAGGGATTTACTTTTTCATTATTAAGTCTTTGCTTTCTCATCACCTGATTCCTTTTAGACCGGTCTTTTTTTCAAAATAGTTTTTTTAAGTTTGATTTATTTCTGTGATTTCTCTACACCCAGTGTGGGGCTCAAACTCACAACCCCGAGATCAAGAGTCATGTGCTCCATTGAATGAGCCAGCCAGGTGCTCCTGGACCTGTCTGTCTTTACTCAGGTTTGCGACTAATTATTTGAGGCCTAGAGCAGATGTTCAGATGTCAGTGGGGCAGTTACAAAACTCAGATTTGCTATGCTACCGGGGAGCAATTATAGCTAATCGTGTAGGTACCTGGGGAGCCTCAATTTAATTAACTCCAAATATACCTGATCTGGGTAAAGGGCCAGCTCTGCCTAACGCTGGATAAGCTGTTGGGTGTTGTGTGAAGAGCTGCTATCTCTCCCAGGCAAGGGTATAGGGTTTGCCCAGCGCTGGGATCTGCCTTCTGCTAGGCACCGGGTCCTCCTGGGATTTCCACCTGATGAGAGTTTACCAGACACTCTCAGTGGCTGGGAGCCTCTCCCTGGACTGTTCTACTAAAAGCTACCAAGATCTGTTCTTTCATACGAGGAGGATTTTAATGGGGGCTCTGGGTACTTAATCCTTACAGGATTAGCACCGGTAACAAGATTTGGGTATCTAATCTTGTGGCAGCTTTTAAAGGCAAGACGAAACATGAGACACTAACCTGGCTTTGGAGAGATGCGTACCACAGGGCCATCTTGGAAAGGCAACCTGCTGAGAACAGGAAAGACCTTTTCTTCAGCCTCACACCCCTCAAGAAAAATAAGGCTAAAGCTACCCGAAAGCTACTTTCACGAAAGCCATTTCCCAGTGGTGCTAACGTGACTAAGTGGGCTCGAATACGGGGATGCAGACTTGGTGCTCCTTGTGGATGGAGACTCTGAGTCATCTCTGTGTTCCCCATGCCAGGCCCGGGCCGGGACCGTGGTGGGTGTGTCACACGTTGGCGTAGGAGGAGGTTTGAATCCCGTGGCACGGAAGCACACGACACTGGCCAGTCTGAGTGTGGTGACTGTGCTGCGGACAGGAAAGAAGTAGCTCAATATCTTTCCCACTAAGTGTAAGCCAAGGGAATGATTTGGACAGGCTAACGAGGTGGCTCCCGGCGGGCATCTGCGGGCCAGCAGGCCCTGTCGTTTCTCGGAGCTGTGAAAGCCACCGCACAGCTGAGTCACTCAGGAGGAAAACAGCGGCAGGAATAAAGCGAGAGCCCTCTTTGTGCGGTAGATGAGCTGGGCTCGTCCTTATCTCTGAAACGGATCTTCACAAACGAGCGCTTTTAGCTTCATGTGCGCACGTACGGAATTACCTAACCCTGCCCTCTTCGGGTTAAGTATCCAGGTCTGATGCTGGAAGCCAGAAGCTGGCTTCTCCACAGTTCTACTCTGGGTATTTAACTGCCCCCGCCCCCTCACACTTCCTAACGTTGGCTCCTTGGCACCATTTCGATGCGCAGTGACTCCCAGCATATGATCTCGCCAGATGGTTTACCAAGATGCTTGAGCTTCTGCAAATTCACCATCTTCACTGTCACGTTCTCTCTCTCTTCACCCATCTCCTCCTTCCTCCTCTTCCCACCATGTCCTTCTGCCATCACAACACTCAACTGTTGTAGAGGCCATGCAACTTGTGGCTGTCAATCTGGAATCATGAATATGACTCAAAATTGAGTCTGCATCAATTAAAATGGTAGATAGGAGAAGCTTATCAAAACATCGATGTTCACGATCTCATCAAAGATCTTCAGATCGATTGAGCAGTATAAAAACAAAACAGAAGTTCCTTAAAAATCGCTGTTTGCACCTCCTTACGGCAAGATGTCTTGGATCCTGGGTGATCCTGGGTGAGCATGTTAACTAAGTAGGGTGGCTGTACGTCCTAGTTTGCCTAGGAGAGTCCTGGAGTTTGTCATTCTGATGCAGTCATTAGTAAGGTTCTCTTTCACTCTCAAAAGTAATGCAGTTTGGGATGTTAAATTATGGGGTCGCCCCAGGTACAGGAACTCCCTCCCTTCTAAGACTGACATGCTGCCTTCTGAGCAAGGCGAAGTTTTCTGGCCTTCCCTTGTGGTTCCAAAAGAGAGTTTACAAAACAAAAAATTTCCAGTATTAAACTCAGCTGGACATTACAGAACTCCTCCTCCAAGCCACAGAAGACAGTGCTGGGATTTCAGACACCTCTTCTCAGCTTGACGTCCGATGCCAGAAATTCAAGTGTTTAGAAAAAGGGAAGGGCCCACTTCTGTGTATAAACCCCTAGGGAAGGCAATTTAAATCTTTGAGACCATGTTCAACGTCACAATGCCCCAGCTCGGTGTTCGGTCAGAGATGGGTACTAAGTTCTCAGGAGGCTTGTGATCCTCAGGACTTGGTCACCTTGTTGGGGCCAATGCCAGGCCGTTTTTATTCCTTTCACCTGATACAGAAGTGACTTTAAAAATCCTCAATTTTCTCTCTTATCCTCAAGATCAGACTCATGGTCTCTTTGTCACCTTGCTCAATTTCAAGAGCAATCTTTGAAACGGAGGTCAGAATAACCACAGCTGGATGATGCTGGTTTTCAGTTCTTTCCTTGGCTGGTGGACTGGATGCAGTTGTACCCTACTCTGAACATGAATCCTGGCCGATTAGGATAAGGCATTTAGCCAAAGACAGAAAGATGAAACAGAATGCTTCCTTAATTTACTTGTCTCCTGCATTACCACTGACAAAAATACTTATATTCAGTGTCTGGGCTGGAAAAGCAATTCAGTCAATAAAGAGTCAGCCAACACGTCCACTGCTATAGTGTTTCAATTAAAGATTAGGCTCTGTAGAATAAGTACACTTCAAAAAAATCTTCAAGACTTCTACATCTTCTGTCATTTTTAAGTGTTATTTATTTATTTTATTTTTTTAAAAGATTTTATTTATTTGACAGAGAGAGAGGCAGACAGAGAGGGAACACAAGCAGGGGGAGTGGGAGAGGGAGAAGCAGGCCTCCCGCCGAGCAGGGAGCCTGATGCAGGGCTCGACCCCAGGACCCCGGGGATCACGACCTGAGCCGAAGGCAGATGCTTAACCGTCTGAGCCACCCAGGCGCCCCTTAAGTGTCATTTCTCATCCACGTGATAGGGTTGTGTACTTGGTCTGATCCGGCACAGTACCCAAGCTCAATAAGAAATTTAAAAGACTGATAAATTTCCTCTTGTGGGTTCCACTCTTGTCATCCTAACGGTTTCACATTTTATTTATGGTCAGATCAGCTAATGTTATTTCATTTAATCCAATTTAATTCATCACAAAAGAAATATTTAATATTTTCTAGCTTAAAAAACATATGAACTATAGGGGCACCTGGGCGGCTCAGTCAGTTAAGCGTTTGCCTTCAGCTCAGGTCATGACCCCAGGGGCCTGGGATGGAGCCCTGCACTGGGCTGATGCTGGGTGTGGAGCCTGATTAAGATTCTCTCTTTCTCCCACTCCTTCTGCACCTTCCCCTTGCTCTCTCTCAAAAAAAAAAAAAATATATATATATATATATATATATGTATATAAAACTATACTGCAGCAAGTGGTGAAAAAAAATTTTTATGAATGAAACGAATTTGTAGAAGGCTGAAATACAGCGAAAAGAGCATGTGCTACAATACAAACAACTCGCCCATAGTGACTGTCTGAGTTGGAGGCGGGTGACCCCAGTCCCAGCCCCAGCCCCGGGGGTCAAGGCAGTCAGAAAGCACGAACTGCATCCTTCAAGGTCACCGCCAGGGCCTGGTTGTCTCTGTACAGAGTCATAACTTAGAGCATACTCAAGACAGAATTCTCTGCTTGGCAAGCACAGCTTCTCAACAGGTCCTTGCAAAAGTTCACATGCGCTCAACTGCGTGAGGTTGAGGCAGAGGCAAGATCATTTGGCTGTTCAAGTCAACGTCCGCCTTTTCTCCTCTAAGTTGGTTCCCGGAAAACACAGAGCGGAAAACAGAAAAAGTCATTGCTATTTACGCTATTTGCTGGACTCCGTGCTACGCACTTTTATATTAATGCTAACTTTCTCAACAACCTGTGGGAACTAGGTGTGCAAACCCCCATCTGCTGGACTCTAAAACACAGGCTCTTTCCTTATGTGGGCATTTCCTGAGCATCTCTAAGTGATATACCACCTGCAGGAGATGAATGTAAAAAAATCACATAAAAATTGAAAACCAAAATCTGGTCCCTGTTCTTGAAAAGGACAAGGTCTGGTCAACGTTCTTTTTAGACAAACGCAGCCAAGCTCACACTGATTCTGACTGTGCTCCCCACCTCCCCATCCCATGGTGAGAAGCTCCTCAGCAGCCTGGGAGCATCAAGGCGGCAGGTACTCTGCACACCCCCTGTGTTCTCCTCACAGGGGCTGGCCCCACGAATGTCTCTGGGATGCCAGATGAACAAAAGAGCGGAGCCCGAACCCACCAGGCCCACTGCTATGGCTCTGAGAAGCTCCCGGATGCACTTTTGCCTTCAACCTAAAATGTGTCTGAGTGGGAACTCTCTCCTTGCTCCTGAGAAGTATCAGCAGGATTCGGTCTGTCATATAGAGAGGCGATGTAGCCCGTTGTTCAAGAGCACGAGCTTCAGGACTTGACTGTCTGGGTGGGAAACCTGGGCCACCTGCTCATCAGCTTTGTGATCTAGAGCAAGTTGTGCAACCTCGCTGGGCCTTGGGTTCCTCGTCTGTAAAAGGGGGTGGCTCACTTAATACATCCTATCAAGTACTCAGAACAGTGCCCGCCCCACAACAAATGTTATTCATATAAACAGTAATGACCACTGCCACCAAAGTGGGGGAAAAGTCTTTTGAAATGCTCAGCTGCCTCCCTGCTCCTGTCTAGTCCTCATGAACAATATCCTGCATAGGAAACATGCACCACCCCAGAGCTGCTGCTGACTGGGGTTGAGAACCACACAGTCTGAAGGCTGGTTCTGCCACTTACGCGTGGTGGGACCCCGGGCAAGCCTGTGGAGTGGGGACACTAGCACCCACCTCCGGCTGTCAGCGGGGTTCAGGCAAAATGGCTCATGTGCATGCTCGACGTGCCCTGGCCCTCATCAGTCAGTGTAAGCTACATGGGAACTGCTGTCATGCAGGATTTTCCTTAATGACTTCATCCTTCAAAGGCAGCATGAAGGACTCTAAGTCACGAGAATGTGAAATTCTTCTGCTTGCGAGAGATCTGTTTTTCACAGTTTCTAATCACATCAGCCAAGACGTCCAGTGGCAAGGGACTGGCGTTTATGTGGTCTGGAACAGTGAGTCTGATATGTGGGGAAAGGTCCTCTAGGATGTTCTCGGAGAGATCTGAGGAGGGTTGTGTAACAGGAAAAGAAGAATGGAAGGCTTCCTGTTAACACTCTCTGTAGTTTTTCCTCTGGTCAAGATCAGTCTCCAATGGCCGTAAAGAGGTGTCCGCGGTGACTCAATGGTCCACCATCTGCTCAAGAGCAGTGTGGCTTGCACAAGGGAAGGCTCTTATGACCATGAGGGGCATGGGTTTGAGACCTGGTTTGCCAAGATCACCTTACAGACAGTCATTTCATGGCCCTCACCTTGGTCCCCAGTGAGCCCCGATGCAGCGGGCACCTTCTAGGGCCGAGCAGTTTTCTGGGCACAAACACCACTGGCTCCCATGGAACGGACTCGGGGAGACCGGAGATTAGAGAATGATTGGAGGGTGAGGGCAGGGGACAAGGACCCTCCAAGGTGACATCTTAGCTGAGACCCGAACGACAAGAAGAAGCTAAGTCAAGACCAGAGAAGGGCCGTCCAGACAGAGCTGGGGCAGACCTGTGATCGGCGGCCCTCAGACCGGTGCCTGGTGTTGGCGGATGCGCTGCATGTCCTGGGAACCAGAGCCCCCTTAATGTCACATCCGGTCCTCCCACACGGACAAGGCCGACATGGCTGGGGGTCTATGAAAAGTGAAGGGAAGGAGATTCAGAAGAGGCTTAAGATGGCTCTGCTTTCTTTTACCTTTTCCACTGAAAAATAGAGGAAGGGAAGAAAGAGGGAGGGACAGTAATACTAAAAATGATAAAATAAAAGAGGCTTAAGAAACCTATCCCCCAACTGCAATGTATGGAACTGATCTGGATCCCCAATCCAGTACAAAGAAAGAAGTCAGTTGGGGAAAATGAACTGCTGTGAAGGAACGCTGGTGTCTTAGGTGTGATGATGGCATTGTGCTTATGTTCTTTTACGAGCTGAACCGTGTCCTCCCCAATTCATATGTTGAAGTCCTAGCTCCTGCTCCCTCAGAATATGAATGTATTTGGAGAAAGGGCCTTTAGAGAAATAACTGAGTTAAAACAGGGTCATTAGGGTTGAGCCCTAATCCAACCTGACTGATGTCTTTGTAGGGAGAGTAGGACACAGACAGAGGGACACACGCACACACACACACACACACACACGGATGCACAAGACAAGAAGACAGTCACCTATAAGCCTGGGAGAAAAGCTCAGAAGAAACGAAGCCTGCCCACACCTTGAACTTGAACTCCCAGCCTCTGGAACTGTGAGAAGATAAATGTCTGTAGTTTGGGCCACCCAGATGGTGGTATTTTGTGAGGGCAGTCCTAGCGAACTAAAACAGTTTACAAAGAGTCTGCGTAGCTTAGCATCATACACTAAAATAGTCACAGATGGAAGGAAGGGCTCTCCGGGACAAGCTCCAAAATAATCTTCGAAAGGGAAGGAAAGGGCAGGAAGGGGATTGTGGATAAAATGAGATTGGCCATAAATTGAGTAACTGAATTGAGGCTGAATGGTGCGCACACAGAGGCTCATTTTACTATTCTCTCTACTTTTGTATATTTGGAACATTTCTCTAACAGAAAGGTTTTTTTAAAAACTGAAGAGGAAACGTATCTTCTAGGTCATCCGCCTTTCTGGAAAACTACCGGAGTACAACAAACTATAGGAATTTACTTCTAAAATTCCGATGAAACAAACTGTAACAACAAATGAAAGGAAAGAGTTAATTGACTTCGAAAACCTTGAGGGGCTGAGCTCTCCCTGGACGGGCTGACTTCGCCCTGTGGATTCTCCTTGTTGGGATTCAGCTCACCAGCCCTGACATACCACACTCTTAAGAGGAAGCTGTGCGTGCCGTCCTCCCCCGGAGCCCGCTCCCTTTGGTTTAGGAGCTCCAACCCGTGGGACCCTGAGGACCCAGTTCAAATGCCGTTCCTGGAAGAATCCTTCCTTCCGCAACACCACCGCTTGCCTACAGAGACAGGCTGGTTTCTCTCTGCTGCGGCCTCACCCATCACCCTGTGGTGTGATGATTTACTGATGGAACGTATCTTATTTATCTGGGCCACAGAGAGCACAGCTAATCCCTTGCTTGCATGAACAATCTTCCAGTATTTGAAGAATAAACTGAACATTTAATGAATGGCTACTATATGTGAGGTGCTCAGCTACCTACTGAGTCCTTAGTAACCCACGTTTAATTGTACAGTTGTAACCCCCATTTGGGGCTGTTGAAGAATCTGGAACTGAGGTTAAGTCGGCGGCAGGGCAGGGGTGGGGACCGTCTCTGTGCCACACCGAGCCTACTCTTCTCTGCTCCTTTAGCCAATCCCCCGGCTTGTGTGTGAATGTCTCCCAATCTAGTGTCCCTCCCCCACGGCCCCTAGCACGGCACTCCCGGAGGCAGGGGACCTGGACCACACACACCCAGCGCTTCTACTAGCTCTGAGATGATCCTGGACCCTGGAGCAGCCAGATCCAGGCCCTTCTCTTAGCTCTCCTGCTTACTGGCCCTATATCTTGCCCCAATTACTTAACCTCTCTGTGCCTCCGTGTGCCTTTTCATCACAATTTCACGAAGTGTCCCGCTGGTTGCTGTGCAGATTAAAGGGATTACGTCTGTGTGAGACATCAGCACTGGGTCGGGCACACGTTAAGTGCCCTCGGCGGCACTTCTTGTCTTGTTTTTGGCAGATCGTGCAGTTAGATAGCACTCCCAAGTCTGTCTCTGTCTGGGGTCCTGAGTGAGGCTAAGCCATGCCTCCCTATCCTCAACTTGTGCAGACGGATTTTTATATCCAAGTGCAGGACCTTATAATCATTCCCCATTGTTTTCATTTTTGTAAGATTCTGCCTGTTTCCGCCTTTTGGATCCGATCCGTCTCCCACATGCTCACTCTTCTCCTGTTCCTGAGTTATCTGTACATCTGGATCTTCCGGCCACCAACCACACTGTTGAACAGAAGAGTCTGTAACATGGTGTCTTCAGTCGTGGGAATGAGTGTGGAGAAGCAGTAGGGTGCAGGACAGCCTCCCTGGCACAGAGCAGGTGCCCCTGCTCACGCTCCCCTACCCGCACCCCACACATCACCAGTAGCAGCATAAACCAGAACAACCTTGCTGGAGGACAATCTGACAATATGGACAAATAGGCATACAAAATGTCGACTCTGAAAT
Organism: Callorhinus ursinus; assembly: GCF_003265705.2. Lineage (NCBI taxonomy): Eukaryota > Metazoa > Chordata > Mammalia > Carnivora > Otariidae > Callorhinus > Callorhinus ursinus. The sequence goes on from NW_027397107.1 coordinate 6,514,152, forward strand.
TCTAGTCCTGGAAATTCAGCCCAAGGTAGTCATTAAAGAGAAAAACAAATTCTAGGCGAAAGATATTTATAGCATCACTATTTAAAATGCTGAAAAACTCTAAATAAGCTAAACGGACTACAAAGAGGAATGGTTAGATAAATAACAGAGTAATAACAGCCACGTGGCCCTTAAAAAGATTAAATGTAGTGACTACGCACCTTTATGTTAGTGAATATAAGATTATTTAAATTAAGTCACCGTAGATATACACACTCTGACTGCATCTAAATAAAAACTATGTACACACAGATGAAGGAATGGGAAGATAAACAAATAGGAAATTATAGTTATGGTGAGATTGTAGGTGCAACTTTCAGTTGTTTCCCATTAAAATACACAGTAATTTATTTGGTTATAAGCAACCCCACTGTTTGTGCGTATTCAAACACATATTTTATGTGTTTATTATTTATGTGTGCATCTATAATATGAAGGGAGATTTAAATAAGAATCAAGAATGGGCAATCTGGAAGACAGAGCCTTAGCCAATGCGGGACTTCAATTAAAGGCAAGAAGCATCTGTCTCAAGATGAGATCCAGTTCCTCTCTTCAAGGAACTTGGAATTCAATGAGTTGTTGATGTGCCAGACTCCCTTCCCACAGCCACACATGTGCCTCATCACAACCCTTGCCCGCCAGTCACAGGAGTCCTGAGGAATGGGCGTCAGGATGGCTCAGTGGTGCAGGGCATGGGCTATGGGGCTCCTGGCCCTGCTCTGACACCTATCTACCAGCAGGGGGCTCGGGGGAGCCCAGCCCCTGTGATTTTCACTCTGTCTCCAGGAGGCAGGATGAGCTGGGGGTAGCTCCGGGGCCCATCTGAAAGGCTGATGTGAAGTATGGCATCATAAATGCCCAGAACACCCCGGCTGCCGGTATAACCACGTGCCCCACTGCCCCTCCAGATGGGCATTTCCCTGAGGGTAAAGCAGCACGCTTGTGGTGAGAACAGTAAGGGGGATTCCACTTGGCCGTGCCAGTACATACCGTAGGTGAACATGCGCGGTGAGGTCAGCTCAATGTTGGGCAAGGCACCCAGGTGGTTGAGCACGGCGCACCGGTAGCCATTTTTCTGGGCGTAGTCAACGAAGGTGCGGATGTACTGCTTCTCGCTGTGATTGGCAATTCCAGGGCAGATGACCATGGTAACGTCATCTACAGGGTGAAGAAAGACATCCCAACATAGCTGATGAGTAGTGATGATAAATGGCCACGATGACACGTCATTGGCTTAGAAAACAGTAGGAGGGAACCTGACATACATCTTTTTACTCAAGTCTCTGGAAAGAAGCATCTTTCCCTTCTAGCTGGAGTTGTCCTGATCAGTGCCTCTCAAACTATTTATGGTGAAGGGTCAGTTGTTAAAATTTCCGATCATGGACAGATAATTTTGAAAAATGCGATAAAAATTAATTACTAGAAAGATGAAATGAAAACAATTTAAATCTCAATTTTTTATTACTAGATTCAGCAGATAACAAAATTACTTGGCCACACTGCTGTACAAGTTTCCAAACCTTACTTTTAATTTCTGTATGAATGACAGGACGCATGAGCAGAAAAATAAAAACTAGTGTTTGCACAGACTTCTTTGATCAAGCAATTTTACTTCCAGGTATTTGTCTACAGATACACCTGTACATAAGCAGAACAAGATACGTACAGCAGAGGTGATAATGGCAAAAGAATGAACACAAGCTAAATGCCCAGAAACAGAGGTCTGGCTAAATAAATTATTGCACATCCAAGTGATGAAATGTTATGTAGCCCTTAAAAATAATGAGAGACATCTTTACATGTACTGATAGGATGAGCTCTCCAACATGTATTAAGTGGAAAAAAAGCAAGGTGCCGAAAAGGGTTATGATATGCTGCCATTTGCACGGAGGGAAAAAAGACATCTATGTTTAGAAATGCATCCACTAGCTCTGGAAACATACACGAGAAACCTAACAGTGGGTACCACTGGGGAAGAGCATGGGTGGGGAGTAGGAGTGGAAGAGAGACTTATACTTTCTCTGTATTATCTTTTTTTTAAAAAAGATTTTATTTTATTTATTTGACAGAGAGAGACACAGCGAGAGAGGGAACACAAGCAGGGGGAGTGGGAGAGGGAGAAGCAGGCTTTCTGTGGAGCAGGGGAGCCCAGTGTGGGACTCGATCCCAGGACCCTGGGACCATGACCTGAGCTGAAGGCAGACGCTTAACGACTGAGCCACCCAGGTGCCCCTTCTCTGTATTGTCTTAAAGGTACCTTTTGAATTTTTTATCATGACCATGAATTACCTACTGAGGGAGTGGCAGGTACTCTGAAGGACTAACACAGGAAGGTGTGATGGATGTATTGGGAAAGGAGCACTAGCGAGGGGAGGCAGGGGCCATCCCTCTGAGGAGGTGACATCTGAGTTGAGACCCGAATGACAAGGAGGAGGCAGCCATGCAGGGGTGTGGGGATGAGTGTTCCAGACAAAGGGAACGTCAACTAAACCTTTGTCACCAGCTCGTCAGCAGTGCTGGTTACTGTAAAGAACTGGAAGGTACAACAGGTTTACTGGAACCTCCTCCCAAGTAGTTACCGAGCTCCTATAAAAACCAAGGTGCCTTGGGGTGCCTGGGTGGCACAGTTGGTTGGGCGTCTGGCTCTTGATTTTGGCTCCAGTCATGATCTCAGGGTCGTGAGATCGAGCCCCTCATCGGGCTCCACGCTCAGCGGGGAGTCTGCTCAGGATTCTCTCTCTTCCTCTGCCCCTCCCCCACCCCTTGTGCATGCATGCTCGCTCTCTGAATAGATAAAATCTTTACCAAAAAAAGCACACACCGCCCCCCCCCCAACCTAGGTGCCTTGCATACTACAGAACGGAGCAGACACGTCCTCCTCTGCTAGGAGTGGCAGTCAGAGGCAGGTGCCATCCTAAGTCCACTCGCTCGTGAGTCCTCACTGCGAAGCTCTTTATCACGCCTGCTTACTATGTAGGCTGGACACAGCAAGGCCGAGTTCCAGCAGTGGCAGCGATCACAGTGGTTTCTGACAGACAGGTATCCCAGAGCCCTGCATAAATGGACCCGAATGTGTCTTTTTGTCCACGGCAACCTACGCAGAGGGTGCCTGAGAGCCTCCGCTATCTGCTTTTGCCCAACAGACAAGACCACCCTCTCCCGTATCTCTGAGCTTTAGTTTCTTCATCGGTAGAGTCGGGACAATGAGGTCCCGACCTCTTAGGGGTGCTGGAAGGCTTAACTGAGGTAACAGTATCTATAAAGTTCTTAGACGAGTCTGGCTTCTATTGCTGTCATCAAACCAGAGGCCTGGTCCTGAGGGGCCTGGGCTCCACACGTTCTCCCTCGTCCCCTCACACCGAGCTTCTGTATTTCCGAGAGGACTAACAGTTGTGTCCAGCATTGCTGTCTGAGGGGCCCAACGTGGTGACTGGCAAGCACGTGACAGCGCGAATCCTTGCGGGCTGCCCCTGAGACAGGTACCGCGGCGGGCTTCCTCCCAGCCCCTGGGTGTGACGCGGAGTCGGTGGCATGAGCGCGTACACCATGTTCCCTCACTGCCCAGTGTCCCCCTTCCACGTGATGGCCCCATCGTATTCCTGCACTAGCTCACCTCCAACACAGTGCTCAGCCAAGGGCTCAAAGAGGTCGAAGGTCGAAGTGGCTCCGTCGGACATGGTGATGAACTTGCGGTGCCCGTAGGGGTGTGGCGACCTCACCCTTCCCATCTTCCCATACAGGGCGGTTTGGATGTGTCCACTTTTCCCCCAGATCAATGGTGGAATGTATCTAAGAAAGCAAGAGAGGAGAGCTCAATTTCCACCACCCTCCTTGAACAATACATGGAAACATTTTCGAGCAAACGTCTTTCAACCTATTTGAGTTCTTTTCCTGACAAGTTCTGTATGCGAAGCTTAGATATGGGATTTTCTTTACCTTACATCCATGGCCTCCTTTCCCCATTTACTAATACAGCCTGTATCAGATTAGCTTTAGAAATCACTGGAACATGCTTATACAGACAGGATTTCAAATTTACAGTGTTAAGTAATTCAATATGAGTTATTTCTGTAATGTAGATGAAAAAGAAAGCAACTAATACATTTTGAACACATGCTACGTGACAGAGTTAGCCTCATTATCAAATGAGCTAATGTATATAAAATAGTTAGCACACTGCCTACACTCAGTAAATGCTCACTTCTTTGCCTTCCCCGACAAGACTGGCCCCAGCTACAGTGGTTACCCTGTCAACCAAACGTGCTGCTCTCCCAAGAGCCTGTAAGTGCCTTGTGTGGGTGTTGTGGGGTGCACTGTACGCTCTGGAGAACGTGCTGGAAGGGCAGAGCAGTGTAAATATTTGTTGGGCTAAATGAAGGGTAAAGGCTTGTTAGCCTAAGCAAGTCATGACGCCACCCTAACAACCATCTTTCGTGAAAACACAGAGAGACTCTGGTCCCCAGGAGTCAATGCAAAAATCCCAAACTAGTTAATTACTGGGAAAACAAGGTACTCTGTTACAACTAAGAAATGATTATAGTTCACAACCACAGTGCAGGATGATCCCATTTCCTGAAACTGCCACTGTTTTCTCTTGCCCAGCTTTGAGCCCAGGCCTGGTGGTTGGCCAGGATTTATGTTCTACGTAAACTAGAGTCATAGAACATAAGATATGGTAATGACATCCATCCTTCATCTCTGTATTCTAGCACAGTGGTGAGCATTTTTTAAACATTTATTTTTAGAGAGAAAGAGAGCAGGGGGAGGGGAGAGGGAGAGGGAGAAGCGGACTCCCTGCCGAGTGGGGAGCCCGACGTGGGGCTCGATCCCAGGACCCTGAGATCGTGACCTGAGCCGAAACCAAGAGTCAGAGGCTTAAGTGACTGAGCCACCCAGGTGCCCCGTGGTGAGCATAAGGGTTTACCTTAACCTATTTCCCAATTCATGCCTATCATTTCTATCATATCAGTTGATCCTAAAAACCCTCCTTAAATTAAACCAGATTTGTTTTTTTTTTTTTTTACTAATTCAGTAAGTCTCCACAAATTTAAGAGAAGTGAAGCTATCACCTTAAGCTAGCCAATTCCCAGGCAAACTTCCTTGGTGAGGGTGGGGAGGAGAGGAAAGATTATTTTAAGACCTTAGGACATGAAGCCACTTGCCAGCATGACACCACAGGTGCAAATCTTAGTGCCGAGGCCACGGCATTTGGGAAGCAGATAGAAGAGTTTATAAGAGATGAGTGGATTATGACAGCAACAAAAAGCAAGCCTATAAAAATAACATCAATTGGACAACTCAGTATTACACAAGATTAGCTACATCATTTATAAAGGGTTTCAGACAATAAATTATGCATAGGGGGAGAGAAGTGAGCCAAGAAACCAAATTCCTGGTTGCTCCTGGAGGAAAATTTAAAGATAATTTTGTTTATAATATAAATTAAAAATAGAAATGTGCTGAGGTTAAACAGGACAGAAGAAAAATGAATTAAATTTCATATATGTATCTTCTGATCTTGTTTAGAATGCAATATAATGTCAGAAAATGACAAAAGAATAAAATAAAATCTTCTCTTGGCTAGTCCCAGATTTCCGATGTAATGATGACACGTGTGGTCATCCTGATGCTGCCCCTGTGATTCAGGGTCATGTCACTTCTCTGAGGTGGCCTTCAGCCTCTACTCTCCGGCCTCTGCCTGCCCATGGAGGGAAAACAAAACACGTGAGCCCGGCCATCCCCCTCCACCGCACGGGTCCTAAGTTGGCCTAGGAGGCCCGCCATGCCCTTCCTGCTTACATCTTTCTGTGTAAGTTCCGATAAACCTGAGCCACTGGCCCATCTCCACTCCAAAGAGGCACGCAGCCTCCTGGTGCGCTATTTTTATCCCAAGAGCCTTTGCTCAAGCTGTTGCTTCTGCCTGGAATACTCTTTTTCTCCTTGCACACCCAATTTTTCTGCTCCCCAGCTACTATCTGTCTTTTAAGACTCCCTTCCAATCAGGCTGCTGGGGGAGCTGCCCCTTTGCTGTGTCCCCCGGCAAAGCACTCTGTGCAGAGCTCCGTCCTGGCATCCAGAGGGCTTGATTGATATGAGGGCTCTTTTCAAGCACATTTCTCCCCAACACCTGCAGGAGCCAGGCTTGTCCATCTTTGCGTCTATCCCCGGGGCGCTCCACACACTGAGCACGAAGGGAGGACGGCTGGATGAACAGAGAGCAGACCCACATAGTAGATCTGAGAAGGCACAGAAAAAATAACATGCACCCTAATAATATGAGTTGGGCTATAGCATGATTGGTGTTTGGTTACTGTCCTCTTTCCAGGCCACCCAGCACCATTCTCAGAGAAAATCCTGAGGGTGTGCGTGTGTACGTGCACGTGTGTCCGTGTGTGTGTGTGCACATGTGTGCGTGAGAATACGTGACTGCCTCAGGATCACTTGGGGACTTTCTCACTTCAGTGTGAGGTCAGTTGTGCACAGTGGGCGTTTCACAATCTTTAATTTTATGACGATACCACCTACTGATAAAACGCCATTTTCAGCGAACGTCACAATAACACGACACCAGAGTTTACCAAATTGAATTTTTAGACAGCATTTACTGTGGCGAAGTTCTGCTGTGTGTTTTCATTTGTTTATATAAGTTATCCATAGGTCACATGAAAAAATTAAAAAACGAAAAACCAGAATGGGTATAACTGGTTACATGGTTTGGGTCAAGGAGGAAATATGGACCAAAACAATAGAATATTTTGTAATTTGTAGAAACATATAAGCACTTAAGAGATGCTGGGAAGTGTACATGGAGGCATCAGCTTTACTCTGGGTCTGGCCCTTCAGAGAGAAGCCTAGCAGCTTCTGCCTTTACCTCCTTGGGAACCTGGCTCCATGCTCTAAAGGAGCCAGGGCTTGACTACCCAGTGACGTGAAGCATCCCCTAGGGGGCTAGAGACACAGAACTGAGCGCTGTGTGTGTTTTAAATTCCGAGCACCATCAAACTTGTCTTCCAAAACGGATGGAGCAATTTACATTTGCAACAGTTTTGCATGGAAGTACCTGTCTTCCTCACCTTCATCAGTAATTAGCACTGTCAATCTTTTACATTTTGGCCATCTTGATGGGCAAAAAAATGGGCATCTAACTTCAATTTGTGTTTCTTAAGATGGAACCAATCTGTGGAAAACAAGTTTCTTATTTGAATTTGCATCTTCCTGATTCATATGTTTACCAGGCATTCCTATTTTTCTTATGTAAACTGTTTGTACCCTTTGTCCATTTTCCTGTTATATTTTTTATCTTTTTCCAATTGACTCATAGGTACTGTTCTTATCACCCCTACACCATGTCATTTTCTATTATATGTTGCAAAGACTTTCTCCCAGTTTATCGTATATTTTAATTTTATATTATATAACTTTCATATTTTGTGGTTAAAGTTGTTAGTTTTTTTTTCAAGATTTTTTTTTTTTAAGTAATCTCTCTACCCAGTAAGGCGCTCAGACTCACGACCCTGAGATCAAGTCACATGCTCCTCCAACTGAACCAGGCTGGTGCCCCAAATTTGTTAGGTTTTTCTGTTAAAACCTTTGTGTTTTACATTTTGTTTTAAAAAGAGCTATTCTAGCACCCCTTTTTAAATATATTCCCCAGTATTTCCTTCTATTATGCTATAGTTTTAAAAAAATGTATCACCCTTAAATCTGCTTATTTTTGTAAATGATGCAAAGTAAAGACAGTTCATTTTTTCCTGACAGTTAGCTAATTAACTCTACCATAAATGGTTCATCCTTTCCCTACTGATTTTAACTGTCATCTTTAATATATACCAAGTTCCCAATTAAACATGTAGATATTTTTCTATATTTTCTTTCCTGATTCATTGATCTATTTGTCTATTCTTGTGCCAATATGACTCTGGCTTAATTAATACAACTTTATGGACTATTTCGAGTATTGACAGTATAGGCCTGTACTTTTCCTTTTCAAAGATTTTTTGGCAGATTTTCGGCATTTTATTTTCCAGATGAATTACAGGATTAGCTTGTTCCATGAAAATTTCAGGATTTCTAATTGTTAACACACCAAACTTATATATTACCTTGGGGAAAATTGACATCTTTACAGTTTTTACTTGTCCCATTAAAAGACATGCTGTATCTCTCTATTATTCAGGCATTTATGTCCTACCGTAAAACTTTATAGCTTGCTTCACATTGCAATACTGTTTTTACTATACTAATTTGCATGCATTTCTACATTTTTAAAAAAAGCTATTCTTAGAGTTAGCATCTGGGCATGTTTTACTCCTAGCTCCCTGAAAGCAGAGGCGATGTCTTCTGTACTAACACATATGCTAGTCTGTCCAGTGTTGTGCTGTGGCCAGTGATTAATAAATGCTTATTATAAATAAACGAATGTTACTAAGAAAGAAGCTAGACCACAACAAAATCTAGAGGCCGGCATGTCCTGATCTTCTGAACCTATCTGTAGGCAACACCTGGCTATACTAACAGAATTGCCCAATGGGAAAGCCCACAAGGGAAAATCAGGAACCCCCCTCCCACCCATGTCCCTCCATATACACACACACACGGCGTTCGGGCAGATGGAGTTCACATCAGCAAGGACAGATGGTTGCTGGGCTGTTTACAAAAGAGCTGGAAAAAAAAAGTTGACTACTGCTTATCTTTGCCCTCAATCTGTGAGTGACCAATCAATTCTTTCCTATGGGACCTGGGTTCTTTGGTTGACATCAAACTACTTTATAGCAATCAGATCCAGACTTAGCTGTCATTCCCTCTGATTCTCTCCAGCAGCCCTCTAGCAAACTGGCAGAGGGCTGGCACACATATGTCATCTGAGACTGTGCCCCCCACCCCCACTCCCCACATGCAGGTCCCTTTCCGAGAACCAGATGCTCAGCAGCAGCTACTCCTTGGCTAAAATCTTATGTTTGTTTCAGACAAGATATTAGGGTTAAAGTAACACAATCCGACCCCAACTAACTTAAGAAGGAACTATGCTGGGGTGCTCACCAAATGGACAAGAGGCTGGAGGACCAGGCTTGAAGCGGGTAGGCTCTAGGAAAGAAACTGGGGCTGCTGTATGAATGTGCTGTTTTCACAGTCAGCAGCACCCCCAGGAGGCATGCTCCAGGAGTGGGGTGTCTCAGAAGGGAATTTGGGGGGGGCGGGGCACCTTGATTTATTACCTGCATGCAATGGGAGAGAAGGACTTCCCCAAGAGGAAATTTGTGTGCCCTTGGAGAGGAAGAATGGACGCTGGGCAGCCAGAAAGTGACACATGCTTCCCACAGGGTTTTGGGCTAGACTTGTCTTTGCTTCAAGAGGCTGCTTTCATGCCCCTGATATCCCATAGCCCTCTTCAAACCATCATGTTCCCATCTAATTCCTCCAAAGTCTCTTCTTTCTGTCCTTGTTCCCAACGTTGGTCCCAACTCAGCATTTCCCATAATTCCTAAATGTATTTACTCTGAAGCATCTGCTTCCCCTATAACACAGTGTAGATCAGAAATGGGCACCTTACTTGTTCAAGTGGTCTTTTCTCTCACACACCCATCTTTCTGAAAGCAAACTTTATCACATACAAGAGTTTGTGCTGTTTTCTTTAAAGGAGAAATCTAGAAAAGTAGAGTTTTTATGACTCCTGGTCAATGATCTTTGCTGTCTTAAAGCAGCACATTTTGTGCGACCCATCACTTTGCCCCACTAGTTTTTGGAGGTAAAGTTCACAAAACATGAAATTAACCATTTTAAAGCTTCCAATTCCCTGGCATTTGGTACATTCACAATACTGCACAATCACCGCCTCTGTCCGGTTGCAGAACATTTCTTCACTCCCAAAGGAGACCTCATATATATTAAGCAGTCACTCCTCATTCTCCCCTCCCTACTGCCCCTGGCAACCACTCATCTGCTTCCTGTTTTATGGAATTACATATTCTGGATATTTTACATAAATGGAATCATTGAATATGTGACTTTTGTCTCGTGAGTTTTCACTTAGCATAAAGTTTTTGAGGTTCATCCATGTCCTAACATGGACCAGTACTTCATTCCTTTCTACGGCTGAATAATATTTCATCGTATGCATATAGCAACCACTTTTTCTGTATCCATTCAGTAGCTGATGGACATTGGGTTGTTTCCACCTTTTGGCTATTGTGAACAGTGCTGCTGTGCACATTTGTATACAAGTTTTTGTTTGAATACCTGTTTTCAGTTCTTTAGGGTATATCTAGGAGCAGAATTTCTGGGTCATATGGTCATTCTATGCTTAACTTTTTGCGAAACCTCCAAATTTTTTCCATAGTGCCTGCACAATTTTACATTCCCACCAGCAATACGTAAGGGTTCCAGTCTTCCCACATCCTCACCAACCTTTGTTATTTTTCTGTTTTTTTTTTTAATTGTTACAACCATCCTAGCGATATTGAACATCCCTACTATTTTGACTCGAGGCCATTTCCTTCCACTCTGTCTTTACTTCCATCTCTACTTTTAATATTTATCACAATTTTAAAAATGAATTTGTTGATAAATAAATACACATAACCAGTCTTGTTCACTTCACAATGGCTATTAGCAGTAGAAAGGATTGAATCGGAATAAAATTGGCAGTAGTCAAAACTGCATGTGGTATAATTTAGTACTGGCTCAAAATTGACAAAAGAATCCAGTCTTCAAAAAAATATTATAATCCAGTTTTCATAAAAGCATTTAGACTTGCAAAATTTAACCTAGAGAATGGGACTTGGGAATAACAGCCATGAGAGAACTTGCTACAGCAGAAGTTAGAGTCGGTAGCTTATAATACGGACAAAAAACCAATTCCAGCTTTGTAGAAAAATTTAAATGGAAAACAAGCCTGATGCAGATAAAATTTAACTGTATCATATTAAAAAAATCATCACGGAATCAAACTGTCTCAGTAGAATTTGTTCCAGAAAATATTCTCTGAAATGATTTAATGTTAGCCTAACTTTGATGAAAATATTTGTTTTTTAAATATCCTTGGGTTCAGCCCCTCCTGACTTTTCCCGATGCGGGTACAGGTAGTTGGAACTCAGCTCACACTCTCTTGCTGCATGTTCCCCCTTCCCGGGCCAACCAAGGCAAGAGACTTGGGACCAACAAAGAAGACGATATGAACTGGAGAGTAAGGAGCTGGACAGGGGAGAAAGTCTATAATGCAGGGACCACTCGGGGTCTGTGCAGGGGTGGCTGGGCAGGCCACTTGCTCGGGAACTCCAGGGAGGTCACCTGAGTAGTCTTGCTTTTACTCTATTAAGAAGGAAAGTAGGGCGCCTGGGTGGCTCAGATGGTTAAGCGTCTGCCTTCGGCTCAGGTCATGATCCCGAGGTCCTGGGATCGAGTCCCGCATCGGGCTCCCTGCTTCTTGGGAGCCTGCTTCTCCCTCTGCTTCTCTCTCTCTCTCTCCCCCCCGCCCGTCTCTCATGAATAAATAAATAAAATCTTTAAAAAAAAAAAAAAGAAGGAAATTAGAGGGCTCATGGTTTCATGGAGACAAAGGGAATGCAAGGGAAGAGTTACCATGCTCTAATTATCGGCAACAATGAGATACAGGCGAAGGCCAAAGCTGCTGGAATCTTACTACAGCTCCACTATAGACTAGAAAGAATACCAGGGTAACACTGTAATACTAAAAAAAAAAAAAAAAAAGGTAGTAAGGAGTTCCTCTTTAATTTACACCCTGCCAAAATCCAAAGGCATTGGGCAGAAGAAAGAACTCTCAATGCAGAGCAATCTATCTGCAGGATTCCATGGGGCATCCACAGCCACCTTGGCTATTCATCTAGAACTTAGTTGAGGTTTAGAAGGTCACCCAAGAAAACGGCCCTTTTCTCAAGCGTTTGTGTCTTTAAAATGTTAGCATTTGTGAACACAGCACTTGACTGGAAGCCTCACATGTTCACAGGCCTTGACTTTGTTCCCTATGCAGGCTGCTCACTCCACAGACACGGGTCCGCCATTTTATACTCTGCTCCTCATGCTTCCCTCTCCTTTTGCAAGCCCAGACCAAAGGGATACTTCAGTGACCGGGCAAAAAGCAGAGGAGTTACACTGTCCTGGGAACCTTGCTTTCAGGTGGCTGATCGTGTCCTTGGCTGGCTTTGTGCCAAGCACCGGCCAGGGAGCAAGGCAGGTGCTGGGACTGTTCAGGAGACATGAGCTCAGGCCCCTTCCTCAGTTGCCACAGAGAATGCCCATCTCAAAAGGCCCTCCGCTCTGCTCAGAGCCCACACACAGAGAGACAAATTTTCCATTTCAAGAAAAGTGTCCACTGAACAGAAAGAACTCTGACCAAGAAATTTGTTTTGAGAGCGACAACATGGACCAGAAAGGCCTCTAGGCTGGCATCCGGGACCAAACCCAAAGACCTATTATCGGGATGGCCTGCCTCGGCCTATATGTTCTTTTGGCTCTTCGAAATTGAGTCAAGCAAATTCAGAGATTAACAAGACACAGTGCTTGCCCTTGTAGGGTTCACAATCTGGGGGTGGAAGCACGTCAGAAATACACAGACAACCACTGTCACAGAGAGGAGTGGGCACTGGGGTCAGAAAGGCAGAATGGGGTGATCTGATGGGGAGGTTTAGTCACGCAGCTGAGAAGTACCCGTTTAACTCAGTGCATGATGGGGAGTGTTGAGGACTGAATGTGCCCTTCAACTTTCATGTGCTGACGCCCTGCCGTGCAATGTGATGGAATGTGGAGGTGGGACCTCGGGGAGGTCAGCAGGTGTAGACGAGGTCATGAGAGTGGAGCCCCAAGATGAGACTGGTGTCCCTATAAGAGGAGGGGGAGACACTAGAGCTCTCCCTCTCTGCCATGTGAGGCCACAGCATGAAGGCAGCTAACTGCAAGCCAGAAAGACGACTCTCACCAGGGACCGAATCTGCTGGCACCTCCTCTTGGACCTTCCAGCCTCCGACAACGGTTAAAAATAAGTATGTGTTGTTTAAGTCACCAATTTTATGGCATTCTGTTATAGCAGTCTCGCTTAAGACAGGGAGTCTAGGGTCCTCAGAGAGCAGAGACGTTGCTGAGCATCCAATCTCTGTGTCAAGTACTGAACTAGTCCGGTCTCTCACCAAGTCCGCACTACAGCTCTGAGTGAGGACATCGCCCCCAGTGTACAGATGAGGAAAACAGAGCCTTGACTTGCTTTGTGTTGCAAGGTCAGGATTGGAGGACATGTGTCTAGCTTCAGTTCAGAGCCTTTCTCACCGCACCCCAGTCAAGACATAAAAACTCCCTCAACCAGAGGCTAAAGTAATAAACATCTTTGCGCCTGGTTTTTCCTATCTGATCATTTGTCTGACCGTTATATTAAATCATGTTCCTCCCAATCGAGAATTGAATTTGTTGGAACTTCTCTTAGGTTTTCTTCACACACATTAAACAAAAAACCATCTTTGATTTTGCGTGTTTTTCACAATTGTAACCGACTCCCTAATGTTAGTGAAGTTTTTTCATGCCGGAGATCCATCTGGAGGGTAACTAATTTGAATACTCACGTTTGATTATTTCTAAGACGAGGCCAGAATGTTAATAAACTCATACTGAATATTCCCCAAAGGTAATGAGACCCAGGAGAGAGGATGGGAGGTGCTGTGGGGAGGCGAGAGGTGTCTGATTTGGGGAAGCATTTTTTATCCTACATTAATGAGGGAGAATAAATTAATTAGGACGAGCATCAGTGAGGGGGGGAGGTGGAGGGTGTGCACACAGGAAGCAAAGCTTTGTGGCAGCTTCAGAAGTCAGAAAACTGAGCTCCAGGCCTTCCTCTGTGTGTGTGTGTGTGTGTGTGTGTGTGTGTCCGTACATGCTTGTGTGCACACAGGGGAGGTAAGGAAACAGGGAAAGTGTAGAAACCTTTTGAGGTCAGGAGGACATTTTATAGATACTTATCCTGGATCCTGACCTTCCAGAGCTTCCTCTCCACAGGCCTTGAGCCCAGGACCTCCAGCTGCCCCCGCCAAGGACCCCTATGGTTCCCTTTGTGGCCTCTCTGCCCTCATCCAGCCTGGCTGACCGGAAGCCCGCAGGTCTGTGTGAGCCCACCCCACTGGGCCTCAGCCTTCTCCAGATGTGGAGCAGACCGTGCACACACCACCCCAGTCCTGCTGGGGAGGCAGGGAAAGGACTTCATCATTTGCTTCGAGCCTTTCATCTCGAAGTGGCAAGTGGCATATTCAGCTTCCCAAACACCCATTAATAGGCTCATCAGAAATCTGCTTTGCACACAGCATTTTCCCCCACTGGAGGCAAATACATCTTCACAGATGTCACACATTACATTTTCACTGTCATTGCTAGATGTTCTATTCCTGAATTGCAGGATGATGCACAGGAAAATTCCAAGGCAGAGATGTTTTGTTTCTGCCCAAAATGACCAAAAGTGGCCTGAGGAAACAAGAGAGAAATCATCTTCTGTTCCTGGAACTGGCTTCTAAACATGGGACGGAGGCCACCAGGCTGCGGGGGCACACCTATGGCCCATCCTGTATCCTGTGCGAGCTATAAAACGTGAATGTCAGGACAGGCACAGGAGTTACAATAAAGCCGCTTAAAAAGAAACCACACTCTTTTGTTTCAAGGAAAAAATAAACTCAGTTTTAAAGTTCAAAGAAAACCAGTCAGAAATCCTCAGAATTGTATTCCCATGTTATATGCATCTGATCCCATTATCTTTCTGCTAAATAAACAGCTCTTAGGACTGGCCACACCCCTCGAGATGAAAGCACGATCCTCTTTCCTGTCTATCTCAACCTGGTCTTGACACTGCTTTCAATAGGCTGGGAGCTTATTAAGAGGCTCCATCCAGGGTTCCACGTGACAAATGCCATCCATGAGAGAGCTAGTCCCGCCAAGAGCCAGTAGGAGACTGTAGTGCAAACTCGCTCGGCTCACCCACACTTTGCCCAGAACCCAATCCTTCCTGGTCTCACCCTTCCTGTTGCTAAATTATAGATTTGGAAAACCTGCTCCTGCTGACTGAACAGGACGTGTGCTGACGCACGGCCCACTGCACACCTCTGTTTTGTCCGCGTCTCCCCCGCAGGGACCCCTCTCCTGTCACCCACACAGATGTCAACCATCTGCTCTTTGCCCAATCCACGATTGTCTTTTGTCCGCTTCTCAGCCCAAGGCCACCTCAAAATCTGTGCCCAGCCTGGGCAGGATGGAAGATGGAAGCCAAAAAGTCCCACTGCGTTTGCTACTATTCCCAGTGGGGGAAACCCAGACTCTCTAAATGTGAAGTTCCTGGAAGATCCACCTGAGATGTCCTTCAGAAACCCTTGAATCAAGGGGCGCCTGGGTGGCTCAGTCGTTAAGCATCTGCCTTCGGCTCAGGTCATGATCCCAGAGTCCTGGGATCGAGCCCTGCATCGGGCTCTCTGCTCCACAGGGAGCCTGCTTCTCCCTCTCCCACTCCCCCTGCTTGTGTTCCCTCTCTCGCTGTGTCTCTCTCTGTCAAAAAAAAAAAAATCTTTAGAAACCCTTGAATCAAGAGATGGCGTCTAAGAGTTAAAATGTTGGCATGCAACATCAAGCACGTGTCTTGCTTTCTTTCACGTGCAGAAAATAATTCACAAAATGGCAAGCCGTGACATTAGAAAAAAGAGGGGTTCTTAAAAGATTAAAAAAAATGTTTCTTTGGTCAGTAATTATTGATATCATTACTAAAAACCCACATTCAAAACCTGACTCCATCCCTGTTCCCAGGGAGTTCACAATCACGAGAAGTTAAGAAGGAAATTGTGTAAGGCTCCTTCAGGCTCTGGAGAGATTGCAACAAATCAACTAGCACTGGAAAACCCAGCACTACAAACATGTTAATTCTCCCTAAATTATCTATAAGTCTAACAGATACACAGTAAAAAAAAAAAATCGTATTTGGAATCAAACAAGCATTCTAAAGTTCATATGGAAAATTGAACGGGCTATAACTGCCAAGGAAATCCTGAAAAAGCAGAGTAGCGAGGGGGGATTAGCAGCACCCGCACTGCCTATAGTAAAACATATTTAAAAACTACAAATCTGCGAATGGTATATATTCAGGATTATCAACAGAATGGAACAGACTGGAAATGTGCCTAAATACATCCAAGAAATGTAGTAGGAGAAAAAGGTGGCATTTCAGCAAATGGGGTAAAGTTGGACTGTTCAATAAAGGCCGTTGGGTAAAGGGTAGCCACTGATGAAAAATTAAGTTGGAGCCACACTTCGTGCCAGGATACGTTCCAGAGAGAACGAGCATTTCAAAACAGAGACTATAGTACCATACATGTGCTAGAAAAAAGTGTGGAATTAAAAAAAAAACAGTACAATGAAGTCCTTTCTGAGAAAAACAGAAACCCCCGAAGCCAAAAGAAACAATCAAAAGATTTGACTATGCAAATATATATATATACTTAATCTGCATGGCAAAATCAAAAGACAGAGAACAAATTGAGAACAGATATTTGCAACTCATACCACAAAAGGCTAATTTCCTCAGCACATAAAGAACTCTCCCAGGTGATGGGGAAAAAGACCAATGACCATCAGGAAAATGGGTGGTGGCTCCCAATAGGCAATTCATAGAAATGGAAATAAAAATAGTTCTTAAATGTAAATAAGATGCACAGCCTCTTTCATAAGAGGAAATACAAATGGCAGGGAAATATTTTTTACCTACCAGACTGGCAAATAGAAAAAAGTAGGAGAACCCCTTCTGTTGGCAAGGTATGGGGGGAAAGAAATGCTTCTAGTGTATCCTATATGGACACATGTGCGTCATAACATGAATGCAAAATTATGTTACAGCATTGTGAAAGTAAAAGGCTAGAGACAAGTGAAACCTCCGTCAGCAGACGGATGAAACAAAGGGCTCCCCACTATGGAATACCAAGCAGCCTAGACATACATGGCGGACATGCTTCATACACTCGTGTGGAAGAGTCCTGCGGTGATATTTCATGAAGAAAAGCAAGGTGCACAAGAGTATGTATATGGTATGCTACTCTGTGCAACAAAAGGAAAAGAAATATGTGTGTATTGTACACATGAGTGCTGTTTTTGCGTGGAATAATCACAAAACTGGGAACACTGGTGGAAGGCATACGCGGGCTGATTATAAAGTTCCTCTGATAAGCGTGGGAGCCCACAGACGGCAAGGACACCACTCAGGAGAGAACAAGGTCACACGCTCTGCTGCTTGGGGAACTTCTGGGAAACAGCCACTGCTTTTTGAGCTAGGTGAGCCCTGAGCTGAAAGTAAAAAGAAGGAAATGGTGCAGCTGCTCTGGAGCTTTCAATGAGAAGAACACAGTTCCAAAGAAGCTGAAAGAAGCCACTGTTGGTTAAAATGGCCGCCCTCTCCCACGGCATGAGAACGCAGAAAAATATTTCCTCAAACAGTCAACAACTCCACCCTTGTGAAGACTCGCCACAGCTCAGGCACCAAAACTTCATTCTTGTCTACATGACAAGACGGGGCACCACAAGACCATACAGATAAGCATGTTCTAGAACGTTCTGCTAAAGCAAAGTCTATCTCTCTTTGCACGTGAAGGACAAACGCGAAAGGCAGCAAGCAGCTGATGTCACTGCTTATACTTATAACCGGCAACGAACTGTACGGGACTTTCAAAACCGTGAAGGATGAAACGTATGTTCAGAGGCCTCTTGATTTTATTTCGTATCAGTTTGAAACAGCTAGAAGAAATAAAAAATTTAAAATTCACCCAAATCCTCACAACCTTTATGAAACTATTTTTTGTTTCCTTTTTACCCGTGTCTATTTGAATACAGAGGATTTAATGTAGTTTTAATAATAATATACAGGGGCGCCTGGGGGGCTCAGTCGTTAAGCGTCTGCCTTCGGCTCAGGTCATGATCCCAGGGTCCTGGGATCGAGCCCCGCATCAGGCTCCCTGCTCGGCGGGAAGCCCACTTCTCCCTCTCCCACTCCCCCTGCTTGTGTTCCCTGTCTCGCTGTGTCTCTTTGTCAAATAAATAAATAAATAAATAAATCTTAAAAAAAAAAATACACAGATATGTAATTTTGTCTTATGCTTGTACCCCCTTTGTCTGTTTCCTCATACACATGGTCATCACCCTACGTTCCAGATGACCACACACAATTCTATTCTGCTTATCAGCTACAGTTTAGGGAGCAGACATCTATGCAGCACCTTCCATGGGCGCATTACATCATCTGACTTACCCCTTACAGCAATCTTACCGTTGGGAACCACCCCCCCCTTCATTTATGGACTAGGAAACCGAGTGTCCAAAGATCTAGTAAGTAGTAGGCCCTGCCTTTGAACCCCATGGTGTGCCTGACCTGAAACAATGCCGGGAGGAGTTATCTTCCCATATTTCGTTTTTCTCTTTCTAGATTTTTTTTTTCATTTCTGCCAACATTTGCATCCAGAGTCCAACAGGATGCCTCCTCACCTTTCTCCACTCCCAATTCCTGCTTCTGAGAGACAACTATTTTCAAGTCTTTTAGGGTCCTTGTCACCCCATCCTTGTCTCTGTATTTCTGGAGGCCAGGCTTGGCCCGCTGGCTCTTCCACGCCAGTTTCTGTGTCACCTCCTGCATTTGCCACTGCGGAGGCTGTCGGCTCCCTTCCACCGCCCGGAACACACAGTGTCTCTTCCTCTGCTCTTTTCAACCTTGTTATAGCAATTTTCAGGGTTCATATGATTATGTAAATATTAGTCACAACTAAGTCATGTATTGTATCCTTTTTTTCGTGAAGCTCT
Organism: Callorhinus ursinus; assembly: GCF_003265705.2. Lineage (NCBI taxonomy): Eukaryota > Metazoa > Chordata > Mammalia > Carnivora > Otariidae > Callorhinus > Callorhinus ursinus. Next base: position 6,532,998 of record NW_027397107.1, read on the forward strand.
TTATTTCCCCCAGGTTTTCACTTCTGGCATTCCCTCATTAGCTGAGCGCACCAACCACCAGCTTATTTCCAAACTCTGAGCGACACTGCGTTTCTGCACAAAGGCATGAGGCAATCAATCTGGGGAGCCCTCCCTCCATCCTGTGAGGCCCCTCGTCTCCTTCCTGCATCTTGGGCCCCATGGCCACTCTTCCTTCCTTCCTTTGGTGGAGGCTGGCTGACTTTCACTAGCCTCTTGAGAAAAAAATGAATTGGGGGGGGGGGGAGGCCTTTTTTTGAGAACAACTCTCCATGTCTGAAAATGCCTTTATTTTACCCTCACACTAGGGTGAGTCTGGCTGGTATAGAATTTTAAGTTAGAATCCATTTTTACCTCAGGATTTTGAAGGCCTTGCTCCACTGTCATCCAGTTTCTGGTCTGCTGTTGACATCTGGGGTCATTCTGACACCTGATCCTCATGTGCCATCTACCTCTACCTTCCGCAGGTTTTGCGATCTTGCTTTGTTGCCAGGGTTCCAAAATGTCATCAAGTGCCTCTACTGGGTCTTTCTCATTCTCTGGATTTCAGAAGCTCTTTCAATCTGGAGTTTCAAGCCCTACACTCATGGGCCAGCAAGGGGATACTTCTTTGATAATTTCTTCCCTTCCACTTTCTCTAGCCTCTTTCTGGAACTACTATTATTTGGATATTAGATTTCTTAGGACTGATCCTCTGATTTCTCTTTCACTTTCCATCCTTTGTCTATTTATTCTACTTTCTGGAAGAGATCCTCAATTTTATCTTTGAATCCCTCTACTGACCTTCTTCATTTGTGCTCCAAAAGCTCTTCCTGTTCTCAGAATGTTCCAATTTTAGTCTCTTCTTGCCACACGGACGGCAAGTATGCCCATTACAGGTTTTCTTTACTTTGGCTCATTTCACTGCGTTTCCTCCGCTTCCGTTCTTCTGCTTGCTTTCGATCTGTCTTTCATGTTCAAGGCTTTCCTCCTCTGTCCAGCGACCCCTGGTTGTCTGCTCCTACTGCAGGGTGAGGTGCCAAAAAGCAGATGCACAGCGCGCTGACTCCATGGGCAGACCTGTCCGCCTGTGGGTTCCAGCCTCTCTGTTAGAGGACCCTCAAATAAGAGTATCTCTGGGACTTTTCTCCTAGGCCGGTCAGTTTCCCCAGAGGGGAAGCCTCTCATCTCCTGGGGGAACCTGGTCATGGCTGGGGCCTTCCACGCTCGGACTCTATGGCCTGGTGCCTCACTTTCACTCTTAACCTGTCATCACCTAGCTGTGTGAGAGGGGAGGAGGCTGGGGGACTTTCCTCCAATCTGCACATTTTCAGATGTGGTTCACACCCCATCCGCAGAGGCACCTGGAGCTTCTGGCTCCTGAGCCTTCAACTCAGCCCAATTCTTGTAGGGTTCTCATTCTGCAGGTCTGGGTTTCTGCTTTCTCTGGACTTCTAAGTTAAGTTTCTGCTCGTTCATCTGCTTTGCACCCATCTGCTCCTGTCTCCTCTCCTGTTCTCTATGTTCTTGAGAATTTGTGCCTTTTTACCCTTTAGTATCACTTTGGTGGGGATGCAGGAAGTGGTGAAAATCAACATGTGTTCGATCTACCACTTTTCATCAAGACTTCTAGCTCTCCCTGTGTTTAAATGATTCCTTTGGGTTAAATTCATAGTAATGGAATCAACATTTTTACTCCTTTATTTAGGATCTGTGTATTCATTTATGCACTCAATAAACATTTTTGGAGCACCTGCTATGTGCCAGATCCTACACTGGGCAGTGAGGACACAAGGTACAGGGAAAAGAACAGGGACGACAGGGTCCGGGAGACCAGGGTCCAGTCTCAATTCTGACACTTTGCAACTCTGGGCAAGTCAATTCACTCTGTTGGGTCACATTTACTTATTAGTTAAAAACCGGAGCGTGGAGGTGGGAATGAGGAATAACGACAGCCGTTCATCCATTGTTTAATCTGAAGATGAAAGGAAACATACTGAGATCCCTGAACTTCACGCCCTGAACTTCACGACTAAAGGATAATAGCCACCCAAGTCATGATAGTATTTGCTATTTTTGTTGTTGTGAACAGTAACTTACTTCACAACAACTCATGGGATACAGGCTAATAGAAAACCTTAATGCAAACGAATGTGCTTCTGTGATGGAAGTCCCAGATGCTGTAAGGCAACAGAGAGAAGCAGCACACACTCTGGGTGTGGAGGACGATGTCCAGGGAGGCTTCGTCCAAGAGGTGCCATCTGTGCGCTCTCAAATAAGGAGGCTGTGCAAAGGTGTGGAAGGATCCCATGTGGAAGGCTCGGCGAGTGTGAGCCCCAGGAGAGAAATGTAGGGAGACCTGATGTGTTTAGAACACAAGGCGTGAGGAGAAGAAGCCAGGCCGATGCTGGACCTCACCCTACAGGCAGCTTAACGCAGGGCTATGACACCATCACATTTGTGCATCAAAGGGTAGCTTAGTGGCCTGTGAGGTGAACTAGAAGGGGCAGCGAACAGAGATGCGGCTATGGCGTCATTCCAGACGAGGGATGGAGGCAGAAGCAATGGAATGGGGAGGAAAGGCAGACTGAGGAGGTTCAGCTTAGGAGGTGGTGACTTTTGCTGCCATGTCGCCCCACCCGCCTAGTATTTCCTCTTGCGAAAAGTAGCTAGGCATATCCTGTACCCGCTTATCCATGGCGGTCTCACCAATGTTCAAGCTAATACTCTTAGTATAAAAATAGCTCCAGGAGCGCCTGGGTGGCTCAGTTGGTTAAGCGTCTGACTCTTGATTTTGGCTCCGGTCAAGATCTCATCAGGGTCCTGGGATTGAGCTCCGCGCCGGGGTTCCCTGGCTCGGGGGTGGGGGAAGTCTGCTTGAGATTCTCTCTCTCCCTCTGCCCCTCCCCCCGTTCATGCTCACTCTCTCTCTCTCAAATAAATAAGTCTTTAAAAAGTAAATAAAAATAGCTCCGATAATAGCTACGCTTACTGAAGTCTTATGCATGCTAAGCATCCTAGAAATCATTCCACCTGCTGTCTCTCCTTATCCTCATACCAAACCTATGAAGTACTATGACCTCCATTTTACAAGTGAAGAAGTAGAGACTCAGCGGGGTGGGGTGGCCTGGCCAGTGGGGGGCAGAGCTGGGGCTCTGGGTGGCTAACTTCCCCCTGGCACCTCGCCCGCCCCTTCGTGATCATGGTGCCAACTTCAGCCAGTCTGGTTTTCTTCTCAGCCAATCAGTTGACTGTCTTTCTCCTTCCTTCCTCAGCTTTTGTTCCCACACCCATTTCTTTGGTGGCTGTGAGCTGACTTCTCTCCTCACCCTACTTTGGAAGAGTCAGCCTCAAAATCCCTTCATCATTCCGGCCCAGCTCAAAGGCCTCTGGTCCGCCCTCGCCCTTCCTGACTTTTTGCGCTTGATGCCTTCCTTCCCTGGCTTCTGTGACACCCAAGGTTCCTGGTTGCCCTCTGAACCTGTCTTCCTGCCTGTTTCTGGCTCCCTCGCCAGCTCTTCCTCTCAGCCTAACCTGCTGTAGCCACCAATCCTCAGTCTTGCTCCGCTCTCTGCCTTCCCGGGCTGGCGGCTGATCTGGGACCTGCACGTCTGGCCGTCAGCTCACACCTGAGCTCTGCTCTCACATTCACGCCTGCCCGCCTGCACGTCCCACGGAGCGCCCGAAACTAAAGCACTTTCCCTCAGAAGGCAGCTTCCCTGTGACTTCTCTATTTCTGTTCCCCAATCTATTCTTCTCTCAGCTGCTCAGTAATCTTAACATTCTCTGTGAGTCAGCCCTCTCTGCCAACACCCAAGGACGTTCCATCACCCACCACACCTACTGATTCCCATTCCTTCCTAATGCCACAAGTGCTCATGGGCTCAAACCCAAACTTCTCCTTTCTGGAAATGTGAGATCCCATGTGATCTGACCTCTTTCTTCCCCAAAGACCTGGGGCTCTCAGCTATAATCAGACAGCTCTTGGCACGCCACACCATGACATAGGGACTTGGCATGGAGCTGGCCAGGAAGCAGCTGCGGAGACCAAACTGGTGATGGGGCAAGAGCACCTAAGCAAACAGAATCAAGGCACAGTGAGCAAAGGGCAGAGAGAGTGGCAGGTCCAAAGGCCACACAAAGAGCACCAAAAAGATCTTTAGGAATCACAAGAGAGATGGTCCGAGTACAGCCAAATGATCCATGGATCTGGGGGCAGTGGGGGAGGAGCAGAGTGGCTGTGGGGTCAGGGCAAACCAGTGACAAGGGGGAAACGTGCTAAATCATCACCCAAGCAGGCTGGCTGGAAGGCCAACAGGACAAAGAAAGGAAAGTGGGTAGATGAGGAGTGCTGGCCTGGAGAGCCAAGTCCGTTTTTGACCAGAAGTGCTCGCTTAAATGATCAGCTCCGCTGGTTCCTGCTCACGCTGACCTCTCTGCCTTCTCTCCTATTGTCCCACTCCTCCAGATCAACTCATCTCATAGGGTCACTCAAAACCTCAACACCCAAGTCTCCCCAGTACTCTCTCCCTCTTTCTCTAAACTCCTTTAGCATTTAACTGAATTGCTCATTCTGACACTTCCTCACATGGGTTCCCACCAAAACTATCTCCAAACATTAGCGTGCGCTCAATGTGTGCGACGTAGCGGCCATAGAGAATTCAGAAAATTTGAAGATAGTTGCGCTCCTTAAGCCTTTCAGAGTAGAGTTGTAGAGAGATACACACATGGAAAGATATCATTTACCTTCCTGTCGTCAGGTGGGAGCCACAGGGATGGCACAGGGTAAGGGCTAGAGAGTTCCGGAAGAGCCGGCATGTGAGGCGGCCTTGAGGCACGGACAGGATTTTGATGGACACGTAAGGTGGAAATATGAGAACAAGCATTATGTGTGTGAGAGAGGGACCGAGTGTGAGTGCCACAGGGTGAACAGACTGGAAGAGCAGGTTACTAACGAGTAACTGACTAGCTCAAAAGATACATATGTCTATTTATTCACTGAGAGGAATCTTCCTTTATTGAAATGCCAAGGAACGAAAAGTCCCAACTGTTATGGCTTGGCAGATTTCAAATTAAAAAGAAACATATACAGTTTCTCAGTTCCTATTAGTAAGGAATTAGTGTTCAAACTTTTGTGATCTGACCGAAGACACCAGTTCAAGGGTCTTGCCAGCAGGAGAATCTGGTGCTACAAGTCACAGAAATGTCAGGCTGGTTGTGGCAGCGGCATTAGCAGTCAGCGGAAAGGAGGAGAATACGTGACCTGCTGCTTCTCATGGATCTCTCCCCTCTGAGGAGGCCGCAGATGGTTCTGGATCAACCACTGACCTCCAGGCGAGATGGTTTCCCAAATGCTCTGGGGGACGGCCTCTTTTAATGGCTGCCTCAGAAGGGAAGCTGTCTGGCTTGATGCCGTGCACCCATGCTGACCGAGAGCCCTCCCTTCATGATTAGAAACTGGCATGGGCAGAGATTTAGGGTGGTTCAAAAGCTGCCGCAAGGGCTGACTCACTTCCGTGGCTCATGGTGACACTGCACCGCAGGCAGCCACCTTGCGCGGCGGAACAGCTCTGAGGGGCGCACAGCCCTGGTGGACAGTCATGTGGGGTGACCACAGGGGGCATCACACCCAGTCACACCAAACATCAATCCGTCAAGGATTACAGCTTTCTGCAGCAGTAAAAGCTTCGTGTCCTAGGACCCTGTGGAGGGGCAGATCTCCTTTAGAAACCTTGGAAAATTCCTTCCTTGAGTAAATATTCTGCCACCTGGTAGATTGTGATCCCAAGGCCCCGTGCCCCCCACAGAATCCATCTGCAGGGAAGTTATTCTCCAGGCTGTTGAGGAGGACTGGACTTCCTGCATTTGTGCTTCAGACGAGGATGAAGTGCAAACTGCAGTCAGTTGGTAGCCCCGCCGCGCTGCATGGAAGCAGTGATCACTCTCACTCACCCTCTAGAAAGCACTGTCCACGTTACTGTCTTAATTATACTTTACCAATAAAGTAGATACTGTTCTGGGCTGTCTGGGTGGCTCAGTCGGTTGAGCATCCGACTCTTGATTTGAGCTTAGGTCTTGATCTCGGGATCATGAGTTCAAACTTGCACTGGGCTCCACGCAGAGCCCACTTAAGAAAATTTTTTTTAAAAAAAGCAGATAACTGTTCTATAGTATGAAGTACACTATCTGTCATAATGAAGGGAGATGTGCCAGGCAGCGGGCAGAGAAAAAGAACAGTTTGAGATCAAAATTGATAACCACTGAATTTACCGGGTCAACAGAACATCAGAAGCTGATAAAAGGTGGCCACTCTTAGAAATGTTAGACTTTCCCCTAGAAAATAAGGTTCATTTCCTGCTCCTGGATACTGGGCCAATTTTCAGCCCAAGTGAGAAGGACCACAAAATGGATCTGATCCCTGGCAAGTCCTATAAAGTAAATTTGGTTTTGTAGTTTGAGTAAAGTTAAGGATGATTGGTGGACAAATATGGACTCTGGATCCTAGTCTGGGAAAGACTGGAAGGGGGGATGACTCAGCAATGAGACAGGTTTGCTCGGAGCAGAGGCCCATCTGCCCATCTGTAGGTGCTGGGTCTAACTCTGTGTGATGGCATCAGTTGGTAGCACATGCCTCTTTTGCTTTTTAAAAGACATAGAGCCCTGAAGAATAAACCCCGGCCGACAATAGGGCAATGGGTTGGTCATAAATTTTTGGAAACTGGAAGCGATTGCCTTAAGGAGGGCAAGGCACATGGAAGATGAGCCTCTTTCCAACTGAATTAAATCAAGGGAGTCTTGAATAGTTTGGATTCTGAATCTTTTAGATCTTTTAGCAATTTGTGCATGAAGGCACAGTCTCTAACAAGAAGCTACAATCTTGGGGCGCCTGGGTGACTCAATCGGATAAACATCTGACTCTTGATCTCAGCTCAGGTCTTGATCTCCAGGTCATGAGTTCAAACCCCACATTGGGCTCCACACTGGGTTTGGAGCCTACTTAAAAAAAGAAGCAGCAGCAGCAGCTGCAGTCTCTACCTAGGTTAGAGAAAATGAATGAATTTCTCCATAGCCTCAGCTTGGTCATCTTAATTCAAAACAAGTAGCACTTTCCTCCTGGCCCCCTGGATAGGTGACCTGCTAGGGCAGAGACAGTGCAGGTGGGCAACACCTAAGAGTTAAATTAAACCTGGCCACTGGTGAACTAACCACCTGCTCCCAAATGCCTACCCACTTATCAAAACCACAATATCTGATGGCAGAAGACAGTGAGTAACAGGGAGAGGGACCAACTCATCCCTGTTCGGTACTTCCCTGGTTTTAGCACTGAAAGACCCATGTTCTGGGAAAACCATCAGTTCTGGGAAAACTGGGATGTTCGGTCAGCATAGGCACAGAAGATGGTATCCCGGGCTTGGCGATTCTCATCTTGACAGTTTGGGTTGGGGTCCTTTCATTAGAAACACAAGCAATTTTAAGATGAAGTCACCCGAAAACGTGACCTCACTGATGCTGACCGTCAATAATCGGTCGCGGTAAAGGTGATTTGCAGTCTTTCATCTTTCAGGTGCTCTTTTACAATGTAGATTGTAAACGTGCTCTGAAGGTCTGGTGCCTACAGAAAGAGCACATCGGGAGCGCTACAGATCGACTTATCAATTGTTAATGGTTCACCACAAGCAACTAAGGAAATATTTGCACAGTTCTTAAAATGGGTAACGTCAGGTCAATGGAATTAAGTCACTTGGCAATTAGGAGTTTATCCTATAAAAAGCACAAAGCTTTAGTGTTCGGCCAAGGAGGAAAAAATCTAAATCCAATCTGGAATGTCTCTGTGAACAAGAGGGAATTAAGAAGAATTTAAGCCCAAAATAATGAAATTCTTTTCAACTTGAACTCACTGTAAATAAGCTGCACTGTCTCCAGAATTTCCACCCAGGAGGGGGCCTAGGGGGCGACAATCTGACTGGAAGGGAATGTGCGAAGCTGCGTTTACACAGTGTTTTATGGAAGACTGCAAACGTCAGATGTCCGTACCCAAGCCCCTCGCCCTAACGTCTCCCCGGACCACCGCTGCAAATAGCCTTATCAGAGGAGGCAAGGAAGGAAAATGCAAGGACTGGAGGGTCTCTAATAACTCCATATATTGCACTATCAGAGCGATCTGAATTAGTACTTTTCTCTGGAGTGTACTTCTATCTATCTATCTATCTATCTATCTATCTATCTATCTATCTATCTATCTATTTTAGAGGGAGAGAATGTGCACGAGCAGGGGGAGGGTTGGAGTGAGAGACAGAATCTCAAGCAGACTCCCAGCTGAGTACAGAACCCCACTCGAGGCTCTGTCTCATGACCCTAAGATCATGACCTGAATTGAAATCAAGAGTTGGACTCCTAACTGACTGAGCCACCCAGGCTCCCCTCTAATTATTTAATACGTCCTTGGTACATTAAAATCGTGTATCTTGCACATCTGTGACAAATACAGTGTCTTTATATACAGAATCAGGCTTTTATTGGGGGTAGATAAAAGAAAAATGAGTATTTACTGTTAGGAAGTAGAAGACGTATGAAGCAATAAGGATGGAATTGATACTGAGAGAAAAATCAAAAGCTGATCTGCTCTGCTGTCTCAGAAATAATTAGGAAGCATAGCGGTGCAGAAACCAAGTAAAAAAAAAAAGTGCCTCTGGAAAGTTTCTACAGTGAAAAATTTTTTAAAAATGATCCTCCTTGGGGCACCTGGGTGGCTAAGTTGGTTAAGCCTCTGACTCTTGATTTTGGCTCAGCTCATGATCTCAGGGTCGTGAAATCGAGCCCTGTGTTGGGCTCCACACTGGGCGTGGAGCCTGCTTAGGATTCTCTCTCTCCCTCTACCCCTCTCCACCCTCTCTAAAACAAACAAACAAACAAACAAAAAACCCAAAAAACCCCACACATCCTTCTTTAACACCTCCAACAATGGAATCAGAGGAGTAGATCCTCAGACATTGGTTAACCAAGACTCAGGGCAGGAAACCAAACATGGGGACTAATTATAATGAACAGAATAGTTCAATAGGATTCTTGTCTGGAGTTTGCACTCTGGTGAGTGAGAAGAAACTGGGAAAAGCACAGAACACAAATCCATGAACTGTCTATGAAAAAGGTCATGATGTTTCTGCCATTCTCTTCCAAGTATCTAAAGCAGCCTCAAAGAGGAAATGTGCAGGGAGGGCACCATGCATGCGGAGGCAGCTACGATGTTCAACTCTCAGCTCGGTTTGGAATGGGTAGGGCCCTCATCCCCACATCTCAGGTACTTTCACCCCCACAGAGGACAATTAACACCCAGCTCTTCCGAATACAGGTGGCAGCTGGTTGCAGCAGAAAGCTAGTACGTTTTAGTCTCCAGGAAAGAAAGGGCCCACAGACATGTGGCTGTGGTTTTGATCACACTGCTTCCCTTGTCCAGACCCTGCAGCGGCTCTTGGATGTCTCTTGTGCCCAGTGAAAGCACCTCAACTATCTGTTTCTTGGCTGGTCTATTAGCCAAGCCCTCTACCGCGCTCCTCCTGAATGCCTTCATCTTTAGCTAGACCACGACCCACACCGACAGGCTTGCTCATGAGTGAAAAACCAGAAGCCTGGATTCCCACAGGGAATCTATAAATTTCAACAGCAGGCTTCCAGTGATGGGGCACCTGCTTCCTATCTTCACTTCCTAACCAGGGCCTGGTGATGGAAACTTCAACGAGGCCCAAGGGAAGGATGGAGGCTGCAAACTGCCTTTATGCTTATCTGGGGTTGCCCTGCTTTAATTTAAGACTGAGACAACAATCCATCTTCTTTCAGAAACAGGGTAAGTGACTTCCCCCAAAATAAAATTCCATCAGAGCTAAAGGCACACCTGATTTCCTGGAGCGCTTGCACCCCTGGGCGGTGCCGGCTGCATGAGTAGGAGACAGCAGTGTGGTTTCTCCTGCCCAGCCACCCAAGGCACTCACCAAAAGGGGAACATCCCACACCTACGCCTGTCGATGGAAAACAAGAGACAGAATGGCATTATACTTAAGATCTGGGAGCGCTAGGGATCTTGTTCTGTCTCAACAAGAGTGTGGCTCTGCATTTGGGATACACCTACTTTACTGACGATGAAGAGATAGATACGAATTCCTCCAAGACAAGGTAGGATGTGCTACATGGACACAGAAGGTACAAGCTGGGGAAACAGACAGGCAGGGAGAAGGAAGAAAGGCTCATTCTGACTGAAGGGGGGGCGGGGAAGAAATCAGGAAAAGTTTCTCAGAATAGACGCTAAGGTTTTCTTACAGGAGAAGAGGCACTTTGGTAGAGAGAGAGAAAGGAGGGGATTTGGGACTAGCCCGGGGCAGGAGCTCAGGAGGCAGACACTCAGTGGACAATGGGAGAATGCCACAGGTAGGTTGGGGTCACCCTGCAGCGTGTTAGGTGCTGGCCTGCTTGAGGAAGTCGATTCAAGTGGTATTGCGACACAGGGGTGGTGCAGGGGCAAGGAGGTGACTCAGGACACTCCTGTAAAAGCCCAAGGAAGTGGTAGTCACACAAGTGAATACATATGCAAAAGGTCCTCAACTGTACACTTAAGGTTTGTGCATTGTACTATTTGTACACGATAGCTCAAAATACCCTTTGTATTTAGAGCACAGAAAGAGAGGGAATGACCCATTCCCCTCCTTTAGCTTACACAACCCCTTGGGTTTTTCTGGGCCTTACACAGAGCAGGCTGGAAAATCTGGGAGGGGAGATGTTATTTCAACCTAATAAGGCATGTGGAGCTTTAAGGATAAAGTAGACAAATAAGAGACGTGATTGCATAAGCTGACTTGTTAAGTGGGTCACAATATCACCTTTTCAGACTCTATCTCTTATTTGTACTGAATGTAAAGTGATTGGCTCGATGTCAAACACATAAGAAGTCAATGGTGGAGGGGGCAACCCCAGGAGGGGCTGAAGGAAGCCACAGGAAGACACAGAATGGCAGGTTATTGGAAAAAACTCCACCAGGACCTTGGAACTTCAAGCTTCTAATTCTTTATATAAACCATTTTCACATACTATTGCAATCTGTTTTCCCAACAAGCCTAGGAAGTGGGAAAGAACTGTATTACTATCATTATTCCTGTTTTGCAGATGAGAAAACAGAGGCTAAAATATGAAGAAAAGAGAAACCAACTATGCTGCTGAGATTACAACCTGTAAAAATCCCTCTGGAAAACAGTCTGGCAATATATGTAAAATTCCTTAAACTGAGCACATCTTTTTATATAGCAAATATATTAACAAATATACGTGTATTAAGTATTAACTTCCTAGAATTTACTCTAGGGAGCAATCAGATCTATATATGCATCCACCACAGCAATGGTTATGATTACAAAGATGTAAAAATGGAAAAAAATGCCCAGTAAAACAGGAAACTGGTTAAATATGTTATGATGCTTTATACAATGAAATGGCATTAAATTTATCAATGGAATTTTTTACACAATATGTTTCTAATTGAAATTTTCAAGTTGCCCAACAGTTTGTGTAAGTATCAATCAATTTTGTTAAATAATAAACCTGTATGCACAAAAAATGACTGGGGGGAAAGAAGTTCTTAAAAAAACAAAAGTCCAGGGGGGCTAGTGACAGCCCTTCCTAGAACACGGGGGGTGGAAACAGAAGAGGGCAGATACACAAGAAAACCTTCTTTTTGGGTTCTTGTCCTCATTCTGTAGCCACAACCCCCACCCCCAGGGTCCTTCATCTAAGTGGACTTATCTGATGCTTGGTGACAACAGAGGTACTAGACTCAGGTTACTAGTGCTAAAGGGCATCACAGGAGCGCTGCCTGTTTCAAGTCACACAGGAGGAAACCAAGGGCCAGGAGGGTGGTCACTTGGTCCAGGTTTCTGTGGCTAGTTTGGAAGTAGAAGACCTAGGGTTCCATTCTAGTCCAAATTTCAATTCAAGGCTTTTTCTCTACACCACTGCTGCCCAACAGCCATTAGGAAATTTGAATTGTTGACAGAGTTCTGCAGCTGTTAAAAGTCAAATGTTAGAACATACACAGCATTGTGGGCAAATGTCCATGGCATAAAGCAGGCCACCCAACACTATACAGACCCCTGATTTGGGCGGGTGAGGGGGAGTCTGCAGAAGAAAAAGACCCAAAGGGATGATCACCTAAGTAATAATGGGATATATCTCCGAGTAGGAGAATTATAGATGGTTTTCATGTGCTTCATTTTTCAGTTTTAGAAAATGAATACACATTAAATTTTTAATTCAGAAAAAAGTGGAGATTTGTAGCATCATCTAGATCTTCTCATAATTTCTGAACCAAGCTTTAGTCTGCCTGTTCCACTGAAAGCAAACATTTCTTGAGAACAAAAAAAGTGAATCACTAGGTAAATATTGATCTGTTGCTAAGTGAACAAGAGAAACATCATCCCACGTAAGCAAAGTTTTCCTCCGGACATTAAAAGATGCATTTCTAATGTATCTTTGGATAGATAATCATAAAACAGATTCAAAAACTAACTTTAATGCTGAAAGGGAGGAAGAAAAAACTTTATTCTCATGTTTTCAATCTTCACCTTTCATCAGCTTTTTTTTTTTTTCTATACCAGAACAGCAGGGGGATATGCTCTGATTCCACACATAAGTCATAATAACCGGCTGCCTTCAGTCAGGGTTATTGAGTAACACCATTAGCTTGCGGTAAATCAGTTAACTGAACTTTCTAGCCCAGAAAATTGTTTGCAAAGGCTGCAGACAGGCTTCCTCTAGGAAAAAAATCTTCAAAGTCTCAGGAGAAGCACTTTTACACATAACAGACATGTTTCCTGCCCTCAGCTTCAGATATATGGGAGGCTGTTTCAGAAATGTGACACAGAGAAAGAACATCAAGGACAGTGGCTTCCGACAGAGTGATTAAAATAGAAAGAGGGTCACGTGGGAATTAGAAGGCCACTCTGGGGCCAGTCCTGCTGAAGACTCTCATCTCGGGCTGGACCCTTACTTCTCTCCTCCGTACCCTAAGGAGTCTGTCCACCTCCCCATGGATAAGGGGGGGACCGGGGAGGGGGGTGGGGGGATGAGTTAGCCTGGTGATGGGTATTAAAGAGGGCACATTCTGCGTGGAGCACTGGGTGTTATGCACAAACAATGAATCATGGAACACTACATCCAAAACTAATGATGTAATGTACGGTGATTAACATAACAATAAAAAATAAAAACAATAAAAACAAAACAAAACAAAAAAAGAAAAAGAGGGGGACCAATGCTGGTTTCAGTTATCCTCTCTGCTCCTGGGAAGTTTCCTCAAAATGAGAGGAAAAATCAGTCCAACCTCAAAAGTCATTAAGAAGATTAAATGCATAATGTCTACGAGAGATACGCAACAAATTTAAAATGCAGGAAGAAGGACAAAAGAGGGTAACGTGAAAATATTCTGCTGAGAAGCTACCTGAGTGGAGGATATAGTTATTCCTAAAATTAGAACCTAAATAAAAAATAAAAGGTTAATTGGGGCATCTGGGTGGCTCAGTTGGTTGAGCATCCAACTCGACCTCAGCTCAGGTCTTGAGCTCGGGGTTGTGAGTTTGAGCCCCGTGTTGGGCTCCAGCGTGGAGGCTACTTAAACAAATAAATAAATAAAATAAGAGGTTAGTTAAAAGATGGAGGGGAAAAAGTGGATCCTTTTGTCCTCTGATCATTTGTCATGTTCAAGTAAGAGAGCTTGGATGTTTAGAATTTAGCTGTTTAAGTAATGTTCCAACATGCTCAGAGGAGGCTGGTCCTATTCTCAAAGGGATGGGTCTTGCAAGGGAACAGTTTCCGGGCAACTTGTCCCTTTGCACCTACCCTCAAACCATAGCTAAGTAACTAAGGCTGATCTCTACCCTTCCCTAATTTGGGTTTTACCAGGAGGGAGCAGGTGACTGGTTAACGACAGGGGTGGTGCAGCGGTGGACACCGCCACACGGTTCAAGGAGGTCTGTGGCCAGGGACACACTTCCACACCAGGAGAGTGGGTGCAGCCATCTCAACAGTGTCATGTGGCGCCCTACCAGCATCTTAGGTTCAGGGAGAGAGTGTGCCAGGGAGGAAAAGAGAGCAAAGAGAACTGTTGGATTTAATGTTTCTGGGTTGTTTTTTAAAAGGAAAACATGAAAAGAGGTAAAAACTTGCCATAATCAACTTTTTTTTTTTTTTTTTTTTTTTTTTTCTTTGAACAATTAGTATGGGATCAACCATTCATGATGTTTTTCCTGAGCCCGGACATCAGCAGCTTTTCCGTGGCTTCCCCTAGCTACTCAGGAACCCATGCTGGGTAGAACTTTGCACTCAACTACGTTATTAACTTACATATTGACCCAATACTTTAACTTTTTTCTCTAAAAATGAGATAGCCCAGGAACTTGGGTCCAGCTGGGTCCCACTCAATATGAGAATGGGTGCAAATGTCACTTGCCAGTCAGGACTAGTGAATTCTCTAAGTAATGAAGAAAAATGCCAGCCAAAGTGGAAAGCATACAGATTCTGTGCACCCCGATTAGGTGAGGAGCTTCTTCAGTGCATACCCTGCTGAATAAGAATGCCTGGTCTAATGCCCGGTTGTGGGGCTACTCTATCCCCGTGGTGATATAAAGCGCCCCCCCCCCCAAGTAGGGGCAGTTCCAAAGTCAACATGATGACACATACCACACGTAGCACTCCCCACAAATACTAGGCAACATGACTGACTTATGAGTCACTCTCAACTTCATAGTAGCTTCTGGGTCCTGATACCACTGTTAAAAGTAAGAAAACTCCACACAACACCCTAAACACCCAAAGCCCATGATGGCAGCTCTTTGGCCTTAGCTAAGAGCACGTAAATATCAACTAGACAATCGCACAAGACAAAGCAAGAACCCAACCTCTCAGATGCGTCTGCTGCCCACTTGTCCACTCTTAGAAGAGAATCATTTACCCAATGTCACCAACCCCCTAGAGGGGATGAAAAGTTATATCAGGAGAGGGGGAAAGCCCCTACTACTATCCACTGAGTATGAGAAACTCCACTGAGTTTAGTCCTCATGCTGAGGGGACACTGTTTAGTAAGACAGTTCTAGAAGTAGCTCCCATCTTAAGGCACGCCGGGCAGAACAGCATCCATTTGAAGAGGCACAAACAGTGAAGCAGCAATAATCAGCAAGGTGGAAGGAATTCAGACCCAGGAGAGCAGGGAATGCTTCATGCCCCAGGCTTGGCCTGAGCCCTGAGGGAAAACAGATTTATTCAGAGGACATCAACAGGGAAAAATTTAGCCACGCACCTCTAGAAAACAGGGTGACAGGGAATGCAGATTGCCATTACTTCACCACTACATTTCCTGTCTCAGAAGCAGTGCTCACCCTTGCTACCTCCAAAATACGGTCCTGGGGCTTCACAGGGAAACCCGGGGCACTCACAATTCAAGTACTCTCTGAGCCGATGTTCAATACATTTTTCAGTAACGCAGATGGAGAGTACCCAACCAGTAAATCTGTGCTTTTTTTGGCTTATTAATTATTTTAGGTAAGGATGGTTCCTCTGTCCTAGGACTGGCAACAGTGCACTTGATAAAGGGCTAGAACACTGTCCAAGTTTTCTGTATCTACCTAAAAATGACTACTGCTTTTTGCAAGGCCCCTGTCATGGATGCTGACACCACCGTGTGGAGGAAGGGATGTTTCCAGGCAACAAAGAGCTCACCCTGTCCCCTACCTTCCAGGATTCAAACACCAGACTTGCACTGAGACTGTGGCTATTTTAACACCAATGACACAACTTTACCTGGATGCCTTAAGGACACAATGTGAAGAGATTCTCTGCACACTGCACCGGCCAAACAGACCAGCAGGTGGGCATACGGTGGGTGTGGGGTCTACTCACTCTTTGGTCAGAAGAGGGCAGGACTTGAGCAGAAAGCGTGAGAGCCCTGAGTCCTGGAAGTAGAGGTCAGGCGGGGCTGTGGGGCTCTTCAGATTCAAGCAGCGGACGATCACATACAACACGGCAGCCACGGCAGCCAGCTTTACCCCGTCAAACACGGCCGGGAGCTCGGGGGTCTCTAGCATGGCATTCATCTTGACCTGGGGAGCAGAAGCACACAGCTAGGGTTAGAAGCACAGTGAGGAGGGGCGGAGCCCACCGCACTAAGAGGCAGAGCTGATGACAAGTCACAATCCGGATATGTCCATCGGGCCACCCAGGGCGATGGCCATCAGCACCTTCAGGCCGCCAGTGGGCAGGCAACAACCCAAATCACAAACAGGCTTGTGCACTGATACACTGGGTAAAGTTTTGTTTTGTTTTAAATCGAATGAGCTCTTCTAAGAGAAGCAAATTAGAAAATGTTGAGAATAGCATTCTTTGGGGAGCAGGAGAAAGAAGTCCCACCAAAGAGGCTCAAGCTGGACTAGAGGTGGCCCACTGATTTCCATGGGCTGGTAGCCTTGAGTGGCTCTGCACCAGGTGTGTGTGAAGCATCATGTTTACAGCCCAGGACAGAGATGTGGGAGGGACCACTACTGCCCACAGGTGTGATGGTACTGCTCACCGCCCCCCTCCCGACCCCCCCCACTGCCAGAGCAGGAGGAAACAAAGCAAGCTGGGTCTGACTCAGTCCTATCTGCTCCTGGTTGGGGGCGGGGAGGGGGCAGCCCCAGTGCTGGAGTCAAGTGCAGACTCGGCCCGGGGTTGGGGGGAGGGGGCAGCGATCCTTGAGCCTGGGTTTCAGGCAGTGTGAAATGGAACTCCGCCAATTTCTTTCCCCACTGAAGGTACCTGACGACGACAGCCATTAGTCCAAAATCCAGACCAAAATTAAAAATTGGGAGTGCAGAAAACGTGTATGCAGGTCTGGCTTTGCCCCCGAGCTCTCCTGATATTTTATGTTTTGAGGTAGCTTTACCTTTTATATAACACACACACACACACACACACACACACACACACACACACACACCCCTTCCAAACATCAACAACAACAAAAGTAACAGCAACAAAAATCCAGTCTTTTCCTTGCTGCTCAGGAGAAAAGCAGAACATTAGCTGTTACCTTAAAAATCAGGGAAACCACGAGCTTAACGAAAAGGAGAAAATGGTAACTCACAGCCAAGGTAGCTATGGCAACAGCTTCCCTCGAACGGTATCAAGTAGCCTCTGCTAAAAACAGTCAGCATAAGAACTCTGGTGGCCCACAGTGCAGCCAGAATGGGCAAGACAAAACAATCTCCCAAAAACGTGTGCGGGGCATGACCAAATGAACTCTCTACAGACCTGCAATGAAGCCAAAGGGGTCCGAGAAACCCTTTCCTGAGGTCAAGCTGACGTTGGCAAATACAGGACTGAACACACTGCCGATGACCTCTGGCAGAGGTCCCAATTCAGTGAGGAAAGGCAATGAAAGATCAGGGCTCAACTAGCCTTCCACCATGGGGGCAAGAAAAGAATTTTAAAATATGGATCCTACATGATTTTGAATCAAAATATACTTTCAGCTGTATCAGCCTTTGAACCTTTACGATCTGAAAGTTGCCTTAAAACCTAACTTCTGGAGACGTGTCACCTCGCTCCTGAGGCCACGTCCCCGAAAGGCTGGCTATTTATAAACCCTTAAAACAGGATTCTTCACTTGGGGTCTGTGGGTTCCCTACAGGATTCCAGGGTCCAGGTACCCCCTGAAATTAGATGTAAAGGTTTGTATGTGTGTGGTTTTCTGTGGCAAGAATCTGCAGATTTCAAGATTTATTTATTTGAGAGACAGAGCGCACGAGAGCATGTGCTCTGGGGAGGGGCAGAGGAAGAGAGAGAATCTCAAGCAGCCTCCTCGCTGAGCACAGAGCCCGACGCGGGGCTCGATCTCACGACCCTGAGATCGACGACCTGCAGATTTGATCAGGTTCTCCAAGGGGCATGTGGCCTAAAAACGTACACAGCTCCCAAAGTGCTCCACAGGTTTCCCCTGCAGCTCTGGTCCCCCACCTCTCGGGTGCCCTGCCACCTAAGCCAGTCAAACCGGAGGCAGACAAATACCCAGGACGCTGCTGTTCATTAATATGGATGTTCAAGGCCCCAAACAAGGTCCAGAAGGAGTTCCAAAGTCTTTCTGACACGAAGCCGGTAACACGCTCTTTCCCATCCCCTTTGTTGGAAAGACACCGAGAAAAGCAGCAGGTGGCTTTACCGGTTTCCTTGTTGGTCAAGAATTGAAATTTTATGGAATTAAACAAAGAAGTTCCTCCCACCATGCCCCACTTCCTCTCATTACTTCCTAACATAAGGGGAAGTGAAAAGGAGAAACAAACAAAAGTCTGGGCCATACATACCTATGTCTCTTCTTCCTCTCTACTGCAAATATTGACTGTCCTTGAAGAGTTGTATAGCTGGGCCGCTTGGGTCAGATCTCCTATTCAAATTAACCTAAAAGCTGAAAAGATTGGATGGTCACATTCCATTGGATGAGAAAGAAGCAATTTAATTAAACTAAAAGTACGGTATAAGTCGCTCTTCATTTCAAGTCTTTGGGGAGAGAGACCATTTCTTTCATTAACACAAGTGCCACACTCTTGGCCACTTGGCCGTTTGAACAAACCTGCTGGGGGACGTCTTTGTGGAGCCACAAATTGACAGGCTCTCTGGTTTCCAGGACGAGTTATCTGCTGCCTTCAGAACGCTGGCTAAAGCAAACCCATACGACTTTCATGCTTTATCTTAGAAAGTCATCTTCACCAATGCCTGAAGAGTTATCATCTGGGCGACCGAGGACACCACTTATTAGCAAGGCCTGAGGTCAAGACAGCAGTGGGTTGATGCATCCCTTGTCTCCCAAACATCGAGTAGTGACAGACAAAATGTGAGCTGAGAAAGAGAAGGCTGTGAGCATGGACGGGCTTGGAAGCCCAGCACTGGGAGCAGAAGGACGCTGAAGGCACGGAGTGGGAAGTCACACCACCTGCCAGGGGTCGGGGGGGGGGCGGGGGGCGGGGGGGGGGGGGGGGGGGTGGCAGGAACTGAAAGTGCTCTCTGTGAGTGGGGACCCAGAGCTGGGCCCACTGTGCTGCAAATGCATGGCTTCCAAAGCAGAAAACAGAAAGGGGTGGGGGTGGAGGGGACAGTGGTTGTGTATATAGTGCTACCTATGTGCACCAAGGCCTGTCTGTGCTACTTTACCTCTGCCATCCTTACTGCACCCTGTGGAGCTGGTACTGGTACTATCCCCATTTCACAGACGAGGAAACTGAGGCATAGGAAATTTGAGTGACTTGCCCAAGGCCACCCAGCTAGTAGGTAGAGAAACCAGGATTCCTATCTGGCTCCGGAAGCCCTCCCCTTCACCACCACGCTGTGCTATTTGTAAGGAGGAAAAGTAAAGAGAGAGAGAGAAAGAGACAAAAGCAGGCAAGAAAGAAAACCGAAAGGACAGAAGACACAGAGGAGACACCAGCAGCTTGCCCAAAGTCACACAGCGGTGAGAGCGGAGCTGGGATCCGAGCCCAGTGCTCTCTGATTCCATCACATCAAAATGACTTCAAAAGGAAATGAAAGCCAGTTGAAGGGGAGACTCAATTAACCTTCAGTGGAGTCTTGCTCAACCTCAAATTTTTATTATTTCTTCATATTCTGAGACAAATTAGCCACAGAAGACCAGGCTTTGTTGAGGTGGGGACCAAAAAGCAAAGTCTCCAGCCACATCACAAGGCACTTGACCTTTCCCGGGCTCGGCTGCCAATGGGAAAACATGGATGGAACAGACCAAAGATCCTAAATCAGCAGCCCAAGGGATTGCATTGTGTTTGACTAGCATTTTAAAAAATTAAGTTCATTAGCCACCAAGTTATAAACACCAGGGGACTTCAGATAAAAATCTGAATTTCTGGTTTCTCTTGAAAAAAAAAAACAAAAACAAAACTAGAAGATATGGCAATACTGAGCTTGTGTTCCCACTTGAGAACAAGGGATGGAGCTGAGAGGGGGCTGCCCCCTCCAGACAGGGCCTGCGATCTCTGCACTGCCACAGTCCCCACCACTCCCTATCATGGCCCCCAACACTGACACCCTCCCCCACCCCCCATGGTGCTGGAGTGGTTCCTGTGGCCATCCAAATACGGGACCCTTGGAGAAACCTGTGTTAAGATCCCTCTGGCCCTGGATAAGTCACTGAATACTCAAAACATACACTCATCAGAATATGTATAAATAATAAATTCACAGAAAAACTTACGGAAAGACAGAGTGATACATAAGAAGTGATGCATTTTGTTGTTATTCACACGGATGTTTATCTATCTTGACTTTTTCCACAAACTATTTGAGGAGGTTTCAACAAAATGCTGAATGGAAATGCATGTAGAACAACTGAGATATGTGGCAGAGGGCTTCTTTTTTACTTCCCAAAGGTCTCTCCTTTTCCCTAGTAACAGAGACCAGTAAAATGAGCCTGCCTTGCTGGAAAAAAACTGTAGATCCCAGCTGCCCTTGCAGGTAGGTGAGTCCATGTGACTAAATTCTAACCAATTCTGAAGGTGCTGGTCTGATTTCTCTGAAGCCTCCTTAAAAGGCAGGAGGTTAACTCTTCTTCCACCCTTTTCCCTTCATGTATCCCAGGAATGCAAACGATGTGACTGCAACCCCAGCAGCCATCTTGGGCCATGAAGTGACCTTAAGGTTGCCCTAGGAGCCACATTTAAGAGGACGGCAGAGTAGAAAGACAGAACCCTGGGGTCCCTGATGATTTCATGGGGCCACCATGTCAGACCTAGACTGCCTACCTCTGGGCTTCTTTTATGGGAGAGAATAATCCCTCGCATGTTTAAGCCATTGTTACTTCTAGACTTTTCTAGTCTGCAATTTTTAAAAAAGATATTTATTTATTTATTTGAGAGAGAGAGAGCGTGCAAGTGGGGAGAGGAGCAGAGGAAGAGGGACAAGCAGACTCCGCACTGAGCGTGGAGCCCAATGTGGGGCTTGACCCGAGATCACAACCCAAGCTGAAACCAAGAGATGGATGCTTAACTGACTGAGCCACCCAGGCGCCCCTCGTCTGCAATTTCTAAAAATACAGAAGCAAATACTATATACTCAAATCTTTCTGGATGCTACAATCACTGGGTCATTAGAGTATAGGTAATTTTTCTTTTTTTTTCTTTTCCAAAATTCATAATAATAATATTCTCAGAGAGGGGCGCCTGGGTGGCTCAGTTGGTTAAGCGACTGCCTTCGGCTCAGGTCATGATCCTGGAGTCCCGGGATCGAGTCCCACATCGGGCTCCCTGCTCGGCGGGGGTTCTGCTTCTCCCTCTGACTCTCTTCCCTCTCGTGCTCTCTGTCTCTCATTCTCTCTCTCTCTCTCTCAAATAAATAAATAAAAATAAAATCTTAAAAAAAAATAATATTCTCAGAGAAAAGCCTTAAGATAGCAACTAATAAAATCTAAGAAGGGGGGTGCCTGGGTGGCTCAGTCGGTTAAGTGGCTGCCTTTGGCTCAGGTCATGATCCCAGGGTCCTGGGATCGAGCCCCGCATCGGGCTCCCTGCTCAGGGGGGAGCCTGCTTCTCCCTCTCCTGCTCCCCCTGCTTGTGCTCTCGCTCTCTCTCTGTCAAATAAAAAAATAAAATCTTTAAAAAAAAAATCTAAGAAGGTATTACGAACATCTAGACAAGAAAAATACCTCTGTCAACACACACAAGAATTATGGATGTGAGTAAGCCTAGAACGGACCTGAGCTTTCTGACTACAAGAGCAAAGAGGGGAACCCCAGTCAAACCCCTGGTTCTCCAAAGTGGAAAGAAAGGTACTGTGTATTGTGCTCTTATCCCACAAAGCGAGACAGATAAGAAGGGGAAGCAGGGCTTTTCTGACACAGAATCACTAAAAAAACAAAAATAAAAACAAAAACCTTGTGGGACTTTATATAAGGGGACCTTGAGTGATGTGATAGGCAATGTCCTCCTACAACGTTTTTAATAGCAAATGCAGTAGAAAATTAATTTCCTCAACCCTCAAAAAATGCCAAGAGTTTTGAATGGAATTCAGTTCAGTGAAGGCAATCCTATGAGAGATTTGTAATTATTATGGTCCAAAGATGCACCCTTGATCCCAAAGTCCCAAGAAGCAGGGCAGTTCTACCACATGTCCCCAGGGCTACCTCCCTTGAACTTCAGTGGCTCAAGGACCCGGCAACCTACTGTGTGCCTAGCACTATGCTAAACATTGCGCTGGACCACAATGAAATAGAATTCTCATTTTACCTAGGGAGAAAAGAAGTTGACCTTTTTAAAAATTTTTATTTTAATTTCAGTATAGTTAACATACAGTGTAATATTAGTTTCAGGTGTACAATATAGTGATTCAACACTTCCACACAACACCCGGTGCTCATCACGACAAGTGCCCTCCTTCGTCCCCATCCCCTATTTCACCCATCCAGCCGCCCACCTCCCTGCTGGTCACCATCAGTGTGGTCTCTACAGTTAAGAATCTGTTTCTTGGTTTGTCTCTCTCTTTTTTTTCTCCTTTGTTCATTTGTTTTGTTTCTTAAATTCCACATGAGCGAAGTCAAATGTTATTTGTGTTTCTCTGACTGACCTTTCACTTAGCATAATACTCTCTAGCTCCCTCCATGTTGTTGCAAGTGGCCAGAGTTCATTCTTTTTGATGGCTGAGTAATATTTCAGTGTGTGTGTGTGTGTGTGTGTGTGTGTGTGTGTGTGTGTACCACAGGTTCTTTATCCATTCATCTACTGATGGACATTTGGGCTGTTTCCGTATCTTGGCTATTATAAATAATGCTGCAGTAAACAAAGGCGTGCATGTATCCCTTTGAATTAGTATTTTTGTATTTTGGGGGTAAATACTCAGTAGTGCGATTACTGGATTGTAGGGTAGTTCCATTTTTAACTTTTTGTGGAACCTCCATACTGTTTTCCATAGTGGCTCCACCAGTTTGCATTCCCACCAATAGTGCATGAGGGTTCGAAAAGAAGTTTATCTTAAGGCTCTCTATACTTTAGAAACTTGGGGACAAGAATAAATTTGTCTAGGAAAAAATTAAGCAGGGAAAGACTCATGGAGAAGCTAGATCTACAACTGGGACTTGAGTATAGGATTTAGAAGAAGCACATGTAAGTGTGAGAGTGCATGTGCATGTGCACTTACAGTTTATATCAATTATATATAAATACATATTTAATACACATATTAAATCCATATATATACGTGTGTGTGTGTGTGTGTGTGTGCGTGCGTGCGTGTATAAAACCAGGCATTAATGAATTGGCAATTTCAGAACAAAACCCTTGACATTCATTTTAATTTATCTTGCAGCATTTGATTTTATGGGGCTCTCTCTTTCCAAGTTTGACCTGCCACAAAATATTAATATTCTGAACTTCTTCCAGACATAACAAAGTAAGCTGCCATTGTACTATTTTGTGTGCCCCCTCACCCTTTTCTGGGCAGGCAAAATCCGGTTAATGGGAACATCAGGCAGCCCAGGTGGGGAAAAGAAGGCACACAGAACAGCCGGAGGGCTGGGTGTGTGCAAGACAGAAAGGAAGCATCGCCCAACCCCCACCCCACTTCCACCTCCTTGAAAGGAAGGGCTAGGGCTGGGCTCACCGCATACCAGAGAGCCACACACCTCCCCTTCTCCCACCGGGCATTTTATGAGTGCATTTACTCATAAAATGCTGTAATTGATAGTTAAAATTCTGTGTGTCGGCTCTACATTAACAAGGCAACCTAAGGTGCAAGGGGTCACAAAATGCCCACCCGTGTAGGATCTTTCAGTAGTGCCTCAGTCTCTAGGATGCCCTTGACTCGTCTTTCCACCACCGCGAGGGCCCAGGCTTCTCACCGCTCTCCCATGGCTAAGGGTGTTATTTTGAGATGGACACAAAGATGCAGGGAGAGATGGGGCCGCTGGGCTGGGAGAAGCTCCAACCTTGGGGTTCTGAGACCTGGGTCCTAGCGCCCGCTCTGCTCCTTCCTAGCCAGTGACCTTGAATAAGTCACTTAACCCTAAGGACCTCATCCGTAAAATGAGAGGATTAGGTTAGAAGCAGATGATGCCAAAGGTCTCCTACGGCTTGAAATTTCTGAGATTCTAGGGATAGAATTGCAGTCCTTGGCTAAATAGCACAGGACAATCTCTCTGGGCTCTGTAACAAGAGACAGCCCCCGCCTCCCAGCTTACTCTGTGGACCATTAACAACAAAACTCCCAAGAAGGACACCCCTCATGACCTTTGTTCTTCCTTCAAGTAAGTTAAACAGTTATACATTTTCAGCTGTGCCATTTATGCCCATGATTCTGTCATATTCCTTCCACCTGCATGGGTGAGCGATGATTTCAGCCTCAGCATATTAGTGTTCACTGACAATACAAAACTTAAAGTGAGGAAAGAAAGAAAAAACCAAGCAGAGCCCTCACACATGGAAAATTCATTACATGGTGCAGTGGGATGCATAGTGTCCCCCCTCCCCCCGCCCTTCACGTCCGCCTGGGATCTGTGAATGTGACCTCCTTTGGAAATCAGTCCTTGGCGGATGTAATTAAGTTAAGATGGGGTCACACTGTTTAGAGTCAGCCCTAAGCCCAGGACTGGTGTCCTTGTAAGGGCCGGGAAGTTTAGACACAGAGACACAGGCATGCAGGGAAGACCTTTTAAAGGTAGAAGTGGAGACTGGAGTGCAGCATCGCCGGGACAAGGAATGCCAAACACTGCCAGCGACCAAGTGAAATTCGGAACAGACTGTCCCTCCAAGCCCTCGGGCAGGAACCCACCTTGACGACACCTTGATTTCAGGCTTGCTCAGAGCTGTGAGAGAATATGCCCCAATTGCCTCTCAGGACTCAGTAATTTCCCACCTCTGTCCTTCCAGGCTGAAGAGACCCTCTGCCATGTCCTCTTGAAAGGTTCCTTGTTACCCAGACAAGCTCCAACCAATTCAGATCCAAAGCAGCTAACTGACATGAACACTCACGGGCTACTTATTAACACAATACAAATGGGATTCTGTGCACAAATATTTATTGGCTTGGCTTCTTTGCCTCTGTGATTTAGCTGTCAGACCACCCTTTCCTCTCCTAGTACCAGTGACTTATGGAAACCCCGAGACAGAGACATCTGGGGAGGGGGTGTCTCCTTCCCTTGCAACCCAAGAGGGCCTGACGAATAAGCTCCAGTACTTCTGTGGGTCCCACGGTAAATACCTCTTAAGGAAAACCAAACCGAACCAAACTCCTAAAGAATTTCTCTCTTCCTGTTCCACTCTGGTGTGGATGGGGATTTCGTTTAGGTCCAGGTCCTGCACTGAGTTGGCCCAGTATCAGATCCTGGCCCCACCAGTTACGGAGCTTGTCCTTGGGCCTCATCCGAATGTGTTGATAGAGAGATGGGATTTTATAACACTCCTCAGGTACGGTGAGTGCCCCCAAATACTAGCTGTACCATCACCACTACTAAGTTCTCCTCCAGTTTTCCTTAGTAAACTCCTCCATCTGGCAGAAGTTACCCCAAAAGATATTCTTTCCTACCAGACACAGAGGTACTGTGAGGGGTTACTTCACCAACAACAAGTAACTGGCTGGCTGACTGGGTGGGCCTCCTCTAACAAGTCTGCAATTACCCCCAGAACACACTCTTCCTGATTCTTCTAATGGGGAACGATGTTGAACTTAGTGAATCACTGGATAGTAAGTGTTCTTCACCAAGTTCTGTTAACAGTTCCAAGACGTGTTCTTGTTTCTGTGCTAAAAGGGGTTCCAGCAGTGCACAGCCCGGAGCCCTCTCTCTCCTGCCGGGGGGGGGGGGGCCCCCCTTTCCCCCCAAAGGGCTGTCCCCTCACCCCTCCCCCCTTCCTGCAGGGAAACCTCCTCTTTTTTTTTTTTTTTTTTTTTGAAACAGGTAAACCTACTCTTGCCTGGCTTGGATCTGCTGACACACCTCTTCAGTGCCCTGAAACAAGACCCTAGGCCAGCACCGGAAGCCTCGGACAGGCTCTGCTCCTCCCAACGGCCCCGTGAGTAGTGTCAGAAGGACAGCGGAAGGCCACAGCACACTGCTCACCCCAATCCGTGAGCTTTGTTGGTGGCAGCTTAGGAAAAAAACGCCGTTGACCCTAGATGGAGGCAACATGACATCTTTGAGGAGAAAGCCGGGAGGAAGAGGGCCAGTCTCTCCCCCCACTTTATCTGCCATTTCACTAAAGAAGTCACAGCAGTTAGAGAAGAAAAAATAAAATAAAAATGAAAAGCAACTCCCTAGCAGGAGAGAAACAAGCGCAGAGCAGATGCTAGGAGAAAGCCCAGCCAACCCCTCACTGCCACAGGGCAGGGACGCGTCAGGGGCATGGCCGGAAGGCGCCAAGGGACATCCCGGGCTACCCAGAACCGTGCCCTTCTGACAGCTGGGCCGCCTCAGGCCCTGTTCTCGCTCACGGTGAGCTTTCAGTGCCCTGGGTGAGCCCCTCTGTTGGCAGCTCACAGAACCACCTCGGCATGTGCAGGCTGTGCCAGGCCTGCCTGTTCTCCCCAGGAGGGTTCTGTTGGAGGAGTCCCCAGGGTGACCGCCTCAAGCCCGAAGTGATGGAGGGTCCTGGCAATGACACGGCCAATCCTGTTTCCAACAGACACCACGAGAAGTTTATTTATTTCTGAATATCGAGCACTACGGACCTCGACTAGATCTCCTTCAGCAAATCAGACTGGGTGGCCACCGGCATGCGGTTTGATGGCACTGGGGAAGTGGCCGAGGGGAGGGAGACGAGAAGGCCCCTTGGTGATCTAGCACAACAGCTCTTACGAATCAGGTGCTACAAAATGAAGGGACTGTCCGAAGTCACACACAATTTGATAAAGAGAAGGGGAGGAATCTACAGATAATTAAATACATGTATGCTCACTTTGTTCTCAGCTGCGGCCACAATTCAGGCCTTGAGATCGCCTCTTTGTGTGAGCTCACTCGTGTGTTAGCTGTTTAATTTAACCATAGTCTTCCACAAACTCATAGGGTCGCATACTCAACCTGCTGAAATTTCGGAAAATGTCCTACAGGTTCCTAGTAAGAGGAAAGTTACCCTATGCGAGCAAATGTAAACCTCACATTTAAATGTCAGGAATGGCTACTAACCCACGAGTTTTCCCAAAAGAAAATCACTAACCTAAAAATAGCTGGAGATTGAGTCACAGTTAAGCACGTACATTTAACTTAGCACTTTTACAGGCCCTGACTCAGACACAGAAAGGAGGCTGGCCTCTGCCCTTAGTGAGCAGCCCTGCTGGAACAGTGCTGTGCTTCCCACTGGACACAAAGGGGTTAATAAAGCACTTAGGAAAATCACCAGCAAAATTGTTTTCTCTACCACAGAGAAACCATTCAATCCTTACCTGAGAACAAACAAAAAAATCGTAAGCCGGGTGTTTCCTTTATGGAGAGCCTAGAATCTTCTAAAAGGACAGGCACTTTAATGAAGATATTTGATCGCTGTACACATTGTGTTAAAACGCCTATACTGTAGGGCGCCTAGGTGGCTTGGTGGGTTAAGTGTCTGACTCTAGATCTCAGCTCAGGTCTTGATCTGAGGGTCATGAGTTAAAAAACAAAAGAAAACAAAACTTACACTGTAAGTAAATTCTGTAATATCAAAAGCAAATCTCAGTTTGCCAGAACCCAAGAAACCTAAGCGCCCAGTTTCCTGGAATTTTTAAGAGAAGGGTACAATTGAAGAGAAGAGCCTCTCCAGATTTACTGCACAAAAGAAATTTCCTGGGCATGTCCTGGGAACAGTATGGCTCCCGCCCAGTCTTCTAGGTCTGCAAACAAACTACCAGGAGGAGACTGGAGGAAATGGCGGGAGGGCAAGACCTAGTTCGTGCCTGGCACAGCCCTTGATGCTGAAGAGGGAAGTTTCACCCAGAGCTAAAACAGGACACTTACAAGCTACCCTCAGAGAGAAAACGAAAGTAACTGGGAATCCCTATTTCTGAGCAGTCTGGTTTCCCAAGGCCCCCAGGGCCAGAGCAGAGCATGGCTGTGTGGCTAAGACATCCAGAGGGCACACCCCACGATGAAAGCATCACACATGCAGCCCACGGTACCTCTGGCATGTGCCCTTCACCACGCAAGTGTCAAGAAGTAGACGTGTGAGAAGACCTGACCAGCAGGTGAAGGCCTCTGCCCTTCCCCAAGGGAGAGAGACTTGGCCCGCCGGGCTAGCTCGCCAGCCCTCCAGCTCCTCTGGGATCTGGGGCTCTCCGATGATGAATTCTGTCAGTTGTGGGGGCAAGAGCTCCTCTCCGGGTTCAGCCACCAGACCCTTCAACCCAGGCCTAGAAAGCAGGAAAGGTTCTGGGCTCTTTGCCCTTCCAAGACCAAGAAGGTTCGGGAGGCAAGGGTACACAATGTGCATGGCATTTTAAGGCATGCTTTACTTTTTTCTGTCTTATAAGTACCTCGGACTCTGTGAGTAGAAACAGGACCTCCTGCCAGCTTAGGGCAGCAGGCTTAAAGGTCACATGGAGTCCACGTGACAAACGCCCGGGTCTCAGAAGATAAACTCCACTGGTCAAATGCTAATATGAAGGACCACACTCAGGCCCTTGGGCTAAAAATGAAAGAAAGGATATTGTGAGATAATCACCACCTGGGGGTACTAAATAAGCCAGCCCCAACACTGGGCCTCCATGGAGGCCCTACCTAGCACCTGCCATCAGTCCTGCTCTTTCTGGGCACTCAACGGAGCCTCGTCCCCAGCCTCTAGGTCACCACCACCATTCTGGCTGTGAGAAGAGGGAAGGGATCCCATTTGTGTCTCCACACCAGTGGCTTCCAGGGGCATCTGGAGTTATTCTCTCCTCTAAACACGCTGCGCTGTGCAACTCTGGGCAGATCACTTGCCCTTTCTCGGGATTTTGGAGTTTACCCTAGGAGCCCACGTGCTATAATCAAACAACAGATTTTAGAATCGGAGGACCTGGGTTTGAGTTCAGATTCTGCCAAATGACTCTGGGCGACCCTAGGTGAATTATCTAAGCTTTATGAAAGTTTGCTTTTTCTTCTATGAAATGGGAGGGGGGTGAGGGTTTACAAAATTACATATTAAGGGGAAGTAATTAATGAAATTATGTAGGTTAAAAAAAAAGCTTTATGGTTATGAAATACCCACAGATATACTCAAGATGAAGTTTGTAAAATGCCTTGAGCTTTTTAGAGGGAAGCTGCCTTATTAAGTATTTCAAGATTATAAAAATGTTAGTTTTAAAGCAATAGCTAGGGACTTTAAACACATGAAGAGCTGGAATTGGTCCCCCAGGCTGTCTTGAGTTTGGCTTTATCAGATCCTTCACTGATGACACTGAAATAGCTAGAAAAGTTAATTTCAAAAGCTCTAAGACAGAAAGGGTTGATATATCTTGAGGTCTCTGCTAAATAGATTGCTTTTTGAAGTAAACAGACGGAAGTGGGCTCACACCCTCACATATTCTGTCTCCTCATTCATCCAACACAAACATCTCGCTGTTGTTCCCAGCCTCTCCCAGTCTTGCCTCCTCCTTGGGAAGCAAGCTTTCTCAGCCTTTTTTAAGGCCCAAAGGCAAGTCCCAACTGCTACCCCTTACCCCAGCGGTCTCCCCCTCTGGTTTTTGTCTCCATCAGCCTGTATTTTACCTGTATCAGCCATGCATCTGCTTGGAGTCCACCTCAGTCTACCTCCACCCAACGCCACGGGAGAAATCTGTACAATACTGCGTACCACAAGGCCGGTGTGTCTCAGCCACTAGCTCACTTTATGGGGGTTCCTCCTCTCCTGGGCTTCCCCCATGCACACATGTCTCCTGAGAGGAGGAACTAGCCATCAAGGAAGATTCTTTCATCAGAAATGAGGGAACTGCTTCTCCATAATTGGGAAAGAGAGTGATCCCATTTCTCAAAAATTGATTTACCTGTATAAATTGGAAGCACACTCGGATAAAGCGGTTTAAGTAAAGAGGACAGAACTGTCCCCTCTCCCCCAAAAAGTGTGTCAATACCACAGGGCTGAGGAGGATGTTATGCAAATCCACACCCCTCTTCTGACCTTCCACCTTGCTCCCCAAGGGTACCAAAAGCATTAGCTTCATTCTAAGCTCAGTGAGGACTATGAAGTAAGTATAATACATGGTATCTATGAAATAATTGGGAAATAGTGCAACTCCACGCATATTTTAAGTACAGAATCCTACAGTGCCAACTACAAATACTAGAGGAATTCAAACAAAGGAAGCAGAAGGAAGGAGGTGGGCTCAGATAGCTAGGGACCCACGGAAGAGATGGGACACGAGAGAAGGTAAGAAGCAGGGTTGGGGTGCAGACATCAGGCTGGGCTCCCAGGCTGAGCTAGCTAAGGCCCAAGAATGCTGGACAGTCAGGAGACAGGCAGACAGGGCAGGAGGGACGGGTTTGGGAGCAGAGGGAGTGAGTCATTGTGGAATGAAGCTTTAGGGCTTTACTTACGATGAGAAGATAGCACCACACCTATATGGCCCTGGCTTTGCGTGTGGCGCAGGCACACTGAGGGTCTGCGTGCACGTGGCAGGAGGTGTGAGAAGCCTTTATTTGTAACCCAATCCATGGGACGTTGGACGAGCGTTGTCATTTGCCGTTTGAATATCACTGCAAGCCCTCAGTGGCATCCAAATCGTTTTTCTTTTTTTTTTTTTTAAAATATAGTTAACACAAAATGTTACCATGCAAATAGTTTTGTACGACCTGCTGAACTATATAGGAATCTTCATTTTGGGGGTCCATCCCCTTAAGGCCCTAAAAATCATACCATTTCCCATCTTTGCATTTTGCAAACACACTTTCATAACTAAAAAATTTCATAACTAGCCTCATCTCTCCATAAAAGTAATGATTCATATTCCTTTTGTCTCTGTTGGGAATTCTGGTCCATGCCCTTCTCATTCAATCCTCGTGTAAATTCTACACAAGTTTAAATGTAATGGTGTTGAGCACACAGTGGGGCGCTCTGTACATATTTACTGGCCAAGTCCGTGGCAAGGCCTAACGCATCACCATTCTGACTCCTTGAGCAGAATTTTCTCACGAGGAGATTACTACATTAGGCTGAAAGGTACAGGTCTTTGTGAGTACCTGCCACACTACTGTGGAGCAAAAGAAAAAGTTCAAAGTGACCTGGGCTGTCAGCAGCTTTGGGATATTTTAAAGAACATCTTGGAGTTCAGGCAAATAATTAGCCATCTAAATCAAAGTTTCCTCCTTTCCATCACTCAGAGAAGCTACTGTGTGATACCCTATTTCTTTTACCATTTCCCCTTGTTTGTCTAAAGCATATCTTAGCAGGTCCAAAGAGCTATACATTAATCTACTTCAAAAACTGCTCACACATAAAGAAAGAGAATTCAAAGCCCAAACAGGCTGTTTTAGGTAGCAGAAGGAAGGAAAGGCACCCAAAGAAAAGGTAGACAGAAAGCTACCCGTTGATTGTTGGGCAATCAGCTAAATACTGAAATACCACTAGAAGACTCAAATTTCTGCTAACTTCCTCCAAAACAACCAATGCAACAAAAGTGTCTATGGTATTTTCCAACACACATGAGCTTATGACATAATCCAGAAAATATAAATTTGAATACAATTAATCCTAGGTTAACCTAGATTGAAATGTTGGTGGAATTTTTTTTTTAAGATTTTATTTATTTATTTGCAAGAGAGAGAGAGAGAGAGAACACAAGCAGGGGGAGCAAAAGAGGGAGAGA
This sequence comes from Callorhinus ursinus, assembly GCF_003265705.2. NCBI lineage: Eukaryota > Metazoa > Chordata > Mammalia > Carnivora > Otariidae > Callorhinus > Callorhinus ursinus. The sequence goes on from NW_027397107.1 coordinate 6,564,795, forward strand.
GAAGCAGTCTCTCCGCTGAGCAGAAAGCTCGATGCGGGACTCGATCCCAGGACTGTGGGATGATGACCTGAGCCGAAGGCAGATGCTTAACCCACTGAGCCACCCAGGCGCCCTGAAATGTTGGTGGAATTGTAACATAGGGATCCTTTCTGGCATCTAAGGAAAATGGAAAAATCCCTCCTCAAATATCTATGGTATCTGAAACAAGTCTATGTAAATAGGTCAGAACAAATGTTGTTGCAAAGATTTCTACTTCATCAAGATGCTTTCTCTGGGTGTGCATGATGTCAGGGTAGTGAGGCCACTCACAACAGGGCAGAGAGAGTCACAGGCTTTGGGGACAGACGGACCTGGCTGGAAGGGCAACTGTCCCATTTACTGATGGTGTGACTTTGGGCAAGCCTCTTAATCTCTCTGCACCTCAGTTTCCTTACCCATGAAATGGGGGTAACAAGAATGTCTTGCTATTACAATAAAAATTAAAAACGCAAACACAGTGATAACTTGGCAGTGGTGTCCTCACCAGAGAAGGCAGAGAAGGGGCTGGCTTTATCCAACAAGGCTGGAGAATTGCAGTCCAGAGCCACAGGTTCGGGGCGTCCAACCTGGTTAGTCCAGCTCCCAGACTTGCCTGTGAGTGATCACGACCGATCCAATCTAACCATCTCCTCTGGGGGGACAAGTGAGTGCCACGTGTACACACTCCTGTCTCCATCCCAGACCATGAGCTTCTCGTCAGCCACCCAGAGAAAAGATTAAATCTGCAAACCATAGGTTAGGATTTGAAGACCCTCATCTCGGGACCTACTAGTAGCTCCGGCTGATGCTATTAAGTCACTGTATCTTGAAAATGAAGGGGCAGAACAAGGTGATAGGAAAAATGCCTATTTGTGTAACCCTACAGTTTATCAAGGGCTTGTCATTTAAATACATTACCTCAGTTATTCCTCAAACATGTCACGAAATGCCCTGAAGTTGACAGTAGAGACGACTGTTTACAAAGCGCATCCTCAGACATTACCTCGTTTAGTTTTTGCAATAGTTCTGTGAGTTATTAATGCATGTAAGGAAACTGAGGCCCAGGGTGGGTGCCAGTCCGTGGGTAAGGCTCTAGGAATACAAAGAGAGAGGCGAGGCACCTACCCATCTCAGAAGCCCTTTGTGGAGCTGGGTGGATCCTGACTACCCAGCCCCATCGATGGATGCTCTCTGAGGCCTCTCCCATTCAAAGAGAGCCTTTAAAAAAAAAAATCTGCATTCCTCTTAGAAGCTCCTTGGTGGCAAAGATAAGATTTCTCTGGCAACATCCAGCTTTCTATGTAGAGTCCATAAAAAGCCTGATGAGTGATATAAATGATAGACCCGAGAAAGGGGCTGTGTTTTCCAAATTGGGGAAAATATCCTTCACTATAAGCTATGTGGCATTTCCCATAATCTTACTATTTAGAAGGGCACATTTTTCAATGTCATTGACAAGAGAGGGTGACTGCTTTATTTACATGATCAGAATAGAGAAGAGCATCGCAGCCAAGTTATCTGGAGGCTGAGAAGCTAAAGTCCATGGTGGGAACACAGTTCAGGCCACACAGGGAGCTAGCTGTGAGGACCTGGAAGCTCAGCAGGCATTGATGGATAGTGGCCTCGGGGCCAAGCATGGGCCAGTGGTGGGGAAGAGGGTGTGCAGGCCCCACGGAAGGGCGGGACGGCAGAGGCCCAGCAGAGGGAGGGCTTGATAAATGTTTGCTGTACAAATGAAAGCCTCCGGTACAATCACACGCTCCTAAGAAAACTATGTTTCCCTCAATTTTTAGTGAGAATAAGGTCATAATTAGATACCTGAGAGTGTTAATAGGATGAAGCACAATGTATGTGGAAATTTGCTAAAACACATCACTCCACATTAAGTGAACAAAGCAAGAGTGAAGACAACATGCACAAAATGCTGCCAGTCATATAAAAAAGAAAGAGGAGCGCCTGGGTGGCTCAGTCGGTTGAGTGTCCGACTCCTGATTTTGGCTCAGGTCATGATCTCAGGGTCATAAGATCGAGCCTCTCATCGGGTGTGGAGCCTGTTTGGGATTCTCTCTCTCCCTCTGCCCCTTCCCTGCCTGCTAGCACTCTCTCTCTCAAAGTAATAATAATAACAATAATGATAATATAACCTTTAAAAAAAGAAGAAAAGCATTTCTGACATTTTAAAACAATCGGAAATTTGAACAGCTAGTTCAAATTTGATTAGATAGTTATAGTAAAGAATCACTGTTACTTTTTAAAGTGTAAGAATAGTATTATAATCATGTTTAATAAAGGGATCCTTATTTTTAGGTGGTATCATGGAAATATTTATAGATACAACATGACGTTTGGGATCTACTTCCAAATTAATGTGGGCTAGGGAGTGGCTAGGAGAACAGAGGAGTCAGGAGGGGTCATGAGCTGATCACTGTTGAAACAGGTGATGGGTACATGGGCGTTCACTATATGATTCTATTTCTGTATATCTTTCAAATTCCCATAACCAAAGCTAATGAATGAATGAATGATTATTTAGCTACATTACAAAGAGTCTCCCATAGTCACTGAGGTTCAAGTGCACACCCAACTTCAGCAATAGTCAAGACTCCTTTGTCTTTGGGACGATTATGGTAAATAATAGTCACTCATGGCAAATAGTCGCAGGTTGCTCCCACTACAGCGTGCAGGTCATGCAAATCTCAATAGAAAATGAACTCCAAAGTTAACTCCAAAATTAAACAAGCCAAAAGAATGAAAGAAATTACTTCTGGAGGGCTCCCTTCTATTAGCGTAGACACTTAGTGTCAGCTGCATGTACAAACAGGCTCTTATTAAGGCAGGACACCAATGACGCAAACTAACTCTTCATTTCAACTCAGTATTTCCAAAGTGCTCAGCACACAGAAAGGAGCTGCTCACGACACAAATATGACTGGAAACCTCTGCTCCACAGAGCATAGGGTTCCTACACTGGGGTTTTTTAAACTCAGGTGCTAGATTGCCCCCTCTGAGGGGGGAAAAAATAGTCCTCCCAGATCCCCTGAGGGCTTTTTATACAATTCTTAAATTTAAGTTGAGTTACTTCTATTCAATTATGATTTATCATACTATTTCTTAAAATGTACAAACATAAAACCCGCACTTTTACAATGATGGGGACCAAGACAAATGTACGAATAAATACAAATAATATTATTCAAACAGTAAAGGTCAGATTAACTACATTAATATAAAGAGGCTGATGCCATTTTTAAAAAACTTTTTGTTTCTTTATTTTTTTAATTTATTTATTTTTTAAGATTTTATTTATTTATTTGACAGAGAGAGACACAGCGAGAGAAGGAACATAAGCAGGGGGAGAGGCAGAGGGAGAAGCAGGCTCCCTGCTGAGCAGGGAACCCGATGTGGGACTCGATCCCAGGACCCTGGGATCATGACCTGAGCCGAAGGCAGACGCTTAACGACTGAGCCACCCAGGCGCCCTTGTTTCTTTATTTTTAAGTAATCTCTACACCCCATGTGGGGCTCAAACTCACGACTCCGAGATCGAGAGGTGCAAGCTCTTCCACTGAACCAGCCAGGGAACCCTGACGCCATTTTTCAGACCTGAAATCCCGCGACCATGGCACCGTGTTCCTTCCCCGTCCTGGGCAGGTCCTGTGGCTGAGCACCAGGCACCATGTGACAACTGCATCCTCGGGTCCCTTCCTCTCTGCTGGGAGGCCCACTGCACCCTTCAGCGGCACAGGGCTCTGCGCTATCCCTTGGCCGCCCCTGATGCTACTCATCTTTTCCACGCTAAGTCCTCCTGTACTTTTCTCTGTAGCAGTTTACCTGGCCCCAACTCAGGAGAAATTCATACACAACTGGGGGGCATGGAGGCTGTGTGGCTGGACCCAGATATAATGAGGTTATCCCAATGATCTAGGACAGGCTTTTGAAATATTTCCAACTATTGTTAACATGAAAACCAAAAAGTCTGAATGTTCTTAATTTAAGGAGAACCCAAGGGATCTCTAGGAAATATCCTTGACTTGGGATGGAATGGCACGGTGCTACTGGAGTAGAGCAAAAAGTGCCATGGGGATGCAGATGAGAAGTCACAATCTATCTCAGAAATAATATGAGGCACCACCTGACATAGTAAATTGAGAATTTAATAAGTTTAAGCATATGCTTCAAAATACCGACGTGTAAGTACACTGGAGGGTCTCAATTCCAATGAGTGGCTGGGGTCCCATCCCAGCCTCCCCCTCTCCTTGTCCTTAAGAACCACAGCATGACGCCTTGGACATGAACAAATCAAGACCCCCGGTGCATTGGCTCATATCACTCTAAGGTGCTACAACTGCGGATCAACTCTGTGTGGTCCATATCACCTGAAAACACTGGACACAAACCCACAGCAGACCATGCTGCAAGTAGGCCAGCTGGGCCGCATGAATGGCCTGGGGTCCCAGCGAGAGACCAGCCGGCACTGCTTAAGGAACCCGGACAAGTAGAAACCTTCTTGAACAGAATCCTCTTCTTCCGCCCCCCGCCCCCCGCCCCTGCCCCACAACGCCATGATTCCATCTCCACCAGCTCAACCTTTTGATTGATCTAAATCTGTTCCGTTTACAAGGTTGCTCTTTATCCTGGGACATTGACCTTCCCACATTTTTGGTGTTAAAATATCTTTTCTCGACAGATGGCAACAACAGGGGCGGCTGGCTAGCTCAGTCAGTGGAGCGCGCGACTCTGGATCTCGAGGTCGTGAGTTCAAGCTCCACACTGGGCCCAGGACTTACTTAAAAATAAACAAACAAGGGGCGCCTGGGTGGCTCAGTCGGCCAAGCATCTGACTTGATTTCAGCTCAGGCCATGATCTCTGGGTTGTGAGATCCAGCCCTGCGTCGGGCTCCGTGCTCAGCACAGAGTCTGCTTGTCCCTCCTCTCTTGCTCCTCTCTCTCTAAAATAAATAAGATCTTATAAAAACAAACAAACAGATAAATAAAAAGATGGCAACACAGGAGATGACAGGGCTTTTTTATTTCCTTCTCTGAAAAGATGAAAATTTGGCGATCCTATGTTGGACTTCCTGCCTTGTTTTTTATGCTCTGACATGACTAAGGGAACAGTACATGAATGGATGTTTGGACTGATTGTGCACAAATGGGGCGATTTTCAAAGCTTCTCTCTTTTACCCCCGGGAGACTGGAAAAGGCATAACTGATAAGGCCACCTCCCTCTCCTATCACATAGCACAGTATCTACGGTGCAACTGGTTGATAATGTGGACGCCCAGTACTGAGCAAAGATCAGAAAGCAATGACTCCTGATTAGACTGGTGGACTAAGACCTTAGTGGTTCAGTTCAATTTCAAGGTGACTCTAAATTAGACTCGGGGGTAAATGAAAGCATGATGAAGATTAAGGCACATTTGAAGAAAAGAGGGCAACAGAACACCAGGCAAGATCTGGGAGCCACAGAAGACCACAGGCCGTGTTTAATTCTGTGCAGTTATAAAACACATAAGTGCAGTCATAGAAAATCCAAGTAGGAAGAACCCCAAAACTCTCTTCTTCAAGTCACCGTCAGAGAAAGTTTGGCCAGACCATATCAGGTTCACACCTTGGAAATGATAAAGTGGTTTAGAGAATTTGGGAAACACTCCTAAGAACAACCAAAATTACATTCCCAAATGCTGGTTTAGGAAAGATACTTCACAGAGGTGCAGGCGGGAGAGCTGGTCTTTCCTGGAGAAAAGAGGTGGGGCACTGAACAAAGCTACCCAAACAGGAAGGCCAGTGGTGAGGTGCGGGGTTCCTTCTGGATGCTCCGGGGTGAGGACCAACAGAGCCAGTGCCGTGGTACAGGAGCCAGTGTTGGATGTGACAGGGGTGCTGAAATGTGTATCAGGAAGGCCAGAAGCCTTCTGGAGACCAGAGAAAACACAGCAAGCTTTCCCTGGAAATTCCAGCACATTCTGCGCAGAGGGCAAGGTGAAGGGCACAAGGTCCACTGCTCCTCATTCTCCAACGCTCCCATTCTCCCTCCCTAGGATGACCTTTGAGAGAAGCGCTCCACCTCACCTGGCCTCTTCTCAGGCTTAGAGCGAGGGGATGCAGAGAAGAAACATAGTTGCCCGTAAATATCCACAAAATGCTTTAGGATCTCCACGGGAGGCTGCTGCCTAAGTAAGACTGGTTCTTAGCATCCTTAGAAACGGAAAGGAGACATCTAAAATAGACCACCTTCATAAAAAATGACACTGGAGCTCTCTTTCCATACTGCCAAGAAATATTAAGTGAAAAAAAAAGCAAGGTTCCAAATAGCACGGATAGTATGCTACCATGTGTGTGAAAGGGAAGGGGATAATCGTGATGAATTTGCTAATGGCTGTATATAATGTCCTGGCTGTGCATGGAACACCCCTGGAGGAGAAGAAATCAGTATCGCTGATCGTCTCTTAAGGAAACAGAAGTAGGTAGCAGGAGTCAGGGGTGGATGGAGATGTGTTTACCGTCTCGCCTTTTGTGCCTTTCGAACGTTTTCGTTCATTGTATAAATGCATTACCCATTTTTAAAAATTTAAGTAAAAATATTAAAAATGTGTTCAATGTAAAGGAAAAACAAAACAGTCCTTATGCAGCAAACGGAACGCACAGCTGTTTTCCTAGTGCAAACCAGATGCTCTGTTTGTTGAACTTAATGAACCTCCACTTAAAGGCAACAAAAGAAAATCAGAAACAGGGCAAACCCAAGGTATCAATGTTCCAATTCTCTAGTAAGCTCTTCACCTGTCTGCTACTTCACTGTTACAAAAGATGGGAGCGCCTGGGTGGCTCAGATGGTTAAACGTCTGCCTTCAGCTCAGGTCATGATCCCAGAGTCCTGGGATCGGGTCCCGCATCGGGCTCCCTGCTCCTTGGGAGCCTGCTTCTCCCTTTGCCTCTCTCTCTCTCTCTCTCTGTCTGTCTCTCATGAATAAATAAATAAAATCTTAAAAAAAAAATGGGAAGAGGAGGCCTTGCAAATGGGGTCCAGCGCCCAAGCTTCATGGATAACGACAGGCCTGATCACCTGTCCACACCAGCCATTTTATAAAAAGAAAATGTTTAATCCCAAAAACATGATGCCTTAGAACCAAGACAACAAAAATAAATATGCAGATATGAAAAATGATCCTTCGGGGAGATGATGTCAGCATGCACACAGTGTCGACACAAAAATAGCAGCACAAGGGTTAAAAATGTCCATGCATGGACAAAGAGACTGGAACACGGAAAGCTGCTACATAAAATTCTCAAGCCAGACCACATCCAGAGGCAGCCTGAACCCCTAGGGCTCTGTTCCTGGGGACAGTTTAGTCCAAAATGGAACAGGAAGTCTTCAACACCCCATGCTCGAGTCATCCACACTCTCGAATTGGTCAAGGAGTACTCAAAACCCACACTGCAATAAACACCAGAATACTGCTAGCAGAAGATCATAGCAGAAATTCTGCCACACGAAATTCTATTACTTTGGAAGTCTCCCTGCTAGGGTTTTTCAAAGAATCGGGATTTAGGCAAAAAATAAGACAGATTCCACCCCTGTCTCCCATAGGACCAAAGAAGACTATCTTGTGTTCTGGGCAGAGGGGAACCACTAGACTCTTTGTGGGCTCTGTTGGAGATGACCAGGAAAAAGGTTTAAGTGGAAGAATTAAGGAATAACAGCAAACGAGAAGCCTTTCGCCAAGATGTTATGGAGAAGAAAGCGAGGTAGAGAGAAAGGGGCCCATATTAACACACAAAGAAACTAAAACAATTATTCTAAGATGGCCGAGCTCTATAGAATGTCCGGAAACAAAACCCCAAAACTCAGAATCAACTCTTAGAAAGATTCCAATCAATGAATCTGATAATCTTTGGTACATCCTAGAAAACTCATAAAAACAGAGAAGGGAAAACCAAAGGTGACCAGATTCCTGCCGGCAAATAAAGGTGACAGGTATCTTCCAATTCAAAGGGAACTGGCTGGCAAACCAAGAGAAAGTTTATCAAAACCATGAAGACAATAAAGGAAATGACGCTGAACGGAAAAAAGAAAAGAAAGGGAACTTTTCTAACTACAGGGAGAGGAAAAACTGTTCCATTGTACTTGCCATCCCGTTTATTTCAAGCTTGAGAAGAGAACAGAAAAACCGGTGAAGCTACATTACCAGCAGAAATCAGTCACACACTTGTGTTCCTGCCAGGCAACGCAGCGCTGCTGGTGCTCCCCCTGCTTGAATGACTAAGTAACTTGCTTAAATGCATTTGACACACGATCCTTGAACTTCCAAAAAGCACTTAATACAGTGGCTCATGAAATCTTAATCTAAAAATGTTCATCCATTTATAATCAAGCTGCATCACACTGACAAATGGGCAGGAGGGCCAAACAGAGGGAACTGATATTTGGAAGGATGCTGTGAAGAATTGTATTATCAGGGACTTTGTTTATCACTTTGAAGGATTTCTTTCCATCTTTTTAAAGAGAATAAGAGAGATTTGTCGCCTAAAAGCAGTGTAATTAGAAGGAGAGGACTAACAGAGAAAATGAATGATACGACTTTTTTTAAATGCAGCGTGACTTAGAAAACCCCACAGACATTTATGCGACAATGAAATCTGGAATATGGTTAATGAATTGGGGGCAGGAGACAGGAAAAAAAAATTAGTTCCTGATAGAAAATACTGCGTGGTAGATATGGGAAAAAAAAAAAAGGCATAAAAAGGCAACAGAACATCGTATTTCGCAAATCAATAGTGGTTACTATGTGCCAGGCACTGTTCTAAATGCTTCAGATATAGTAACTCATGTAATCCTCAAAACAACCTTCCAATCTAAGTACCATCATTATTCCTGTTTGATAGATGAGCAAACAGATGCATGGAGAGGTTAGCTAACTTGCCAAAGGTTACAGCTTGTAAGAAGTAAGGCTAGGATTCCAATCCGGGCACTCACACCAAAATCTGTGCTCCTAAACTGTCTGGACCCCTCTAGAATTTATAGACCGAGAGTGCAAGTAAAATACAAGTCATGCACTGGCTAACTCCAGGGTCAACAGACCATCCTTTAGTCATGGCTCTGCAATGACCAGTCAGCCCTGTGACCTCTGCGGGCTTTAGTTTCCTCACCTGTGCATTGAAAAGACAGATTAGGTGAGCTCTAACTAAGGGATCGTCAGCTCTAAAACGCCCCCAAGTCCATGTGCTGACCATCCACAGTCTATGACCTGGTCTGCTTTCTAACTGGTTATTCAAAGATCAATTCATCCTGAAACAAGCAGCAAGTTATGTTCAGGTTCTTTCTCTGTCTCCTGACCTTCAGAAGATTACTATGTCCTCTCCATTCAGGCAAATGACAGGGAGTAATGAAAGGGGTACTGTATGATTTCTCCTTTGGACTCGACTTAATGCGGTTGTAATGAAACGGCCCTGGAAAAGTTCTGGGCGCAGAGCACATTAACTGTGCCAAACCTACAGTCTCCAAGGCCCCCTCTCTTGAGCCTGTTCTTGGAACCTGCCCTTGGATGTGGTTACTGGAATGCAGGTGAAACTGACCCACTGGAGGAGGGGGGGAACCAAAAGAGAGGAATTAGGGGGAGATCAAGAAATGCAGTCCAGGGTTGTTCTAATTACAGAGTTTCATGATGGCTAAATAAACCTTATCTTCTTGGTATACTCCATTCTCTTTGCTGACACCCACTCTTCAGAGTTGAGACCACAAAATTTTGAGACCACAAAATTCATTATGGTGAATTCAACACCCAGTTCCCAACTAACAGACGCCCAGAAATATCCTTCTCAAGCTAGGCATTAAAGGTCACCCAGAGTGCATCTGAGTGGAGAAGGGCCTTACAGGTGGGTCATGCAGCCCTCCTTTTGAGAGTCTTTTCTAAGCATCCCTGACAGGTGGCTGTCATCTGGCCTCTGCCTGGACACTTCCAAGGTCGAGGCACCGGCTGCCTCACTGGGCAGGCAGCGGCTTGCACTGCTGGACAGCTCTCTGTGGGTAAAGCCCACGAAGCGCCTAGAACAGTCTTTGGCGTGGGGCCAAGCTCAATAAGTGCGCCTCCGACTGGGTCAAAAGCTGCCTCCTTTACAACTTGAACCTATGGGTCCTTGGTGCTCCCCTGGAGCCCTGAAACGCGTAGGCGCCCCGGATACCTGGAGCTGTAATCAGGCCCCTCGGCCCTCTCCTTCCAGGTGCGGATCCCAGACCTCTATCACCAGGCCTGGGTCGGCAGACCCCCTCCCCAGACCCCAGAGGTCCCAAGAGTGAGCACCGATGGAGGGATGGCCGGCAGGGAGGCCGCAGTCAGGGATGTCCCCATCCTCGGTACCCGAGGTAGGAGGGGACAAAGGGCTTTCAGAAAGGCGTACCCCACCCGCTGCGGTCCAGGCTGCCTCCCTCCCCGCCACTGGGCGAGCCGGCCCTGGGGACCCCTGCGGCGCCAGGTGACAGGCCCGGGAGGATCAGAGGCGCAGGCAGGCGGCGCGATGGGCCGAGCCACCACGGAGACCTCGGGGCTCAGGGGTTTGGCCCGACGGATACCGGGCGCGATCCCGGCTTAGCGGAGTTCGCTCGGCCGTGGCTTTACCTGCGCGTGGTTGACTACCGCGGCCCGGCTTGCCCCCAGCCCGGTTCCTGCAGCTCCGCGGCTGCCGGCGGCGCTCATGGAAATGCAGCCGGAACCCCTGGCCAGTGCAGCTCCCGCCGCTACCGGCCCCGCCCAAGCAACTGCCGCCACGCCCCTGACGACCGTTTCTGCCACGCCCCTGACACGGAACCCGCCCGCTCATTGGGCGGCCCAGCCGTTGCTCTACGAGCCCCGCGAGCTCATTGCACCCGGCTGGTTGCTCATTGGTCAGTGGAGCTGCTTCTCAGAGTGGAGGCGGAACCGTCGGCGAAGAAGCCCTCCACAATTGGTTAGCTTTGACGTCTTTAGCCCGTGGGCTGAGACGCTATTGGATAAGGCCGGCCCGGAGGGGGCAGGGAAAAGGGAGGGGGGCTAAAGGATGGGTCGTGTTTGATGTTGATGGGGGCGGGGTGCGGAGACGGAGGCAATTGTGACTGCGAGCTTGTTTTGGGGGCTGGGTAAGGTCAGGTGTCTTGTGAAGTTGAGAGAAGGGAGGCCGATTAGGTAGCTCAGCTGCGGAGGCTGCCGGCTCCAGGCCGACCCACTAACACCCGTAGCCCAGAATACAGCGCACAACACCGGTCGTGACCGGGAGAGAGGAGGGGGGATAGTGAGTCACCGAGCCGCATGGAGAGGAAAGGATGTGGAGACAGCAGCCTCTGTATCCTTCCAGCTGGGTTAGGGTGATGGGGACATGCCGGGCAGTGTGGACCACCTGTCACTGTCCCACTGCCCTTCCAGCTCTCAAGATGACCCTAGCCCCGTGGGAGGCAGCTGGAGGAAAGGGGCCTTTAGAGTCAGACCTGTTGACTCAAGACTGGTGAGTGGTCTTGAGGAAGTCACTTAAGCTTTCTGCATGCACCCTGATTTCTTTGGCAACTGGGAATAATAGTAGTTGACAAGGAGATTTAAATAAACCTGGTAAGCACTCAGCAGGCATGTAATCAAGACCGGTTCCCCACCCATTCACCTCCATGAGTCCGTGGAACTTGGCCCAGTTCTAAAATTCTATTCTATGAGCCTGAAACTGCTTTTGCAGTGGCATGTGCTTTACCAAGAATAGAACACTTGATGACTTGAAATGCAACCCCTTTTAAGGGTGGACGAGGCCACCCTGCCAGAGCACCGTAGGGCTGGAAGAGAGAGAGCAGGGGCTGAGGTGGGAGAGGAGCCTTTAAGTGAGAGAAGGGAAGTGGTATTTGTAGCAATGTTACATTTTTTCCAGAACATGTCAGGACTATGACAAGGAAAAATGGAACTTTCCTCCTCCTGTTCAGCCTTCCAAGTGTCCAGTGGCTCAAGTTTCATGGAGGATGACCAAATAGCCCATAGAAGGGTGATCAGCACTGAGGCAGAAACCACTGCATAAAATCTTTCAGGGACTCCTGAAGTCCAGTCCCCATTCTGAAGGCATGGAAGTCCTAGAGTGTGCACAGAACTAGCCTCTTTGGCCTGAATTTAGCCTCAGACCCTTTGGGTCTGCCTTTGAGAGAACCCACACCCACGGTGTTCCAGGGTGAAGGAGAAGAAAGAATCCTTTGCCAATGCTGTATTTTTCAGTCAGTTGCCACCTTACCTAAAAAAAAAAAAAAAAAAAAAAAAAAAGTCACAGGTCAGTACTAATTTATTCCTCTATATTCTCTTCCAGCTTGGAAAAGAAAAACCCAGGCTTCAGTAGGACCCCCAGGGTTCTGGCTCTTGCATTAACACAGCTTGGGCTACCAGAAAAGAGCTTTAGACCTGTTGCCAGTTGCGTGTGTGTACAGTACTTGGGCGATGCACAGGCGGGTGGGGGGCACCTGGGCGGCTCAGTCAGTTAAGCTTCGGATTCCTGATTTCGGCTCAGGTCATGATCTCAGGGTCATGAGGTCTGGCTCTGGGCTGGGCATGGAGCCTGCCTAAAATTCTCTCTTGGTCTCCCTATGCGACCCCGTCTAAAAAACAAAAATGCACAGAATGAGCCCACTTAAGAACCTTTCTCTAAGGTGAGAGTTTTTTAAGTCCCTCAGAAGTGGAGATCACAGAATTCAGGGTTTGTTTTCATATACACTTTATTTTTTAAATAGTTTTAGATTCGGGGCGCCTGGCTGGCTCAGTTGGAAGAGCATGCAGTTCTTGATCTTGGGGTTGTGTGTTCGAGCCCCACATTGGGTATAGAGATTAAGTAAATAAAATAAATAAATAAACAAATAAATAAATAGTTTCAGATTCACAGCAAAATTGGGTAGAAAGTACAGAAAGTTCCCATTTATCCATCCCCCCAACACAGGCAGGATTATTTTTTTTTAAGGTTTTATTTATGTCAGAGAGAGCGAGCACATGAGTGGGAAGAAGGACAGAAGGAAAATGAAGGAATCTCTAACAGACTCTGAGCTGAACACAGAGCCCAAGGTGGGGCTCGATCTCACAACCCTGAGATCATGACCTGAGCTGAAATCAAGAGTCAGATGCTCAACCAACTGAACCACCCAGGAGCCCAGGATTATTATTTTTTAAAGATTTATTTACTTACTTGAGAGTGTGTGAGCATGCATGTACAAGTGGGGGGAGAGGAAGGGAGAGAGGGAATCTCAAGCAGACTCCCCGTTGAGTGTGGAGCAGATATGGGGCTCAATCCCACAACCCCAAGACCATGACCTGAGCCAAAACCGAGAGTCAGACGCTCAACCAACTGAGCTACCCAGAGGCCCCACAGGCAGGATTTTCTTACTAGCAATATCTACCAGCTGGTGAAACTTTTCCTTTAGAATATCCTTACTAAAAGAGGGTTCCCAGGACTGAGTTAAGGTTTTTGAGACTAGACCTCATCACCATAATCAGTGAGAGGGAAGTCGAAAGGATGTGGCTGAAAAAACAGTGCTAACCTGGACGCTCATGAAATTTTTCAGAGGGCCTGAGAGCACCCGCTCTCAGGAGTCAAAGATTGCTACATTCTTGTCACACCCAGTGCTGCCTATGTAAAGTCTAGGAAGGGAGGTCAGAGTTCTCCCTGGCCAGACTTCCTGGCTAGCTACTCATTGATAATGGAGATGAAATTTGTTTGGAAGTTCTATGTCCCAGTATGCAATAATTGCATGAGGACAAACTATGATGAAATTCAAGGGTCTGGCTTGTTTTGTTACTGGAAAAAGCTTCCCACTGGCTATTTAAAACAGTGATGAATAGCAAGTTTATGTTTTAGGCTGCTTCTTTAAACCTACATGTGAAGTTGTCTATAAAAAATGCATAGGGTGATTTTATGCCCAGGAGAGTCTTGGGTTATCCCTCTTGCCCTGGAAAATTTTTAATAGTGCCCCCCTTTCATCTCAAATGGTCTCAGTTTAGATGATAAATGATACGGTAGTACTTACATACATAGGACCTAGCACTGAAAATGCTCATAAAACGCACTCACACACACACACAGGTGAAAAGCTGTTCCAGCCTTATAATCAGATACAGAGTATCAGACAGGTGTTTAACTAAAGATGACTTCTTCGTCACCATGCATTCCTCTTCTTGACGTCATCCTTAATTACAGTAATAAAAATTGAGTTCCTCATGCTATCAACTCAAAAGGAGTCAATAAAACTTGCGCATTAAATAAGTGCATCACACACTCTTTCCTGCATAATTTCATGTTACTGAGCTATTTTAAAACTGTTTACATCCTACCAGAGATCCCTATTTTATTTTTCCATATATGGAATTAATTAACAAGAGAGTAAATATTTTTACTGCAAAGGACATAGAATATGAATGAGATAGACAAAACAGTAAGCCAAAGTCCTATCTCAATATAGGACAAATACTTGAAGAGATACCAAAAAGACTGAGCAGTAAGCAATAGAGCATAATCAACATTGTGAACAATTATGCAGAGGAGGGAACAATTTCTTCTGATTTAGATTCTTAGAGATTTGAACTGGACCTTGAAATTGGGGTGGGAATGAGATGGCATTCCCAGCAGGTGAGGACAACAGAAACAGAGGCCTCTAAGTGGAAAAATACAAGTTGTTTTGTCTGGAGAAGAGTCCAAGTGGAGAATCAGCAGGAGAGAAGATGAAAAAGTAGATAGGGCTCGTGATAGATGGCAGTTAATGCCTCCATCTGAGTTCATGGCTTCATCTCAGCTGCCTGAGTATTTGGACTTCCTAGCACGGTCTATAGCATGCTCCAGGCATCTGCATATCACCTTCATAATTTTGAACTTATCTCTTTATTACCTGGTTATTATTAATAGTTTCATTAAACTCACCCACTTTTTAAATTAAATACCTTCTTCCGCCTCATACTAAATCAGTGGTTCTCAACTGGGGGCAAGTTCACCCCAACCCGGGACATTGACAATATCTGGAGGTGTTTTTTGGTTGTCACAACTGAAGAGAGTGCTGTTAGCATTTAGTGGGAAGAGGCCAGGGGTGTTGCTGGACAGGACAGCCCCCACGATGAAGAATCATCTGGCCCCAAATGCCAGTAGCGCTGAGGTGAGAAACCCTGCACACCTGAGCAATAATGTCTGTGATATTACAGGCTTGATGTGCTGGTTATATTTGGTTCTACTTTACATGGAAATAATGTCACAACTATTAAACTTTAAAATGTTCTTCCCTGTGCTACTTGATTCAAACAGATATTTGTACACCCACATTCACTGCAGCACTATCCACAATAGCCAAAATGTGCAAACAACCCAACTGTCCTTTGACGGATGAGTGGATAAACAAAATGTAACATATGCATACTATGGAATATTGTCCAACCTTCAAAAGGAAGAAAATTCTGACCCATGCTCTACCATGAGTGAACCTTGAAGACATTACGCTAAGTGAAATAAGCCAGTCACAAAAGGACAAATGTTGCATGATTCCACCTATAGGAGGAACCTAGGGGAGTCACATTCATGGGGACAGAAAATAGAATAGTGGCTACCAGGGACTGGACGGGGGGTAATGGGTCGTTATGTAAAGGGTACAGAGTTTCTGTTTTGCAGGATGAAAAAGTTCTGGCGTTGGAGAGTGCTGATGGCTACACAATGATATGAATGTGCTTAATATCACTGATTGTACATTTAAAAGTGGGTGAGAGGGTCAACTTTATATTTTGTATATTCTACCACAATAAGAAACGTTAAGCTTTTTCTCAAGACCATCTGTGATATATCTCAACCTGCTTTGAAAAACATGAGGCCTAGCTCACAGTAGATGGTAACATTTGTTGAATGAAATGGAAAGGAGTTAGATTTATCTTCTTCTAAGCCATAAGAAGGAGTTGAAGAACCTGTGCTTTAGAAGTGGAAATATCCGAATTTAAATTCAGCCTGTGGCATTTATTGGTTGTGTTCTCTCAAGGAAGTGAACTAAGACTTTATGAGTCTCGATTTCTTCATTTATAGTATAAAGAAAATAATGCCCATCTCATAATGTTGGAACATGACGTAATGTGCATGAAATGCTTAATTACAGTATCCAGTATATTGTTTGTACTCTATGAGTGATGACTATTGCTATTATCATTATTATTTTTTAACAGTTTTATTGGGATATAGTTCACATATTATTTACCTATTTAGAGTATACAATTTACCTATTTAAAGTATACAATTCAACAGGTTTTCATATATTTACAGACTGTGCAACTATCACCACAATCGATTTTAGAACATTTTTATCACCCCAAAAAGAGTCCCCTTGTCCACTAGAAGTCACTCCCCATTTCCCCCAAACACAACCCCTCCAGCTCTAGACAACTCAGTTATCTACTTTCTGTCTTGATGGGCTTGCCTATTCTGGACATGTCATGTAGATGGACTCATACAGTATGTGGTCTTTTTATGACTGGCTCCTTTCCCTTAAAATAATGTTTTCAAGGTTCATCCAGATTGTAACATGTATCCATATTTTATTCCTTTCTTTTTAATTGAGTTGTAAGTGTTCTCTATATCTTCTAGGTACAAGTCCTTTATCAGATACATGATTTGTAGATACTTGCTCCCATTCTGTGCGGTGTCTTTTCATATTCTTAATGGTATCCTTGGAAACACTGAAGTTTTTAATTTTGATGAAGTTCAGTTTACCTATTTCTCTTTGTGCTTCTGTTGTCATATTGAAGAAAGCTTGTCCTAATCCAAGATCCATGAGGATTTACTCCTATATTTTCTTCTAAGGGTTTTCTAGTTTTAGCTCTTACGTTTAGGTCTATGACCTATTTTGACTTAATTTTTGTGTCATGTGAGAAAGACACCCAACTTCATTCTTGTGCATGCGAGTGTCCAGTTGTCCAGCACCATTTACTGAAAAACACTTCTTTTCCTGTTGAATGTCACACTTGTCAAAAATCAGTTGGCCAGAGATGTATGGGTTTGCTTCTGGGCTCTCAGTTCTAGTTCTCTGATCTATATGTCTCTCGTTAGGTCAGTATTACACTGTCATGATTGCTGTAGCTTTTGTGGTAGGATTTTAAAAATTGGTAAGTGTGAGTCCTCCAATTTTGTTCTCTTTTTTTCAAGGTTGTGTTGCCCCTTTGGGTCCTCTAAAGAATTTTTCATTTCAGTTATTGAACTTTCTGACTCCAGAATTTCCATTGGTTCTTTTATAAATTCTCTACTGAGATTCTCTCCTTAATGAGACACTGTCATTAGAGCTTTCTTTACTTCTTTGAACATGGTTTCCTCTATTTCTTTGACCATATTTATAACAATTGCTTTGAAGTCTTCGTCTGCTAAGTCTGAGATCTGAACCCTCACAAAGGCAGTTTCTGATACCTGATTTTTTTCTTGTATATAGGTCATACATTCCTGTGTCCTGGCATGTATCATAGCATTCTTTGAAAACTGGATATTTTAAGTAACTTTGGATAAAGATTCCTCCCTACTCTGGGGCTTGTTGTTGTTGTTTGCTTGCTTACTTGTTCAGTGACTTGGCTTGACTAGTGAAATCAGTTCCCTCATAAGGTGCACTCTGATGTCACTCCTCAGAAGGCACAGCCTTGGATATGTGCCCAGTCTCTGGGATGACAGTGGTCTTAACAAGACTTTGTCTCTTGGGGTGCCTGGGTGGCTCAGTCGGTTAAGTGTCCAACTTTGGCTTGGGTCATGATCTCAGGGTCCTGGGATCAATCCCCATGTCAGGTGCCCAGCTCAGTGGGGAGCCTGCTTCTCCTTCTTTTGCCCCGCCCCCTGCTTGTGCTCTTTCTCTCTCAGGCAAATAAATAAAATCTAAAAAAAAACAAAACTCAACAAGACTTTGTCTCTTTACCTGATTTCTCTGTTAAGCCATCTGCTTCCTGTGGTATCACATCCAGCTGTTAGCTTCCCCAGGTGCTGGCTGGTTGCTCTACTGGGTTTAAAATTGTCCTGGGGCATAAACTCCTTCACAATCTTGTCCAGCTAAATCTGAGCCCCTTTCCGGGGGTAGTCTTCGAGGCTAATTCCAGCCAAGAAGGCTCTCCATAACTGTCTCTTTCCCTGGTTCTCTCTGGTATACATCTAGCTAGTCGACAGTTTAACCTCTTGCTCAAACGGAGCTCCCAGACTCCTCTTAGCTGTTTAGCAACAACGTTCCATTGTTTTTGAGACTACCCCATGCTTGAAGTTCCCCACACTGTATTCCAAATAAATTCAGTTTCCTTGGGGTGAGCTTTGGAGCTCTCTGTTCTTATGGCCTGCTTCTCCTCCTAGGCAAAACCACTGCTCCAGAACATGGGGAGCGTGGGCAGGGACAATGGCCTTCTTCTCTTGGAGTGACAACAATGCTTTATGAACAGAGTGCTGGACAAGGGCGATAGGCTCTGTGGTTGTCGGCTTGCCTCCCTGCCCTACCACCGACTATCTACCCTGTGAGCAAGCTGGGGCCAAAGGCGATCGAGGCCCCAGTATTTTCAGCCTGTGATGCCTGGGGTAGAGATTATGCCCTAAGAGTGGGAGCAAGGTAGAGGCGATGAGCACCAGTCTTCTCCCCCAGTCTTGCTTGGAATAGAGCTTTTGCAACATGAAGCTGGAGGGGATGAGAAATGCTGGCAGCCTGCCCCCTCTGGGGGGCACTACTGAGAGCCGAGGGAGGAGGGAGCTCTGTGTTCTTGGCTTCACCTGCCCAGCGTGGAGCTCCCACCCCGCCAAGCTGGGACAGGAGAGAGGCAAGAAGAGGTTTGAGGCTCAAATGTTGCTGACTTTCACTGTTCTCACCGAGATTTAGTGAATTTTCTTGAATAAAATTTCTTAATTTGCTCTGTGCTCTGAAGATGGTTTTCAGAGACTGTGAATTGTTATGGTTTGGGTTTTGATTTTTTTTTTTTTTTTTAATTTTCACCGGTTACTGTTGTTTCCCTATGGAGAGGGTTCATGGAGCAACTCATGCCACCATTCCAGAAGTCAGGCGCCCTGTTGTGATGATTTATCATGAGGCAGTACTCTAATTAGTCTGGAGGTAGTGTTCAGGGTAATATAGAAGTAGGAGAGACTGCTGCCAGGTGGAAGAAGTGGCGGGCACTGCACGGGCTCAGACGTAAAGTGATAAAGATCTGAATGTGACAGCGTAAAAAGGACAAGAACGGGTGTGGGTACAGCCAGATTCATCAAGATCTCCCTGCAGATTAAATCTGGGGTGCCTGGAGGGGAGGGAAGGGTCAGAGAGGACTCCAAGGTGATTCTATTATGTAAGAGGATGTGCTCTCTTGAGACAGCAGTAGCAGATCTATTTGAGGGAAAGGGCAAATAGTGCATTGTGACCAAGAAAGTAGGATTGGAGAGCAGGCGAAAGGTGGAGCTTTGTATTTGTAGACAAGGAATTTTGCCATCACACATTTCGTGTAACACTTGGCAATGGTGCCCACACACAAGCTAGCAGAAGTCATGAGAATAGATAAGTTCCAGAGAGAGAGAAAAACAGACCAGGTCACCTTAAATGTGGGAGAACAGAACTCTTAGCAGGCAGGAGTGAGGGAGATTGAGAAGTTACCGCTGGAAAAGTAGAACTCATGAGACCTAATGCCTATTAACCCTGACTAAAAGCCGAGCCCGGTTTTAAAAACTTTGTATGTTTTCTTATTTTTAATCCTCGAAGTAACACCACAGTGTTAATGATAATTACCCTCATTTTACAGATCAGAAAACTGAGACCAGAGAGCTGAACCAAGGGGCTCACACAGGTGGTATGCAATAGAGCCCAAATTAAAACCTAAGCAGTCATGGACATACATAACGTTCATTCCCAAGTGTGCACCCAAAGAAACGTGCATATGGCAATGTTCGTGGTGGTGGTGGTTCGTGGTAATCGCCTAAGACTGTAAATAGCCCTCATGTCCATTAACACTAGAACGGATACACAAATTGTGGCATCTTCATATTCAGTGGAATATTTCACAACGGTGAAAACGAAAAACCCATTGCTAGAAGCAGCAACACGGACATAATGTTGGGCAAAAGAAGCCAGTCACAACAGAGACCGTGTTGCGTGATTCTACTTCTATTGAGGCAAAACGAATCTATAGTGTGAATAAGTCAGGTCACCTCTGTGGGACAGTAGAGACTGGGAGAGGGCATGAGGAGGGGGTCCAGTAATGTTCTGTTTCCTGATCAGGGTGGTGGTTACACAGGTGTGTTCATTTATGAAATCTCACCAAGCCGCACACTTACAGATCATGTACTTTTCTGTGGATAGGTAATACTTCACTACAAGGTCTAAGACAAAAGAAAGCAGAAGGGAATGAGGCCATATGATTTGAGGACATACCCTTTTAACCACAGAACTGTCAAGATAGCAGCTGCACTTTTCTTCTTCAACGAGTAAAATGCAAAGAAAAATGCAGAGGGGATTCCATAAAATTATACATTTAAAAGAAATTTAAGAGGCAAATTGACCAAATGCAACATATGGGACTTGTTAGCATCCTTATTAAGACACACTGGAAAAAAATAAAAATAATGAAACCATCAGAGACTTTGAACACCTTGCATCTCAGATGACATTAAGGTATTGTTGATTTTAGGCATGTTAATTGTATTGTGATGATTTTTAAATGGCTGTATATTTCAGAGGTACATATTGACATGTTTATGAGTGAAATGACGTGACATTTGGGATTTGCTTCAAAATAATGTGGGTGTGAGTGTAGAGATGAAACCAGACTGGCCAGAAGTTGATCACTGTTGAAGGTGGGAGGTGGTTACCCGGGTGTCACTGTATTATTCTCTCTACTTGGGTATATGTTTGAACATTTTTTTAAATAAAGATTTTATTCACCTATTTGACAGAGAGAGAGAGAGAGCACAAGCAGGGGGAGAGGCAGGCAGAGGGAGAGGGAGAAGCAGGCCCCCCCCCCCGAGCAGGGAGTCCGACGCAGGGCTTGATCCCAGGGCCCCAAGATCATGACCTGAGCCAAAGGCAGACGCTTCACCGACTGAGCCGCCCAGGCACTCTGTAAATAAGAAGTTTTTTTTTTTTAAAGAAGAAAACTTACATTCAGTGTGCCCGTAAAGTAATTGATGTCCATGGCTCCATATTTTTAAGTTTGTATTTGCACTAAGATGGACAGAGGAGAGCTCAGGTGCATGGTCCTGGATACCAAGGGAGGAGGGAATGTTCTTGTGGTGCCCATGGCTGAGGTTCTGCTTCTCCCCCCAGTGCACCACTGTCACAGTTCTGGCCCAGGTCACCATGACCCCCAGTCACTGCCACACCTAGCAGTTGGTTTCCAGCCCCCCTACTTGACTTCTGGGTAGCCTGGGACTAGTGGCAGGCACCCCTGCTTTCCCCTGCCTCCCCGTCAGGCTGCACTACAGACCCTTCTTCCCGCAGCTGACTCAGCCATGCGTTCTGTCCTCAGGCCTCTACTCTTCTCCCCCGTACACTCCTCCCAAGTGGTTTCAACCCCTCCTAGTAGCTTCAGTTGCTGCCAGGCTGTCTTTCTGAAATGCTACTTTGCTCACCTGATTCCCTCACTAAAACCCAGGAGCGGCTTCCCATTCCCCAGTGACCACATTCTAACTCTTCGTAGAGGCACAGCAGGGCTTTCAGCATCTCTCTGCTCCTCTACCTCCTTTCCAACTACCTCCCAGCCTTCCGCCTCTCATTCGGCTTCACACCTTCCATGTCCACCAGTTACATCACTGACACTTCTGGAATGTGCCATGCTATTTCTTGCTCCCATACCTTTGACTCCATCTGGAATACCTACCTATAGACTACCTCACCTGGAAAACTCGACTCATCCTTTGGGACTCTGCTACAGGGTCATTTCATGGGTAAAGCCTTTCCTCATCTTCCTGTGGAGTTCATTCATGCAGTCAATCATTCATTAATTCATTCAAAAAATATTTATCCTCAGGGCCCTGTGCTAAGGTTATGGGTGCTGAGGTCAAGAACCCACGTAGTTCACACTTGATGTCATGGCTCTTATCTCACCAATAGGATTGACTTACTTATATGATAGCCACTAGCCGCTCCCACCCCTACACCCCACCTCTTGAGGTCAAAGATAGTGACTTATTCATCTTTATACCCCAGTGATAGTAGGCATTAAAGATGTTTGCTCGGTTGAACTAAAGGAGAACAGTCACTGAGAAAAGCCCTTTGGGTTTGACTATTCAAACACTCTTGATTATCTTTGGGTGTCCATGTGGTAAAGTTCAGGATCAAGGGTAGACAGAATAAGCCCTTTCCCCCGTGGAAACATGATGGCAGCAAGATTGAGTGATGGGCGTGTTCAGAGTATTTTAAAAGGCATTGGGAGGAGCCAGTAGGAAACAGACTTCAGATGCTAGTGAGGGGCACTTGGCTGGCTCACTGGGTGGAGCCTGTGACTCTTGATCTTGGGATCGTGAGTTTGAGCCCCATGTTGGGTGTAGAGATTACTTAAAAACAAGGTTAAAAAAAAAAAAGATGCTAGTGAGAGGAGGCAACCATCCAGAAGCAAAATGACAAAGAAGATAGGTTTGCCATTTTTGGTGGTGGTGGGATGGGAGGGTGGGCCTGGGACAGGCCCAGAGAGAGCAGCGATAAAAAGGGGGAGTAGTCGTCACAGCCCCCTGGAGTGGCTCTATCAGGCCAGATCCTTTGCATCTTGTTTTTTGGTTGTTGTTTATTTTTATTTATTTTTAAGTGATCTCTACACCCAACGTGGGACTCAAACTCATAACCCTGAGATCAAGAGTGACGTGCTCCTCCACCCGAGCCAGCCAGGCATCCCTACATCTTTATTTTACTTAATTCTCACAGTGTTCGTGTTGGAATGAGGAGATGGTTCAAAGCGTGTCAGTGACTCTCCACCCTGGCTACACATCAGAATCGCCTGAGGAACTTGTAAAAATGTGGTTCTGGGTCTCCCAGCTTTTCTGGTTTAATCTGATCACGGGCATCTGAATTTTTAAAGTCCTTCTGGTGATTCTATTATACAGTCAGAGGGAGAGCAAACATAAGGAATCTGTCTGCCCACTTGCTGGGATGGAATTTAACTCCTGTGGGCCTGATTCTGAAGCCTACACATCTCCCCCTAGAGCTGTGCTTCTCAAGGTATGGTCGCTGGACCGTTTCTAGCA
Source organism: Callorhinus ursinus (assembly GCF_003265705.2). Classification (NCBI taxonomy): domain Eukaryota; kingdom Metazoa; phylum Chordata; class Mammalia; order Carnivora; family Otariidae; genus Callorhinus; species Callorhinus ursinus. Next base: position 6,587,976 of record NW_027397107.1, read on the forward strand.
AGCAGAGACCCACTGACCTGTGAACTTACTAAATCAGCAACTCTGGGTGGAGCCCAGCAATCTGGTTGGACAAGCCCTGCACATAGCTCTGATGCGCACTCAAGTTTGAGAACCCCTGCCCAGAAGCCTGGCTCCACTGGCATGCAGCATCAGCATCAGCTGGGAGCCTGTTAGAAATGCAGAACCTCAGGCCTCACCCCACACCTCCTGAATCAGAATCTGTGTTTGGCAAGACCCCTGTGTGCTTCATCCGCGCATTAGAGTTTGAGAAGCACTGCCTTAAACCACTAGTTCCCAAATGTGGCAGACAGATAGCATTAACTCTGGAGCTTTGGGTTTTGAAGTACAAACACTCAAGGCGCCTGGCTCAGTCGGAAGAGCGTGCAACTCTTGGTCTTGGGGTCATGAGTTCAAGCCCCACATTGGGTGTAGAGCTTACTTTAAAAAAAAAAAAAAAGGTACAGATTCCGGCTCTGCCTCCGAGAAAATACCAAATGGCCAATGGCGCTGGTGCTGTGGTTGGGCCCTGGCAGGGGACGCCCTGGCTGGGGGGTGGGGCTCGGCCCAGAGCTGGGAGATGCAAGGCTGAGGACCAGGAGCGGATGCCCATCAGCAAGCTGGGTCCACGACGAGAAGGACAAGATCAGGTCCCGGGAGGAGATTGATCTCTTCCTGCCCATCAAGGAATCTGAGATCACTGACTCTTTCCTGGGGGACATCCCTCAGGGATGAGGTCTCGAAGACTCTACCTGTGCAGAAGTAGACCTGTGCTGGTCAGCAGCCCAGGTTCAAGGCGTTTGTTGCCATTGGAGATTATGTCGGTCTGGGTGTTCAGTGCTCCAAGGAGGTAGCTGCTGTCATCGTCGTGGCCAAGCTTGTCATCATCCCTGTGTGGTGGGCAAGGCTCCTGGGGGAACAAGATGGGCAAGGCCCACAGCGGCTCATGCAAGGTGACCAGCCGCTGTGGCTCTGTGCTGGTGTGCCTCATCCCTGACACCAGGGGCACTGGCATTGTCTCTGTGCCCAAGAAGCTACTGATGATGGCCAGTATTGACGATGGCTACCCCTCAGCCACGGGCTGCCCTGCCACCCTGGGTAGCTTTGCCAAGGCCCCTTCTGGTGCCACTCCCCAGACCTACAGCTCTCTCGCCCCTGACCTCTGGAAAGAGACAATGTTCACAAAGTCTCCCTATCAGGAATTCACCGACATCTTGTAAAGAGCCACACTGGAGTCTCCGTGCAGAGGACCCAGGCTCCACCTGTGGCCACCACACAGTTTTATCCAAGAAAAATTCAAGGGAATTAAAGCCTCTTAAAAAAAAGGGGGGGGGCGCCTGGCTGGCTCAGTCGGTAGAGCATGTAACTCTTGATCTCGGGGTCATGAGTTCAAGCCCCACATTGGGTGTAGAAATTAGTTTAAAAAAAATAAAATCTTTAAAAATAAATAATTAAATAAATTAAAAAAAAAAAAAAAACCACACACACAAAGTACAAATTCTCTAGGTATCCTACCCAGGTTTCAAATTCATTAGGCTTGAGGTCATGCTTAGTTCCTTCTTTAAAAACCCCCAGTAGGGGCCCCTGGGTGGTCATGGGCCTGGGGTCCTGGGATGGAGCCCTGTGTCAGGCTCCCTGCTGGGGGGGGACCCTACCTCTCCCTCTCCCCCTGCGTGTGCTCTCTCTCACTATCTCCTGCTCATTCTCTCTCTCTCTCTCTCTCTCTGAAATGAATAAATAAAATCTTTAAAATTTTTTTCAAAAAATTAAAAAAAAAAGTGAAACCCCCTGGTAAATCTGATGATCAGTTAATTTTAGGGACTATTCCACTCCATAATGTTGCCTCTCTGTAGAAGGAATTTTCTGAGTATTCTTTTCCAAGTCACCTCGGAAGGTTGCCTAAGTTGGCCAGATTTGACAAGTGAAAATACAGAACATCCAGTACAATTTGAATCTCAGATAAACAGGAAATAAATTTTTTGTGTAAGAATATCCCAAATATTGCTTGGAATATACTAGTTAGAATTATTTTAAGGAGTAAAAATTTTAAATTTAGAGTATTTGCTGGTAAAAAAAAACAAAATTTAGTAAATTTGGTCAATTTAAATTTGGTAAAAATTGCTAAAAAATATTGCTTATTATTTAAATTCAATTTAAGTTCAAATTGAACTGGGTGTTCTGAATTTTTTCTGGCAACCCTACTCACAACAGTCCCGGAATTTCAAGGAGAAATTCGGCATAAACTTAGGGAAGGGGCGATGAGGCAGAGCTTGCCAGGACATCAACAAGGAATGGATGGATGGATGGGTGACTACAAAGAACACTGCGTCGTGCTATCTCAGTCGGCTTCAGCTGAGTTATGCCTAAGGCTGCAGAAAAATGACTCCGATATCTCAGTGGCTCACAACCCCAAAAGGTTACTTCTTGCTCACATTACATGTCCGTAAAGGTCAGCTGCATCTCCTCTTCATTCTGTGACTAAGGCTCATGGGAGGCTTCTAACCTAGAACGTTTCTGGCCTCATGGAAAAGGATAAAAGAGAATGGTTGATTCTCATCTTTGTCTCATCATTCTTTAAGAATGATTCTTAAAGCTAGGATGACCAAATGTCCCATTTTGTCCAGGACTAAGGGGTTCCTGGGACCTAAGACATCAGCGCTAAAACTAGAGTAGTCCTGGGCAGGTCAAGATGGTTAGCTATCCTAATAAAGCTTCTACTTGGAAGTGACTCTGGTCACTTGTGCTCACAGTCCATTGGCCAAGAGAGTCACATCACCAACTTTGTCATCGATGGGACAAGCACTTAAAAGCCTCCAGTAGTGAGGGACGCACAGAGATGGGCAATTAATGTTTTTAGTACTAATACAATCTTCCACAAAAAAGCAGGTTGGGGAAACTTCACAGTCCCCTCTTTGGGAAGAATATAGAACAGGAAGGACCTCCAAGATGTCAGAGCCAAGGGCCATGAAGGACAACAGCCTAAGGATCTCCCCTCTCCCTGGGAGCAGGACTAAGACCTAATCAAGAAACACTCCTCACACGCAGGATCGGTGACAGCCCAGGGGAATTTCAAGATTTCCATAGATCAGTGACTACTATGTTCCCCACTCTTTCCTTTCTAAATGGATTGGGATTACTCCATCCCTGTTGTTCCTGTGTTCATCGAAAGGAATGGATGACGTCTTTTTAGTTCTAGATCTCCAGATCTAGAGGAACCACATCCAGACCTGATGTATCATGAAATGCTGGGCTCAAAGTCTGGTGCCATGTTTAGATGAGAATTTAAGTTGTCTCCCGAGAGGAGTGAGTTTATTTTCCAGAAAAGAGGGACACAAATATTTGCAAACAATGGGGAATACTAGGGTAGATTGTGTTATTATCCAAAATGTTTGTTGCTTCTCCAGGGCTACTTCCTTTGGGATCCCTACCTATATGAGGATTATATTTGCAACCCCACTGACTTTAGGCTTAGCCGTGTGACTTGCTTCAGCCAACAGAATGTAAGTAGAACTGACACAGGTCACTTCTGAGCCAGAGTTTGAAGAGCCAGCACCTGGCCCACCATCTTCTCTTTTCCTTCTGCCCTGAGATTAGCCATGTTCCAGACAGAGCTTGCTCCTTCAGCCTGGATCCCAGCGCAGAATAGCTGCCGCTCCATACCAAATATGTAGTATGAGTGAGAAGTAAGTGCTTGTAGATGTAAAGCCGCTGAGATGCCGGTGATGTTTGTAACCATAAGCATAACTAAGCCCATCCTGCCAGGTACAAAAGCAAATGAGCAATATCACCCAAGATACCTCTGTATGATTCTGTTTTTGCCAAGTTTGCAAACAGGCAAAGCCGAAGAGTATATTATTTAGGAATAAACCTGGGGTGGCAAAATTATAAAGAAAACAAGAGCATGATTAACGCAAAATTTAGGGGAGTGCTTGCTTTTGGTTGGGGGTCAGGGAGACGTAAAATTATAGAGTTCTAAACTATTCCTGTTATATTTTCTCCTTTGTGTGTGAATTATACAACCTAAAGAAAAAGAAAGCAAAAGCACGGCAGATCGTGTTTGCCAAAAGATGGACACAGTAACTCCTGTCGACGTGTGCTTTTAGAAACTTGCCACTCTCCCACGCCTTGGCCCTGGGCAACTATATGACTGCCTCCATCAATACACTATGGCAGGAGTGATGCTCTGTGCCTCCTGAAACCAGATCATGAAAATGCCATGCACTTGTGCTTTGCTTTCCTGGACACTTTCTCTTGGATCCAATGACCGGCTAGCTCGAGGAAGCCCAAACTAGCCCATATGGAGAGACCACGCGTAGGTGTTCTCTGGCTGACAGCCCAGCTGAGGTTCCCGCCAACAGCCAGCATCAAATGGCCGACATATGAGTTGAAGACACCTCCAGGTGACTCCAGCCCCCAACGACTGAGACACCCTCCATCCTTCCAGTCTTCCCAGCGGAGCCCCCGAACTCCCCCAGACAGGGAGCCAAGCCACCTCTGCTAGGCCCCGTCTTAACTGCTGACATGCAGAATGCACAATAAAATGGTTGTTTTATGCCACTAAGTTTTGAGACAGTTTGTCATGGAGCCATTGATAATTGACACAGCTAAAACACGCACACACATTTTGAAAACTGTTTCAATTCCATACTATAAATATCTCTCCCTGGGCCCTCCTAAAGTGAGTTTGTGTATGTAAGGCGCCAGGCTGCCCACAGAATGCCCTGCAGGGGAAGAAGACAAAACAGACCACGAAGTCTAGGGCCAGGGTCTTTGAGAAGGAAATTCTCCCTTATTCTGTGGTGAAGGAGGTGGAAGCTTATTTAGTAGATGTGACCAGAGAGTTGCCCTGAACTGCGATTCTTGCACTCCCTTGCTTACTCATTTACAAATTAATTCATTCACCAAACAATTGCAGGTCACCCAGAGTGCAGAGCCCAGGGAGCCACGGGTGGTTTGGCTTACCTTGGTGGTCTGGACCCTGAGAGCCAGGGGGCCACGACCTGGGTGAGTTCTCCATCACCTACAAACCCGTGAAGCACTGGGTGTCCCTGGCGTGGGAGCCCCCTTCACTCCTCCCGCCTCACGCCCCCTCGAGTCGCCTGCTGGGCTAACAAAACAGACTTCTCTAATAAAACAAAGCAAAACAAACCTCCCTCCTTGGCCCTCCAGAATCTGGAGGGGGAAGAGTTGTGACTCTCAAGAACTTTTGCCTCTTTATTATTCAGAGCCCAAACTCCCTGAGTCCTGTGACCTCACAAGGGCCCAGCCACATTTCCCGGAGGCCAAGGCATCTGGAGGAGGGATGACTACCACAGTCGGGCGTGTCACCATCACCACATCCTCAGGAGCTCGGCTGCGGACACCAGAGGGAAACACTTCACCCCGGGTTTTGCTCAGTCTCTCTGCTGGCCTGCTGGCTCTCTTGGACTGCAACAAAGAGGTCTCACTCAGTGGCTCAGCACATGTGTGTATCCAGCACTCCTGTTGTGGATTTGGCTCAGGAAAGGGCTCTGGCACCCCCTGGAAAGGATATAGGGCAGGAGGATGTCTTGCCGAGAAGAATGCCCAGAGGAGGGCGCCTGGGTGGCCCAGTCGGTTAAGTGTCGGCCTCAGGCTCAGATCATGATCTGAGGGTTCTGGGATTGAGCCCCGCATGGAGCTCCCTGCTCAGAGGGGAGTCTGCTTGTCCCTCTGCCCCTCCCCCTGCTCGTGCGCACACTCTCTCTCAAATAAATAAATAAATAAATAAATAAATAAATAAATAAAATCTTAAAAAAAAAAAAGTATTGTGTCCTCCAAAAAGATATGTTCAGATCCTTCAACCCTACTTTATTTGGAAGTAGGGTCTTTGTAGATACAATCAAGTTAAGATGAGATCACACTGGGTTAGGGTGGACCCTCGATCCAATGACAGGTGTGTTGGGTGTGGAGATTACTAAAAAAAAAAAAAAAAAAAAAATTAAAAAAAACGAGAAAGAAGGAAATTTTGGATAGAGAGACACAGGGAGGCATAGGGAAATAGGCCCTGGGACGACAGAGGGGGGGGTTGGAGTGATGCACCGTGAGCAACACTAAGGATGGCCGGCAACTGCTAGAAGTTAGGAAGTGGGGAAGAGATTGTCCCTCACAGCCCTCGGAGGGGACCAATCCTGCCCAAACCTGGAGTTCAGCTGCCAGGACTGTGGGAGAATAAAGTTCTGTTGTTGTAAGCCGCCAGGTTTTTGGTACTTTGTTACAGCAGCTGTTGTTAACTAATAACACCCGGGGGGAAAATGTTGGCTGTTGCATGACTTTAACCCTTCCCAAAGAAAGAACATAGAGCATAGTGGTTACACACGACCAGATCCGAATTCCAAACCGATCACCCACCAGCCAGCGTCTTTGGATGCATGACTGAACCTGAGGTTCCTTAAATGCAAAAACTAGTGAAATGCAGTTTTCAGATAATCTGTGTAAACTGCCAGGAACATGGCCAGCATGACCACGTTCTATTTTTTTTTTTGAAGATTTTATTTATTTATTTGAGAGAGAGAGAATGAGAGACGGAGAGCACGAGAGGGAAGAGGGTCAGAGGGAGAAGCAGACTCAGGAGCCCGATGCAGGACTCGATCCCGGGACTCCAGGATCATGACCTGAGCCGAAGGCAGTCGCTTAACCAACTGAGCCACCCAGGCGCCCGCATGACCATGTTCTAACTAATTAGCTAGTAGCTAACACTAGCATGCTAGCCCAGACTCCATTCTCTGTGATCACCAAGGAAGCTTTCCTTTTTCACAGGGTCTTACGATAGGACAGAAGCAAGAAAGAAGGGATTTGCAGATGTCTGAGGATAACGAAAACTATAGTCTGGATAGGAGAGTGAGGTAAAGGGGGGACCTAAAACTTATCTGAATAATCATGAAAAAGCCTATATTCATTTGGGATAGCAGAAATTGTAAGCTGTTGTGTTTTGGGTTTTTTTTTTTTAAGATTTTATTTATTTACTTGGGAGAGAATGAGAGAGGGAGAGAGAGCACAGAGGGAGAGGGAGAGGGAGCAGCAGAATCCCTGCTGAGCAGGGAGCCCGATGTGGGACTCGATCCTAGGACCCTGAGATCATGACCTGATCCGAAGGCAGATGCTTAACCGACGGAGCTCCCCAGGTGCTCCATGTTGTGTTGTTTTTAATTAAATATCTCCTCAATGTGCATTAAAAAATATAGTGTCTGGGATACTATTCTTAGGAGTGTTTGTGTATTCATTTTACCCTAGAGTTATCTACAGGTTGTCAGGAAAAGAATCAGGAGGACCTCAGCAGGAAGGAGGAGGGCTGTCCTACCCAAGAGGAGGGGTCTCCAAAGTGATGAGTTAGGGGATGCCAGAGTCCACCCTGGGCAATTCTGCTGAAGCCCTCCAGCACAGTGTTGTTCTAGACCCATCATTCAGATCTCAGGAAAATATACTCTGGGAAATTATTGTTCCTATGGATTTGCCCTAACGGGAATGGCGGTGGAAGGTGGAGGGATTCTAAGGTGAAACCACCCTAGTTGGGGGGGGGGGCTTCCTTGAAGGAGGTGGAAAATCACACCGATGATGGAGATGAGTAAACGGCAGTCTCTGCAAGACCTAAGTCTAAGCCCCACCAGGTATTAAGGCCAAAGCCACACCAGCAAGGAGTGACTGCGGCACAGCTCAGCTTGGGGAGC
>NW_027397107.1:6595667-6607981 GCF_003265705.2 Callorhinus ursinus
GCTCCCCAAGCTGAGCTGTGCCGCAGTCACTCCTTGCTGGTGTGGCTTTGGCCTTAATACCTGGTGGGGCTTAGACTTAGGTCTTGCAGAGACTGCCGTTTACTCAGCTGGTGAGTAAAACCTTCCAGAACAACCATTTGACAATATGCAAGAAGGCCCTGAAAATGTTCATCGCCTTTGAGACGCTGACCTTCTAATTTCATTTCCAGGAATACTTCCTTCGGAAATGAACCTGATGGACAAGGATTTATGCAGAAATATGAACCAGATCACTTAAATCGGCAAAACAATAGAAGCGACTTAGATGTCCAAGAGCAGGGAATTGATCAGGCAAATTAAGGCATTAGGGAAATTATGGACATTTGTGCAGCCATGAATATATTTGCAAAGTATTATTAACATCATGGAAAAATACCTTGATCAAAATTATGCATTTGGTATGATTTCTTTTTTTCCTTTAAAGATTTTATTTATTTATTTGACAGAGAGAGAGCGAGCACAAGCAGGCAGAGCGGCAGGCAGAGAGAGAGGGAGAAGCAGGCTCCCCACGGAGCAGGGAGCCCGATGCGGGGCTCACTCCCAGGACCCTGGGATCGTGACCTGAGCCGAAGGCAGACCTTTAACCGACTGAGCCACCCAGGTGCCCCTGGTGTGATTTCAAGTGAAATTTAAAAAGGCAGAGAGCAAAAATAGGAACGAAATATATCAAAATATTGATAATTTGCCTCTGGGTAGTGAGATTATAGAATCTTTCCCCACCATTTGTCTTTATACTTATCGTTTTCAAGTGTTCTATGTGAGTACAAGTAATTTTTATAATCTGAAGGAAAAAGCCCCCAAAGACTTCTCACATGTAGAAGAAAAAAACTAATTAAATTACACTTAAACTTGGTATCCTAGTGTGCTATTGTGATTTATAATATGAAACATATATTTGGTCTTCCTCCATGGTTCTGGCACAAAGCTCCTAAAATCATTGGAATTTCCTAAGAAATGAAAGAAGTCAAAGTATCTTTTGTGTGTGTTAATGAGGTGACTTTGGGAAGCACCTAAGGGTGGGGGCTGGTTTCCAGGGGAGCCAACCATGTCATTAGAGAGTTGGAACTTATGGTTCCATTCTCCAATCTCTGGGGAGAGCATAAGGGCTGCAGGTTGAGTTCAATCGCCAGTGGCCAATGATTTACTCCATCATGGTAGCTAATGAAGCCTCCCTAAAAACCCAAAATGAGGGGATTCAGAGAACTTCCAGGTTGAGGAATCAGAATGCTTCCAGGGGCAACCATGCTAGACCCCAAACTCCGCAGGGACAGAAGCTCCTTTGTTTGGGACCTCACTCTAAGTATTTCTTCATCCGGCTGTTGACTCATATCTTTTAATATCCATTGTAATAAATCAATAACCTAGCGGTAACCGGGTTCACTCCTGAGTGCTGTGAGCTGCTCTAGCAAGCAAATGGAACCCAGGGAGAAGGTCTTGAGAACCTCTACACCAGAGTCAGTCAGTCAGAAGTACAGGTAACAATCTGGACTTGTGATTGGCATCTGCAGTGGAGGGTGGTCTTATAGGACTGAGCCCTTTACCTGTAGACTCTGAGTAGATAAGGTCAGAACTGAGTCCAACTGTAAGGCACCCAGCTCGTATTGGAGAATTGCTTGCTGGTAGTATGGAGACCCCCACCCCCTTGTGACATATACATGTTGGACTCTGAAGTCCAGAACCTTTTACGTGAACTGCAAGGCTTCCAGGTATATCACTGAGAACTTATGTTTTATCTTTTTGTTATGTAGTGTGAGGGGTCCCTATTCCTTTTGGGGTGGGGCTGTGGGCAAATAAGCCTGTAGGTTTCTGAGATCTGTGCTCTCCCCTACAGACCTCTAATACGGAGGAAATGACTGAACAAATCCTTTGGGAGAGCTGGAGTTGGAAAAGCAGGCCCTGGGGGTGGTTCTCAGGGACCGGAAGGTGGGGCAGGGTTGCTTTGCAATGAGAGGCAGCTGCTCAAGCCACATCCCTCTTGGAATGGGAAGGGCTGCATGAATGCCTAAAAAAACCTGGAACCAAGAGCCAAGGCATTGGGAGCCTGGAAGGGGCTCATGGCAGAGGCTGTGTTCTTGTGAGGGTCCCACCTGGCCCTGCAGGGGATGGTGGAGTGAGATTTTCCTACAGCGACCCCTGTGGCTGGGAGGAGGCATGGCAGCTCTGCCTCAAGAGACTCAAGTTGCCCATTTCTCACTGAGAGTAGAGTCTGGTGGGCTTCGTTTGTGGCAGATTCCTCTCTGATGGCAGCCTGCCCTCCTACCCCATTTCTGTCCCAGTGCTCACCATCTCTGGGATGGTGTCTGTGACTCTTTTGCCATCTTGCATATCATAGGCTAACCAGTCACACTTCTCAAACCCATCCCTACATGAGAGTCAAATTCTCCAGCTCTTATGGTTTGAGAATTTTTCCCCCTTTAACTCTATCCAAACCATTGTATGCCCAGCATGGTGACAAGAGATCCAAGGCTTCCTTCACAAGTTGAGTTATGACCATCTGACCAACCATACGAGTTTTGATCAGATTTGTGGGTTAGGGCATTGGAACAGGAAATCATATGTAGGGTCCCCCCAGGAGACACATAAAAGCCAGTTTGGGGCTTCTCCAGGTCTGGGGATGGCAGTGGTCAGACTGCCAGCTTGCTCTAGGATACACATTTTGTTGTTGCTGGCAGGGGCCTGGTCCCGGTAAGGAGAGGTACCCTCTTCCTGAATTCCCTAGCCGTATGGGTATTGATGGTGTGGGTCCAAGGGCTCAAATGAGATGGAAGGGGTATGACCAGGTATAGCAGAGAAGGGAGCCTCCCCTGAACAAGGGGAGCATGACTGGAGGTGCTGGAGAGAAGAGAAAATTTCCATTTGGCTTTTCGAGCTCCTTGCCATGTCCCCGGAGGACAGCAACTTGGCAGCTATCTGCGTGCCCGATCCCTAGTCTTTCTTCATGAATTTTTTATTTCAGGCAAAGAGCCTTATCTCTCTCTGGAGCTGCTTCAGGAGCCTGCTTTCCCATCAGCTGGAGACTGGGCAGATGAAGAGTTGCATTAAGGCACGAATTAGCTGTCCCTTGAGAAAGGAAGGGCACTCTGTGCTTTTGAAAGGAGAGCTTCTACCCACCCCACTCCCCCCGCCCCGGTTACTGTAGGCCTCTATCATCCATATAAACGTTAGGCTGCTGTTTTTACCGCGATATGGTTGAGGGTTCAGAGAGAAAGGTTTTGGGGGCAGCTACTGTGGTCTCACCTGTAGGGCGAGGTCTTTCCTAATGTGTCACTCATTGAACATGAGGGGCATCCACAGCAGACCCGAGGAACCAAGCGGGTACTTGGCCTCTCAGATTCAGATTTCCAGGAGTCCAGATGTCTAGGAGCATGCCCAAATGGTGGCGGGGTTAGAGATGTCATCTTTCCCTACCCCAGAGCAAGAGGACCCCCTGCTCTGCACCTCTTCAGTCTGATCCCCTCCCCCACCCGTTATGGGTTGAATAGTATCCCCCAAAATGTACGTTGAAATCCTAACCCCCAGTACCTCAGAATGGGACCTTGTGTGGAAATAAGGTTGTTGTAGATGTAATTAGTTCACATGAGACGCAGACACACGAAGGGAGAGAGCCGCGGGAACACAGAGACAGAGACTGGGGTGCCGTGGCCACAAGCCACAGAACGCCACGGATTGCTGACAAGCCGCCGGAGGCTGGGAGGAGGCAAGGAAGGATTCCCCCCTGTGGGTTTCACAGGGAACATGGTCTTGCTGGCACCCGGATTTTGGACTTCCAGCCTCCACATCTGAGAGAAAAAAAATTTCTGTTGTCTTAAGCCACCCAGTTCATGGTACTTTAGTATAGCAGCTCTAGGAACCTAATGCACACTCCCAGACTAGACTCTGGGCACCAGAACCCTGAATTCCTGCCCAGCTGGCACCAAGCCCTCTTCCAAAGCCTGCAGGGGACCCTTCTCTGAGTCCGTCTGCCCCGGGATGGTTCCCACTACCAGTGTGCGTGCCCTAGGTCCTCAGAATAGCCAAGGGGTGGCTATTAGTGCAGGTCGTGGTTATTAGTTGGTTACTATATATATATATATGTATATATATATATACATAATTATTATTGTTTATTAACATAGGTGTGGTTAAAGATTATATGTATGGGCTGGAGTGTCCACAGCCATGCATGCGAGGGTGCTCACAATGTGGGAGGATCAGGGGTGATTTGGGAAGAGAAGGGGTGGTTCAAGGGCTGGAGGTGGGGAGCCAGGAGCCAATCCTCCCAAGCCACAGTATTCTGACATTGATCTCTAAAGAGTCTGAAAAATCCTACATCAGAACCTAGTCTTCTAGGTTGTTATGAAAGGGTATAAATGTCAAGGTGGGAGGATGGGACCTAATTTATTTAACAGCTTATTAGCCTGACTGAAAAACTTAAAAGTCTTTGGACACAGAGTATATGAGCCTCCACTTGTCCTCTTGCCCAGAGCTCTGCAGAGGGAATTGGCCTAAAATCTGGAGGTGGGGACCAGGGAGTCCTAGGTTGGAATGGGCTGTGAGCTGCAGGACACAATCATGCAGCGAGAGTTGTAGCCCATGATGCCCTCTGAGTCTATTTTGTTACTCCTCAGCTTTTCGGGCGGTAGTGTTGGAAAGTTCCCGCTGGTGTTACCGGTCAGATGCACGGCCGGCTGGCCACTGTTGCAGAGGGAGCAGTGCCACCCTGTGGCCAAGTTGGGAATAGCAGGAGGAATCTCTGAGTGACCCCAAGGAGGCTTGCTTCTGGAGGAGCCTGATGCACCAGACAGGTGTCCTCCCCGGTTCCACAGGCACAGGTAGGTTAGAGATTCTACTTTTTGTTTTCTTACCCCAAACACCATTTTCCTCACAGAAGCTCCCCAGGGGACTCTCAGCTGTTTGCTAACGGTGAAAATCAATCCTGGAAGGTTCCAAGGAATGCAGCCCCCAACTTCCCAATGACCCCTGTGTAACCCCTTTTCTCCCCATCCCCAGAGACCCGCCCGCCACGCTAAGCACCAATACAATTTAGAGATGAAAGAAGGGAATTAGCTATGAGGAGCTTAGGAGAGCTAATCTAGGGGCAGCCTCTGAAGCAGAACTCACATGCTTGCAGAGGGGGTAAATAGCTCTTTCCCCCTTCAGTGAACATTATTTTAAACTGTCCCAACGATGGATTAAACTGGATTAAGTGCATACAAAATTGTTAATGCCTACTTGCTGTCTTCTCTGGCATTGCCCTCACATCAACCCTGACAGGTAGAGATTTTTACCACCTCCACTTTACAGACAAGGAAATTGAAGCATGGGAAGATTAATGACCTGCTCAGGGTCAGGTAAGGGGCATTGCTGGATCTGTCTGATTGTGTGGGGTTTTTTTTCATTGTACTGTTCTGCAAGCATCTGTGAAAGGATTAAACATTCAAATTCCTCCTGCAATCCCTGCACTGGGGCATGGCGTTCTTTTTTTCTGTTACTTCTTAAAATGTCTCCCACTACATTATTCAGGTTGCAAAATCAATACATAGTTATTGTAACTAGGCAAATATCTCCAACACCACTTCCTGAGGTGAACAATATTAACAGTTTTGTGAGTTATTTTCCCTATGGAGATACACATAGATGCAAATTTGGAAAAACTCATATAGGGGTTCCCCACCTCCATTTACAAAATTTAAATCAAAAGCAAAAATCATATTATGCAATTAGTTTGTGACCTACTTTTTCAATTAACAATATATCATGATTATTTGTACAAATAATATTCACCCATCTCATCCCTAATAGCAGTCCAAAATTCCATCGTACAAATGTGCCTTAAGTTATTAAACCACTCCCCTATTGGTGGACATCCAGGTTGTCCCGGTGATTTTGCTGTTATCAATAATATTGTGGGGTGCCTGGGTGGCTCAGTCAGTTAAGTGTCGACTCTTGGTTTCGGCTCAGGTCCTGATCTCTGTGGTGTGGGATGATTGGGCTCTGTGATCAGTGCCGAGTCTGCTGATGATTCTCTCCCTCTCCCTCTGCTCCTCCCCCCACGGGCATGTTCTTTCACCCTCTCTGTCTCATAAACAAACAAACAAACAAATAAATAAATAAATAAATCTTTAAAAAATAATATTGCAATAAATATCTCTGGAAATATGCTCTCAGAAACCAGTCCTTCACTCTTGTGGGATATATTTCCAATGGTAAAATTGTTAGCTCAGAGGGCATGAACGTGAAAACTGGGAACAAGTCAAATGTCTAACAACAGGAGATTGGTTAATGCACATCCCACACAACAGAACATTGCCTGCAAATAATGGCAAATTTTTGTTCGTTTTGAAAAATGTCTAGGGACACCTGTGTGCCTCGGTTGGTTAAGCGTCTGCCTTCGGCTCAGGTCATGATCCCAGGGTCCTGGGATGGAGCCCCATGTCGGGCTCCCTGCTCCGCGGGAAGCCTGCTTCTCCCTCTTGCCTCCTGCTTGTGCTCTCTCTCTCTCTCTCTCTCAAATAAATAAATTAAAGCTTTAAGTTTTTTTTTGAAAAACGTTTATTAGAAGCTAGTTAGACAAGAGCCATGTTCTGAACCAGCATATTTTGTAAAATAGTACTACCTTGTTTTGTAAAAACATGTGCATAGAATAAAAGACCGGGAAAGGAGAATACCGCAGTACCAATGGTGGTTCTTTCTCAGTGGTGGGATTACAGATGACCTTTACTTTCTTGTTCTGCCTGTTTTTCCTGTACTTTTTACAGGGATCACGTACTGCGTGTCATGATGTGTTGGGTTCTCTCGGGTTGCAGAGGGGTAGAAGTCAGGTGTCTCAGCTGGCAGGGATGAAATTAGCCTAAGGCTCCCCGGGGGAGCGGGTGAGGATGCCAGGCATCTGGGAGACTGGCCCATTATTCGGGATATCGGGGCTCTGCCAGCCCCCTAGGAGCAGGGGTGGTGAGCATCTTCCCACTCTTCAAGGGCGCTGGGGCATCATGCACGGTTCCTCCTTGCCTTCTGCTTGTGGAACAGCCGTCCTGCAGACGGCTGCCTTTGTTGGAGACCCCTGGCCCAGCTGTAACAAAGGTGGTGGGGTTACGTTGTATATCACATTATCTATTGCCATGGTAATGGCCATCTTTGTCTCTAGAATTGCGGTGACAAAGTACCACAACCTTAACAGAAATGTAATACGTTACAGTTCAGGGGGCCAGAAGTCTGAGGATAAGGTCTCAGCAGGATTGGGTTTTTTTCTGAAGGCTGTGAGGGAGAGTCTGGTCCATGCCTCTCTTAGTGGTTTGCTGGCAATCCTGAGAATTCCTTGGCTCAGAGAAGCGTAACCATAATGGACACCATCCTCTCGTCTGGCATTCCCCTTCTGTGGGTGTTTGTGTCCACATTCCTTCTTTTTATAAGGACACCGGTCATACTGGATTAGGAATTAGGAAGCATTTACATCAAACAGGACTCTTTTGGCCACTGTAAAATTCTAAAACTAGCCTCGCTGCTGATTTGATAGCAATTTAGAACTTATTTCATCTCTACTTCCTGCAAACTATTCCTTTAATATGTAATTATGAATGTACGTCAGCGAGTAGCTTTGTTATTAAATACAGTTAAAACTAACCTTGTGCCTTTTTAAAATTTAATCCCTTCCTAAACCAAACCAAAGCACATACATGCAGACCACCTTGGCCTAAGGTGGGTCCAGCCCCCCAGGAAGGATTTGTGCCACAAAGCTCCCATCTCTCTCCGCCCTGATCCGGGGACTAGCTATGAGTAATCTCGCTGAAGAACATTGTGGGGTAAATCAGTTTCCATCCTCTGGCCTGAGAACCCAGCCTCCATTTACGGTGTTGTTCCCATGGGAAAATGCATTCCAAATTCCAAACAACTGATTTGTACATGAGCTTTCCCTCTGGAGGTTAGGAACTGCCAGAACGCGTTCACTTGTGGCTCAGTCTCCCGACAGCTCCCCAGGAGTCCCGTCCCCCGTTCCTCTCCTCATGGCCCACCTCTCCTGTATTCACACTCAACCCTCCTATGGTGCCTCTTCTGTGAAACCTCAGTCAGATCTCTCTTCCTCCCTTGAACCCCTGGATCCTTGGGCCCGGGCTCCATCATGCTTACTGTGCTTCGCCTGGGCTGTAGAGAAACATCCACAAGCATCCTGACCTCTTACGCACATTCTTAGTAGCTAACCCTGAAATGGACTGAAAATTTCCAGCTAGGCCAGCTTTCGTGCAGCCTCCTTTCCCTCAGTCTCCTGGACACTAACTCATGAGGCTGAGGGAACCTGCAAGTGGCAGGATTAGCTCCCTGGGGGACTGTCATCTGGTGTCTCTGAGAAAGCCAGCCCCTCCTCCCCACCTCCTGCCCCAGCAGATGGGACCTAGTGAGTTTGCTGGGAACAGGAACAGATTGGATTCCCCAGGACTCGCATTGTAAGAACAGGTGCACTGGGTAGAAATCTCAGTCTGCAAACACAGGTGCCCTTGAGGTTAACTTTGTTTTCGTAAATGGACTGTTCTGCGGAACTGGGGGGACACTTACAGTTCTCCTTGGAGATGAGTTCCCTACTCTCCTGCTCCCCCACGCCATTGTTGCCCTCCAGCCCCCAAATCTTAGACTGTGCCAAACCATCTTCTTGGACAGATTCCACATGGTTACTGCTGAGATGTCCATAGTCCCTGCCCCCTGGTCCTTATGCCCCTAGACTCTGCAAATCCCATCTAACCTAGCTCCCGCACCTAGACACACTCTCTTGCCATCCTTTCCTGGGGTTGCCCATGAAGCTTCTGAGGTCTGTCAGGGAGTTAGGCCAGGTCTGTGCCACTCCTGGGACCCAGGACCTCTCCCTCCTCCCAGGCCTAGTGTCCATCCGAGGGGAAGGGGTGCCCAGCTGCTTTCGCCTTTCTCCAAGACATTTTGTTGGCTCCAGGAAAGCCTCTCATCCTCGAGGACTTAGACCAGACCTATGGAGACAGTCCAGGCAGAGGCCTGGTATTTGGTGATTTTTGTTTTCTGCCCTGCAACAGTCCTGGCCAGAGACAAATGAGCCCACTTCCTGTACATTTGGAGGGAGAGCAAAAATAACAATACGAGGAGGAGGGGAAAAACTCATTGATAAATGTATTGAGATATTTATCCCAACCTTGTAGGTTGCCCCTGACCTCTTTTGCTGACAGCAATCATGCCTTGATTTAGGGTGCCAGGAATAGCTCAGGCAGGGTGGACTGCCACCTTCTCAGGGACTCCACATCTTACAGCTGTTTTTCCCCAGCCATGTCACTCACTCTTTCCAGGCTACCCTGATGGTGTTACGAAGAGCCCTGCCTTGCCTCCCAATGGTCAGCCCAGGCACAAACACAGATCGTGGCAAGCCCTGGAATGAGAGTGGGAAAACCAATGGGTCTAGGCAAGTTAAGAGAGGAGGGATACATTTCTGGGAGGGGAGCAAGCAGGAAGTCTTCGTGGAGGAGGTGCCATTCAGTGTAAGGATTTAGATGTACACGTCGAAGGAAACAATCAACAAAACTCTAGGGCAACCTATGGAATGGAAGAAGATATTTGCAGATGACATATCTGATAAAGGGTTAGTATCCAAAATATATAAAGAACTTATAAAACTCAACACCCCAAAAGCAAATAATCCAATTAAAAATGGGCAAAAGACATGAATAGAGATTTTTCTAAAGAAGACCTAGAGATGGCCAATAGATGTGATAGGAGGCAGGGGCAGTGATAGTGGCTGGCTGGGAACACGGGTGGTGGGGTGCATTGCACCCTGAGTATTTGCTCCAAACACAGCAGCTTTCCAATTTTTAAGCTGAAGTGTTGACCTTGTGAAAAGATGTTTGAGGGAACAGAGGAAAAGCAAGAGCATGGGATTATGTGGAAGGCATTCAAAGTTTGAGACTGTATCAGTGAGTGGTTCTGAGCAGGCTTGGGAGCCAGCCTGCCAGGGTTCAAATCCTGGCTGTGCCACTCACCAGCTGCATGACCTTCACCAAATTACAAAGCCCTCTATCCCATGGATAACTTAGCTGCAACGTGGAGATGATAATAATCCCCATGGGGCACCTGGGTGGTTTAGTCGGTTAAGTCCGACTCTTGATTTCAGCTTGGGTCACGATCAGGTCGTGAGATGGAGCTCCACGTCGGGCTCTGCACTCAGCGTGGAGTCTGCTCGAGATTCTCTCTCCCTCTCTCCCTCTTCCCCTCCCCCCTCTCGTGCGCACTCTCTCAAATAAATAAATTGAGTATGCAAATGAGTTAACACCTGTAGAGAGTGTAGACTGGTACCTGGCACATAGTAATGGCTCAGTGGATGTCAGCAATGTTGGTGACGATGATGGTGGTGGTGATGAAGATGATGATGGGCTCCCCTACCAACCAAACATCCTAGGGGACCTCTGACCCCAATCCCCTCCCAGCCCCACCCCCCAGTGTTGGACCCCAGCTATGCCTCTGATCCTAGGCAGGGGAAGATCCTTGTGCCCTTCCAGGTCTCGGGTCCCTTATTCTGTGACCATGTCACTGCTGCCAAGCCCCGTCTCTGCTTGTCTGTCCCTCAGGAGTAGGGTCTTGGAGAGGCAAGCCCTGTTGATGGAGGCAGAGTGTCATGCGTGGTCAGCAGAGCAGGCTGAGGGCAGAGCCGCTTCCCCAGCAGGGCACCGGCCCTTGCCCCCCCTCCACCTTCCCTTGCTTCAGCTTTCTCCTCAGCGACCTCCTTTCTCCTTAGTGACATCTCCCCAGAAGCCCTGAGAGAGGCACAGGCTTGACCCAGATCTCAGGGCCAATGAATGGCCAAGGCTGGGTTCAAACTCACGTAGTCTGACCTTTAACCACGGCACTAAAAGCCACTGCAGTGGGTCCAGGTTTCAAGGAAGTTCCAGGAGTCTTGAAACCTTAAGTGGTCTTGCCAGGTCAATGCTGATGAGCCTAGACAGAATTACCATAAGTATATCATACATTAATTATAATAAAGCAGAACTCAAGCCCCAAACTCAAAAAAAGCAATTCTTTCGATTCCCTTGTAAACCACTCCAAAACTTTGTTGACTTCAAACCACAAAACTCGGGCCCCCGGCTGGATTGGTCAGTGGAGCATGCGACTCTTGATCTCCGGGTTGTAAGTTCGAGCCCCACATTGGGTGTAGAGATTACTTAAAAGATAAAATCTTTAAAAACAAAACAGAACGAAACAAAACCTACAACACTTATATTTGCTTATGATTCTACAATGTGGGCAGAGCTTGGCAGCAGCTCATCCCTGCTCCACATGGCATCATTTGGGGCCACCCCACTGAGGCTGGGAGGTGTAGTTCCAGGAGGGTGTGCTCACTTGGCTGGAAATTGATGCTGGCTGTTGGCTGGGGGCTCAGCGGGGGCTGTCAGCCCAGGGACCCTCCTCCTGTGGCCTCCCCAGTTAGCTAAGTCAAACTACTGCAGCATGACAGCTGGGCTCCAAGAGGGAGCACCTCAAGAGGACAAGCCCAGTGTGCAAGCATTTCTCAGGTGTCTTCTGGCATCTTCTTGCTAATGCCGCATTGGCCAAAGCCCAGAGTCAGTGTAGGGGGACAACACACAGGCACGAACACTGGACGGTGTGGCTTATCGGGAGCCAGCAAAGTGGCAGTCCACCTCTACTTATTTTTCCTAAGGTTCACTGCTTGTGCTCTTGACCCCTCCCTGCCAGCCCTGCCCCCAAATCCTTGTTCCATCCACTTGCCTCTTTCTTCCCTCAGCCATTGATCCCTCTTCACTGATTTGCCCCCCTTTCAGCCAACAAACCCCTTGAGTCACAACTGTCCCCAAACAACTTCCTTTAGCCTTGCTACACCCTCAAGCTATGGCCCTGTCTCTCTCCATTCCTCCCCTTTCTAAATTCTTCAAGAGCTGTTGATGCTGGAAGCAGAAAAAGTCACCTAAATGCAGCCACTCTGGAAAACATTATGGAAGTTCTTCAGAAAGTTGAAAATAGAGCTACCCTACGATCCAGCAATTGCACTACTAGGTATTTACCACAAAGATACAAATGTAGGGATCCGAAGGGGTACATGCACCCGATGTTTATAGCAGCAATGTCCACAATAGCCAAACTGTGGATAGAGCCAAGATGTCCATCGACAGATGAATGGATAAAGAAGATGTGGTATATATACACAATGGAATATTATGCAGCCAGCAAAAGGAATGGGAGCTTGCCATTTGCAACGATGTGGATGGAACTGGAGGGTGTTATGCTGAGCGAAATAAGTCAATCAGAGAAAGACATGTATCATATGACCTCACTGATAT
>NW_027397107.1:6608081-6672184 GCF_003265705.2 Callorhinus ursinus
AAAAAAAAAGAAGAAGATAGCAGGAGGGGAAGAATGAAGGGGGGGAAATCGGAGGGGGAGACGAACCATGAGAGACGATGGACTCTGAAAAACAAACTGAGGGTTCTAGAGGGGAGGGGGGTGGGGGGATGGGTTAGCCTGGTGATGGGTATTAAAGAGGGCACGTTCTGCGTGGAGCACTGGGTGTTATGCACAAACAATGAATCATGGAACACTACATCCAAAACTAATGATGTAATGTATGGTGATTAATGTAACATAAAAAAAAAAGTCACCTAAAGTCAGTTTGCTAAATTTACTGAATATTCTGATTGGCTCACTTTAAAAATTTCTTTAATATCTTCAATGAATATGAATATATACTTCTTATGAATATATTAATAAATGTATTCAATAATATTCTTTCATGAATATAAGTGAAAGAAAAAGATATATTCATAGGGGGCCTAAACTAGCTATAGCCCTTAGCTTTCAGCAAATTGATGTACCATAAAAAAATACTCACATTTTGTTGAGAAAACTTTCTTCAAAATTACTTTTTAATAAATGTGCCAAAATTGGCACAAATCCCTCAATTGAAAATTCTCTCTATCCGTCCTTTCATCCACCCACCCATCCATCCAATAGATATTTACTGAATGTCATTACGTGCCCAACACTTGGGACAAATGTGATCAAACACAGACTTGGCCCAGGCCCTCATAGATTTTACAGTCTAGTAGGAGAGACAATTGTGACTCCAACAATCATTTAAAAGAAACAGTGAGGGGCGCTTGGGTGGCTTATTCGGTTAAGTGACTGCCTTCGGCTCAGGTCATGATCCCAAGATGCTGGGATCAAGACCCATGTTGGGCTCCCTGCTCAGCAGGGGAGTCTGCTTTTCCCCCTCCCCCTGCTCATGCTCTCTCTTTCTCTCACTCAGTCTCTCTCTTCCAAATAAATAAATAAATAAATAAAATCTTTTTAAAAATAAAAAAATAAAAGAAACAGTAAAATTGCAAATATGACCAGTGCTACCAAGTAGAGGCACCCAGTGCCCTGACAGTCCATATTACAGGGTTTGATCTGACAGGTGAGGGTGGAGGGCTGTTCTCCTTAAGAAGGGCTGCTGGAGGCTAGAGCTGATGGATAAGGGGTTAACTAGGTGAGGAGTAGCAAGTGGAGCTTCCAAGCAGAGGAGAAAGTCCTTGAGGTGGGAAGAAGCATGACAAGCACAAGGCCCGAAGTCTTCTTCAGTCTTCAGTAGCATCTCTACCTCCAATATCCCTTAGATGTGTTCCTCAGACATTGTTCACTGGCTGAGCCAACAGATGTTTCCAATTACTTCTTGCATACTGTTTCCACTACAGAGGTAGTTAAAGGTGACCATGTTACATACTTCTGGCCAATGAGACACACACAGAAATGTCTGCTGAAGGCTCCTGGGAAGGTTTCTGCTTTCCTTTTTTTTTTTAATATTTTTTTTCAAAGATTTTATTTTTAAGTAATCTCTACACCCAAAGTATAGGGCTCGAATGCACAACCCTGAGACCAAGAGTTGCATGCTCTACCACCTGAGCCAGCTAGGTGCCGCTGCTTTCCTTTTTCTTACCTTGAACATGGTTTTGATATCTGGAACTATCGCAGCTACCTTGTGACCATGAAGAAACAACAGGAGGGAAAGCCAAGAGGATTACAGCGATCCTATCTGGTCTTGACATCACTGGGCCACTTTAACCCCCAACATCCAACCACCTCCAAACTTCTTCTTATTTAAGAAAAATAAACCCCTATTTGTTTAAGCCAGTGAAAGTCAGGTTTTCTGTTGCCTGCAGCTGAATACACTTGATACATGCAGGTTTCTATCGTTGGCCTTTTTCTTATTCAACAGACTTTTAAAGGCATTCTTGTGGCCTCACATAACAGCCTA
Organism: Callorhinus ursinus; assembly: GCF_003265705.2. Taxonomy (NCBI): domain Eukaryota; kingdom Metazoa; phylum Chordata; class Mammalia; order Carnivora; family Otariidae; genus Callorhinus; species Callorhinus ursinus. The sequence continues at coordinate 6,609,991 of NW_027397107.1, forward strand.
ATGTCCAGACACCCAGATTTGGACCAAATCCCTACCTCTCTCTTGAGCTCTGCTCGTGTGTATCCACATCTCCTCAGGCCTGTGTCACAGGCCATGTCTGGTATTTTCACTGTCAGCATCATTGCTGCAAGCATTTTTGCTGCATAACTAATTGGCTGTAGGCAATTTTGCCATAAAAGATAAAATCACAAAAAATAAAGAGGGGCATTCATTAAAAAGGACATAATGAAACATGAAAAATGAACAACAAAATTAGAGAGACTATTGGGAAATACAAAATATTTGAATACATTCAAAATATATGGTGTAGATTCATGGCAATACTGTGCAAATAACTGATTTTATTTTGTGTACTATACCTAAGCACTTGTCTTCAAAGTCTTTCCTTCATAGTTTTAGAGTATTATACTTTTTCTCCCTTTTACTTGATTTGTCCTCCTCATTCGGCATCATGTTTTTCCTTTATTCGCTAAACTATTTCCTTTATTAAGAGAGGTATCAGGTTCCAAATAGTAGGATGCATATTTGTAACTGAGCTTTGTATTATGTTGTTAAAGCCTTCCACACTGTTGTTTGTCCTTGGCATACTGTCAAATGTCCACTGATAGACATTCCAAATTTCTATGGGAAATGTTGGTTTCATACTCTGCACCACTGCATAGACCGTTATGAAGGCTAAGATTTATATAATATAAAACTGGGAGCCAGCTCCTTTAGGGGCACCTGGCTGGCTCAGTCGGTAGAGCACCCCACGCTTGATCTTGGGGTTGTGAGTTCAAGCTCCATGTTGGGTGTAGAGATTACTTTAAATAAATGGGAGTACTGAGTCAATGGAGAAGTGAAACTGTTAACCAGTTGATGAAACCAACAAACTGTCAACAGTTATTTCTTTATCTTTTACGGCAAAATTGCCTTATGGCCAATTATGCCATGAAAATCTTGCGGCAAAGATGCTTACATTGAAACTACCTAGAACTGTCACAGGCAACTCAAACACAATATGTCCCAATATGAATTTATATTTTCTCCAAAACCTCCTTCTTTTACTGTGTCACCAGCTTAACTGACTATCTCACCTACTCTTCACTCATTTCCTCACCCATGCCCAATGCTTTCCACCTCTTTTTAGGTTCTTGTATTTGAAAGGCAGACGTTCAGCTGCTGTAACAAATACCCCCAAGTAACAGGGACTAAAACAAGATAAGAGTTTATTCTCCATCACATAACCATAACCATCCTGGAATAAACAGTACAGACTGGTCTGGAAGATTTATGGTGGCAGGATCTAGCCTCCTTACATTTCATTGTTCTGCAGGGCGCCCGGGTGGCTTAGTCAGTTAAGCGTCTGCCTTCGGCTCAGATCATGATCCTGGGATCCCGGGATCCTGGGATCGAGCCCGGCATCGGGCTCCCTGCTCGGTGCGAAGCCTGCTTCTCCCTCTGCCGCTCCCCCCCTACTTGTCCTCCCTCTCCCTGTCAAATAAACATTTCATTGTTCTGCCATCACTAAGTCATCTTCCTTAGCTTGGTCCCAGATAACTTGCCATCACATGTAGATTAGAGCTATTTACAGGTGGTTCTTTAATGAGACCACCAAAAATTGTGTATATTACTTCTGCTTCCATCCCATTTACTGGAACTTAGTCACATGGCCACACCTTGCTGCAAGGGAGGCTGGGAAATATAGTCTTTATCCTGGATAGCTATGTGCCCAGCTAACATTTGGAGATTCTATTGTTCTTTAGAAGGGAAGAAGGGATATTGGAGACAAATGCCAGTCTCTGTCACTCTCCCTATCATCTTTGCAGGGCTTTTCCAGTATCCTCACTAGTCTCCCTGGTGTTTCACTCCTCAGTCTGTCCTTCATGCCACAGGCAGAAGGATCTCTCTAAAGCTCTGATCTGAGCTCTTCTGCAACCGATTTAAAAACCCTTTGGGGTGCTTGGCTGGCTCAGTCGGTAGAGTGTGTGACTCTTGATCTCAGAGTCATGTCATGTTCAAGCCCCACGTTGGGTGTGGAGCCTATAAATAAATAAATAAATAAATAAATAAATAAATAAATAAATATTTAAAAAAATAGGGTGCCTGGGAGGCTCAGTCAGTTAAGCCTTTGCCTTCGGCTCGGGTCATGATCTCAGGGTCCTGGGATCGAGCCCTGTGTGGGGCTCCTTGCTCAGTGGGGAGTCTGCTTCTTCCTCTCCCTCTGCTCCTTCCCCCTCTCCCTCCAGGTTCCCTTCATGTGTTCTCTCTCAAATAAATAAAATCTTTTTTTAAAAAGCCTCTTCACCAGAACTCAGTGCTTACAGGTTAAAATCCAAACACTTAGAATAACGTTCAAGACCATTTACAGATTCAGAGGCCCCAACTTGCTTTTCCAACCTCGCTCCCTATTATTCTTCCTTCTCCTTTACCAACTCCACACTCGACCTCAACTTTCTCAGCTCCTAGCATGCCCTTTGGCATTTACCCCTTTGACATTTTGATCACACACTCCCTTTGTTTGCAGTGCATCTCCTGCTTTCTCTGCTTCCATACCACCATACCACTTATACTTCAAGACCCCAGTGGGATAGCACTCACTCTGTGAGATCTACTCTGGCTCTCATCCCTAGGAATGATTAATTGCCACCCTTCCTTATGCTATAACAGCATTTGGTATAAACCTGGAGTAGAGAACACATCAAACCGTAATCTATTACGTGTTTGTGTCTTTTCTATTAGATTGCAAACTTAACAGGTCAGGAATTCTGTCTTCAGAGCCTTGCTCATGGCAGATGTGAAATAAATGTTGTTTTTGTTTTTTTTAAAAAGGCCATATTTGACATGGAAAAATTCCCCTCAGCACCCATCAGGGGGCAGACATTCCCATTTATTTTTAAATTCTCTCAGGTCCTTTTAAAGACTTAAAATCTGTCTCACAATATGGACGTTACAATAAACTTGAGGGAAAAATAATATATTTATGTATTTGCTTTTATATGTACAGGGTATCTCTGGAAATATCCACAAGAAACTATCACATTTCATCAAATCTAAAGTGTCATCAATCACAAGATGTTTTATTGTTTTGTGTACAAGAAAGATATAAAAAAGACTGCCAAATAGAGAGGGAAAAGACCCAGAATAGCCAACACAACATTGAAAGAGAAGAACAAAGTTGGAGGATTGACACTACCCATCTTCAAGACTTATGATAGGGCTATAGTGATTAAGACATCATGGTAGTGGTGGAGGAATAGACAAGTAGATCAGGGGAACAGAATACAGAGCCCAGAGATAGATCCCCATAAATATAGTCAACTGATCTTTGATAAAGGAGCAAAAGCAATACGGTGAAGGAAAGATCATCTTTCCAACAAATGATTCTGGAACAATTGGACCTCACATGCAAAAAAATTGAATCTAGGCACAGACCTTAAACTCTTCAGAAAAATTAACTCAAAATGGATCATAGACCTCAATGTAAAATGCAAACCTGTAAAACCCTAGAGAATGCCAGAGGAGAAAATCTAGATGACCTTGGGTATGGTGATGATTTTGTAAATATAACACCAAAAGTGCAAGCCATTAAAAAAATCACTGATACTCTAGACTTCATGAAATGTAAACACTTGTGCTCTGTGAAAGACACTGCTGGGGGAATGAGAAGACAAAGCACAGACTGGAATAAAACATTCACAAAAGACAGCTCTGATAAGGGACCATTAACCAAAATATACAAAGAACTCTTAAAACTCAACAACGCAAAACAAACAACCCGACTTAAAAATGGGCAAAAGATTTGAAAAGACATCTCCCCAGAGAAGATATACAGATGGCAAATAAGCATATGGAAAGATGCTTCACATCATAGGTCATGAGTGAAATGCATATTAAAACAGCAGTGATGGGGTGCCTGGCTGGCTCAGTGAGTGGGGCATGGGACTCTTGATCTTGGGGTTGTGAGTTCGAGCCCCATGTTGGGGGTAGAGATGACTTAAAAATAAAATCTTAAAAAAACAAAACAAAACAGGATGTAACAATAAGATACTATTAGAATGGCCCAAATCCGGGACACTGACAACACCGCATGCTGATGAGGATGTGGAGCAACAGAGACTCTCATTCATCGCTGGTGGGAATGCAAAATGGTACAGCCATTCTGGAAGACAATTTAGCAGTTTCTTACAAAACTAAACATACCCTAAACGTACGATCCAGCAATTGTGCTTCTTGGTATTTACCAAAAGGAACTGAAAATTTATGTCCACCCAAAACCCTGCACAAAGATGTTTATAGTAGCTTTATTCATAATTGCCAAAACTTGGAAGTAACCGAGATGCTCTTCAATAGATTGGCTTTTTGGAATGCTCCATCATATACTGATAGTTCATCTTGTAACTAGTAAAAAACCAAATAAAAGAAAACAAACATTCTAAATCTTCTAAGCCTTTTTCACAAGCGTTGTGAAAGGACTTATGTCCCTTGTCTATAATTTTTTTTCTTTTTCATTTTTGGGCTTGGATGGATGGGTGGCTTGAGGGAGGAGGTTTACATTTATCCTTGTTAAATGGGATGCTGTTGGTGGCAGCCCATTGCTCTAAAACTTCAGTTTCAAACTCTTATGGACATTAGAGCCACCTGGAGGGCTTATTAAAACACAGATTTCTGGGCCCCCTCCCCAGAGTTGATTCATTAAGTCAGGGTGGGGACCAAGTATTTGCATTTCTAACAAGTTCCTAGGTGATGCTGATAGTGCTAGTCTGAGGACCACACTTCCATCATGGTCCAGCTAGCCCGTGGAAATCCTTTTGAATCATGATGCCATCCTCCAGATATTAGCTGCCCTCCCAGCCTGTTTTCTGCATCGTCATCTAAGTCACTGATAAGAGGTTGAATAGGGTGAGACTGGAGAACCCAGCTTTGCAGCAAGAAGCTTCAGGCTGGCCTGGATCCACTTGTTGGTCCTTGTAGGACACGATGAATTTCTATCATTGAGAAGGCCAATAGCCATACTCCTCAGCCTATGCCTTTACCCAGCTTTCTGATTTTTGCCTTTCTGACGGGGGTGCAAGTGATGTATGTTATTGTTTTAATTTTGTATTTCTTCAATTTCTAATACATTTGAACATTTCTTTAAATGTTTGCTAATTTCTAAAAAAGATCTATTTACAATTTTTGTCCATTTTTCCTTTCAAGTTCCTATAGGGTTTTTTTTTTTTTTTTTTTTTGAGAGAAAGAGTGGGCAAGCAGGAGGGGAGGGGCAGAAGGAGAGAGAGGGAGAGAATCCCAGGCAGGCTCCACGCTCAGCACAGAGCTCAACTCGTGCCTTGATCCCATGACCCTGAGATTAGGACCTGAGCCCAAATCAAGAGTCAGATGCTTAACTGACTGAGCTACCCAGGGGACCCAAGGTATCTTTTGTTTTTGTTTTTGTTTCGCAAATAGATTAGACAAAAAAGGGATTTATTGGAAGGGCATAGAGGTGTGTCACACCTGGGAAAGGTGCTCATTGGCTGGCCATCTGGATCTGGTTCCACCCCGGACCAATCAACTGTGGCCAGAAGGGTGGGTTTCTATAAGTCTATAAGACAGTCTATAAGAATATGGCAGCTTCCATGACCTCATGTGGTTGGAATGTGGCAGAAGAGCAGTTCCTTCCTTCCTCTCTCCTTTCTTCCCTCCTTCCTCCCTCCCTCTCTCCCTCCCTTTCTTTCCTTTCTCCCTCCCTTTCCTTCCTTCCTTCCCTCCTTCCTTCCTTCCTTCCTTCCTTTCCTTCCTCCCTTCCTTCTCAATTTATTTAAACTAAAAACAAAAACAAAACCAGCTCACCCATTTTGCCACCCCCTAGTTATAATTGTTATCAATCAGAGAATATAGTCTGTGTGAAACCAATTATTTGGTGTTTTTTAAAGCTTCCTTTAAGGTCTGGTACATAGGAAACATTTTGTAAACATCCCATATGTGCTTGAAAGTGCATATATGCCCATATGTGTGTACCCTCTGATTTGGGTTATAGAGTTCTATATAATCTAATAGCTCAAGCTTTCCAATTTTGTGTTTTACATCTTCTAGAATTTTACCTTTTTGTCATAGTTTTTTCTGTGGGTCAGAAATCTAGGAGCTGATTGGTTGGGTGGTTCTGGCTCATAATCTCTCCTAAGGTTGCAGTCAAGACACTAGCCAGGGCTGCTATTGTCTGAAGGCTTGACTGGGGCTGGAGGATCTGATTCCAAGATTGCTCATTCCGTGGCATTGGCAGGAGATCTCAGTTCTTTTCTGGCTACTGTTATGAGGGCTAAGTTCCTTCACTGCCTAGACCTTGCGGTGGGGCTTCTTGAGTGCCCTCATGACAGGGCAGATGGCTCATGACAGAACAAGTGATTCAAGAGCTTGAGAGAAAGGAAGAACCCATGGTGCCTCTATGACCTGGAAGTTATACACTGTCTCTTCCATTATAGTCTATTTATAAGAACCAAGCCAGCAAGTCCAGCCCACACTCAAGGAAAGGAGAATTAATCATCTCTTCAAGAGAAGGTTAGGTTATCAAAGAATTTATATACATATTGTATAACCACCCCATGTACTAATATTCTCTCCTAGCATTTTGATGATTGTTGCTTTAAGTTCTTATTAATTTTGCTTCATGTGATATATTTTGTTCCATTTTCTCTGTGTGTATGTCCCTTTTTAAATGGAATATGTATCCTTCCAGTATCCGGTATTTTGGACCATGAACCCTTATTGCCTTGTCTTTGGGGATGTTCATGCCCTTTTGTCACTGGGGATGTTCATGCCTTTCGGGGATGTTGCATTTCCCCGTGAGTTACAGAGAGAGGCTTGGATAAAGCCAGGGGTAGAGACCCAGGCACCACACAATCACTACTAATCCCTGTCCTCTCCTCCCTGTTTGTTCCTGGGACACTGAGCAAAGCCTCCAGTCAGAGATTCACCCCTAATTCTTAGAAAGAAGCAGTGCTGGGCGCCTGGGTGGCTCAGTCGGTTAAGCGACTGCCTTCGGCTCAGGTCATGATCCTGGAGTCCCGGGATCGAGTTCCGCATCGGGCTCCCCGCTCAGCGGGGAGTCTGCTTCTCCCTCTGACCCTCTTCCCTCTCGTGCCCTCTGCCTCTCATTCTCTCTTTCTCAAATAAATAAATAAAATCTTTAAAAAAAAAAAAAAGGAAGAAGCAGTGCTGTAAGGAGGAAACCTCCTCCATGGGATGCTACCAGCCCTGATGGTGGGATGAAGAAATGGGGAGAAGCGAATGCCTGAAGGAATCTGGTCAGCCCACACCTGTTTTCACTATTTCACACCTGTTTTCATTATCGGGGCACTGCTGGGGTGCCCTGATGTTAACCCCACCAACAGCTGAAACCTGAATGATTGCTCTCAGCTTCTGTCACACAGAGACAGTGGGGAGGTAGTGACTATCCCAACCAATGTGGAGGGGAGCCTGAGTGGCTCGGTCGGTTAAGCATCGGACTCTTGGTTTTGGCTCAGGTCATGATCTCCGGGTTGTGAGACTGAGCCCCTCATGGGGCTCCTCGATCAGTGCAGAGTCTGTTAGAGATTCTCTCTCTCCTTCTCCCTCTGCCCCTCCTCCCACTCATGCAGGCTCTCTCTCTCTCTCAAATAAATAAATCTTAAAAAAAAAAAGAATGAAATTTTGCCATTTGCAATGACATGGACGGAGCTAGAGAGTACTATGCTAAGTGAAATAAGTCAGAGAAAGACAAATACCGTATGATTTCACTTATATGTGGAATCTAAAAGAGAAAACAGTGGTGCCTGGGTGGCTCAGTCAGTTAAGTGTCTGCCTTCGGCTCAGGTCACGATCCCAGGGTCCTGGGATTGAGTCCTGCATTGGGCTCCCTGCTCAGCGGGGACTCTGCTTCTCCCTCTCCCCCTGCCTCTCCCCTTGCTTTCTCTCTCAAATAAATAAAATCTTTAAAAAAAAGAGACAAAACTAAGCAAACAAACAAAAAGCGGAAACAGACCCATAAATATACAGAACAAACTGATGGTTTGTTGCCAGAGGGAAGGGGAATGGGTAAAGTGGGTAAAGAGGAGTGAGAGGTCCAGGCTACCAGTAATGGAATGAATAAGTCTCGGGGATGAAAGGTACAGCACAGAGAATATAGTCAATGGTATTATGGTAGTGTTACATGGTGACAGATGGTAACTGTACTTGGGGTGAACATAGCATAACATATAGAGTTGTCAAATCACTATGTTGTATACCTGAAACTAATGTAACATTGTGTGTCAACTGTACTTTAATTAAAAAAGAAACAACAACTCTTCCATTTCATCCTCCCACTGATGTATCAGGTCGCTCTATCCCCAGGCTGATGCCCAGTCCTCCCAAACTACCACCACACACATACTAGTTGGTCTTCCTTGGAGTTCTCATGGTTTTTAGGTTTGTTTCTCAAATTCAAGCTTCTCTAGTGTTTACTTGGTGGACAGGAGCCCACGCTGGATCGCTGTTTCATGGGGAATCAGAGATTCTTCTGCCCCCACTTCTTTCCTCTGAATCTCTATAAAATAATGTGGGTAGATTAGATCAGGGTCATACACTCAAATGCCCTCTAGAGGAGATAGATTACAATAATGAATGAAGCTGGCTAAGAGTGAGGTAGTAGGGAATGATGGAGCCTGCTGTGAATTGGAATGTGCACGTACATGCTTTATCTGTTGAAGGCTGTGATGCTCATTGCCAGGCAACAGTGTAGATTGGTGTCATCATGAAGCCAGAAAGGCAGGCTTAATGGGAAATTTCCCCATTTATTTAAAATGTCTGAGGGTTTAGGGGACCTGGGTAGATCAGTTGGTTGAACATCTCTCTCTCCCTTTTTTTTTTGTAAGATTTTATTTATTTGACAGAGAGAGAGAATGTGTGGTGGGGAGGGGCAGAGAGAGAAAGAGAGAGAGAGAGAAGTAGACTCCCTGCTGAGCAGGAAGCCTGACTCTGGGCTTGATCCCAGGACCCAGAGATCATGACCTGAGCCAAAGGCAGATGCTTAACTGACTAAGCCACCCAGGTGCCCCGAGAATCCAACTCTTGATTTCAGCTCAGGTCGTGATCTCAGGATCGGGAGATGGGATCCCACATTGGGCTCCGGGCTCAGTGGGGAGTCTGCCTAAAGATTCTCTCCCTCTGCCCCTCCTCCCACTCATGCTCTCTCTCGCAAATAAATAAATAAATCTTAAAAAATAAAATGTCTGAGGGTTGAATTCAGCTGGGGGGTCGCTAGGCTACCACCCCCGGCTTTTTAAACACAAAAGTTTCTTCTCAGATTTAACAAGCCGGCAGTCTTGGAGTCTAGAGTATTCCCCTAAGTGACCTGCCAGGGTGAGAACTTCCTCAAAAATGGAAATGAGGCCTGTCTGGCATAACCTGTTCTTAACAAGCCCACACTGGAGCCTTATCCAGCTCGCCAGTCTGCACTTCTTAGAATATGCTTGTTCCTCTTTTGGAAAGTCAGAACATTTGCCCATCTTCAGTCAGGTGGAGCCTCGCCCATTCTTAGAAATTCCTCAAAGATTACAAACACTGGGGAGGCCTTGAAACTTAACCAGAGTGGCCCTTGTTGACTTTAGAAATTTAAAAAATTAAAAAAAAAAAAACTCTACTTTTTAAAAATAAGCCTCACCTCATTCTACACTTTAGTTTTCCCCAAACTCTCTTGTTGCAGTACTCTGTCATCATTTAAACAATGTTTGTCTTGACTCTCACCTTCACACCAGGTTTTGACCGCTTCTTCTCACATACAGCCCCTTCCTCAACCCGCATCAAATCAATATGGAATCCTGTCATAGTTGTGTGATCTGAAGAAAATCACCCAAACTCTGCACCTCAGTATCCCTTCTACAAAGTGGGAGAATTGAACTGGGTGGTCATCAGAGAAGTTTTTGGGTTAAGGATCTCTATGACAATTGGTTAAAAATATAGACTGTTGGGGTACCTGGCTGGCTCAGTTGGTAGAGCATGTAACTCGATCTCGGATTGTGAGTTTGAGCCCCACATTGGGTGTAGAGATTACTTAAAAAAAAAAAAAATCTGTGGATCCTCGTTTTAGAAAAAAATGATTCCATGTCTTACACTGGTTTACCTTATTGTGTTTGCCAAGACCAGCATTCTGTTTTCTTTCAGGAGACATTTCTCCCCACTCCAACTATTTGGTTCTAGATGGGCTGCCAATAGAAGTGCCCTCACACTCTGCACAGAAGAGTGGGCATATCAAGTCCTTTTGTGTTTTTTTGTTTATCTTCTTTTGAATGGAACCAGAAGGGAAGATTTCTTTTCCTCTTTGGTAGAAAGTCAAAGGTATGAGTCCAGATCTGCCTGGGGCCATTTCCTTCTTTGCAAAGAAAGCCTTTCTGTGTAGGCCATGGGGAGAGAGAGGCTCAGAGATTGGGGGATTGGGAAGAAGGGGAGAGAGATTTCTCCTGGTATTTCAGTCCTGGATCTAGCTGTCCCTGAAGCCCATTAATACCCTTTCTATCATTTGGTTCAGTGAACCAATAAATTCCTTTTGTTTTATTTAGTATACTTTATGTGAGTTTGAGTTGACTAAACTGGCATTTACAGCAAAACTAGTCCTGGTTAGTAGAGGTACAACCTTACCTTCTTTTATACCATTGACCCTTATTCTTTAATACTGTTCCATTCCTTGTCTTCCCAAAGTCTAACTTCTTTTAAAGCACCTTTAAAATGCGTTATGCAACTCCTTACACAAGTGCTCAGCTGATACTGCTGGAATTAAACAGAATTTTAGTTATTTTCTTATATGTACTTCATGTCATCACTGCCCCCCCCCAAGACTATATGTTTTGGAGGACAAGGACACTGATTCTTATTTTTAAAAGTTCTGAAAAGTGCTCTGCACATAGTAGGAACTCACAAAATGCTGGGAATTGTGATGACAGTATGGCCACATCATGAGAGGAACCCACTGACGTCCTGCACTGTAACATTCTTAAACACGCCATGAATGTTGGCACCACTGAGATCTTTAGCCACACAGATGATGAGGTCACATGGCAATAGAGACCCTTCTGCCAGGAGTCCTAGGGTCCAGCCTGGAAGCCGAAAGTACACGTGACTCCCCACAGTGGCCCTCTTCCCGCTGGGAATTTCAGTCAGCCATGACTAAGGAGGACAGCAGCTTCTAGAACTTTCCCAGTGAAATGGCGCACCAGCAGTAAGAGCCTAAATACTAACAGGGGTGGCCACAATCACCATCTGTTTTTAACCCAGGAGCCCGTCTCCTGGCTCGTGGGTCCCTGTCCTGAGGCCCTGGGAAGCTCCTAAAATAATAGCAAGGGAGCTGGGCACACACACAGCACACCATGCTCTCTTACACTAGGGACGTTGTTAGCAGACAAATAGCATGCTTTATTTACTTACGTAACTGCAATTTTTCAAAAACATTTTCTCAAGCAATGGATATTAAAAGCACATTTACTGTCATGAGCATGCGGGGAGCCGGGGGTGGGGTGGTGGTGGTGGATGTGTGAGGACGTGATAGATACCACCAGGGAAGTGTTTTGACTCGAAGGAGGGTCCTTAATATCCGAGAACCAGGGCTTGGGTGGTGGGAGGAGAGGCGAAAAAGCCGCGGGTCTGGGTAGCCGCTAGGGGGCGCCTCGAATTTGGGCCACACATTTCCCTAGCCGTCTCTCAATGGCCGGAGGTGGGGCCCGTTTTACCCACCGAGCCCAAGGCACGTGGCCAGCGGGGGCTGAGTGAGCCCAGACCCGCACCACCCAGTCGCGTGCTTTGGGCTTTTTCTGGCTTCCACTACCAGGAAAAGCCAGGGAAGCTGTGCCCTCCGTGGGTAAGCTTCCAGCCGCCCCAGGGGTGTCTCTTAGCTTCATTACAATTCTAAATTGGGCTTCTTTGTCCTGGCCACTGCCCCCAACCCCTCAGCCAGCTCTGTGCTCCTTGCCCACTCGCTGGGGCACTGAGGGGATTGGGTAAGAGTGGGGAAGGAGAGGGGAGGCGACCACTTCTCCCTACAATGAGCTTGTTGTCTCCCCTGCAGGCAGGGGAAGACCCCCTTCTGGACTGGAGCCACCTTGGTGTTTCCAGGTGAGTGGGTGTCCAGGAAGTACCCACTGAGTCGCCTCCAGCAGGATGAGTCACTTTACTGGGAAACTGGCAAAGAATGTATTCGCAGAGACCACAGAGACATTTTGCCCAGGACCTGGAAGTCTGTCTTTTTCCGATGCTGCCTTGGTGTTGTCTGTCACTGGCAAGGCGACCCACTGCAGAGACCAAGAAAAAGATTCCTGCCCCTTAAAGAACTCTTTGGGCCACAGAGCATGGCTGGGAACAGTTAACACAGAAGGGTACTCCCCTGCACTTAGAAGGGTCAATGGAAACGTAATCCCTTTTTAAATCCTCAAGCCCACCCCCTTCTACAGCAGCAGAACCCATTTCCCTTTTTTTTTATTTTAAAGATAACCCACAACCCAGAGATCAAGAGTCACAGTTCCACCCACTGAACCAGCCAGGTGGGCCCCCCACCTCCCCATTGCCTTCTTGATAAATGAGCAGCTACCGACCCTCTGCTGGGTCAAGAAGCCTTTATTAAGTGTTCTGCACACAGCAGAGGGGTCTGTGGAATGAATGTTTCAATGAGAAAATAAAAGGCCTGGTTAAATTAAATCCTTCATTTCCTTCCCTTCTTCCTCAAAGTTTTTCCTTCCTTATTTCCTCCCTCCCTCCTTCCTTCCTTTCTTCCTATTCTTTTTCTCCTTCCCTCCTTCCATTTCCACATATCAGCCAAACTGGCATTTACAGCAAAACTAGTCCTGGTTAGTAGAGGTACAACTTACCTTCTTTTATACCATTGACCTTTATTCTTTAATACTGTTCCATTCCTTGTCTTCCCAAAGTCTAACTTCTTTTAAAGCACCTTTAAAATGCGTTATGCAGAGCACCTGGGTGGCTCAGTTGGTTAAGCGACTGCCTTCGGCTCAGGTCATGATCCTGGAGTCCCAGGATCGAGTCCCACATCGGGCTCCCTGCTCGGCAGGGAGTCTGCTTCTCCCTCTGACCCTATCCCCTCTGATGTGCTCTCTCTCTCTCATTCTCTCTCTCAAATAAATAAATAAAATCTTAAAAAAAAATAAAATGTGTTATGCAACTCCTTACACAAGTGTACAATTTGTACAATTTGATAGATTGTAGGTGCACTGGGGTGACTCAGTCAGTTAAGCATTTGCCTCTTGATTTCATCTCAGGTCATGATCTTGGGGTCCTGAGATTGAGCCCCACATCAGGCTCTGTGCTGACATGGAGACTGCTTAAAAGTCTTCCTCTTCCTCTGCACTTCCCAACCCCCCCAAAAAATAATAAATAAAAATAAAGTGTTCAATTCGGTAGACTGTAATATATTCACAAAATTTTGCCAGAATCACCAGTGTGTCATTCCAGAACATTTTTATCACCGAAAAAAGAAACCCTATACCCATGAGACAGCACTCTCTACTCCTCCCTCCTTTCAAATCCTGGAAACTACTAATCTGTTTTCTGTTTCTGTGGATTTCTGGTTCTGGACATTTCATATGAATGGAACCATACAATATGTGGCCTGTGGGGGCTGACTTTTTTCACTCAATATATTTTCAAGGCTTGTCCGTGTTGTAGCGTGCATTATTACTTTATTCCTTTTTGTTGGTGAATAGTATTCCATTGTGTGGATTTGTTTGTCCATTCATTAGTTGATGGACATTTGGGTTGTTTCCACTTTTTTGGCTATTTATGAATAATGCTGTCGTGAACATTAGTATGCACTTTTTGCAAGAACATATGTTTTCACTTCTTTTGGGTATGTACTTAGGAGTAGATTTGTTGGGTCACATAATAATTCTATGCTTAATTTTTTGAGGAACTTCCAGACTGTTTTCCAAAGTGGCTGCCACCATTTTTCATTCCCACAAGCAAAGTGAGTTCCAGTTTCTCCACATCCTCACTAACACTTTTTATTGTCTGTCTTTTTGGTTATAGCCATTCTAGTGGGTGTGAAGTGATATCATTGCAATTTTGATCTGCATTTCTCCAATGGCTGATGATGTCGAGCATCTTTTCATGGCTTATTGGCCATTTGGATGTCTTCTTTGGAGAAATATCAATTCAAATCCTTTGCCCTTTTGCCAATTGAATTGTTTTTTTTGTTGTTGTTGAGTTATAAGAGTTCTTTGTATTCCGGGGATGCCTTGCTGGCTCACTTGGTAGAGCATGTGACTTTTATCTCAAGGTTGTGACTTTGAGCCCCACATTGGGTGTAGAGATTACTTAAAAAATTTAAAAAGAAGTTATTGATATTCTGGATATTAGACTCTTATCAGGCATGTGATCTGCAAGTATTTTCTCCCATTCTGTGAGTTTTTCACTTTTCTTTAAAAAAAATTTATTTTTAAGTAATCTCCACACCCAGCATGGGGCTCGAATTCATAGCCCTGGGGTCAAGAGTCACACGCTCCACCGACTAAGCCAGCCAGGCGCCCCTCACTTTTAATGGTGTTTTCTGAGTGCAAAAGTTTCTGGTTTTGATAAAGTCCAATTTATTTTTTCCTTTGTTGCTTATGCTTTAAGTGTCATATATGAGAAACCGTTGCTTAACCCAAGTTTACAAAAATTTACTACTCTGTTTTCTTCTAAGAGTTTTATGATTTTAGCTCTTCTATTTAGATTTTGATCCATTTAAAGTTAATTTTTGTGTATGGTAGGAGGTAAGGGTCCAAACTAATTGTTTTGCATTTCAACCTGCCCTAGTGCCTTTTGATGAAAAGACTTTTCTTTCCCCCATTAAATGGTCTTGGCACCCTTGTTGAAAATCAATTGCCCATAAATATATTTCTGGACTCTCAGTTCTGTTCTCTTGATTTATTTTACTTCGTATAATGCCCTCAAGGCCTATCCATGTTGTTGCAAATGTCAGGATGTCCTTCTTTTTTATGGCTGAATAATATTCCATTGTGTATACATATACCACATTTTCTTTATGCATTCATCCATTGATGGACACTTGGGTTGTTTCCATGTCTTGGCTATTGTGAATAATGCTGCAGTGAACATGGGGATGTAGATATCTCTTTGAGATTTCGTTTCCTTTGGATAAATACTCAGAAATGGAATTGCTGGATCATAGGGTAACTCTATTTTCAATTTTTTGAGGATCCTCTATATTATTTTTCACAGTGGCTGCACCAATTTACATTCTCACTAATAGTGCTCTGGTATCTCCTCCTCTTATAAGGGTCCAATCCTACTGAATTAGAATCCCAACCTTATTACCTCATTCAACCTTAATTACTTTCTTACAAGCCCCATCTCTAAGCTATACTGAGGGTTAAAGCTTCAACATATGAATTTGGGGAGACACAAACATTCAGTCCCTGATAGCCCCTGTTTCTTTTTACGTTTGTAATGTGGCTACTAGAACATTTAAAATTACATACACTGTTCACATTTTATTTCTATTGGCAGCACCAGTCTAGATGTTGGTTTTAAAAATTGAGAACCAATTGTAGTGGGCTGAATGATGGCCTTCCCCCCAAATATATTCATGTCTGAAACCTGTGAATGTGACCTTATTTGGAAAAAAGGTCTTTACAGATGTAAAATTAAGCTAAGGATCTTAAGATGAGAGGGTCATCCTGGATTAACAGGGTGAGCCCTATTTCCAATAACAGGTGTCCTTATAAAGACCCAGAGAGAAGACACAGAAGAGAGGAGAAAGCAATAGGCCACAGAGGCAGAGACTGGAGACACAGAGCCACAAGCCAAAGAATAGCTGGAAGCATCAGAACCTGGAAGATGCAAAGAAAGATGAGTCTTTGGAAGGAACATGGCCTTGCTGACACGTTGATTTCAAATTTCTGGCCTTCAGAACTGTGAGAGAAGAAATTTCTGTTGTCTTAAGCCACCAAGTTTATGGTAACTTGTGATAGCAGCTCTAGGAAACCAATATACCAATAAATATCACTTATAATATTAGGACAAAAAGTTGTTCTTGGATCCCTAAAGAAGTAAATGTAGTTTTTTGCACTACACTTGTGTTGCTTGAAAGAGATGTTTGAAGAATCAAGGTCAAATGGACTCTTGTTTATTACACTCCATCTCAATATTAGTTTGTTTCAGATCAGTGGTTGCTTTTGGGTAGAGAAGCTCGACGGGGAAGAGACATGACTGAATTTCCTGGGGTGATACCAATGTTCATCTTGATAGTGGTGTAAGTGAGTGATGTTACATAACTATTCACGTTGGTCACAACCAACTGAGTAGTACTCTTAAGATCTGAGCATTTTCCTTTATGTATGTTACACCTTAATTAAAAAATAAAAAAGTATGGGGCACCTGGTGGCTCAGTTGGTATAGCGTGTGACTCTCGATCTCTGGCTTGTGAATTGAGCCCCATGTTGGTTGTAGAGATTCCTTAATAATACAATCTTTTGGGCGCCTGGGTGGCTCAGTTGGTTAAGCGTCCGACTCTTGATTTCGGCTCAGGTCATTAGATCAAGCCCTACATGGGGCTCCGCACTCAGCACAGAGTCCGCTTGAGATTCTCTCTCTCTCCCTCTTCCTCTGTCCCTCCCCCGACTCACATACTCATGCTCTCTCTCTCAAAGTTAATAAATAAATCTTTATTAAAAAAATAAAATCTTTATACCACCTCACACCAGTCAGAATGGCTAAAATTAACAAGTCAGGAAACGACAGATGCTGGCGGGGATGTGGTGAAAGGGGAACCCTCCTACACTGTTGGTGGGAATGCAAGCTGGTGCAGCCACTCTGGAAAACAGTATGGAGGTTCCTCAAACAGTTGAAAATAGAGCTACCCTACGATCCAGCAATTGCACTACTGGGTATTTACCACAAAGATACAAATGTAGGGATCTGAAGGGGTACGTTCACCCCAATGTTTATAGCAGCACTGTCCACAATAGCCAAACTGTGGAAAGAGCCAAGATGTCCATCGACAGATGAATGGATAAAGAAGAGGTGGTATATATACACAATGGAATATTATGCAGCCAGCAAAAGGAATGGAGCTTGCCATTTGCAACGATGTGGTTGGAACTGGAGGGTGTTATGCTGAGTGAAATAAGTCAATCAGAGAAAGACATGTATCATATGACCTCACTGATATGAGGAATTCTTAATCTCAGGAAACAAACTGAGGGTTGCTGGCGTGGTGGGGGGTGGGAGGGATGGGGTGGCTGGGTGATAGACATTGGGGAGGGTATGTGCTATGGTGAGCACTGTGAATTGTGCAAGACTGTTGAATCACAGATCTGTACTTCTGAAACAAATAATGCAAGATATGTTAAGAAAAAAGAAAAAGAAGAAGATAGCAGGAGGGGAAGAATGAAGGGGAGTAAGTCGGAGGGGGAGATGAATCATGAGAGACGATGGGCTCTGAAAAACAAACCGAGGGTTCTAGAGGGGAGGGGGTGGGGGGATGGGTTAGCCTGGTGATGGGTATTAAGGAGGGCACGTTCTGCATGGAGCACTGGGTGTTATGCACAAACAATGAATCATGGAACCCTACATCAAGAACGAATGATGTAATGTATGGTGATTAACATAACAATAAAAAATTAAAAAAAATTAGACTTATAGGGGCACCTTGTGGCTCAGTTGGTTAAGCGTTTGCCTTCTGCTCAGGTCATGATATGGTCCTAGGATAGAGCCCCGCAGCGGGCTCCCTGTTCAGCAGGGTGCCTGCTTCTCCCTCTCTCTCTGCCTGCCACTCCCCCTGCTTGTGCTCTCTCTCTCTCTGTCAAGTAAATAAATAAAATATTTTTTTAAAAAAATTAGACATATAAAAAAATAAAATCTTTAAAAAAAGTAGCTTGCTTCATATGTGGGTCATGACGGGGCACCTGGGTGGCTCAGTTGGTTGAGCTTCTGACTCTTTATTATGGCTCAGATCATGATCTCAGGGTGGTGAGATCCATGTGGGGCTCCAAACTCAGCGGGGAGTCTGCTTGAGATTCTCTCCCTTTCCCTCTGCCCCTCCTCCACCCCGTGCACTCTCTTCTCTACTCTCTCTCCCCCTCTCTTTCTCTCTCTAAAACAAATAAATCTTTAAAACATATGTGGGTCATGACTTTCTTATACAACTTTTTGTTTTTCCCAGAGTTTTTTTTTTTTTAATTGGCCCCTCTGTTTTTAAGTGAGGTGGAGACGAAGATCATCCTCTGATTAATATTATGTTTTTTCTCAAGTTTATCTTTTTTAGTAATCTCTACACCCAATGTGGGGCTCAAACACAACCCCAAGATCAAGAGTTGCATGCTCTTCTGACTGAGCCAGCCACATGCTCCTAATATTACCTGTTGATTTGAATCCACTTTCTCTTTGAAACCATTCTTCATGTAATTCCTTGACTTCCTACTCCAATGAGCCACTAATTTACAGGTCTGTGGACAACTGCCATTCTGGGATTTTCCCCCTCCACCTTTGTGTTCCTTAGCTGATTTCACTTTCCTTCTCCCGAATTCCATTTTCATTTCACTAGGTTATGTCCTGGGATTTTTTTTCTTCCCCCAGAAAAGGCACGTGGGAAGTCAATGTTGAGTCCTTCTACATCTGAAAATTTTTTATTTAATCTTTTGGCTGGGCATACAATCTCAGGGTCAAAACAACATTTCCTGAGAAGTTAGAAGGTATTGTTTCAATTATATTCTGGAATCCAATATTGCTGATGAGAAGTTTGAGGCTCCTTTGGATATTTATTTTGCAGGCGACCTGTTTTCCTCTCTCCAGAAACTTTTAGGATGTTTTTCGTTATCCTTAGAGAGCTAGAATATCATCAGGCTGTGTCTCATGGTTTTAGTGGGCTTTGGTTTTGTTTGTTTGCTCATCTCGCTTGATACCTGAGCCTTTTCAGTCTGAAGATTCAGGCCTTTCTTCAGCTTATGGATATTTTCTTCTATTATTTCCAGCCTCTCTGTTTCCTTCCTTTCTTTCTTCTCTTTCTCTGGAACTTCCAGATGGGCTGCCACTCCTCCTGTGCCTTATTTTTTCTCTTTCCTGGCAACTCTTAATCTGCTAGTCCTTTCAGTGCTGGAATGTCACCGGCAGTCAGCCCCGGTGCCTCCTGTCACTCACCACTTCCTCTCTGGCGGGTCACATCAGCTCCCACAGCGCTCCCTCTCCTTCTCCTGTGTGTTGAGGCCTGTCCAAACACACCTTCTCCACCACGCTCATGAGCTTCAGACCCAGATTTCCTTCTACCTGCTCAGTCCACACAGATGTCTCAAGATAACTTAAACAAATAATAAAAATTAAAAAAAAAAGATTTTATTTGAGAGGGAGAGAGTGCACAAGCAGGGGGAGGGGCAGAGGGAGAGAAAAGCAGGCTCCCCGCTGAGCAGGGAGCCCAATGCAGATCCATCCCAGGACCCTGGGATCATGTCCTGAGCCGAAGGCAGACACTTAATGGCTGAGCCACCCAGGTGCCCCAAGATAACTTAAAATTTTAACCACGATCAGGGTGCCTGCCTGGCTCAGTAGGTAGAGCATGTGACTTTTGATCTCGGGGTTGTGAGTTCGAGCCCCACTTTGGGCGTAGAGATTACTATCAATCAATCAATCTATCAAAAAGGAAAAATAAAATCTTAACCACAATCATTGCTCCCACCTGTAAAGATAAAACACTCATGTGTGTCTCCTCCACCCTCAGTACTCCATTATAACGCTGATGCTTCTGGTGCCCAAATATGTGTGTGTATGTGGGGGGTGGGGGCGAGGGATCCCACATGAAACAATGCTGCAACACCAACCGGATATCCTGCAGTTACCTCAGTTCTGACACTGTCTGCCCGGGAATGACATCAGATGCCACAGGTTAGGGGCTCTGTCCCCAAAGACCGCCCCCTCCTCAGACACCAATCACCAATCATGGGTCCAGATTGTTACCTGTGATTCTGACCCACTGGCTGTAAATCAGGTTCCCATGACCCCTTCCTCAAGTTTCATTATTTG
Organism: Callorhinus ursinus; assembly: GCF_003265705.2. NCBI lineage: Eukaryota > Metazoa > Chordata > Mammalia > Carnivora > Otariidae > Callorhinus > Callorhinus ursinus. The sequence continues at coordinate 6,629,980 of NW_027397107.1, forward strand.
CTAGTGTGGCTTACAGAACTCAGGGAAACAGTTTACTTACTAGATCACCGGTTCCTTACAAAGGATAAGGGAACAGCCGGATGAAGAGATACATAAGATCAGGTGCAGAAGGGTTCTGAGCACTGGAGCTTCAGTTCCTGTGGAGCTGAGAGGACCACCCTCCTAGGGTGTGGATGTGTTCTCCTTCACTAACTCATCCTTCCGGGTTTTTGTGGGAGCTTCGTACATAGGCACAGCTGATTAAATCATTGGCCATCGGTGATTAAGCTCAGTCACCATCCCCACTCCCTTCCCCAGAGGTGGGCGTGGGAAGGTGGGGCTCTAGTCTGTAAAGTTGGTTCCTCTGGCTTCCAGCCCCCTTGTCCTTAGGGGCTATCTGGGAGTCATTCATTAACATAAACTTGTGTGGTTAAAAGCAGCTTGCTATGAATAACAAAGGGCAACTTTATTGCTCTTCTCACTTAGGAAACTCTTAGGATTTTTTTTTTTTTTTTTTTTTTAGGAGTTAGGTGCCAGAACTGGTGAAGACAAAATATATATTCTTATTATAAATCAGTGTGTCAGGGTGCCTGGGTGGCTCAGTCGGTTAAGCATCTGCCTTCGGCTCAGGTCATGGTCCCAGGGTCCTGGGATCGAGCCCCACATCGGGCTCCCTGCTCCGCGGGGAGCCTGCTTCTCCCTCTGCCCCTCCCCCTGCTCATGCTCTCTCTCTCTCTCTCTCTCTCTCTCTCAAATAAATCTTAAAAAAAAAAATCACTGTATCACATAACCCCTTCACCAACTCTCTCCCTATCCTTTGTCCCGAGTCAGTACATGGCTTCACGACCCAACCAGGCTCTCAGACACTACCAGACCCCGGGTTCTGTCCACTGGGGTCTCTGGAGTCTCCTACACCTGTGCCTGTCCCTGCCTTTCTGAGCGGTGGGGCTGGCTTGGTTCCCACCCTTGCTCTTCACGATCACCTCCCAGAGCACTCCACTTCTCTGCCCCACCATATTGATTGTGTAAATGAGAGAAAATCTGGGGAAGAAGGAGTGAGGAAGAAAAGGGGGAAGGAGGCGGGGGAGGGAAAGACAGAAAGAAAAAAGAACAGAGACTCAAAGGATAGGTCATTCCCGAAAGAATATAGGCTGTCAATATATCTTTGATCAAGAGATTTGCTTTTAGGGGCAACTGGGAGGGCTCAGTTGGTTAAGCATTTGACTCTTGATCTCAGCTCAGGTCTCGATCTCAGGGTCATGAGATCAAGCCCCCTGTGTTGGGCTCCCTGCTGGGTGTGGAGCCTACTTAAAAAGGAGGGGGGGGGACTTGCTTTAAACGGATGAAATGAAGGTGAAATCACACTCAAGGACAGTTTTAAAGGGGGAAAAGGAGTCAGCAAAGGATGACTGAATGCGGAAGGAGGATTTGGAGGGGTAGGGAAGAGAGGGAGGCGTTCCCCTAGCTTACTCATAGCTCTTTGGGATGAGCCGGGGGAGCCCCTCCTTCTCAAAGGCCCCCTCACATCCCCCAGGGTAAATAGTACCAGCTGAGACCAGGGGCCTCAGTCCCAGAAGACCTACAAATAGTGAGAACAGGTCACATCTGGGATTACAGCAAAACCTGGGTTGGTTGTGGATGGGGAAGAATAGGATGAGAGAGACAGAGATTGATTTTAAGGACCAGGTTGCTTAGTCTGAAATCCACAGGGCAGGCTCGAAACTCAGGCAGGAATTGGTACAACAGAGTTCCTGCTCCCAGAAAACCTCAGTTTTTGCTCCCGTGGCGATCCACTGATTGGGTGAGGCCCATGCACATAATCAAGGATCATACCCTTTACTGAAAGTTAGCCACATCTGCCAGACACCTTCATGGCAACACCTAGGTTGGTGTTGGATTGAGTACCTGGGTGCTACAGCCTAGCCAAATTGACACACAAAACTTACTATCATTGGCACAAGAGTGAAACTGAGCACCAAAGGGATGACCAAGGCAGGCAGCTTTTCTACTTTTTGAGACAAAGAACCAACAATCTGTGAGGAATTGACAATAAAAACAAACAAACAAACTAAACTAACAATCCCAAACCACTTATATTTGGGAGCTTCAATCAGTGAGGAGTTAAACAGAATTTGGCCCCAGACAGTAAATGAGTAAAAGCAACAAGGTCTGTGTACATGGACTTCTTCAGCTCTGGATTCCCCCTTCTCCGATGGTACGGATCTCTCTGCCCCCTGGTGCAGGGAGGTAGCTTTCCCACGGGAGATAGATTTCTTGCTTTCTGGAGGCGAAGGGGACCCAGAGCATTCTTCCTGCACCTGCTCTTTCTTAAGTAAAGTACTCTCAAAATAATCAACATACCACCGGGACAGATTTGGGGGTGACATTATCGGGGCCGCCATAGTGGGTAAGATGGAAAACAGAGCAACCAAATTTCGTGTTGTTTATATTCCAAGAGAGCAGAGAGTCGTGTGGAGTGGAGAACAGCACTGCCTGCATATGACTCACCATTCTGAATGAAAGTCAGGCAGTTTCCTGACGTTTAGCTACTGTTGATTTGAACACAGGTTAGAGTTGGTTTCACGGAAGTCTTGATGCTTTCCCGTGAACTGTGCTTACCAACCAGGGGTTGGATCATGATGAAATGGGGACTCAGAAATTATTTTTGGTGTTCAAATTTTTTATGTTCAAATCCCTTCACCTATTTTATTTCACCCATCCCCCCCTCCCTCCGGCAACCACCAGTTTGTTTTCTTTATTTTTCTTCCTTCCTTCCTTCCTTCCTTCCTACCTTCCCTCCCTCCTTCCTTTTTTCTTGTTTGTTCATTTGTTTTGTTTTTTAGGTTCTGCATATAAGTGAAATCCCATGGTATTTGTCTTTCTTTGACTTATTTCACTTAGCATAAGACCCTCTGGGTCCATCTGTGTTGTGCAAATGGCAAGATCCCATTCTTTTTTATGGTTGAGTAATACTCCATCGTGTGTATATAGCACATCTTCTGTATCCATTTATCTACTGATGGATATTTGGGCTGCTTTCATATCTCTGCTATCATAAACAATGTTACAATAAACTCAGGGGTGCATGTCTCCCTTTGAATTAGTGTTTTCCTATTCTTTGGGTAAATATCCAGTAGTGGAATTACGGGATCTTTTGGTATTTCTATTTCAAATATTTTGAGGAACGCCCATACTGTTTTCCAGAGTGACTGCACCAGTTTGCATTCCCATCCACAGTGCATGAGGGTCCCTATTTCTCTACATCCTCACCGACACTTGTTTCTTGTCTTTTTGATTTTATCCATTCTGAGAGGCGTGAGGTAGTATCTCATTGCAATTTTGTTTTGCGTTTCCCTGATAATGAGTGATGTTGAGCGTCTTTCATGTGTCTGTTGTAATCTCTATGTGTTCTTTGGAAAATGTCTATTCAGGTCCTCTGCCCATTTTTTAGTCAGATTATTTGTTTTTTTAATGTTGGGTTATATACATTCGTTATATATTTTGGTTATATATATCAATATTAACATATACTATGAATAATATATTGATGATATTAACATTTATATTAACTCTTTCTAGGATATATCATTTGCAAGTATCTTCTCCCATTCAGTAGGCTGCCTTTTCATTCTGTTGATGGTTTCCTTTGCTGTGCAAAAGCTTTTTATCTTGGTGTTGAAATTTTAACATGAATAGTCAGGATAGAAACATAGGCAAAGGTTGTTCAAATTTTAACATGAATAATCAGGATAGAAAAATAGGCAAGTCCTGGCACCAGCTCGGGCTAACATTGATGGGTGAGTTAGCTTCTGCTAGGTCATGATGTAGTAAGAAATACTCCCAGATCTCAGTGGTTTATAAGAAGCACGGCTTGTTTCTCACTCACATTATATGTTGGTGGCTGCAGCTCAGCCCCATATGATTTCTCAGTCCAGGATCCAAATTGAGGGAGCCGCTCTCTGGAACCTGGGGTTCCCAAGGCAAAAGAAAAGAGCAAGACATCTGGACGAAACATGCAATGGCTCTTAAATCTTCTGCTTGGGACTGGCATGTTAGGTCTACTCTCGTCTCTTGGGCCATACTAAATCACATGGCCAGGCCTGAAATTGGGGTGGGGAAGGTCTGTCATCGGGGAGGTGCCACGAATCTCATGGCAGGGATTAACAATCCTCCCACCGGAAGGGGCAATGGATGATGGGGACTGTCACCATGCCTGGTCAGCTTGCCTTTCAGAGTTCGGCATTATTTAATCAAGCAACTGACAGTAAAGAAAGTCATTTTACTCCAAGGAGGCTATGGGAACACAATAGTAGAAACGGGCACTGGGGTAAGAGGGGTCAGAACTTGGGTGAGAGGGTCTCTTGCTAGTTCAGTTCATGGTATTCTATCCGCGGCATCAGAAGGAGGCCCAGCCCTCCCCAGGCCCCTGGGATGTCCTCTTGGCACAGGCTCAGGTCACTGCCTTCCCTGAGGTCACGGGTTCAGCCTGTCTGGGATACTGGTAGTAGGATTTTTTGGTGCCTTTTTCCTTCTTCTAATAAACAAAGCCGGGGGTCAGTTGGGATGAGCTGGCCACACTGTCTGAGACCTATGGAAGAGCTGTGGTTTCAACTGCTGTAAACATCTGCATGCAAGAGATGGTGTGGCCAGATGCAGGCTGAGAGGTGAACCACCATGGCCAGAAGACACGGGCCCCCCATTTCTCTCTCCCACACCCCCTTTGTTTTGTGAAAAGAATCAGATCATTCAAATACTAGCATTTCAGATCAAAAATAGAATTATAGAGTCACAAAAGGCAAGATTTGGAAGGGACTATGGATATCATCTGGGTGCACCCTATTGAAAAAAGAAAGCCCAGATGTGGTAAGTGAAGAGCCCAAGGTCCCCCAGGAAAACTTGGGCATGCCGCATCCCCTCATCCCAGGCTGGGTACCACGGGGCACCTCGTGAGTGTTTGCTCCATGAGGGGAGAATAACGAAATGAACTCATCCATGGATGCCACTCCAGGATTTCTAGGTAACAGGGCTCCCATGAAAGGTAGGCAGCAGTTTAAACGTCTTCAAGAAAGGAGATTCCTTCTGTTCCGCTAGTGTGTGTGGGAGGGTCACCGTCACTGTGAAGTCTCTCCAGGTTTGTCACTCCAGCTTTTCAAGGTTGTGTCAACTTAACCTAAAAGCATTTCTGAATGCCCTGTGAAGAATCTGTGACCCCCACACAGAGCGAGCAAGTCAGAACATAATAATTCTTGGGCCCGCAGGTCTGACATTTCTGCTGGAAAAATGGCAGGAGCCTCCGTGGCATGGTCCAGTGGAAGTGAAACTCCTGAGATTTTCCTTCTTTCCTTCTTCCGGACTTTCCTAAAGCTGACACTCTGAGATCCCACTTCAGAAAGAGGATATGTATAGGTGTGAATGGAATGTATGAAATGCCAAAATAAGTACAGCTCAACAGGTTGTATTAATAGTACCAAGTCAACCTTTATTGAGCCCTTACTACTTGCCAAGTGCTAGTCCCAGTGCTCTAAATGTACTTGCCTAACAAAACACCCAGGAGGTAGGAAATGCTGTTAAAACACTGGGGCGCAGAGAGGGTCAGCAACTTGTCCAAGGTCACATAGCTAGAAATGGAGAACTGGGATTCAAACCCAGACAACCCGGCTCCAGAAACCCTGTTGGGGAGGAAAAATTTTCTCTGCCCTTCAAGATCCTTCTGGCTGGACTAAATCAAACTGACATGAGACAGATTAATAGGAGAAAGGCAAATTTCATGGCATACGTCTGGGGAATCCACATGGACATGACAATTCCAAAGACAGTCGGGCAGCGTGATGCTTGTATGAGCTAAGAGAGGGGTGGGGGTCTGAAGATACAAAGGTGAGGAAGACCATTAGCAGGAAGGTGAGAGATGTTTGCTAAACAAAGGTTGCCCTATTACACAGATACATTTCTTAGGTAAACAGGAATTTCTGTTAATAGCTCTCTTCCTGGTACAAGCAGACCATGGAGGAGGAGGTGAAGAGCTCTTCCTGAATCCACTAGGTTTTGATTGTTTTTGACGCAAAGAAATGTTCATGCCAAAGTGGCCCATCCTGGGGCAGTCTGCCCTGGGCCCCTACAACCCACACTCCTAGCCTCTAGCACAGATTATCACTAATGATTGAGCACTTTGTTGGGGACATTCGGCTAGTGCCTTAAAGCTATCTTATTTCATTTATTACAGAACAAGGAGTTCTCAAGGTGAGTGTTCCCAATTGTCATTCCCATTGAATGCATCAGGAAACAGAAAGATTGAACAACTTGCCCAGAGTCTCAGCACTAATTGGTGTTAGGACTGGAACTGGGACATTGAGTTGGTTCCTAAATCCCTCCTCCCTCATGTTCATAAATATTGATAATTGTTGAAGCTGATCCAAAGGGTTTATTTTACTATTTACTCAACTTCCAGGTATTTGAAAATTGCCTTTAAAACAACCCCCAAACCAAGAACTCCAACTACTCCCTTAGTCACTGTGTTGTCCCAATCCCTGCAGGTTACTGTGCGTTTCCTTGGCAGATGTGAAAGGGAAGGGAGAGGAGGTTGGATTGGGGTCAGCAGAATTTCCCAAACTTTTCAACCATAAAACAACTACTTTTTCTTCTCCTCCTCCTTCTTCCTCTTCTATGAGATGGGGATTCTCACTTTCTGGGAGGATGCTCAGCCATCAGAGACTTGCCTCCTGGTGGCTCTTGTCCTCAGCTGGATATCAACAGGAAGTTGGAGATGTGGCGGAGATAGGTCCCAGGGGGAGGACAGTCAGTGAGACGTGCTCACAAGGCCCCAGGCACTGTCCGACCCGGTACCGAGGAAACCTCTCTGAGCATTGATTGGCCTGGCTTGTACAGAGAGACCCCGGGGGTTAGGGAACGGGCCCATGTGGCATTTCCGGGTCGCTGCGGGAGACAGGAGGAGAACGTGCTAGGTCAGGCTGGAGCTTGAAATTTCCCAAGTTTACTACCATAATCTATGTTCCTTACATATGTTTCCTTTTGCAAGGCACTTTCCCACATAGCAGCTCACTTCATCTTCACGACACTCAGGTAAGATGGGCCACGTGGCTATCCCTCCCCCCATTTTATGGTGCTCAAGGACTGTCAGGGTCACAGCAGGGAGAACACTGTGCAAGCCCAAGGCATCAGGGTCCTTGCTGCTCTGTCACCCAGCATTGCCAGGGCTTGGAATCATTGCGTTTGGGGGATCATGTGGGTGCAGCCCAAGGTCATGTGGGCATGTTAGGAGGTGGCCACACAAACCATGGGATGCTGGGTATGAAATGCCCCTGGTTGAAAGAGATGGGTCCCTCACCCATGCTCTGGTTTAGGATGCAAGAGGCTGGAATCATAAGCCAGAGGTGGCTGGATGTGGAGGAGGGAGCCATAGTCAGGGAGGGACAGAGAATAACAGATCCAACAGGGGATTCCAGGGCCTTTGGATCCTGACGAGGTTTATCAAGCCTCTCCCTGGTCTGAGCCCTCTCTCTCCAAGGGGCTGCTGGGAGGAGGGGCCGCCAAGCCTCCAGGCTGACTCACTGCCTGGCAGCCCCTGTCTTGGATCCTCTCCCTCCCACATTCCATCGGCCACTGGTCCTTTTACTGGTGTTTACTCCTGGCTTTATTTACCCAGTCTTAACCTCCTCATTATCATCTTGCGTTATCACGGCGGGGGGGGGGGGGGGGGTGGCGGGATTTGCTATGAGTGATGACTAACTTCTCTGGTTCTTTGCTTCATTATTTTCTTTAAAAATGTTTTGGAAAAGAAAGTCGGTTGGGTGTTTACCAAAAACAAAAACAAGGCAGGGTCCTGTCCTCTAGGCTTGGAAAGCTGTGGCCACCCATTCCACTCCTCCTCCAGCTTTGGCTTTGCAGGTGCAGCATCCCTGGGTACCAAAGGCATGTTTATCCCTCTGTTCTCTGCAGGGACCATCCTCCCAGGATTTCAAAGCACTTCCGGTGTCTCAATAACCATGTTTATCTGGTGGATGGATCCCTGCTTTTCAGATAGCAACTAAAAATGTAAAGCCAGGGGTGTGTCTGACAGGTTCAGTCAGTAGAACATGTGACTCTTGATCTCAGGGTTGTGAGTTCAAGCCTCATGTTGGGCATGGAGATTACTTAAAAAAAAAAAAGAAAAAAAGGAAAAATAAAGTCAGTGAGTCATTTTATAACTAGAATGATCATCCTCTGTTTTCTCTTCCAAAATTTGGGTGTTTATAAATTAGGGTTCCTAAAATGGTAGCATATGTATAAAGAAAGAAAAGGAGGAAAGCAAGTTCTATTCTTGTATGTTCCAAAGAAGTAACTACTACAAACTAGTCAGGGCTTTCTATGTACCGGACACTATTTTAAGTCATAAAACACATTATCTCATTTAATTTTTATAACCACCACATATGGCATCACCCTTCTTAGGGAGGGACCCAGGTTTTTGAGGCCCGGAAGCTTATAAAATTGAGGGCCCTCTTTTGCAATTATACATTTGCAAACTATATGTAAATTGCAATTATACAATTATAAATCCTGTGCAAAATTAGGTACAGAACCTTGGCAAATGAGGGTTTCTAGCTTCACGGCCTGGTCTGCAAATGCACAAATTGAATGTCTGAAAGGCTAAGTCATTAGTCCAAGGGCACACAGCTCATAATCAGTGGAGGGGGATTTTACTTATTTTTCATTTATTTTTTTAGAAGATTTTATTTATTCATTTGAGAGAGAGAGAGAGACAGAGGGAGCACAAGCAGGGGTAGGCAGAGGGAGAAGCAAACTCCCCGCTGAGCGGGGAGCCGGACGTGGGGCTCAATCCCAGGACCCCGGGATCATGACCTGAGCTGAAGGCAGATGTTTAACCAACTGAGCTACCCAGGAGCCCCTTAGTGGAGGGGGATTTTATTTTATTTTTTTTTTATTAAAGATTTTATTTATTTATTTCACAGAGAGAGAAAGCAAGAGCAGGAACACAAGCAGCGGGAGTGGGAGAGGGAGAAGCAGGCTTCCCACCGAGCAGGGAGCCTGATGCGGGGCTCGATCCCAGGACGCTGGCATCATGACCTGAGCCGAAGGCAGACGCTTAACGACGCAGCCACCCAGGCGCCCCTGGAGGGGGATTTTAAAGCCAGGTCTGCTCAGTTCTTCATCATCACTCTATTCTTCTCTGAGAATGAGAACATACACACACAGAGCACTGTGTACAGCACTGTCCTAAGCATTTTACAGATTTTAAAATCATTTAGTTCTCCCACAACACTACGATGTGGGTATGATTTTTACCCCCCCCCCCCACTTTTATATATGAGGACATTGAGGCACAGAGGGGTTAAGTAACTTGCCCAAAGTCACACATCAGTCAATGGGAACCTTAAGAGACAGTGAGAAGACTGGGTTTGCTGAGACATACAGTTTGAGTTTGTAGTAAACGGAACCTAGAATGTGTACCCTCAGCCTCCTTTGGCACCAAATGCTCTGGAAAGGAAAATTGAACCTGAACTTCTTGTTTTATGGCTTCTCTAAGATCTAACCTCTGACCTCAGCCAAATCCTTGGCTCTCAGCATGACCTTATGGCAACTTTGTTGAGTAGTCTGGTCTATAGAGCCAGGATTTAAAAAGGATAAAATGTACCTTAAAGAGGTAGGGTGGTGAGTTTATCATAACTCGTACTGTTAAGTGGTGTGTGTCATATTCTTCAACCCAATAATTCTTATCGAAATATGCTCTGAAGAAATCATCTTAAAGATGAGGCTTTAGGGGAGCCTGGGTGGCTCAGTTGGTTAAGGGTCCGACTCTTGGTTTCGGCTCAGGTCACGATCTCAGGGTCGTGCCATCAAGCCCCGTGTCAGGCTCTGCGCTCAGCGGGGTGTCTGTTTAAGATTCTCTCTCTCTCTCTGCCTGTGCCCCTCCCCCGGCTTGTCTTCATTCTCTCTCTCAACAAATAAATAAATAAATAAAATCTTAAAAAAAAAAAAGATGATGCTCTATGCATCACACAGTGAAAACCGGAAAATAATTCAAATGTCCTACTCTAGCAGGATGGTTAAACAAATTATGGGTAAAGCATTACACGACACGCAAGCATGATGTTTGCAGAGAGAGAGGATAATGAAGGAGAACGCTTATGTTGTTATGTTAGGCTTTAAAATTAGTTTATAAAATTATATACATGGTTTATTAATTGTATATTGCTGCATAACACATTATTCCAAAACATAGTGGTTTAAAACAATGCACATTTATTATCTCACACTTGGTGTGGCTCAGGAATCTGATCACAGCTGAGTTGGTCCACCACTTCTGAGTTTCTCACAAGGCTGTAAAGTGTCAACCGGGTCTTATCTGAAGACTCTATGGGGCAGGGTCTGCTTGCAAGCTCACGCGTGTGTTTCTTGGTAGGATTCAGGACCTCAGGGTTGTAGGAATGTCCTTCCTATTGGGGCAGCCTGTGAGGAGAGCCAGAGAGAAGGAATGCCAGGAAGATGGACCCTCATCTCGAAGAGGACTTTCTATCACTTGGGCCACATTCTCCTTATAAGCAAGTCACCAGGTCCAGGCCACACTCAAAGAGGGGAGGGGATCACACATGAATGTGACTTCCAGAAGGTGGGCATCAGTGAGGCCATTTTAGAAGGCTGCCTATCACACATGGCACAATGTTTGACTCTGTCAAAACTGCATGTGTAGGACAAAGGTTGGAAGGACATACGTGGTCAAATGATGACTGAAGTTCTTTTTGGGTTGGAGGATGAAGGTATCATTTCTTTTCTTCTCAAAGGATTTCTATGTTTTCTAAAGTTCTAAGAATGAACGTGTGTTACGATGAACAGATGGTGCTCAGTTTTATTGACTGCCCAAGCAGAGAAGAGTCTGACCACTGTGGAGCCATGTTCCTGTGATGGGACAGTCACTGTGAGGACAACAGGCTCCGAGTCAGGCTGCCTGTACCCACTGGCCTTTCCCAGGATCGGGAATGGAGCATCCTGACTTTGAGTTTGAATCCTTTGAGGCAGTCTTGGGCTTGGAAGTGGACCCAGAGAGAGGAAGTACACTGATACCAATGAGTTGAGAGCAGAAATTCTGGTTGGCCTCTGGCCCAGCCTGGGCGCTGCCAGGGGAGGACTGCAGAGGCTGGCTTCTGACCCTGGTGCTTCATCTACAGGACAAGGGGTTAATTCCCCAAAGACAACACCTGCTGTCTTGCTTCCCTCCAGCCGCACTTACTCTTACCTTTGCCATTGCTGAGCCTCTTCCTTGGAATATCATCCCCTCCCTTTTTTTAAGATTTTATTTTTGGGGCACCAGGGTGGCTCAGTTGGTTAAGCATCTGCCTTTGGCTCAGGTCACGATCCCAGGGTCCTGGGATCAAGCCCCACATCAGGCTCTCTGCTCAGTGGGGAGTCTGTTTCTCCCTCTCTCTCTGCCTCCTCTACTCATGCTCTCTTGCTCGCTCTCTCTTGCAAATAAATAAATAAAATCTTTAAAAGAAAGATTTTATTTTTAAGTAATCTCTACACTGAGCATGGAACTCAAATCACAACCCTGAGATCAAGAGTCGCAAACTCTTCCAACTGAACCAGCCAGGTGTCCTGGAATGTTGTCTTCTTTTTCCCCTGCTTCAAGGCCTAACGCAAGCTCCACTTGCTCATGGAGCCCTTCTGAACTACCCTGGCATTCTCTCTGGGAATCCCAGTGATGATAATGCTGTGTCGGCTTACATCACTCATCCAACCTTTGGTTCTGTCTGTCTTAAAATGCATCTTTCCCTTTCTCTCTTGCATGACAGTAGTAGCTGATAGAGCTACGGTCAGGCACTTCCAATGGGCAGTTTACATGCCTTCTATGGACTATCATTTAATCCTCAAAACAAGCGAGGCAGATGCTTTTTTGATGCCCATTGCACAGATAAGGAAGCAGAGGCCACAAGATGCGAAGTGTCTGACTCGAGGTCACACAGCTAGGGAGTGGGAAGGCCGGGGCTCCAAGAACAGATACTTGTCTGCTTTTAACTTCCAATTAAACTAGAAGCTCCAAGAGGTTCCTTAGACTTCTTGGTGTCTCCCTGGCCTCACTGAATGCCTAGTATAGACTAGGCATGCCATCTTGGTAGAGGAAGGGCCTGCTGGGTGAGGGAGGGGCCAGGGGCATTTTGAGAAGGGATTCCTCTCCAGCGGAGGCCAAGCGTGGTGCTGGGTAGAGAAAGCACAGGAGTGTGTGTTCACTCAGCGAAAGGGCCTCTTGGGGTGGACCTGCTCTGGCAGGAGGCTAGATTCTGAGTCCAGCCTCCCTGCCCTTACGCCCCGACCCAAAGTTCTGCCCTGATCAGCCAAGGCTGGGGCCCCTTGCTCTTCTGAACGCTGACCTTGAAAGTCATGCCATCTCGGAAGGGTCTGATTTTCACCTGGTGTTACTATCTTCGGAGATCTTACATGGCTTTTCTAGCTTCTACACATGTTCCTAGGCTCCACCCGGGAGCAGAATTCCAGTCCAAGATCCATCATCCATCACTTCCAGCTGTGTGACCTTGGGCATGTCCCCTTCTGGACCTCCAGGCCCCACCTGCAGGGCAAGGACCACTGCTCCCACTCTGCACCCTTTCCTGGCCAGCAGTGCGGGCTGGTGCCCACGTGCCCTAACCCCCTACGGCTCTAACACCCTTCCCGAGGGCCTGCCACGCACCTGGCATCCTGCTGCCATTTTCCTGACGTTAACTCACCCTCACAGCCATCCAGCGGCATCCATACCGTTTTGTGTTTTGTTTGTCTGATTCAAATTCTATTTTTGAATATATAGTCATTGAAACAATTCAAGACTCGAGAGCTCCAAAATGTACACTCTGAGAAGCCTCCCTCCCCTGTTCCGCGGCCGGCCACCCATTTCCCTTCCTGGAGGCAAGCCAAACAGCCCATTTTTTGTTTATCCTTCCAGAGAGGCTCCCCTGCCACCGCCCCCCCCAACCCCGGGTGCACACACACGCCAAATGTGCATCAACATTATGGCTCCCCTCCCCCGCCTCCTTGAAGCACACTATCCTTGCACTCTGCACCCTGCCTTTTTCACGCGCACAGACCCCATCTTTATTATTTTAAGCAAGAGGATCTTGCCGTTCACAGATGTCCTGCAGCCTGGCTGGTGAACGCAGGTCTCTCAGAATGCAGAGCCCGTGAGGCTGACTCCGGGAGTTTGCATCAGCTGGCCAGGGCCTCCTGGATGTGTCTATTTGGGGCCTCTCCTCAATGGGCCCCGGGCAGCTCTGATCGCCACACCTCCCCAGAGCTGGGAAAGAACCAACCAATGGTGCGGCCTGGCAGAAGATTCGAGGACCTGGAGAAAAAGGGTTTTGTTCTTCACCCCTTCAAGACTGGCAGAAGTTGGCCTGCCGGGCCATGTTGCCTTTCTCTTTACTCTCTCTAAGAGCAAAAATGTTTTCTCTTCCTGCCAAGGCCTGATGGCCGCCCGGCAGGTCCGGTGGTGGCCCCTCTAAGGGCCCAGCTCCCACGCCTCACCTCCTTTTGACGGCCTTGCTGGCGATGGGCAGCTACGGTGGCCCCTGCCAAGGCCCCAGGACCCGGCCTCCCTGAGAATGTGCATCTGCTCCCCGGTCTGGAGCTAATTGCCGTGCTGGGAAAGAACTCTCCGTGCCCATTCTCCATGCCAGCCGGCCTTCTGGGACAGCATGGGGGCAGGGGGACAGGGAGAGCCAGCCAGCGTGGGCCGATGAGGAAATGTTACCGGTGGTTAAGTGTGTATTTACGCTTTTCTCCACAAAAAGCCCCATTTGCAGCCTTCCCGTTGCCTGGTCTCCGGCAGGCTCTCTGATCCTCAAAAACAACTGGGTCTGAAAGGTCCCCTGGGAGGCTGCGGGCAGCTTCCGGTGCCCCCTGGGTGCCTGCTCCCTGTCCAAGCTTGCTGGCGGAGGGAGGGAGGGAGGGAGGGAGGGAGGTCTGGCTGGAGGGAGGGCTGGGAGCCTGGGAGCTGCTCACTGCTGACAACTTCTTTTCCCAGGAGGGCCAGCATCCCAAGCCAGGAGCTACTCTTTTTGCCCTCAGGGCCTGGGCTTCCAGGCAAAAGGCCCAGCAGCTGGGTCCCTGGGACAAACAGCAAGTGAGAGGTTTCTCTGTGCCTCTTCCTCCCAACTGTGAAATGGGCACAATAAGGAGATATGATGAAGGGAGGGAGCCCCGAAGAAGGAGGAGAAGGGCAGGCGCTACCTTGGGAGTCTCTACTGGGAGAAGTTTGGTTGGAAGAGCAGAACTAGAAGGGCCAGCTAGGGGGGTGGTGGGGAGAGGAGAGGGTGTTGTGTTGGCTGGGGTCCACCCTCACTCCCAGGGGGGAAGTGAGCCCCTAAACTTGGCACTGGGAAGACATGACCCAGGGCATCTTTAGCAATGGGCCAGCCATGTGGGGGATGGTGTAGGGGGCCAAGGGCAGGCTGCCCCAAGCATAAAGATGATTTTGAGTTAAAAAGCAATCAGAACCTGGCAGATTCCAGAAAAGCTCTTTACCTCCCCCTCATTGCCTAGAAAAAATGTGGATAGAGGGGTTGCTCCAGGAAGAGGGCTATGACCACAGCTAAGTACATGATGATAAGGACTAGGTACCGACTGGGAAGAACCTGGCAAGGCCTAAGTCCTCTGCATCTCCTTGTTTCTGAGGCGCCCAGCAAACATTTGCTTACAACACATTTACACTTTCTCCTCTTCCTAGGAATTGCTTCTGTTCTCTTTGAAGTCCAGACCCCTGACCTCTTCTTAGATCAGAACGACCGTGTGTATAACTTATCTTGCCCGACCATCTTTGGAATGTCCATGGCCGCGTGGATTCTCTGAATGTATGGAACTAAGTTTGATTTTCTCTTGTCAAGCGGTCTCATGTCCATTTGATTCTTAGTCTGGCTAGAAGGACCTTGAAGGGGACAGGAAATTCTCGCTCCCCAGCAGTGGCAAGGAGGGGCATGTGGTGTGCAGAAGGCGGGGCCTGCCCTCCCCCATCCCAGACCTGAGCGGCGTGGTGGGGGTCAGTTGGTGACAGCCTTGTGGTGGTGGTGCGGGCCGGAGATTTCAATAGCAGCCTTCAGGAAAATGGTTGGGGTGCTTGGGGTGAGCAAGAAAGGGGCTGCCGGTTCTCCCCCAGGGAGGCCAGGACAGCAGGGGTGTGACAGTTCTCTGGGAGGGGTGGGGGAAGCCAGTGGGGACTGCCACCCCAAGGACTCAGGAGTCAGGTGCCAGGAGCGAACTCCGAAGGAGAGGGCCTTGGGACATCCCCTCCTCCGCGTTCATCGGGGGGTCACGGCAACAAGGGGGCATCCTTTTGCTACTTCAGGGAGGAAATGGGCTTAGAGCTCTGCTAGCATCTCTGGATTGAAAGCATCAGAGCCGCCCCCCGAGGCCCTTACAGAGAGAGGCAGGGAGCATGGGGTCTGCTGTCCGTCCTGTCCCTGAGAACCACTGCGGTCTTTGCCAGACCCTGTCATGAGGCTCTTGCTGAAGTTTGCCTTGTTAGTCCTGGACGAGCTTGCCTCCCCACTGGGCTCCAAGCTCCTTCTGGTCACCCTTTGGCATTCAGCATCAGGCCTGGCAGATCCTAAATGCTCAAGATGAGGACGGGCAATTTCATGAAGCAGCTGTCACTTTCTAGGCTCACTTCACAAGCGTGGGTCAGTGTCTGGATCAACCATGGCTCGTGGGTCAGTGTCTGGATCAACCGTGGCTCGTGGGTCAGTGTCTGAATCAACCGTGGCTCGTGGGTCAGTGTCTGGATCAACCGTGGCTCGTGGGTCAGTGTCTGGATCAACCATGGCTTGTGGTTCAAGGGGTCGGACTGGTTTTCTGTGTGCTTCCCCACCTCAGGTGCTTCCCTCGCATCCAGTTTGGTAGCATAATTAGGTTCTTTTTTATTTTTATTTTTTAAGGTTTTATTTTTAAGTGATCTCTACACCCAGTGTGGGACTCATACTCAGGACACTGAGATCAAGAGTCACATGCTTTTCCACCTGAGCCAGCCAGGCGCCCCTGTAGCACAATAATGAAGTAAGGTCAAGTCTAGGGGAGGTGACAGAAAGTTCTGCCTGCCCTGCTGACTCTCACCTCGGTGAATCTGAGAGGCCTGAGGCCCCTGGAGCCCCCATCGCACCTCCCTCCTAGGATGGAACCAGGAAGAAGATCCCAGGTGTCTGGACCCCCCAGGGCAGCTGCCAGAGTGAAGCCAGGCTTGCAGGGAGGAGGGAGAGGATGCAAAAGGGACGGAAGGGTTACCAGAGAGGTAAAGGGGTGCCTGGGTCTCTAGCCAGCCTTGCCCTCACAGGAAAAGTGATGTTTTGTACCATCCTCTGAAATTCATGATCGACCAATAAGATTTTTTTCCAGGTAAGGGGCAGTATCTGTAATAACCTTCTTGAGCATTGTTACTGGAGGGTACAGGGCCAAACAGATGGCTGAGAGTTCATTCGTGGAAGAAAACTAGAGGAGTGGACGACCTAATCCCTGGCGTAGCGGTGGGGATTCGGGGGTCAAGGCCCGAAGTCCCTGTGACCCGAGCAAGGAAATAGGACGTTGAGATAAGCAGCTGGTAGACCAGTCGACTGTCTTTGAAAGGGAGGCAGGTTCTAGGATCAGCAAGAACTTGGGAACATCATGCTTCTGTAACATTTATTGAGCACCTACTGTATGCCAGTCACTGTGATCACAAAAGTTGGAAAAGTTCGCCATGTCCCTCAAGGAAGTTAACAGTCTTGTGGAAAAAGAAAGGATATGGGAACAACCCAAATTTTAGCTCCATCTAGGTACCTGGTCCTGTGCAGGTCACAACTACTTTTGAGAAGCCTGAGAATCAGAGGGAAAGAAAAGAACTTGCCCCAAATTGCCCCAGGGGGGCTTCCTGGGCTTGCGACCTGTCTCACAGGACTCCTCGTGTTGTCATCTTGAAATTCTTCATAATTTTTGAACAAAGGGCCTGGTATTTTCATTTTGCACTGCGCCCCACACATTATTAGCCGGTTCCAGTCGTCCCACTACAAAAGTGGCAGAGCCAGTCTCAATCCCAGTTTGGAGGACTTGGAACTCCATGGCCTACTCCTCTCCTAATGTTGCCTTATGGCTAGTAGGCGCTCAGAACTTCTTAGTTCCCTCCTGCCCCTTCTTCTGTTTCAAGTTCCCCGGGGGAGTTGGCCAGAGATGAAGGAGGTCATCTTCGAAGAGCCAGGCAGGTGAAAACACATAGACTCTGCCTTGCCCCTACATGTGCCCCCAAGGGGGCGCCCCCATTTTCATGGGTGGGCTTACCACCTTAGAGCTGATGATTTTCACATCTATCTGTTTGGATCAACTAGCCCCCAGGAGCTTTATTTCCAACTGCCTGCATGCCTCCGGAGACGTTTCAACTTTACATTCCCAAACACAGAGATCACCGGAAAAATGACTTCCCCTCAACCCCCACCCTCAGACAGTGGCAGAGGGGGAGGGCCTTTCTTTACAAGTGCTCATTTCAAAGCTAAGGCCAGGTCTCTGTGTGTGTAGCTGAGAGTCCCCGGTAAGGATTCTGGGCTCACTGGGATCTTTTCTTGTTTCTGGCGGGACCAAGGGGCTGGGGTAGAGTGGTGTAAAGTACTCAGTATCAGAGGGGCAGCCTGGCTAATCACAGGGCCCTTCGGGACGCTGCCCTGTCCTCCGTAAAGATTAGGTGGTCCTATCTCTAAGGACAAACGTTTGCCCTTTAGAAATGTGGGGATATCTGATTCAGCAATGATGAATTGGATTATTGGGGAAACAGAGGCTTTTTTATAAGTCACCTGCTGGTGAGACTTTGAAAGGGTCTGGACTCTGTGCCAAAGCTCCTTTGGCCAAAGGTCACCATATTGTCTGGCAAGAGCTTCCAGGGCATCAATCAACATTCTAGATTCCAGAAAGACAAATAGAATCTAGAATCTAATTTCTAGAAAGACAAATAGGCTAGGCCTGTGGTTGTGCTGGGAAAGGAGTGGATTTTGAGCTCAAGACCAACATAACAGGGACTTCCTCTGCTGAGGTTAGTAGACACTTGGAGAGTTAGGAGAGCCAGGGAGTAAGGCTGGGGACAGGGACACCCCCAAGGGCCCAATGAGAAGGGTTTAATGTCTTAGGATCAAGAGGTTGGCAGTCCTAAATGAGGGGTTTAGGGGCTCCAGGCCCTACTGAGATCTGAAGGGTAAAAGAAGAGTCAGTACAAACCACTGCTGGGAAGGAAAAAAACCCCAACTCTTTGCTTCTACCCTCTTAAGTTCGCTTCTTGGGGCCCTGTGAATTAAACTGACAAAAGACTGGTTAACAAATGAAAATTATTTATATACTGGAGTGCTTAATAATGAGTAACTCAAAAGGGAGGGTTAGATTTAGGGGCTCCTATATCTAATTTAGTAAGGGAAAGGAAAGGGGGAGAAAAGGCTCCTATGGGAAGAAGTTTCTTTAGGAGAACAAAGAGGACATAAGAATGTCTGTGATGATGTCTGTCTATAAAGGTATGAGTGGTCTTTCTTCTTCTTCAGGGCCATAAAGCTCCTCCAGAGAGGGAATTTATGGTAAGTTTACTCTTTCCTGGGAGTAGATCTGTCCCAAAGAAGGAACTTACGGCAATCCTCATTTCTTAGAAGTTTCTGCTTTTAGTCAAATATGGAAGCTCCCATAAAGCTTTTTCCTTCATCTGTTGAATCTCAAACATCTTCAGCTTAAAATATTCTTGGGGCAGCTGGTTGGCTCTGTCAGTGAAACACGCGACTCTTAATCTCAGGGTTGTGAATTAGAGCACCACACTGGGCGTAGAGTTTACTTAAGAAAGATAAATTAAAATTAAATTAAAAAACATTCTTTACATCAACTCTGGGGTTCTGAGTGGGTCCTCATACCACACAACTTGGTATTTGCTCAATATTTTTGAATGAATGAATGAACACAGGAAGGGTTAGGTAGGGAGGCTATTGCTTGATGGCTAAGTATGTGGCACAGGGATTAGGGCAGGAAATAAAGTCCAAATTCCCCCTTCTGGTGAAGAGGTTGCCCCATCCGGCCAAGCTGTGCTCCCTCCAGTCTCAGTGGCATATCTGAAGTTTATCAAAGGCTGGACCAACCAACTTGGTCACCTGGTAGCTTTGTGGATGTTCATCTGACATCTGTTGGGACTCAGGAGGCTTTGAGGCCAGAGCCACAGAGCAGTAGGTTTGGAACAAGAAGTCAGAAATTTAAAGTCTGCTACTCAGTTCATTGAGAGGGTTGACTTTTTCTTGGGAGAAATGGCAGAAAGAGTATCTGACAAGCATGGCTGCTGGCTCAAAAGGTGGGTAATAGTAGAAGGAAGACAACCAGTTCCTAAACAGGTCAGGGATCTGTGTTTAGACAAGGTTACCAGATCCTTAAAGACAGGCCCTTCCAGCTGGAGGATGAGATTGGGGGAGACTGGGTGTTGGGTGGGGGGCGATTAGCCAGTGATAAACACTCCTGGGCCTGTGGTTTGCTGATCAGCCCCTCAAGTCCTGCCCAATTTGGGGCTCTGCCTCTAGGCCTCCTTGGGTTTGATTTTGTTCAAAAGAAAACCACAGTCCAAACTGGAGTCACTTATGTTAAGGCCTCACATCAGTAAACCAAGACTTAATACCTAACCTAACTGCACTTTCAACCCTCCCCGGAATGTAACCTTTAACCAGCCAACATGGAATTTCCTGGTCAGCTCTAGGAAATTTACTGATAGACCCTTTCCAAGGAGGACAGCCTTGCCTAAAACAATGCATTCCTTGCTAATAGTTTCCTTTTTTCCTGTTCCCTCTCTGCCTTTAAAAAATCTGTCCTTCTCTATAACTTGACAGAGCTCCTTTCTACTTGCTAGATGTGATGCTGCCCAATTCATGAATCATTTAATAAACCCATTAGATCTTCAAATTTACTCGGGTTAATTTTTTTTTATTTAATTTAACTTATTTATTTGAAACAGAGAGCAAGAGAGAGAGACAGAGAGCAAGCACAAGCAAGGAGAATGGCAGGCAGGGGAGAGGCAGGCTCCCTGCTGAGCAAGGAGCTCAATAAAGGGCTCAATCCCAGGACCCCAGGATCATGACCAGAGCCGAAGGCAACCGCTTAACGACTGAGCCACCCAGGTGCCCCTGGATTTTTTTTTTTTTTTTTAACAATTTCCAGGGAAGAACTTGATGTTCTTCCGGAAATGGCCTCGCTCTGGTCTCTTTCATGAGATGGGTTGTCCAGATGTCCAGCTGGCCCACGTAGAAAGGCTTTGAGCAGAGCCCTTTAAAAATAGATTTTTCTAAAGCATTTCTTCCACATCCTTTTGACTCTGCAGACCAAAACCCAACCCAGATGTGGGCATGTTCCCCAGCAGATGAAAACGCCTAGGACCTCTCTGGGCCTGGGAGAAAACTGTACCGTATGTCACTGACCTCCTGGAAAGGAGAGGAGGCGGCGAACTTTACATGAAGAAAATAAATGTGCCTGAGTAGCAGCTTGATAAAGATCACCAGGCAGGTAAGATGTGAAGCTGGGGCTTGAATCCAGGTGCCAGGTCTAAATCTTTCTGCACAACCCCCGGCGGCCTGTCCCAGAGGAGCAGACAATCCCGGTGAGGAGACATCTCAGGGCGCCGCTCCACTATGAATAGAGCTTGGCTGGTTCTGAATGTTGGAGCTTCAGGTGTTCAGAGGAGGGGAAATTCGGCAGGGCGGAGGGAGTCTCCAGAGAAATCCGTGAGGACAGTGGTCAACTGAAGCCCCAGCCAAAGTATGGAAAATCACATAAAGGAACCTCAGAATTTGGCCCACCCCTTTGGTTTCAGTGAGAAAACACTTTTACGTTTTTCAACTGAAAGCATGTTTATTCGCCAGCCCTGGCCCCTGGCCCTTGGTCTCTGGCTTGGAAACAAAAGGGGGTTGTTTGGTCCCTGGGCCGGGATGTTTACTCGCAGATCATGATGTGTGTTCAGAGCATCTGGTTTGGGAAAGGGGGTGTGCACTTGGAGGGTGTGAGTGTGGGGCCGCCTCGATCCTCTGCTCAAGCCCACGTGATGCCTGCATTCACCAGTGCTGGAAAGCAGCGGGGGGCCGGGCCCCCCCTGGCCTCCCGTGCACTTGGAGGGTCATCGCAAACCAGCACCCTGGAGGTGGTGTAGACCTCAGAGGTCGCCTGTCCTCACTGTTCCTCTCCTACACTGTCCTCCTGACACATGCCCTTCGCTTCAGTCCCTTCCCGCACAGGGAGCCCACCGCCCATGAGGCGAGTCGGTCCCCTGTTGCATACATAGCTGCCATCACTGGGGAGCACTTCTCTCTCTCTCTCTCTCTCTTTAAAGATTATTTATTTATTTGACAGAGAGAGACACAACGAGAGAAGGAACACAAGCAGGGGGAGAGGGAGAGGGAGAAGCAGGCTTCCCGTGGAGCAGGGAGCCCGATGCGAGGCTCGATCCCAGGACCCTGGGACCATGACCTGAGCCGAAGGCAGACGCTTACTGACAGCCACCCAGGCGTCCCCCTGTCTCTCTATTTTGAAAAGATTTTAATTATTTATTTGACAGAGTGAGTGAGAGAGAGCACAAGCAAGGCGGGGGAGGTGGGGAGCAGGCAGAGGGAGAGGGAGAAGCAGGCTCCCGCCGAGCAGGGACCCTGCCGCGGGGCTCGAACCCAGGACCCTGGGATCATGACCCCAGCCGAAGGCAGACGCTTAACCGACTGAGCCACCCAGGCGCCCCCTCTCTCTCTTTAAAAAATACTTTTAAATGTAACATTGACACCCAGTGTTACATCAGTTTCAGGGGTACAACATAGTAAGTCCGCTTCTCACTACATTATGCTGGGCTCCCCACAAGTGCAGTCCTCACCTGTCACCACACAACATCATTACAGTATTGTTGACCATATTCTCTATTCGGTCCCTGTCATTCCTGTGACTTAAGCACTCCTCCTCTCATCTATAATCTGCTTTGCCGTCACCTCCCACACCCTGGATCTGGTTCTGCCCAAGGGGGATAGTCAAGTCATTCATTCCATAAATATTTTAGGGGTGCTTCCTTTCCTATTGCGGGGCACTGTGCCCAGGCCTTGCAGATAAGGAGCCCCGCGGGTGTGGATGAGATAAATGAGTGACAGGCAATTTGTTTCAATAAAAATGTCACCGACATCCACTTAGCTGCTCAGGCCAGAACCTGGGTGTCATCCTTGAGCCCTCTCTTGCCCAAGCCCATACATCCTGTCTACTGGAAAGTCTTGTCAGCTCCACTTCCAAAATCCTTCCAATATTTATCCTTTCCTTTACAACTCCCCCCACCACTCACCATCACCCAGCTCCTAGCAACCACCTTCCCTCCCCTGGACCACTGCCCTAGCCTCCTAGCTGGTCTCTGCGTCTCTCTCTTGTTTCTCTATAACCCATTCTCCACAGAGCAGCCAGAATCAACCTTTAGAAACAATGGCACTCTTCTTCCCAAAGTCCTTCAATGGAATTTTCTTTAATGTAAGTTTTTCCCAAAGTGCAAAGTGTATTCAAAACACACACCTTGAGGCATTGTCACATAGTGAACACACCTGTGTAGCTAGCTACCGGAACAAGATCCAGCCCCCAGGAGGCCCTCCTGTGCCTCGATCTGTCCCTAGCTCTCCAGCCAGAGTAACCGCTATTTCGACTTCTAAGCCGTTGGTTAGTTTGTCTTTCTATATACACAATTACAGAACATGTACTCTCTTACATTTGGTTTCTTGTTCTCAACATTTCATTTTCTGTGTGGTAAAGAGTGTGGATTTCAGTCTACGTGCAAAAGTAAATACATGAAATCTCTTGGAGGGGTATAGCCACATCGGAAGACTATTTGGAGGATCTACCATAGCCGAGTATGTGCATGCCTTGTGATCTAGCAACTCCTAGGTAAATATCCAACAGTTATGTGGGCATTTGTTCACAAGACGTACAAAGATGTTAATATCAGCCTCAAACTGGTAACCATGAGGAGAGCATTATTATTGCTCCATTTTACAGATGAGAAAATGGAGGCTCAGAGAGATTGAAGAACATCTAAGCCCATTCTTGCTGCTATAACAAAATACCAGAGACTGGGTAGCTTATAAACAAGGGAAGTTTCCTTCGCACAGTTCTTGAGGCCGGGAAGTCCAAGAGTAAGGCACCAGCAGATTCGGTGTCTAGCAAGGGCCTACTTTCAGGTTCATGACTGGTGCCTTCTCGCCGTGTCCGTAATGTGCTGGAAGGGGCAAAGGAGCTCTCTGGCCTCTTTTATGGGAGAGCTAATCCCATTCGTGAGGGCTCCACCCTCATGACCAAAGCACCTCCCCAAGTCCCACCTTCTATCACCATCACATTGGGCATTAGGTTTCAACATATGAATGGAAAGCAAAGAATTTGCCCAAGATCACCCACTTGGCATAATGCAGAATGAGGATTCAAATGCAGACAAGGCCCCACCAGGGCTCTGGTCTGTCTCTGCAGCCTCTCTGGGTTCTTCTCCCCTTACCCTTCGTCAGTCCTGATATGTGGGCCCTCATGCTCCTGACCAATCAGCTAGGCTTGTGCCTTTCTCAAGCCCTGCCCCCCTTTCAACATTTTAAAAATTTTAGAATAGTTTCATATTTATAGAAAATTTGCAAAGATGGTTCAAGAGTCCCTATCGATCTCTTACCCAGTTTTCCCTATTGTCAAAACCCTACCTCACCATGGCACATTTGTCACAACTAAGAAGCCAACATTGGCACATTATTATAGCCGAACCTCCATATTTTATTGGGATTTTGCTAGCTTTTCCATTATTGTCTTCTGTTCCAGGCTGGCATGCAGAATGCTGCATACACTTAGCATCATGTCTTCTCGTCTCCTCTGGCCTGGGACAATTTCTCAGACTTGCCTTGATAGTTTTGTGGAGTATTGGTCTAGGGTTTTGTAGAATGTCCTGAAACTTGGGTTTGTCTGTGGTTTTTCTAATTTTTCTAAAGGGTGATGGGTTCCTAGAAGGAAGACTACAGAGGTAAAGCCCACTTCTCATCCTATCATTGGGGGCAATGCAATCCACAGGACTTATCACTGATGCTGTTCTCCTTGATCACCTGGGGAAAGGAGGAGGTACCTTTTCTGAAACATGGTTCCACTGAAAAGTTACTATTCTTTCCGTCCTTCTGGTACTTTGGAAACAAGTCACTGAGCACAGTCCCTGTTCAAATGAGGGGAGGGCCAGTAAGCTCTAACTGCTAGAGGAGAGAGTAGCTACAAGATTATTTGCAATTCTTCTGTATTTGTTCATTCATTCATTCATTCATTCATTCATTCAATTATTTGTACTGCTATGGACTCATGGATATTTATTTAATACTTTGGGTTATAGTCCAATAGCACCTTATATCTTTTATTGCTTACCTTTTTCCCATTTTGGTGACTGGGAACTCTTTTAGCTTAGCTTTTTTATCTGTTTCACATGCCCTCATCCTTTTGTTTTTTAAAGCATTTTCTGGATGCCCCAGGTTCATCTTGTGTTCTCTCTGCCCTAGCCCTAGAATTGGCCATTTCTCCAAGGAGCCCTGATTCCTTTTATTGGAAACATGTAATACAGACCAAGGTCTGAGCACTGGGCTGTCGCTGCTTCTAGTTCCCGTTAGCAGACAGAGCTAGGAAACATGCACACGCATTCTAACCTCTGTGTACGCACATATACACACACCTACGCGTATATATACACTTATCCGTAGTTATTTCTGCACCTGTCATCTGTATCTAAATGAAGATGAGCAGGAATGCACACTGACGTCTCTGACAAACCCAGGATTGTGTGCTTTGGTCCAGCCTCCCTCCTTGCTTCCCTCTAACTTCCCTCTCCAGCAGTGAGAATCCCGATGCCTCCCATCCATCAGTCACTTCCTTGTCTCAGGTCAGGGTGCAGGCACACGCAATTTCAGAATTGTTAACCCATATCCCCGTGAGGAACAACTGGGCTGCCTCTGGGACTCAGCAGTTATATACAGTTCCTTTTGTCTTTAGCCTTATGGTTTCTGGTTCAAACACTGTTTCCCAAAGTTATTTAGGTCAATTCCTCTCCACACCCCTCCCTGCCGCACCCCAGCCCCCCCACCCCAAACCCCACTGCTTACAGTGCAGTTATTTATACATTTAGATTCTTTTGTCACAGTCTGGAGTCTTCCAACATTCTGGATGATTTTTTAAAAAAAGAGTTTATTTATTTGACAGAGAGAGAGAGAGAGAGAGAGCACAAGCTGGGGGAGCGGCAGGCAGAGGGAGAGGGAGAAGCAGGCTCTCCGCTGAGGGATGCAGGCTCCATCCCAGGACCCTGGGATCACGACCCGAGCTGAAGGCAGATGCTTAACTGACTGAGCCACCCAGGCGCCCCTCTTGATGATTTTTTTAAATGTGCATATGTTAAAGCTCAATCTTTGGGCTGTCAATTTCTACCCATTTGGCAGTTGCTTAGCATTCTGTATCTACCACTTCAGGATCCTGCAGGATAATCCCATCATCTAAAATTCCCCCAGTCCACCCCTCTGCAATTAACCACCTACCCCTTCCCCAAACCCCTGTCAACCGCTCATCTGTTTTTCTCGCCCCCACAGTTTTGCTTTTCCCAGAATGTCATGTAAATACAATCACACAACATGTAGTTGTTTTGATCTGTGTTCTTTCACCTAGCAAAATGCATTTAAGGTTTCTTCATGTTGATGTGTGAATCAATAGCTCTGTCCTTTTATCACAGAACAGGATCCCATTGTATGGGTGTTCCACAGTTTATCCATTCACCTACTGAAAGACAACGTGGTTGCATCCAGTTTTTGATGATGATGAACAAAGCTGTGGTATACATTGGTTTTTCAGCAAATAGGTTTTGGTGTTACCTGAAGTTTTAATTCTCTTAGGTAAATTACCTAGGAGTACGATTGCTTTGGGGTCAGATGGCAATTCTATGTTTAACTTTGTAAGAAGCTGCCAACCCCGGGGCACCTGGGTGGCTCAGTTGGTTAAGCGACTGCCTTCGGCTCAGGTCATGATCTTGGAGTCCCGGGATCGAGTCCCACATCGGGCTCCCTGCTCAGCAGGGAGTCTGCTTCTCCCTCTGACCCTCTCCCCTCTCATGCTCTCTCTCTATCTCATTCTGCCTCTCAAATAAATAAGTAAAAAATCTTAAAAAAAAAAAACTTAAAAAAAAAAAAAAAAAAAAAAAAGCTGCCAACCTGTCTTCCAAAGTGGTTGCACCACTGTGCATTCCTCACCAGCAATGAACGAGCATTTGGCATGGTCAGGTTTTCTGGATTTTAGCCATTCCAATAGGTAGGCAGTGATATTTAATAGTTCTTTGCATTTTTATTTCTTTAATGGAAAATTATGTTGAGCATGTCTTCATAGGCTTATTTGCCATCCATAGGTCTTTTTTTTTTTTTTGCCTGTTTAGCTCTTTCGTCCATTTAAAAATTTTTAAATGTAAATTTTAAATTTAAAAAATGCGTGTTTTCTTATTTTGAGTTTTGAGTTTTAAGATTTCTTTATTTATTCTGGATACATGTTCTTTATTAGATATGTGATTTGCAAATATTTTCTATCAGTTTGCGGCTTGTCTGTTAATTCTTTTACTGGTGTCTTTCACAGAGCAAAGGGTCTACTTTTGAGAAAGTCCAATTATATCGATTTTTTTCTCGTGGATCCTGCTTTTGGTATTGTATGTATGTAAAACTCATCCCCAAACCAAAGATCATGCAGATTTTCTTCTGTTTTCTTCCAGAAGTTTTATAGTTTTGGGTCTTACAGTTAGGCCTATGATCCATTTTGGGTTAAGTTTTGTACAAGGTATGAAGCTTGTTTTCAACTTGATTTTGGGGTGCACGGACATCCAATTGTTTCAACGCTATCTGTTGCCAAGATTCTTTCTCCACTAAATTGCACAGCTCCTTTGTCAAAACTCAGTGGACTTTGTTGGTGTTGGTCCGTTTCTGAGCTCTCGGTTCTGTTCCTTTTGCAAAACTTTTGCCTCCTCAGATCCTTGTAAGGCTGGCTTCTTACGGTTCAGGGTCTCAGTGGGAATGTTACCTTTTCAGATGAGGCTTTGCTAATCACCCATCTAAACTGGTCCCCTTTCTCTCCTCCGTGTTATGTCACACAATCATGTCCTGTCATCTCTGGAGAACTTGCTAGCACCTGAAATAGATCCTTTTTCTCTCTTTTTAAATTGAGGTATACTTGGGGCACCTGGCTGGCTCAGTCAGGAGAGCACGTGACTCTTGATCTCTGGGTTGTGAGTTTGAGCCCCACATTGGGTGTAGCAATTACTTAAATAAATAAACTTAAAAACATAAATTGAGGTATACTTGACATGTAACATCATATTAATGATCTTTCCTTACCTATGTAAGGCCCCTGTGGACAGCTGTTCCCTTAGTGCCTGGAATGGTGCTTGGCTCAGGGTTGGTGGAATAAAATAATGATTCAATTCTCTTTTTAAATTTTATTATTTATATATTTACTTATTTATTTAGTAAACTCTACCCCAACATAGGGCTCGAACTCATGACCCCAAGATCAAGAGTCACATGCTCGCACACTGACTGAGCCAGTCAGGTGCCCCACTCTCTAACTCTTTTAAAATTAATTTTTTGGGGCGCTCAGGTCATGATCCTGGAGTCACAAGATCAAGTCCTCCATAGGGCTCCCTGCTCAGCAGGGAGTCTGCTTCTCCCTCTGACCCTCCCCTGTCTCGTGTTCTCTCTCTCATTCTCGCTCAAATAAATAAATAAAATCTTAAAAAAATAAATTTTTTTATCGTGGTAAAAAATGCAAATGCAATTTACCATCTAAATCATCTTTAAGTATACAGTTCAAGAGGGTCAGTTATGTTTGTGCCATGGTGGAGCAGAATCTCCAGAACTTCTTCGTCTTGCAGAACTGAAACTCTGCCCCGCTTCAAGAGGAGCTGCCCTTTCCCCCCACACCCCAGCACCTGGCAACCACCATTCCACTTTTTCTTTCTATAAATTTGACTATATTTTTTTCAAGGTTTTGTTTTTAACTATCTCTACATCCAACATGGGGCTCGAACCTACAACCCCAAGATCAAGAGTCACATGCTCCTCGCACGGAGCCAGCCAGGTGCCCCTCTATGAATTTGGCTACTTTAGATACTTCATATAAGCGGAATCATGGGATTATACACTTTTTGTCTGTTTGCGACTCAATTCTCTCTCGACTGTTGTTTCTGCGTGTCTCCGTGTGAGGCGATTTTTACCTAGGTGTGCTGTTGGTGAGTTCAGAGGGACGGAGGCTGTGGACAGGCACTCTGCTTGGCCAATGCACATTCTTTCACCTGCAAACTTACACATCCTTTTCATTTGTTAAAACAACACTGTGCTGTGTCTTAGCATGTTTGTTTAGCTCTTCACCTCTGGGCATTTTGGACTGTTATCAATTTTTCAGAACCATAAATAGTGGTACCATGTGCATCTTTGTACATTGCTTTTTATTTGGGTAATTTCCTTCCAGTGAATTTGCCCAAAGCAGAATACAAGGTCAAGTTTTGTAGGTCTTGCTACAGTCAGTGATTCAGATGCTGAATCAACTTGTAGTTCCACCAATTAGGTGTAAATGTTTATTTCCCTCCTCACAGCCCCATCAACTTCGAGTTTTGTCAATTTAATGGAATTTTTGTTAAGTTTCTGGAAGACAGAGTATGATCTCTGATTGTGTAGGGGTATGAGTAATTAAAAAATAAAAGCATACCTGGTTTCCTATCATATACATGAACAAAATCTGAAGCTTTTAAGTGGACAACTGTTTCAGATGATCATGGTACGACCATCTTGTAATCCTGGGATGCTCTAGTACTGGGTAAGAAGTGTTCAGGCCAAGGAGCTACTAGCCCACTGAACTCTAGAAGGGTCAGATCATATAAGAAAATCCCCTCCTTCTCTATCCTTTCTTTACCTGTTAAAACCCCCTGTCCCCTTGTGGTCCCAAGGCTTAGGTCTTTTGTCTTTTTCCTCATTGAGTCTAGCCAGTGGTTCTCTTATTAGTTTCACATTAGCCTCATCTGGGGAGCTTTAAAAAAATACTCATTCCTAGGCTCCACAGGGATTGAGACTTATTTGCCTTGGAATGTATCCTGGTCATCTGTATTTTTATAAAAATCTTCCCAAGTGACACTAATGTGCAGTGAGGGTTTCCAGCCAATGCTCACAACAGTTACTGCTTAATAAATGCTTGTTGAGTGACTTACTGATTTGAGACAGATTTCTGAAGAGTTGTATTCTTTTTTATTGAGATATAATTCACACAACATAAAATCCATCCTTTTAGAATGAGAAGTTCCGTGGTTTTTAGCATACTCACCAAGTTATGGAACCATCATCACTATTAAATTTCAGGACGTCTTCATCACCCCCAGAAGAAATCCCGCACCCATGAACCATGACTTCTCATTCTGCCCTCACCCCAGCCCCTGACAGCCACTCATCGACTTACTATCTTTATAGATTTGCCTGTTCTGGAATTTCATATAAATGGAATCATGGCCTTGTGCGTCTGGCTTCTTTGACTTAGCATCATGTTTCCAGGGTTCAGCCATGTTGCAGCGAGTATTGGATCTTCATTTATTTTTATGGCTGAATAATAGTCCATTGGATGGATATACTACTTGGTTTATCCATCCATCAGCTGCTGGACATTTGGGTGGTTTCCAGTTGCTGGCTATTAATGCTGTTATGAACGTTCATGTGTAAGCTTTTGTATGAACATATGCTTTCAGTTTTCTTGGGTATACATCTAGGAGTAGAATTGCTGGGTCATATGATAACTCTCTACTTAACCTTTTGAGAAGCCGCCACGCTAGTTTTCAGTGTCTGCACCATTTTACAATCCCATGAGTAATGTGTGAAGGTTCCAATTTCTCTACATCCTCACTAACACTTGTTATGATGTTTTTTTGATTATAGCCATCCTAGTGGGTGTGTGAAGTGGTATCTCATGTGGTTTTGATTTTGATTTCCATTTTCCTGATGACTAATAATGTTAAGCATCTTTTCATGTGCTTATTGGCTATTTGTATATCTTCTTTGGAGGAAGATCTATCCAGATTCTTCGCCCATTTTAAAACAGGGTTGTCCTTTGTTGTTGAGTTACGAGTTATTAATATTCCAGTATTCTGAATTTTAGGGCCTTATCGGTCATGTGATCTGCAAATATTGCCTCTCATTTTGTGGCTTGTCTTCTTGCCTTTTTGATAGTGTCCTTGGAAGTATAAAAATTTTAAATTTTGATACAGTTCAATTAATCTACTCTTCAATCAATCTACTCTTTCCTTTGGTTGTGTGTGTGTGTTTGGTGTCAGGTCTAAGAGACCACGCCTAATCTAAGGTCACAACGATTTGTACCTGTTCTTTTCCAAGAGTTTTATAGTTTTAGCTCTTATATTTACATCTTTGATCTATTTGGGGTTAATTTTTATATAAAGTGTGGAAGTCCAACTTTATTTTTTTGTGATTATCCAGTCATTCTAGCATAATTTGTTGAAAAAATTGCTCTTACCCCACTGAATTGTCTTGGCACTTTTGTTGAAAATCAACTGGCCGTGGATGTATGGATTTACTTTTGGATTCTTAATTCTATTCATTGATCCATATGTCTATCCTTATGCCAGTACCACATGGTCTTGCTTAATGTAGCTCTGTAGTACGTCTTGAAATTGGAAAATAGAAGTCTTCCAAACTTTTTTTTCCCTACAAGATTGCTTTAGAGATTCTCGGTTCTATCCATTTCCATATTAAGTCTAGGATCAGCTTGTTAACTTCTGAAAAAGGACAGCTGAAATCTTGATAGGGATTGTGTTGATCTTATACCAATTTGGGGATTATTGCCATCTTAACAAGATAAGTCTTCCAAGAACAAGTCATCCATGAACAAGGATGACTTTCCATTTATTTAGGTCTTTAATTTCTTTCAGTGATGTTTTGTAGTGTTCAGTGTACAAGTCTTGCACTTTAAATTTATTCCTAAGTATTTTATTCCTTTTGATGCTATTATAAATGAAATTATTCTTTTTCTTTAAAGATTTTATTTATGTATTTGAGAGAGAGAGATGATAAAAAGAGTCATTTAGATAAAAGTCAATGTGACCAGCAAGTCTCTCCCCACCCTGGTCCCCTGGTTTCCTTCCCCTTAGGCAACCACTATGCTCATTTCCTGGGAGGCTGTCTACAGCTGCTTGCCCGCCAGAAGGGCAGAGGTGAATAGTTGCTCTGGAGACGGTATAGCCTGCTAATCCTAAAATATTTTCTATCTGACCCTTTACAGAAAAGGTTTGTTGATTCCCTTTTTAGTCCTTTATCCTTTCAAAGGATGCTGCTATGGTACGCTAGGACATCTTTGTATATGCGTCATTTTACACAGTGAATTTGGATGGCAGGAATGCTCTTAAGTGCAATGGCTAGGTCTTAGGGTCTCCGTCTCGGTCACTCTGGTAGGTATTACCAAGTAGCTCTCCGGAGAAGTTGAAGCAATTTAGACTCCCTCCGACAATGCATGCTTGGGCCTGCTTCCCACAGCCTCGCATTAACAGTGCGCTAATAATTCGACACTTGCCAATCTGATAAGTGAAACCTGGCCTGACTGTACTTTTAATTTGCATTTTTCTCATTATGGATAAGGGCTAAGCATCTTAAGTCTAAAATTTAAAAAAACCGAAACACCGAACAACTCTTCCCGAGGCCTTCCCGGTCCAATCGACTCAGGACTCGGGGGCCTGATCACCGGCTCCCCGCGGGACGCGGGGCGTGGCGGCGGGAGGCGGGAGGTGGGGGCGCGGACCCCCCGCTGCCCCCCTTCCCTGGCTGGCCGCGGAGCCCCGCCTCGGGTCCGCCTCCCGAGGGCCTGGGCGGAGCTCGCAGGCCGGGGGCGGTGCTGTGCTGCCTGATTTATTCCCGTCCAGGAGCCGGAGTGAGAGCCCCGCCGTGTGCACGGCCCGAGCACCCGCTCCCGCGTCCCCACGGCATGCCGGGCCCCCGCCTGCTGGCCGCGCTCTGCGGCGCGCTCCTCTGCGCCTCGGGACTCTTCGCCGCCTCCGGTGAGTCGATCGCACCGCCCTCTGGCCCTCGCCCCTCCTCTCCGCGCCGCTCGGAAGTTCGCCGCGGCGCCCTCCCTCCACCACCACTGTTTACAAACTTGGCCCAAAAGCCGGGGCCGTGCGGAGGGGCGACTTCTCCGGCTGCGCCCCGGCCGGACATGGGGATGCGCTCGGCCTCTCCTGCGGTCTCCGCGCTCGGGCGTTCTGGATGGTGATAGAGGCTTGAGAGTGGGGCGGGGACTCGGGACACCGGGTGACAGCCCCACGGCCCCCAGGGATGGGGCTTACACATAACAAAGGAATCTGCTGTGTCGGGCCTCTCTTTTCCCATCTGTAAAATGAGGCCATTGAACTGTGCCCGACTCTGGCGCGTCTTCCACCTGGAAGTTAATAGGACTCTTGTATTGACAAGCCTTGTCCAGCCAACTTTCCCTGGCTACTCCCTCGCAAGCTCTGGTCATTGGAGTTTTGCATCCCGGCTTGTAGGTGTCTGGTGGGATGAGCGAGGGCCGGGAAGGCGGAGGAAGGCGGAGGAAGGGGATGGGGCTCTGGGTGGGGCCCAGGACGGGGTGGGGGAGGGGGGCAAGAGCCTGGGGAGGGACTTGGAGAGGGCCGCCCCTGGGCTGGTGGCTTCGACTCCCTCCCGCGGCCTTGGCGTGCCGCTGTATCTTCCTCGCTCCTCCTCCCCCGCGGAGGAGGCCTCCCGCGCACAGCTGGGCCTCCGGCGGGCTGGTCCTGGGGATGCCCCATTTCTTCACCGTGGGGCCCACACAGCCTGTCGCCTCCAGGGCTTTGAAGAGGTACCCGTGGTCGGCGCGCTTCGGGCACCCCCTCCCTCATTTTCTCAAAGAAAGCAGGGGTGAGGGGGTCAAAGCTGAGCCCTGGCGCTGTCTTCCTGCCACAGTCCGACCCCCAGGCCTGGAGCCAGAACCTCAAGCTCGCGCACACTTGGGGACACGCAGCTGGTGGCTGTCCAGCGACCCTGAGACCCAGCTGGGTCTTTGAAGTCCCTTTCCACTCCTCTCTGTCCCCACAACTTGAGCCCTGGCTAAATGTTCCTGGGAAAATCACCCACAAAGGCAGGACTCTGAAATTGCCAAGGTGGTTTTGTAGAGGGTGATCTGGCTTTTCCTGAAAAGGGAAAAGTACCAGGACTGTTGTGTGCAGGTGAGTCAGCCTAAGACCTGTGCTGGCGGAGGGGGGTAGAGGCCACCTTTCCCTGTCCTGAAAGTGGACCGCTCTGCCCTGGAGCAGAATGGAGAGAGGGTGCGGTTGGTTGGGGAGAAGGGGAGTTGGGTTTTGTTGGGACAGGAGCCCAGGACTCTGGTCATTCCCAAGGCTCTGTCTGTGGCAGTGCCCGCAGCCTGCCAGGTCAGGGGAGGGGATTAACCTGCTATTTAAAGCCAGTGACTAATAGCTCATTGGGAGCCGCCTGCCTTAAGCTCCCAGGCGCGGCCCAGGCGGTGCTCAGAGAACTCTAGTGCTCATTAACGGTGTTCGCTGTTCCTTCTGCTCCCTTCTCCGGAGCTGGCCCAGCTCTCTGGAGCTTTGGGATTTCAGGAGCCGCCCCCCCACCTCCCCCAGCCTGGGATGGCATGACTCTATGGGGAGGAAAAGCGATTTCTCATGTCTTACCCCACATGATGGGCTAGGCCCTTCTGGGATGCGAAGGTCAGCTAGGAGATCCCCTACCCGCCTGCTGGCCTGGTGGGGTGCACTAATAGCTCACATCTGCCCCCCAGCTCCCCCCAGCCCAAAGCGGTGTGGTCCTCTGCAGCCCTCCTCCTCTGTCTGCGGGGGTTCTCAAATCTGCCTTCCTCGTCACCTGAATTCCTCCTCACCAGGAGGCCCGTGCAGCCACTTACCTGAGTCACTCCTGTCAGATTCCTACCCGGGAGCCCTAGGGATCTTTGTGTAGCCCCAGGACACCTCCCTGCCCCAGGGGAGCCCATCCACAGCTCTGCAGAGGGCCTTTTCTCCATATTCTCCTTCCCAGAATGGGAAATGGCTTCCCCACTCCCACCTCACCCGTGAGAATCTCTGATTTTTTTTTTTCTTTTTTCCCCTGGTGGACAATGGTGGGCAGCTGAAGGAAGGTTAAGGGTCTGCAGGATGGAAAGTCTGAGCTTGTCATTCCTAAGGTCCCTGCGGGTCTGGCCCCTACCTACCCTTTCTACTCTGTCGTCCTGTTCTCCAGCTTGCCATGGCCCTGTGCTCCTGCCCTTCTTTAGAATGTTCTTCCCTCACTCCCCATTCGGGCACACTCCACTCCATCTCTTAGACCCAGCTCACCTGTCCCCGCTGCAAAACTTCCAACTCTGGCAGAAACCATACTTCCAGTGGCCCTTCATGCAGGCTTCCGTCAGAGCTGATGATGCCTCTTCATCACCCAGTGACTGTCCCCCTCTTTCCAGTGGTTTCTTGAGGCCTGGACCACACCTGGTTCCCCTGTCTCAGCGACCCAGCCTGCACATGGTAGCCCCCCCCCCCGCCGCCCCCAGTATTTACTGAATGAATGACTTGCTCTTCTTGAGTCTGAGCTGGTGACATTGCAGGTGACTTCTGTGACTCTAGCCAGTGCCTGAATGGTGGCACCTGCTTATTGGGCCAGGACAACACCCCCTTCTACTGCCTCTGCCCCGAAGGCTTCACGGGACTGATCTGCAATGAGACAGAGAAAGGTATCTGCCCTGGGCCCTGCGTCCCTCTCCACACCCAGCTCCCAGCTGCAGCCCTGGCTGCTGGGCCCAGTTCATCCCTGAGTGGGTGGTGGTCCCCGGCACCTCTCCCGTGGTGGTCAGCCAGAATTTCTCTGGAAACTCCCTGTGCACTTGGAAAGCCCGGTGCTTCCCTCACTGGGACTGATTCGCCTGCATCTGACCCTTTTTGGTGCCAGGCTGGCCCAGGCTCCCGTTTGGCAGAGGAGGGAGGGAGGGGATGGCAGGGGGAGGCAGGGAGGGGATGGCAGGGGGAGGCGGGCAGGGGGCTGAGTTTGCGCAGAGGGTCCTTTTGGGGCATCCGCTGCTGCCTGTCTCTGTCCCCAGCTCCTTCCTGCTACCTTGCCCAGCTTACCTGCCTCTCCATCCCTAGGTCCTTGTTTTCCAAACCCCTGCTACAATGATGCCGAATGCCAGGTGATTGGCGACTTGTACAGAGGGGATGTTTTCACCCAGTATGTCTGCAAGTGTCCTCACGGTTATACAGGTGTCCACTGTGAGACCAGTGAGTATCTGGGGGTGCCTGCTCTGATGGGGGAGGTCCTGAGCAGCCCAGGCCGTGTGCTGGCCTCATTCCCTGCCTCAGGACGTCCTTTGGTAGGTTGAGGGTAGGACAAAGCGTTAGTTAGCGGTTCTGTTGTCCTGGACTAGTCCCTGCTTGGCCTTCTGTCCTCAGACTGCTGGCCAGGCCTGATGTCGCTGCAGGGGAGTGAAGGGTGGTGGTGGCCCCAGAGGTCAGAGAGTTCTGCTGCCTGGGTCACCATGAACCAGACACACAACATGAGGGTTAGGTCCTGAGAGTTTCTACCAAGAGGGGAAAACAAACACATTCTTAATCTTAGGGCCCAGGAGGTCAGTAAGTAGGGCTGGGGCCTTGGAGTCTGACAGTTCCTGGCCCAAGTTTGACTGCGGCCTCATCACAGAGCTCAGGGAGGAGGGAGAGGCCTGGGCAGGCTGGGCCGTCCCCTCATGGTCAGGCGGTCAGAGGCCCGGCGTGTGCAGAGGGGCTGACCTGCCTGGTCTGCCTGGTTATCCACTCAGCCACAGAATGGCCCTGGGTGGGTGCCCAGCCTCCAGTGCTGGCGGTGGCTGTCCACGCTGTCCTCCCTCCTGGCCCAGCTGGAGTCCCTCCCACCAAGCTGGGATTAGTCCTTGCCTGCTATGGGCGGGCGCCTGAGTCCGCATCTTCAGGGCGTCCAGCTTCTTTGGTCCAGTGGGTCTGCCACTAAGCATCTTGGGCAGGGGCAGACGGTCCCCCTTCAGGCAGATGTGGGGATGCTTTCTGAGGTTTGTGGATCTGCAGAAGGAGGAGGGGGTGCTGGGCCAGCTGGGTGGGCGCTGGGGCCTGGGGGAGAGCACCTCAGAGGCGGCGGCATGGAGGGCCTGTCCCTTGGGCTCGGGGCGGAGGCCAATGTCTTTTGAGATCCTGAGTGGAGGAATGTGTGCATGTGTGTGTGTGTGTGTGCGTGTCTGTAGTTGGGGGGTCACTAAGGCAGACAGCCCTGGGTGGGGCCAGGTGTGCCCACTAATTACTGTGTGGGGAGCCAAGGTAACCATGGGTGTGCTCGAGTTGGAATTACCCGCCTAGCCTTCAGCTTTGCTGCCTGGGGTCTGCCCCAGGTTGGATGAGGCAGCTCCTGAGGCAGAAGGCAGGAGGCAGCCAAAAAGGGGGGAGAGCCCCCAGAGGGACCATTGCAGCCCCTCCTTGTTAGGTGGTGTGTTGCCTTGGAGCCCACAAGGACCCCAAAGAATGCACAGTGGGGTCCCTTAGAGTGTGAACATGTGAGGTGTGAGGACCTGGTTGCCAATCCTGGCTCAGGCCCTGGCCAGTTCTGATCTTGGCTGCATGGCTACACTTTCCCGGCAAGAGTGGCCTAGCACCAAGCTCAGCATGAACCTGGGCTGTTGTAGCAAGAATAGATCTATCCCTGGCTTCTCTGCATGGGGCATCTCTGGGGGATGAGAAGGGCTCGGTCCCCTAGGACCACATCCCTGGGGTAATGGTGAAGGTGATGGCCCCTTGGCCAGGGGCAACTTGGCAGATGGCTGGTTTAAGACCAATAGTTGGAAGGAGCAAAAAGTAGGAGAGAAAATGGAATGGTATTCACGCCACACCCAGAAAAGTCCTGCCAGTGGGGTTGTAGAAAGGTCTGGGCAGATTTGCTTATTGCCTTTTTTTTCCAAAGATTTTATTTATTTATTTATTTGACAGAGAGAGACCTCAAGTGGGGGGAGGGGCAGAGGGAGAAGCAGACTCCCTGCTGAGAAGGGAGCCCAATGCAGGGCTCCATCCCAGCACCCTGAGATCATGACCTGAGCTAAAGGCAGATGCTTAACTGACTGAGCCACCCAGGCGCCCCATGATTTGCTTATTGCTTTGTGTCCAGTACAAGTACTGGTCACTGCCAACTGGGGTGCCCCTTCTCCCAAAGCCGTCCTGGGGAAGCCAGGGGTTGGGCTGGATATGATGGTCCTCCTGGTGGGCTGAGGACACTGAAGAGCAGGTCACACTGGAATTCCCTCCCACCAGTCCGTCCCTGCCCCCCCACGCCCACCCCACTGGTGCTGCTTGACGCCCTGTGAAAACGAGACCATCTACCACAGCCTCACAGGAGATTCTGGCTGCCAGTCCCAGCAGTGCCATGGGTGCCGGCCTGGCCTGGAACCTTCGGGCAGCCCTGGGTCCCAACCCCCCATGGCTGTCTGGCCCCCCCACCCCCCTCCTCACCATGCACCTTTTCTTGGGCCCTGAGAGTCCTTTCCTGGTCTCTGCTCTGGGTCTCGGCAGAGGCCACACTATGTTATTTTTTGGTCCTCTGGGGTCCGCGTGCTTGGGTGGCCGCCTGACTGCCACCTCCCCCCTCTCCCCCTACCCCTGCAGCCTGCGCCATGCCGCTGGGCATGGAGACGGGCGCCATTTCCGACGCACAGATCGCTGCTTCATCTGTGCACTTGGGCTTCATGGGTTTACAGCGCTGGGCCCCTGAGCTGGCCCGTCTGCACCGCACGGGCATTGTCAATGCTTGGACGGCCAGCAACTATGATAAGAACCCCTGGATCCAGGTATGGAAAGAATGGCTCTGGGGTGGGCAGAGTGGTGGGAGGGGACAAGGTGAGGGGAGTATGCCTGCATTTGGGGGGGTCATAACCGAGGTCCAGGTAGCAAGGTCGTGGGTTCCCATAGGTGAAGTATCTGTAAGTGGAGGGCAGTCTTGCGGGGGGCGGGCGGGCGGGGGGGTGTTCCTGGAGTGGTGGGGCTGGATGAGGAGGAGCAGACCCCAGGCTGTGGAGGGGCTCTTTGCACTGGATGAAGCCTTTGGGGGCCTCGTCCCTCTTTGTGTGCTTCCCTGAGCACTGGGCCCAAAGCTCTGAGAGGTCCCGATGAGAAAGCCCCCCCTTCTTTCTAGGTAGGGAGGGTGGAGGGAGTCTAAAGAACCCAGGCGATAAGGGTACTGACCTCCCTCCTGGGGTCCAGGTGAACCTGATGCGGAAGATGCGGGTGACGGGCGTGGTGACACAGGGCGCCAGCCGCGCCGGCAGTGCCGAGTACCTGAAGACCTTCAAGGTGGCCTACAGCGTCAACGGACGCAAGTTCCAGTTTATCCAGAGTGCAGAGGGGACAGGAGACAAGGTGAGGGCTCTAAAGAACGGCTGTGGTCTGCACCCTCTGGGGCTCCAGAGCTATTTGAGGGCTCCCAATGGAGTGAGGGTACGCTGGATGATTAGCCATGTGGTGGGTCATCAGTTGCCTCTTGGTTCCCAGAATTTGGGAAACCCACATCATGCCCATGTTCTGTGGTTACAAGTGATATAGCTCCTACTTTATAGATGAGAATAATGAAACTCAGAAAGGTTCAATGACCTGTTGAGGGTGGCTGTAGTGGTGGAGGTTGGATGCATTCTGAGCATTCAGGGCTACCATGTACGTTGTGCAGGTTGTATACTGCTCAAGGATGTCATTACTAAGTGAGCACCATGCATGATGTGGATGTCACAGGTTTGTGTACTTCTGCCTGTGGGGTAATTAGTATAATAAAGTGTCTTGAGAAAGGAGTGCCTTTTCCTAATTCGCAGAGGCACCCTATAGACGATGGGTGGCCCTGTGTGAAAGACGGGTTTGTGCCCACGCCCCATGATGACCAAGAAGGGTGTGAAAGGGGAATCTGTGTTGAGGGCTGTGGGTGGCCAGAGGAAGAACTGACCCCCTGCTGGCTCTGCTAAGCCCCATCTCTGCCTCCCAGGCCTGGCGAGGGAGGTGAGGCAACCCCAGGAAGCTGGACTGCCTGCACTGACCCATTCCTCCAATCGGCTTTCCTCCTAGGTATTTGTGGGTAACATGGACAACAGTGGCCTGAAAGTCAACCTGTTTGACTTCCCTCTGGAGGTGCAGTACGTGAGGTTGGTGCCCATCATCTGCCACCGGGGCTGCACCCTCCGCTTTGAGCTCCTTGGCTGTGAGCTGAATGGTGAGTAGAGGGGGGCTGTGGTCAATGCTAAGAAATGGGCTTCTTTGCCTGCTTCCTTCTCAGCCAGGCTGAGCTGGGTGGGACGGCAGCAAGGTGGGGGACCTGGGCTTCCACAAGAGATGCCCATGGGAGGGATCACCTGGCTCTGAGAGCGCTTGCCTCCATGTTTGTGATCTGCCAACCCTTGGCATTTAGGTTGGTGGGAGAAAAAAAAAAAGACACCCTTTGAGTTGTCAAAGTATTTTCTGTTATTCTGATTGGTTCCTTGAGCTTCTAGAACATGTAGCATGAGTTCTGTTTTATGGATGTCAACTCCATGAGGTCAGGGAGTTTGTTTTCTTCACGGCTGTAGTCCCAGTGCCTAGAAGAGTGCCTGGATTGTAGATGTTCAATACACATTTAATGAACGAGTGAATGAATACAGAAAGGGAGGCCCCGATAAATTATTTATCAAGTGCACACAAGCTGGTAGGTATTAAAACTTGGTCTAAATCCCTGGGCTTTTGACACCCACCCACTTAGTGCTTCTCTCCCCCCGCCCCCCCAGACCTCCTGTGACTCATCATTCAAGAGAAAGGTGGGGACTTCTAGAGTCCTAGGGCTGGAGCTGATGCCTTTCTGCTGCCCTTTCCAGACAGAGTCCCAGATGGAGGGATGGTGGGGGGCACCAGAAAGAGACCGGTTTTCTGATGAGCCAGGAAAAAGTCATCACTGGCCATGTCAGGCTGCAGGGGCTGGGCTGAGCAACTTTGTCTCAGCCCGCGGCTCTCCCGGGGTTATTTCCCTCTCTTGGCAGCCACAGCGCCACCTGCTGGCCGCTGGCGGAACTGTAGGGCTCGCTAGGCAGAGCTGCAGAGCCAAAAGGTGGCT
The DNA here is from genome assembly GCF_003265705.2 of Callorhinus ursinus. Taxonomy (NCBI): domain Eukaryota; kingdom Metazoa; phylum Chordata; class Mammalia; order Carnivora; family Otariidae; genus Callorhinus; species Callorhinus ursinus. The sequence goes on from NW_027397107.1 coordinate 6,670,101, forward strand.
CTCTGCCTTTCTTGTCTTACTCAAGACCCGTCCTTTTAAAGTGTGAATTTAAGTCATCGCATTTCCTCTCCCAGGGTCATTGCCTTTTTGAGCCTTATTGTTTAAATGGGGAGTTACAGACTGCCTTCTGCTAAAAGGAGATTTAAGCTACTGGTACAGCGCAGGTCTGGGGGCTCTGCAGCCTTTGGCTATTAAAGTTGCCTGCATGGTTCATGGTCCTATCCCAGCTGGCTCCCTCCTGGGCCAAGAGACGGCGAGCCTGGCAAGCTGTGCAGCTGTCCTGTCTGCTTTCCTCAAGATCTGGATCTTCTCCTTTCCCTAATCGGCATTCCAGCGGGCTGGTGAAAGTGTTGGTGTGTGCATGTATATACACGTGTGTGTGGGTGTGTGCACATGTGTGGTGCTGAGGTCTGGGCATGAGGACTCCCCTGTTGGGATGGCTTTTGAGTGGAGGCTTGAATGACAGAGCAAGCCACATGAAGAACTTGGAAAGAGCATTCCAGGCATGTGAGGAGCTGGCAAGTGCAAAGGCCCTGGGGCATGCTGAAGGATAGAAGGCTGGCCAGTGGGGCTGGAGCCTAGAGAGTGAGGGGCAGCTTGCTGGATGGTGAGGCTGGAGAGGTGGATGGAGCCAGACGAGTTGGGCTGTATGGATCATTTTAAGGATTCAGATCTTTATCCTCAGAATAAGGGGCAGCCATGTGGGGGTAGGGGGAGTGCTAATATGACAGGATTGGGGTGTGTCTAGAAGGGGTCCCTTAGGCTGTGTGGGGGGAATGGGGGCAGAGGGCCATCACGGGTGAGGGGAGTCCTGTGGGACGATAAGGTGGCTTGGGTCAGGGTGGGAGACGGGCTGGGTTGGGTGGATTACAGCCCTCTACTCAAAGTGAGCTCCGAGGACCCAGTAGTATGAGCATCACCTGGGAGCTTGTAGAAACACGGGCTCCAGCCCCACCCTAGATATGTGGAAACAGAATCTTCATTTTAACAAGATCCTTGGTTGGTCTATGAGAAGCACTCCTCCCTGGGGTCCTTCCCAGGGTCACATAGTGAGGGATGGAGCAGAGAGTCCTGGCCTTTGGCTCAGTGCCCCTCCCGATGGCATTTCCCCTGGAAGGCTGACTTCGTCAGGAGGCCCAGGAGTGAGGGGGCACCAACTTCAGGGAAGCAGTGGATCTGTAGAGGGGTCCCCCTTGAGCCTGGGATCATGGCCTCCTCTGCAAAGCTGCCCCAGGCCTGAGGCTGCCTGGGGACACCCCGCCTCCCAGCGCAGTAGCCTCTCCCTGTGAGAGGAGCGTGGGGATGACCTGGTGAACACCCATCACAAGGAGGTGGTGCGATTAGCAGGCAGCCGGTAGATATCCGCACAGCTGTAGGCAAAGTCTTTAGTGGCCAGAGTGCAGGCGTCTGGGGAGACGGTGGTGTAAGCACCATATACTCCAGCCTGCTCCCAGCTGGAGGCGTGGGTGTCCATGCCTGCTTCCCCCACCCCCAGAGGCCCCCAGAGGACACAGAATGAGGATTCGGCCAGGTGTGAGATACACCCATCGTTCACTCGGGACTTTGGTCTCCTCCTGTCCACCCCTAACTGCTCCGGCCACCTGCAGGTGGGGGTGACTATGCCGAACAGCTGGGCACATTGCTGAGTGGGGCAGGCCTGTGCCCGGGCCCCGAGTGACAGCACCCGGAGTGGTCAGTGTTGAGTGTGAAGGCCCTCTGGGGGACTCGGAGGGAGGGGCTGCTGGGCAAGGGGGCGGGATCTGCCCTGAGCCCCGGGGGTTCTTACTGCTCTCATTTCCACCTGCTGGAGGACAGCTGCGTCCCCTTCATTCCCCCGTTACCAGCAGGTAGGCCTTCATGGCTCTGGGAGGGGGCGTGGCTGGTGGCAATGATGTCACAGCCTGGTGTGGCGATTAGGAGTGTGTGTGTGTGTGTGTGTGTGTGTGAGATTTGGGCACATTGCTTACTGTCTCTCAGCCTGCTTGTCTCTCAGCCTGGACCGCTCAGACCAATGATGCCTCTGAGTGGCTGCAGGTGGGTCGGGGGTGCAGGGCTGCAAGGCTGGGGTTGGGTGGGATCCACAC